>NC_035436.2:69504923-70704923 GCF_002127325.2 Helianthus annuus
CTCGCGCTACGCTAGCATGTATCAGGTTCAGCAAAGTTTCAAAATTGACAGAAATGGTCCCTGCACGTGTTTAAAGCCTTTTTCGATGCGTTTAAACCCCGTTAACCTCATTTCAAGGCTCTAAAATGAAGTTAAAGCATAGGGGACTCAAAACATGCTTGAAAACATCTCGGATGTCGGTTCGTTTGGTCGTACGATCGCGTTGTTCGGTTAATTACGACGGAAGTCGTAACGAACGCAAAACCGATCCAAATTAAGCGACGAATGGAATTTTTGCATGGCGATCACTAAAATAAAAATATTTTAGTGTGTACAAAAATTTTGGATGTCCAGATGTGTCCAGAACGTAAGATATGCGCGAAAATGCAAACTTACGCCGTTTTTGACACTTTTAGTCCCTGAAAGATCATGTAAGCATGTTTTCGCACACCGAACCTATCAAAGCTTATTTCTAAGCCATGTTTAGGTTATATATGGTATGTTTAACTTATGATCAAGTTCCGGACTATACGTTGCCTTACGAAACGGCAGACTTTTGCAAGTTGACGCAAATAGTCCCTGAGAGCGAATAAACTTGTTTTTTTGCCATACCAAAGCCTTTAAAACTTATTTCTAAGTTATGTAAAGGTTATTTAAGGTATGTTAAGTTTATGATGATGTTCCGGAGTGTTTGTCGCGTTAAACTGATCGTGTTTACGCATCAGTTTGCGTATAACTTTCCAGAAAACGATATAGAGTTCAAAATCGATCAAAAATCAACATGGGCACAAAACCAAACATAAATGACAAACATTGGGATCAAAACACACTGTTTTATTAATATTGTATTGTTCAGAGTTTGTAAAATGATATCACAAGCACAGATGTCACAGTCTCCCCTACTTCAGGAAATTTCGTCCCGAAATTTATTTAGAGGAAACTTGTGAGAATAGATGCGGATATTTCGCTTTCATCTGATCTTCACGTTCCCAAGTAAACTCTGGGCCACGTTTAGATTCCCAGCGAATTTTGACCAATTTAATCCGCTTGCCTTTCAACTGTTTAAACGAACGGTCCACTATCTCCACAGGTTTCTCAACGAAGTGCATTGTATTATCAACACGAATTTCTTCAAGTGGTATGTGGAGGTTCTCATCAGCTAAACACTTTCTGAGATTGGACACGTGGAATGTTGGATGAACATTTCCAAGTTCAGGAGGTAGCTCAAGTCTGTAGGCTACTTTTCCGATTCTTTCAACGATCTTAAATGGTCCAACATAACGAGGTGCAAGTTTTCCTTTCTTTCCAAATCTAATCACACCTTTCCAAGGGGATACCTTGAGTAGGACGTGATCACCAACTTGGAATTCCAAGGGCTTGCGTCGTCGATCCGCGTAACACTTCTGACGGCTTCTAGCTGTCTGAAGGTTTTCACGAATCTTCTTGACCTTATCTGTAGTCTCTAGAATGAGTTCAGGTCCAGTAAGCTGAGCTTCACCTATCTCATTCCAGCAGACCGGTGAACGACATTTTCGACTGTATAAAGCTTCAAAAGGAGCCATATTGATGCTAGAGTGATAACTGTTGTTGTAAGAGAATTCGATCAAAGGTAGATGCGAATCCCAACTACCACCAAAGTCAATCACACACGCTCTAAGCATATCCTCCAGTGTCTGGATTGTTCTCTCAGATTGACCATCTGTCTGCGGATGGTACGCTGAGCTTAAATGAAGTTGAGTACCCATGGCAGATTGCATGGTTCTCCAAAAGCGAGACGAGAATCGAGCATCTCTGTCTGATATAATGTTCAAAGGAACACCATGTCGAGATACAATCTCATCAACAAATATCTTGGCAAGATCGTCAGCAGATAGACTCTCACGGATTGGCAAGAAGTGTGCTGTCTTTGTAAGACGATCAACAACAACCCAAATGGCGTCATGACCCTTCTTAGTGCGCGGTAACTTGGTAATGAGATCCATAGAAATGTTTTCCCATTTCCAAACCGGAATCTCTGGTTGCTCTAATAATCCAGAGGGATGTTGATGTTCTGCCTTAACCTTAAGACAAGTAAGGCATTTTGAAACATATAAGGCAATGTCTTTCTTCATACCCGGCCACCAGTACTGGGTTCGAAGATCCTTATACATTTTGTTTGCACCAGGATGAATAGAATAACGAGACTTGTGAGCTTCATCCATAAGCAAAGTGCGAAGATCGTCTATACTTGGGACCCACAAACGGCCCGTGTAATAGAAAATCCCAAAATCTCTCAGTTCAAGCTCAGGATTAGTATGACAGGGTAACTCTTTACCCATCAAGTCTTGTGCCACACAAGTATGTTGAGCCTGAATTATGCGAGATTGAAGGTCGGATCGAACCTGAACATAGTGAAGCTTGACACGTTCCTTACGACTTAATGCATCAGCCACGACATTCGCCTTACCAGGATGGTAGCGAATTTCGCAATCGTAGTCGTTTAGGAGTTCAACCCAACGTCGTTGCCTCATGTTAAGTTCTTTCTGATTGAAGATATGTTGGAGACTCTTGTGGTCAGTAAACACTACACACTTTGTACCGTAAAGGTAGTGTCTCCAGATTTTGAGAGCAAAGACTACTGCACCTAACTCAAGATCATGAGTTGTGTAGTTTTTCTCGTGCACTTTCAGCTGTCTTGATGCATAGGCTATAACTTTGTTTCTTTGCATAAGAACACAGCCTAGGCCTAAGTTGGATGCATCACAGTACACGACAAAGTCGTCGTTACCCTCGGGC
Source organism: Helianthus annuus (assembly GCF_002127325.2). Taxonomy (NCBI): domain Eukaryota; kingdom Viridiplantae; phylum Streptophyta; class Magnoliopsida; order Asterales; family Asteraceae; genus Helianthus; species Helianthus annuus. Next base: position 69,507,678 of record NC_035436.2, read on the forward strand.
AAAGATAGAATAGGTGCATCACAAAGCTTCTATTTCAAGGTCTGGAAAGCTTCTTCCTGTTTGGATCCCCACTCAAAAGGTTTGCCTTTCTGAGTTAAAGCAGTGAGAGGAACCGCAATCTTGGAGAAGTTTTCTATGAAACGGCGGTAGTAACTCGCTAGACCAAGAAATGAACGAACCTCGGTAGGAGTAGTAGGAGTATCCCAGTCCTTAATCGCACTGATTTTGGCGGGATCTACATGTATACCTTGTTCGTTGACGATGTGCCCCAAAAATTGAACTTCCTTAAGCCAGAATTCGCACTTGGAGAATTTGGCGAAAAGCTGTTCTTTCTTTAGGAGCTCCATTGTAAGACGAAGATGTTGCTCGTGATCCGCACGAGTCTTAGAATAGATCAAAATATCATCAATAAAGACGATGATGAACTTATCCAAATAAGGTTTACAAACCCTATTCATCAAGTCCATGAAAACAGCAGGAGCATTTGTTAAACCGAAAGGCATAACAGTAAACTCATAATGACCATATCTGGTACGAAAAGCTGTCTTGGGAATATCTTCTTCGAGAACTCGAAGTTGATGATACCCAGAACGTAGATCAATCTTTGAAAAGCATGTAGCACCCTGTAGCTGATCAAAGAGGTCATCAATGCGAGGTAGGGGATATCGATTCTTGATGGTAAGCTTGTTCAGCTCACGATAATCAATACACATCCTAAAAGATCCATCTTTCTTTTTCACGAATAGGACAGGAGCGCCCCAAGGGGAAAAGCTTGGACGGATGAATCCTTTGTCAGAAAGCTCCTGAAGCTGCTTAGACAACTCTTGCATCTCAGACGGTGCAAGACGATAAGGTGACTTAGCAATGGGATTAGCGCCAGGCACAAGATCAATGCGGAACTCAACTTGGCGCACAGGGGGTAAACCAGGTAATTCTTCAGGAAATACCTCTGGATAATCCCGAACAACAGGGATATCTTGGGTTGTCTTACCCTTGCCTTTATCCTCTACGACATGTGCCAAGAAAGCAACATATTTCTTGCGTAGATATTTGCGGGCTTGGGTACATGACATGAGTTTAACGGGTTTCTCCCCATGAACTTCTAAGATCTCACCAGTCGAAAGCGGTATACGAACCAACTTCTCAAAACATACTACCTCAGCATGGTACTTGGATAACCAATCCATTCCAACTATAATGTCGAAGCTCCCGAGTTGCATCGGTGTGAGGTCGATAGGGAAAAGATGGTCATTGAGATTCAACTGGCAATTTCGAAGAACAGAGTCGAGGACAACAGGTTCACCACTAGCTACTTCTACTGTCAAGGGCTTTCCTAGTTTCGTTCTAGTCATCGCAAGTAAAGGCTCAAATGCTAAGGACACAAAACTCTTATCGGCACCCGAATCAAATAGAACAGAAGCAGGATGGTTGTTAACAAGGAACGTACCGTTCACCACTTCGTTATCCGCACGCGCCTCATTTGCATTCAGATTAAAAGCTCTACCACGAGCTGGTGCCTGATTTGCATTTGCCAACCTCAGGCAATTGTTCCTATAGTGGGTCAGATCCCCACAGTTGAAACATGAACCAGGCGGAAAGTGAGGTCGTGCAGGATTCTGGGCTGGGTTTTGCACAGCTTGGTTTTGAGCAGGCTGATTCTGGTTTGGAGCAAAACGGCAGGTGTTTGCAAGATGACCAGACTTGCCACAATTCGTGCAGATACGGCATTGCATCTGTGGCTGGTGGTGGCTGTTACATCTGTTGCACAGAGGTGCATTTCCCGCATACTGCCTCTTGGCAGCAGGTTGTGCAGTCTGATTCTGTGATGCCTGATTGGTAGCAGCCTGGTTAGTCTGAGCAGTGACCGCGAAATTCTTGGAAGCCTTACGCTTCCTAGATTTCTTTGAAGACTCAGCAGCCTTCTTGCCCTTACTCTCCTTGGCGCTATCAGACTGTTTCTGCTTCTTGTCACCTTTCCTGTGGAGTTTACCCTTCTTGATTTGGGATTCAGTAAGGGTAGCAGCTAGCTCAATGGCCTGTCGGACGGTAGTAGGGTGACTGCCAGTTACAATATCCTGAACAGGATCTGGCAAACCGTCTATGTACCTCTCAATAGCCTTATCCAAAGGCGTGACCATAGTCGGACAGAGCAAGCTTAACTCCTCATATCTGTCAGTGTAAGCCCGGTGTTCACCACTGACTTGCTTCAGATCATTGAACTCATCTTCGAGTGCCCTCTGCTCATGTCGAGGACAAAATTCTCTCATCATGAGAGTCCTGAGTTCCTCCCAAGTTTGACCCAAAGCAACATCAGCACCTCTATCTCTCATTACCCCATTCCACCAGGTAAGGGCCCTCTTTTGAAATACACTCGAGGCAAACTCGACTTTACGGTTGTTCGGACACTGAACATGGCGAAATGTGCTCTCAAGACTCTCAAACCACTGGAGAAGCCCTGTTGCTCCTTCAGTACCACTAAACTTGAGTGGTTTAGCCGAGTTAAATTGTTTAAAGTTGCACGGAGCAGGTGCATTAACATTGTTATTGGTGGCTTGGTTTATTTGAGTTATGAGACCGGGTAGCATAGCAGCCATCTGCTGTGCTATAATAGCTGCCAGTTCGGCATCAGGTTGCTGAACGTTACGTCGAGGAGGCATTCTAAAAGAGGAAACATGATAGAAAACGAGTGAGATGATGTGATGAAAATGAGAAAACAATAAAATCGACAAAAAGCAAGGAATGTGGTCATTTGTTTGTTACCACAAAGCAAACAAACAACACACAGTGACAAATCAAAGTAAATGAGTCATAATAATGTATTACTGAAGACATGCTCGCCTATAAGTGAACACTCACCCCAAGAGTTCCCAGGTAAGAGTGACTGGTCCGATAATGCGGATTTGTACGAACACTCTAGCCTTAGACAGAAAACTCAGGGTACAGGCATTCACTCTTCCAGTTTGCACGTGTTCACATTATTTAGACCCAAAACTTTGACGAGATTTTGAAAAATTGGAAGGCACGAGGCCAAAAAGAAATCATCTAAGGATAGATGATTGATTTCAAAATCGTTTTGGAATATTATGTTCAAGTTTTGGTAATCACCTAAGGATAGGTGACATGTATTGTTTTAAAATCTAAACACAAGTAAACTTGTGTTAGGGCCCTAGAAAGTTAAAGTCTAGGTCAAAGCATTACTAATAACCTAGTTCCCTATAACCATTGGCTCTGATACCAACTCTTCTGTCACACCCCGGCCGCGTAAAACAACAAACCGCGGCGGAAACGCCGGGGAGGTGAGTGGCGACAGAATTATTGTTTCAACAACCATGGCAATTAAAGTTATGTATTATTAAAATTTAAAGTTACATTGTCTTTGAGTTCAAACTAAACTAACATAATAATTGTCTTTTAAGTCACTAAGGCCCGAGTCTGCCTAAGTGAAGCACAAGCATCATCATGCATTAGCACCTGAAACACATGTAAAAATAGGTACGTCAGCATAAAAATGCCTGTGAGATACATAGGTTTTGTTTATGCAGATTCATGACTTGTATTTGAAAGGAGAGTTTAATAAAATGTAGTCATGAACCTTGTAAAATGTTTTCCTTTGTAAAACCATGTGAAAATCAATGAAAATCAAATGATGATGAAATGATAATGCATGGTTAAATGAATAACCAAGTAAAAGTGAATTTGTATAAAATATGTAATTTGTAAGACAATGTCATGTTTATGTATGAAATGTTTCATGTGTTGCCCAAGTGGTTTATATAACGCAACGATGTATAATACGATAAAAGCACTTATATATAGGAAGTACCAGCGGCGTATCCACCATGCTTTTATCATATAACACATAGCCCCGTTACATAAGTCACTTATCAATAACCAACCAAAATGTCTTGTTCCATGTCAATATGTGTATGTGTAAACCATGTACAATGTCATGTGTATCATGTAAAACCAATGAGATGCATAGCAAGTAGGAAATCATCTACTCAACTATGTAATGATGTCTAATGTGAAAACAAATGTCATGTATGGTGAATAACTAGAAGTTACTCAACCCCATAGAAAATGTACAAAACATGTTTTTGAATAAACCTAAGTTTAAATCAAATGTTATGCTTTGCAGAAAAACAATGCTTTATGATTACAAACATTTATGCAGTAATGTTAATCGCATACATTCAAGCCTTGCGACTGTGGCGACAAACCCTTAAATGAATTAAAGGTTTATCTAAATTATGTAGTCGGATTCTGTCATCCCCAACTTCCAAACAAACCCAGGAAGTCGGAAACGGGAGTTGTCAATTCCTATGGTACCATTACATAAGTCCGAGCGGCGTGATCAATGTTAATGAATGTATTATTGTCCCGATTAAACACACCAAATGTCATAACCAATGTAGCATGTGAAAACCATGTACTAGGTATGCTAAGTAAACATGCCTAGTAGAAATGTTCATGTAAAACAATGTGCTAGCATGCTCAGTAAACATACATAGCAGAAATGTCATGTAAAACAATGTGTTCCATATGCTAAGTAAACATATGCAACAAATGTGTAACAAATCAATGTGCTAGCATGCTTGACATACATAGCAAAACACAATGGAAAGCATGTACTATATATGTACTAGGTGAAAGTAGCATGTTTATGTCATAAAAGCATGAAATGCACGAAAGTAACATGTATGTACATGTGTATCACCCCAAAATGTTTGAAAACGGTAAAAGAGGGGAACTATGTACTCACTTGGGATTGCTAATTAGTCTTGAGAATAAGACCAATTTAAGCTCCAAGTATCACGGAAATCAACCGGCACCTAGTATAGGTAACTATGTTAATAATCGGCTCCTAAATCGGGAGATAGGATAGAATGAGGTTCTATAAATCAAATGAGTAATTGAACTCATATGGTATGATTTATTAGTCCCAACATTCTGATTGGAAGGCCTACCTAAGTGCTTTTGACCCGTTTCGACACATTATGGTAACATAAGCTACTATAAGGCGTCGTTAGCGTAAAACTATGATCGGATGGTTAACTATGTGCTATGTCAAGTCTTACATGCCCAATTATCCCTAAACATGTTACTAAATCAGATTATATGTCAAAATTATGTTCACATAGTCAAAATACGGATTTATGCTTCAAAAGGGCATTTTGGTCATTTCCTATGGGCATACAAGCTAACAAGCATATGACTAACCAATCCTATGTGATCATATGGTATAACCTCAGTGGTTATTCCCTATGAAACTATGATCACTAACTAAGCTTGGTCGGATCCTAAAGATCGACCAAACGGGTCGGGTTCGAAAGTCTAAGCGGTTGTTTAGACCGCTTACCTTACGACCCTAAACAAGCACAAACTAATAGTGTCGAGTTAGACATGTCAAAACATGTCTAACCTACTGATTTGGTATCAAAACAAAGTGTTTTAATACCCTAAAGTAGTTTCGTTGCAAAATGCGTGCTAAAACGCATGTTGACCGAAACTTTGACTCGACACTACAACTAGCTAACGTGGTAATCAGCAGCTATAACCGCGAAGGATTATAACTATCGTGATTACAATCACGTTTCAAAGTTCAATTGAACTTTGACTTGACCAATTGATGGTCAAAACCGAAAGTCAAACTGTTGGCCAAACTGTTTGACTTTCTGCACTACAAAAGGAAAAAGGAAATAAAAAGAATGAAAGAATGCTCACTTAAGGTCCTTGCTATCTTTTCTACAAGAAGACAAAGTCCCAAATGCTTGAGAGAGAGCTCCAAAGCAGATGTGAAGAGAGAATGAGAAGAAATGAGCAAAGAATGAAGGAGTTTGGATGGCTATTTATACTTGTGGTGAGTTAATAGGATCATCACAAGTGTTTTGCTTGGTCATTAAGCATTAATCCTAGCCATACATGTGTTACAAGCTGATTAGAAGCCTTGGTGAACACACAAACTTGCCCACCACACAAAGAAATTGCACAAACAGCCCCTGAATTTGCAAACTGTTGCTGAAAATGATGTTTCTGCCCAGATGAGGCACTCGCGTAGCGCGACAGCATAGGCCATAGGGCTCGCGCTACGCTAGCATGTATCAGGTTCAGCAAAGTTTCAAAATTGACAGAAATGGTCCCTGCACGTGTTTAAAGCCTTTTTCGATGCGTTTAAACCCCGTTAACCTCATTTCAAGGCTCTAAAATGAAGTTAAAGTATAGGGGACTCAAAACATGCTTGAAAACATCTCGGATGTCGGTTCGTTTGGTCGTACGATCGCGTTGTTCGGTTAATTACGACGGAAGTCGTAACGAACGCAAAACCGATCCAAATTAAGCGACGAATGGAATTTTTGCATGGCGATCACTAAAATAAAAATATTTTAGTGTGTACAAAAATTTTGGATGTCCAGATGTGTCCAGAACGTAAGATATGCGCGAAAATGCAAACTTACGCCGTTTTTGACACTTTTAGTCCCTGAAAGATCATGTAAGCATGTTTTCGCACACCGAACCTATCAAAGCTTATTTCTAAGCCATGTTTAGGTTATATATGGTATGTTTAACTTATGATCAAGTTCCGGACTATACGTTGCCTTACGAAACGGCAGACTTTTGCAAGTTGACGCAAATAGTCCCTGAGAGCGAATAAACTTGTTTTTTTGCCATACCAAAGCCTTTAAAACTTATTTCTAAGTTATGTAAAGGTTATTTAAGGTATGTTAAGTTTATGATGATGTTCCGGAGTGTTTGTCGCGTTAAACTGATCGTGTTTACGCATCAGTTTGCGTATAACTTTCCAGAAAACGATATAGAGTTCAAAATCGATCAAAAATCAACATGGGCACAAAACCAAACATAAATGACAAACATTGGGATCAAAACACACTGTTTTATTAATATTGTATTGTTCAGAGTTTGTAAAATGATATCACAAGCACAGATGTCACAATTTAAAACCCAACACACGGGTTTTGACGACCACTACACGTCCCCAAGCTGCGAGCTCCTGAGTCATTGGTTACCTGCAAAGCATGCAGTAAGGTGTCAACAATAATGTTGAGCGAGTTCACGAGTTGTCCAGTTTTTAATTACCAAAAACTTGTTTCACCAGTTAATTTATCCGTTTATACATGCCAAGGGGAGCTACCCCAAAAGTAAGCGACTAAACTGTTTTTCCAATACCGAATACTAGGTAACCGTACGTTTCCCCAAAATGCCCGGATGTCAATGTTCCATCATCATTGACGGATGCCAGAGTCCATTAGTTCACTCCCGATCCCGTACACGGGCACGGTTTGAGATTGGTAAGACCTAAATAGCGCTATCAACTAATAACCCGTTCGCCTGGCCCCGGCGACTAATCGGTATTAAGTAGTAGGGACTTAAGTAATAGAGTTTCGTTTAGTGCTGCTTGTTGCATTCCGTATAAACAGTAATTAACTAAAGGTTCCCAATAACAAGGGAAGAAAAGTAAGTTGTATCCCTCACAAGGGGATAGTGTTGTTTTTAGTTCCGTTTCCCAAACCACCGGGAATGCATGCTTTAAGTTGTGAACTCACCTTGGGTTGCTCGGCAGTTTAGTTCACTTGGTTAAGTATGCTGGTCACCACGTCCTAAATGGTTACCAATATAGGTCAGGCACGGACACAAGTAATCACGTTTATGGTACACGCATTTAACACATAATACGAGGGTATTGGGCCTGTCCTAACACTTGAACCGTTAATCAGTAACAGTAACCGGAAATCATGCAGCCCAGACATCAGATGCAGCCCAATAACGAAAACAAGTAGCCTACTCGAGACATGGTGGTCTCGAGTCAAGACCTCTCGGTCTCGAGTCAACACCAAATGGTCTCGGGTTGCAGTGGGGTGGTCTCGAGTCACGCAGTTCGAGTCGCAACCTCAGACGTCTCGGGTTCAGTCTCGAGTGATTGCTATGTGGTCTCGAGTAGCAATCTCCGCAGTCTCGAGTTGTAATTTGCTGTTCTCGGGTCGAGACAGGAGGTCTCGACTCGCACACCTGATGACCGAAAACCTTCTAGAACTTGTCTAATAGTACTATCCAATAGAATTTTGTTTTCATGATAATATGTACTATCCAATAGAATTTCATAAACATGTTTTGTTGTCTAATTTCCAAACAAATCAGATCAAACATGGCATCTTTTTAAAATTCATAGCATGTTCAAATATTCATATTCACATTCACTTGTTCATCTTTTTCAGGGTTTTTCATCATACATCATCATGTTTATTTGGTTTATCAAAATATGATCTTGAAAGCATAGTAACATGCCTTGAACACTAAAACACACATTATTCATTTCAAGGTTTATAATCTAACTATCAAGGGAATCTTGCAAGAATACTATGGAAATAATATTTTCTTACACTTCCTAGCATGAATCCATTATTTGAACACACTAAGCTCATCCGTTTACTACTCATTATTCCAATCACTTATTCGGTTTATAAGAAGCACTTTTTTTCACACAAGTTGTTTCAATATTGATAACAAATCTAATATCTAATAAGTAGCATACTCATTCAAGCATCCAACTATCAAAACAATTGCTATGCATTCATAAATCATCATTTTGATTAATCAACTACAAAAGAACTAACCGGCTAGATGAAAGGGTATGAAGGATCAATGAACCAACTTCCGAGTGATGATATCGAGCTTGAACCGAGAGTCTTGGTTGAATCCGACAGAAGGAAATGAGAGGAGGTTTGGTGGTGGTGTTTTAGGGTTTTAGTGAGAGAGAGATGGAGTGTGTGAGTGTAGGAGAGTGTGGGGAGAATGATGGAAATATCAAAATGAGAGAAGGTTGGCTTGGGCATGGGTTCCGAATGGGCTTTGGGGAGGGGGGGGTGCACGGCCCAACCGGCCCAATCGTTCACTCAAGACCGAGTGGTCTCGAGTCGGGTTCATGGTCTCGAATCACTTATACGTACTTATATATATATATATATATATATATATATATATATATATATATATATATATATATATATATATATATATATATATATATATATATATATATATTACATACACATAGTTTAATACAAGGATCACATAACACACTAATATAATTCACAATTTCCATTTAATAATATATATACACACACCGTGCTAATACGAGAAGGTTGCTCGGGAAAGCCCGAAGTGTCACATAATGCATAGGACGTTTGTGACACGCTAGGGTGGACTTGGGCCTTAGTGACATAAAATGAAGCTAGACTAGTTAAAACATGTTATGTACTCTTTGTTTCAGTTGTTTTAAGACAATGCATCTCATTTGTTTGATGAATAAAATATAACTTTGTATGCCATGGTTGTGAAATAATAATTCTGTTAGAACACTCTCCGACGTTTCCGCCACGATTTGATGTTTTACATGGTCGGGGTGTGACAGAAGAGTTGGTATCAGAGCCAATGGTTATAGGGAATTAGGTTATTAGTAATGCTTTGACCTAGACTATAACCTTTCTAGGACCCCAACACAAGCTATCTTGTGTTTAGATCTTAAAACATGCACTTCACCTATCCTTAGGTGATCATCAAAACAAGAACCCAGTTTTCTAAAATGATTTTTGAAAAAACAATCTTCTGTTTTTAAAAGATTTATTACATGGTTTTGAATCCTTTTGATTTTTCAAATTGATTTTGAAATTTATCATTTGTTTTTGAATGATCCTTTTGGGCCTTGTGCCTTCCAAGTTTTCAAAATCCCGTCAAAGTTTTGGGTTCTAAATAGTGTGAACACGTGCAAACTGGAAGGGTGAATGCCTGTACCCTGGGTTTTCTGTCTAAGGCTAGAGTGTTCATACAAATCCACATAATCGGACCAGTCACTCTTACCTGGGAACTCTTGGGGTGAGTGTTCACTATAGGCGAGCATGTCTTCGCTAAGCATTATTTTTGGACCCATTTACTTTGATTAGTCACTGTGTGTCGTTTGTTTGCTTTGTGATACGGACAAATGACCACCATCTTTGCTTTTGTTGATTTTGTTTCATCTCATTCTTTTCATCTAAACATCTCACTCATTTCCTCTCATGTTGCCTCTTTTTAGCATGCCTCCTTGACGTGAAAACCCGTTATCTAATGCCGAAATGGCAGATATTCTGGCACAGTACATGGCTGCCGCACTTATCGCTCAGGTGAACCACGCCAATAACAATCAGAATGCTCCTTGTAACTTCAAGAGCTTCAATTCGGCTAAACCACTCAAGTTCAGTGGTACTGAAGGGGCAACTGGGCTCCTTCAATGATTCGAGAGCATTGAGAGTACATTCCGTCACGTTCTATGTCCTGAGAACCAGAAGGTCGAGTTTGCTTCTAGCGTATTTCAGAAGAGGGCTTTGACATGGTGGAACGGGGTTACAAGAGATCGTGGTGCTGAAGTTGCTTTAGCACAAACATGGGCTGAACTGAGGACTATTATGATGAGGGAGTTTTGTCCTCGTCATGAGCTACGAGCTCTAGAAAGAGAGTTTGATGATCTGAAACAGGAAAGTGGCGAGCATCGGGCATATACTGACAGGTATGAGGAGCTTAGTTTATTATGCCCAACAATGGTTACCCCACTCGAGAAGGCTATCGAGAGGTACATCGATGGTCTACCTGACTCCATGCAAGACATCGTTACTGGTAGTAATCCTACCACTGTCCGTCAGGCAATCGAGCTATCTGCGACGTTGGCTGAGTCGCAGATTCGAAAGGGTAAGCTGCATAGAAAGGGTGACAAAGGTAAGAAGCAGGCGTCTGACAAAGGGGATAGCAAGAAAGGTAAAAACAAGAAGGGAAAGGATTCTGGTTCCTCAAAGGGCTCAAGGAAGCGTAAGGCTTCCCAGAATTTTGCCATCATTGCCCAACAGAACCAGGCAGCTCCCAATCAACCAGCACAGCCTCCAGCAAAGAAGCAGTATGAAGGGAATGCACCTTTGCGCAATAGGTGCAATAGTCACCATCAACAGCAACTTCCGTGCCGTTTCTATACCAACTGTGGGAAGTCTGGACACCTTGCAGAAGTTTGTCGTTCTGCTCGAAATCAGGTCGCTCAAAATCCAGCTCAACAGGTAACTCAACCACCTGTTCAACAGCAAGCTGATCACGAGCAACATCTTCGTCTTATTCTGGAACTCCTGAAGAAAGAGCAACTTTTTGCCAAATTCTCCAAGTGCGAATTTTGGCTTAAGGAAGTTCAATTTTTGGGACATATTGTCAACGAACAAGGTATTCATGTAGATCCCTCCAAGATCAGTGCGATTAAGGATTGGGATACGCCTACTACTCCTACTGAGGTTCGTTCTTTTCTTGGTCTGACGGGTTATTACCGCCGCTTCATTGAAAACTTCTCAAAGATTGCAGTTCCTCTAACTGCTCTAACTTAGAAGAACAAACCCTTTGATTGGGGTTCTAAACAAGAAGAAGCATTCCAGACCTTGAAGCAAAGACTTTGTGACGCGCCTATTCTGACTTTGCCTGAGGGCAATGATGATTTTTTCGTTTATTGTGATGCATCGAAATTGGGTCTTGGCTGTGTTCTGATGCAAAGGAACAAAGTCATAGCCTACGCATCAAGGCAGTTGAAGGTGCATGAGAGAAACTACACCACTCATGATCTTGAGTTGGGTGCAGTTGTCTTCGCTCTCAAAATCTGGAGACACTATTTGTACGATACAAAATGTGTGGTTTTCACTGACCACAAAAGTCTTCAGCATATCTTCAATCAGAAAGAACTCAACATGAGGAAAAGGCGATGGGTTGAACTTCTAAACAACTATGATTGTGAAATTCGCTACCATCCTGGTAAAGCGAATGTTGTTGCTGAAGCATTGAGTCGTAAGGAACGTACTAAGCTTCATTGTGTTCATGTTCAATCTGATGTTCAAGCTCGATCCGACATCCAAGCACGCATTTCTCAGGCTCAGCATGCTTGTGTTTCACAAGACTTGATGGGTAAGGAATTACCCTATCACATTAAGCCTGATCTTGTGCTGAAGGAAGATGGATCGTATTATTTCATGGACCGTTTGTGGGTTCCAAGCCAAGATGATCTTCGCACCTTTCTTATGGATGAAGCCCATAAGTCTCGTTTTTCTATTCATCCTGGCTCAGATAAAGTGTATAAGGATCTTCGTACTCAGTATTGGTGGCCTGGTATGAAGAAGGATATTGCCTTATACGTTTCAAAATGCCTTACTTGCCTTAAGGTTAAGGCTGAACACCAACATCCTTCTGGTTTATTGGAGCAACCAAAGATTCCAGTTTGGAAATGGGAAAACATTGCTACGGATCTCATTACCAAACTTCCGCGCACAAAGAAAGGTCATGATGCCATCTGGGTAGTTGTTGATCTTCATACTAAGTCAGCGCATTTCTTGCCAATCCGTGAGGATTTTTCTGCTGAAAAACTTGCCAAAATCTATGTGGATGAAATCGTATCTCGACATGGTGTTCCTTTAAACATTATTTCTGACAGAGATGCTCGTTTCTCGTCTCGTTTTTGGAGAACCATGCAATCTGCTATGGGGACCCAACTTAATCTGAGCATAGCTTATCATCCATAAACAGATGGCTAAACTGAAAGAACCATCCAGACTTTGGAGGATATGCTTAGAGCTTGTGTGATCGATTTTGGTGGTTGTTGGGATTCACATCTTCCGTTGATTGAATTCTCCTACAACAACAGTTATCACTCCAGCATCAACATGGCTCCTTTCGAGGCTCTCTATGGTCGAAAATATCGTTCACCAGTCTGCTGGAATGAAATAGGCGAGGCTCAACTTATTGGACCTGGCCTCATTCTAGAGACAACTGACAAGGTTAAGAAAGTTCGTGATAACCTACAGACAGCTCGAAGCCGTCAAAAGAGTTACGCGGACCGACGACGCAAGCCCTTGGAATTCCAAGTCGGTGATTGTGTATTACTTAAGGTCTCACCTTGGAAAGGTGTGATCAGATTTGGAAAGAAAGGAAAACTTGCACCTAGATATGTTGGACCATTCAAGATCGTTGAAAGAATCGGTAAGGTAGCCTACAGACTTGAATTGCCTCCCGAACTTGGTAATGTTCATCCAACCTTCCACATATCCAATCTCAAGAAGTGTCTAGCTGACGAGAACCACCACATACCGCTTGACGAAATTCGTGTTGATAAAACACTACATTTTTTTGAGAAACCTGTGGAAATTATAGATCGTGAAGTCAAATGGCTTAAACGCAAGCGCATTCCTTTGGTTAAAGTTCGTTGGGAATCTAAACATGGACCTGAGTTTACTTGGGAACGTGTTGATAAAACACTACATTTTGTTGAGAAACCTGTGGAAATTATGGATCGTGAAGTCAAATGGCTTAAACGCAAGCGCATTCCTTTGCTTTCGAACCCGACCCATTTGGTCGATCTTTAGGATCCGACCAAAACACTTTAGGTGACCATAGTTGTATAGGGAATAACCTTCCGAGGTTATACCTTATGGTCACATCGTTTAAGTAGTTGTATGATAAGTAGTTCTTATGCCTTAGGAAAATTACCAAAATACCCTTTTGTCGCCAAAATTCATTTTAAGCCTATGTAACATAACTTTTGAAAATAAACTAATTTGGCAACAATATTAAACATGTTAAGGCATATCTTACTTGTCATAGGGCTAGTTAGGCATTCCAAAGGCGTTTTACGCGAATGACACATTAAAGTGGCGTAAGCTACCTAAACGAGTCGTAACGGGTCAAAAGCACTTAGGATAGGTTCCGTTTTAGTATGTAGGCTTTGTTAAACCATATTACATAAGTTCCCCCACTTATTTGGTTTACAAACCCTCGTACTACCCAATCCTCCGATAGGTCCGTTTATTAACATTGATACCTATATTCTGTGTCGTTTGAATCCGTGATCTTCTAGCTTGCTTGGTGGATATCTAAAGTCTATTGAGAAATCTCCAGTGAGTACATAGTCCACTCTTTTACTGTTTTTCAAACGTTTTGAGGTGAAACACATGTGCCTACTTGTTACTTTCGTGCTTTCCATGCTTTCATATTGTTGGTGCATCTAGTGTCTGTTAACTTCGTCTTTATCAAGTCTTATGTCTAGATAGGATAATCGAGCACACAACAGGGTTGAAATTAGGGTTTTATGTGTAAAAGTGGGTAATTCCGCTTGAAAGTATCTATGTGCATTTCAAGCAAAATCAGAAGTTAATTCCGCTTGAAATGAACATTGACATGTTCAACCGAAAATACGTATTCCGCTTGAAACAGTCATGTCATGTTCAAGCGAAATCAACACATCGATATATAGCCATGTTGTTGTGTCATTTGGAGCGGAATTAGGTCATATGTTCTGAGTCGAGGTGCTGTCCGTTTGTCATTTGAACGTGTAAAAGCTCACGATTGATCAATAAAGAGATAATTAGGAAGGAACAAGCTGTGTTGACATCGTTTACATTGATTCTGCCTTTGTACTTGATGATGAACTACTCATACTGACTATTTAGGGTCACACGACAATCCAACAAGTGGTATCAAAGCTCAGGACGAGGAGTTCATACCAATTCAGCTTGATTTCATATCTTTTACATCTTCTTTACGGAATTGAACAAAATGACGTATCACGTAAAACATAGTTTTAACAAACCCTAGAAAGAATTAGACCAAAATTCGGACTAAATCTGATAAAAATGGTCTAAAACCTAATTCCGCTTGAACGATCCATCTTATTCCGCTTGAAACTGTCTGTGTAATTTCAAACGAAATCTCTTATTCCGCTTGAAACTACCTTGTATTTTCAAATGGAATCACATATTAAGACTAATTCCGCTTGAGACTGCATACTGATTTCAAACGAAATCAGATTCCGCTTGAGTGTTCAGGCGAAATCAGCTATTTCGCTCCAAAGTTGATTCCGCTTGAAACCAATCTCTTATTTTGATTGAAGTGATCTCTCTTGAAGTGATTTCGCTTGAAGAAATAAGTGAGATTTCGCTTGAAATTGTTGTTTTTAAAATCCAAAAGTTTTTCTAAGTGTTTGTTGATTGTGTAAAACGTGGTCAAAATGTTTGATAAACAGGAAAACGATAAGCTTGAAAGATTGAATGATTGGTATGATTGGTTTTGGTTTAACAAGAGAGAAAAAGGGAATAAGCATGTTTAGGTTAATAGACTTGAAAATTTTTTGTGCAAGAAACATGAACCGTTGGATGAGTTGGTAACACGGTATGATCAATTACTTGAAAATTTAAAAAGGAATGAGATAAGAATATCAGATGCTGAACAGATATCAAAATTTGCAGATGTATTACCAGCCGGTAATACATTTGAATGGAATGAATTCTTGATTAACCTGAAAAAGGATTTTAGATTCTCAAATTTGTGTTTAAGAGAATTCATCAGTAAGATTAAAACACACAATTATGAAAATGAAAAGAAAAAGAAGGAGTTGATAGATAAATAAAAAGGGATTTAGAAAAGATAAATTTGGATGTGATCATTGAAATGAGAAAAAGAATCTCTGTGTGTCTTGCTGCAAAAAATGTCATGAAATATGATATTAGGAGAGGTTGCTACATAGATGAACATGCAAACCCTCTTGATTTTGTTAAAATTTTCTATGCAGGAACATACAAGACAGAGATAAAGGAAATTCCAAAGAATGAAGAATCTGTGAAGATTGGATCTTCGAATTCAGAATCAGTATGCTCAAAATGCGAAAAATCCAAAGCAGACAATGTCAAACTCTTGAAGGATGTAGAGAGTTTGACATTGGAAAACAAAAATTTAAAAGAAAAAGAAAAAGATTTTGAAAAGATTAAAATTGAAAATAAAGATGTTTCTTGGATAAAATTAGAAAATAAAGTTTTAAAAGAAAAAGAAACAGATTTTCAAAATCAAATACAAGTTTTAGAAAATGAAAAATTTGTTTTCGAGGAAAATAAAATTACAAATGAAAAGACAATAAATTCTCATCTTGAGAAAATTACTCAACTTGAAAATGAAGTTGAGTGTGCTAGAAATAAAATCAATGAATTAGAAAAGAAATTGAAAGGCTTTGTGACTTCTTCATCATTACCAGATCTTGTATGTCCAAAACCGATCAATTCTGTTCTAATAAGTGACAATGTCACATTTTGACAAAGTCAAAATTGAAGATTGTGATGACGAATCTGATGACGAAAAAGAAAAAGAAGAAAAAAGAAAAATCCTTTTGGAATTAAAAGAAAAATTTAAAAACACTACTTTACAATCTACTGAAATAGGTGAATGCTCAAAGCAAAAACCTGTTAAGAAGATTGTAGAACAAAAACAAAGTATTAAAAATTCAGAAAAAGTTCAAAATAAAAATAAAAGCTCATCAGTTCAGTCATCCAATCATTATGAAAAATCAAAACTCACAAAAAGTTGGTAACCAGTGGTGCAGGTTTGACCACAGTTCTCAAATGCCAAATCAAGGATACAGGAAAGGGCATGATTACCACAAGGCAACTCAATGCTATGATCTAAGTGTGTGGTATGAAAATGGTGTATGATATGAAAATGAGGAAAGGTATGATAATAGAGTATGTTACACTTGTGCTGACCACAGTTCTCAAATGCCAAATCAAGGACACAGTGCTGTTAAGTGCCAAAGTCAAAGATTTGAAACGAGAAGGTGCTATGAATGCCAAATTAGAGGCCATATTGCAAGAAATTGCCCAATGAGATTAAAGGAAAGATTGAGGGCTGAATCTCAGAAAATGGTGAAGAACTCTGTTGGAATTAAAGAAAAGCCCAAAGAAAAGAAACAGAAAAAACAGAAAGTGAAATTATCACAGGGGCAGAAAGATCGTTTGAGGAAGAAGAAAAAGAAAGCTAGAGAGTATTTGGAAAAGATTTTATCCTTGGATACAACTGGTAATCCGAGAAAAAGTTCTGATGAATTGCTTTCCTCAACTAAAAAGGCAAGCAAAACGAATTCATCAGATGCAAATATCAGGACAAAAGGGGTGATAAAGAAAGAAAAATTAACTAATCAAACCAACGAAAAATCAAAGAAAGTTAATTTTTCAGAAAAAGCCTTTATTAAAGTGTTTAAGTATAACAAAGATTGTGAAAAATCATGCACGTCACGAGTTGACAAATTTGGAAAGCTTAAACATTGTAGAGATTGGGTTCAAATAAAGAATGGCGATGAATTTGTTTCTGAAAAAACAAAAGAGCCATCTTCTGGCGATGATTTTGACTTGTCAAAGTCAAAAGAGCCACGTTTTGGCAATGATTCTGACTCGTCAAAGTTAGAGGAGCCACGATCAGGCAATGAATCTGACTCGAAAAAGTCAGAAGAGCCACAAATTGAGGTAAAAAGTGGTGAATCTGAAATCATAATGGGAAAATAGTTTGTTGTCAGGGGGAGTTCTGATTGTTTATGCCAAGTGAATGGCGAATTGAAGCGATTTGATATCAGTTTGTCACTTTCCTTGTACAGTTTGTTTTCAAATTTTCCTAGAAAATCAAAATTGAAATATATTTTGATTTTAGGGGGAGAAAAAATTTAAAAAATTAGAAAATTTGAAAATGCCAAAAACATTGAAAAAACAAAATGAGTTTTGTTGTGATTAAGAGGAAATGATAGTAAATCAGTGGACTATCACAGCATGCTAAAGAAAAGAAATGTCAAATGTGATAAACGGTCTCACTAAGGATGTGACGATAGGCTCAGCTAGACTAGTAGGTTTGTGATATCGATACAAACTTAAATGAAAAAGCCTAATTCTAGTGGGAAACATGATTGAAAGCATAGTACTTAGTTTTGTCTTTTGTGATTGTGTACCTAATCAGTAATCGCTGAATGCTAAAAGAGCATAAAAACCGGTCAGTTTGTGAAGGGATTCAACAGAAAAAGTTAATCAGAGTTCAACTAAAAGCAGTGGTTTTTCTTCATTTCCAAGTGTCAATCCGAAAGATTCAACTACAAGTTTTCATTCTCAAAGCACGAAAATAGGAAATGGTTATGTGATACAGTGCAACATCGCGTTGAATCTTCCAGAGGGGCAAAGTTTTTCTGAAGAGGTTGCAAAAGATCATATGGCATTACTTGGTTCCGTGCTTCTATCGTATGAAGGATTAGTTGCAGGACGGATCGGAAATCCTATGCTCACAAAGGAAGATTACGATCAGATAGACGGCGAAGAAATGGAGCTTATGGACATCAAATGGTGTCTAGCTAGTGTTCTTAGACGAGCTGAAAAGTTTAAGCTGATTACTGGGAGAAATGACTTTCTTGATGCACATGTTTCTACTTTAGGTTTTGATAAATCTAAAGTTACTTGTTTTAATTGCAGGGAGAAAGGCCATTTCAAACGGGAATGCAAGAATAGAGAGGCAAATGATCCAAAGAATCCATTCGGAAAAGACGATTACTACCGGAAAGCCATTTATCAACAGGTTGGTCAACAACAACAGCAATGTCACACCCCGACCACGTGGTACAACAAAACGTGGCGGAAACGTCGGGGAGTGTTGTAACAGAATCATTGTTTCATAACACATGGAAATTTAAATATTGTTTTATTGATTAAATGAACTCGTTGTTCTATTACAATCACATAAGTACAACTATGATCTTCCAAGTTTTAAAGTTGCTAAGGCACAAGTCCATCCTAAATGTAGCATGCATCAACAATCATCTCAAGACAGCACCTGAAACATGTGTAAAAATAGGTACGTCAGCATAAAAATGCCTGTGAGATACATAGGTTTTGTGAAAACGGAGTTCATGACTTATGTTTGAGAAAATGTTTAGTCATGAACTTTGTAAATTTGCTTTGTCTTGTAAATCATTTGAAAAACTATAGGATCAGATGATATGTATAAATAAGAGAATAATGTAGGGTTAACTGAATAACCATGTAAAATGAGTTTGTATAAGTTAAGTTGTTTGAAAAACAATGTTTTAATAAAACGTTTATGGTATATATAAAATATACCTTGGTTTTAAGAAAGTTGAATAAGTAATATATTAAAATATATTTCAGTTCCAATATTGTTAACTCAAGTGTGCTAAATAACGCCACGGTATGTAATGCAATGAAAACACTTATATATAAGAAGTACCAGCGGCGTATCTACCATGTTTTCATCACATTACACTCGTTCCGTTATCTAAACACTAACCAAAACCAAATCGTTTGATAGATAGTATATTAAATATACTTTAGTTGTTCAAAATAATAGTTTTCAGTAGTATATTACAAGTATACCTTGGATTTATAAATAACACATTAAACCATGTTTTAGTTTTGTAACTAACATATCACTATATGCTTTGGATGTGATAAATAACATATTAAACTATGTCTTGGTTTGTAAATAACATATCAAAATATGCTTTGGATGATTACAAAATATATGTTGGTTCTGTACAACACCACACATGAGAGTATATCAAACTATACTTTTTGGGAGTATATCAAAATATACCTTAAA
This sequence comes from Helianthus annuus, assembly GCF_002127325.2. Lineage (NCBI taxonomy): Eukaryota > Viridiplantae > Streptophyta > Magnoliopsida > Asterales > Asteraceae > Helianthus > Helianthus annuus. The sequence continues at coordinate 69,527,151 of NC_035436.2, forward strand.
GGTGCGATTTAAGAATTCATTCAGACCTGGTGCATCAAACTACACCTTTGAGACTATAAGGATACCACAAAGGAAATCCCTATTTGGATGGAGAAACAAATTGGTTTCAGACATTCCATGACAACAGGAATCGGGTGTCTAGTCCTATAGCGCTATATCATACTACCAATCGGTCTGGTGAACAAAATAAGTACTGTTCCAACAATTACTTTTGTATCTTTGAGAAATCAGTGTTTAAACCATAGATAGTCATTTTGTTTGTCAAAAGATAAATCCTAACATGTATAATCAATTATACTTTGAAATCATGAAAATAACAGATAGGTACACATGCTTCACCCCAAAACAGTTGAAAACAGTAAAAGAGGGGTTCAAGGTACTCACCTGAGATTGCTTTGAGTTCCTTGTATAACAACCAGATAATGCTAAAGATCACGGGATATCAAACGACACCTAATAGGTAGCTATGTTAATATACCAGACCAAATCGGAAGGATCGGACAGTACGCGGGTTCGTAAACCAAACGAGTATGGAGACTCGTGTGATATGGCTTAGCAAAGCCTACATACTAAAATGAAACCTAATCTAAGTGCTTACGGTCCATCACGACCCGTTTAGGTAGCTTATGCTACCCTAACGCGTCGTTCGCGTAGAACGCGTTCGGGACGCCTAACATTGCGACCACACGGTATAACCTCGGAAGGTTATAGCTATGGTCACCTAATGTGTTTGGTCGGGTCCTAATGACCGACCAAATGGGTCGGGTTCGAAAGTATAAGCGATGGTTTAAATCGCTTACCTTACGACCCTACATAAGCACTAAACTAAAAGTGACGAGCTAAGCATGTTAGAACATGCTTAACTAAGTTTAGAAACAGGTTTGGCATCAAAACAAACGGCTTTGATGCCCACGAGTAGTTTGGTTACAAAATACGCAAGAATGCGCATTTTGGCCGAAACTACGACTCGTCACTGGGCCTAGTTAACGTGGTGATCAGTAGGTATAGTCACTACGGACTATAACCATCGTGATCACGCTCACGTTATGAAGTTCCATGAACTTCGCATCGACCATAAGCTGGTCAATGCAGAAAGTCAACAAAACGTTGACTTTCGGACTCGAAAAGCGAATAAAAGAGCGAAAGAAGACTTACGGAGGGTCCCCGAGTGCTAATCAAGACCAAATAGCTCAGGTATGAAACAATAGTTTCAACTTAGAGCTCTAAGATCTGATTTTGTGAATTTTACACTAAAGGGGGGGGGTATTTATAGGAAAAGTGGAACCGTTAGGATCGTTTTATCGAATATCGTGCCTTGATCTCGTGCGTACATGTGTCCAAGTGGATAAGTTCAGTGAACTTGACCCTTGGCTCTTCATTGGGTGAAAAGGCATCGCCCCTTGATCGAACGAAAGGCCAGATTCTGCATTAAATGCAAAAATCTTTCTGTCAGACATGTTCACGCGGCCCGCCTAAGGATTTGGCAAATCCTTACGCGCCCCGCCTAAGGTTCCCAGACCAGAATTTTCAATTTTGGTCCCTGCACTTCAGAAACACGTATTTTGGCCCATTTTTGGCACGTTTAAGCCCCGTTAACCTCATTTCAAGGCTCTAAGATGAAGTTAAAGTGTAGGGGACTTGAAATATGCTCAAAAATATTCCGGATGTCGGTTCGTTTGGCCGTACGATCGCGATGTTCGCTTAATTACGACGGAATGCGCATAAGCGCGAAAGATGATCCAAATGACGCGACGAATGGATTTTTCTCATGCCAAACACTAAGGCATAATATTATAATGCTTACATAAATTTTTGGATGTCCGGATGTATTCAGAACGTGAGTTATGCGCGAAAGTGCAAACTTGTGCACTTTTTGACACTTTTAGTCCCTGAATGATCCAAAAGTTTGTTTTAGCATACCAAACACCTCAAAACCTATTTCTAAGCTATGTAAAGGATATTTATGGTATGTTTAACTTATGGGCATGTTCCGGAATGTTTGTTACAGTTCAAATTGGCATACTTTCGCAGTTTGTCAAGTTTAGTCCCTGTAAGCGAATTAACTTGTTTTTGCCATACCAAAGCCTTCGAAACTTATTTCTAAGTTATGTAAAGGTTATTTAAGGTATGTTAAGTGTATGATGGTCTTCCGGAGTATTTTTCGCACTAAACTGAGTACGTTTACGCACTAGTTTGCGTATAATTCCCCAGAAAGTGTTGTAGAGTTTGAAATTGAACAAGAATTGATATGTGCAAAACATACACATATTTATACAAATCCCAAGTATGAAATAAAATATTTCATTGGTTTGGCATTTGTTTGATGGTTGGAGTGACACAGGTGTCACAGTCTCCCCTACTTTAGGAAATTTCGTCCCGAAATTTAATTCTAGAGGAAACTTGTGAAGACAGCTGTGACGGTTTCGCCTTCTAATAGATCCCTTGAACCCTTAAGTAAAACTCGGGACCATGTTAGGACTCTTAGCGAATTTGTTAACCCTCAAAGTGAATTCCTTGTAATAATAAAACATGGAATTTTGAACTACGGATAGAAGAATGTTTCTTATGAAGACTTATCATAGGAAACTTGGTGTGTGATTGAGATCAGAATTGGGGGAGTGTGAGAATAAATGACATTGGTCGAGGTCCGAGACTTCTCCCGTATCATTATTCTTGTCACTAGGTCTTAACACATGATGAAACTTCCTGTGGTTCCTGTGCACTGAATTCCATAATTATGTAGGCCTCCATAATTACGTAATTCCTTGCACAGTCCGCACAGTCCATTTCATAATCCGTAGGAAAATTACTTGAATAAATATGAAGCAATTTGACTAGACCACCAAAGGATCCTTTTAATTCGATCAACGAACGATCTTTTAACTAGATCAACACATGATCTTCTTAACTAGACCGTCGTACGATCTCTTTAAATAGACCGCTTAAGGGATCATTTTTATATCATCACATGATATTTCTAATCAGATTTTCAAAATCAATCTGTTTAAGCAGACCTTTCAAGAGGTCCAATTATAGAATAATACTTTATAACCCGAGGGACTTAACTATACTGTTGAAATCCATTAAGGGTTTAAGACAGTATCTTTGGATATCCCATTATGAATCTCTCGTATGAAGATATGAAAGATTCTATGAGGATTTGGATGGATCACATACAACCACAAAACATGTAAGAAAATACATAAGCACAAATTTAGTTAACTTGATTCTTTATTTTGTTATCCTTAGGTATGGATATTAAGGCACACTAGGAATCCAACCTATGGATTTCATTTGGCACTTTAACGATTTATGAAGATCTATCTATAAAGATAGAGGGATTCTCAATAAGTGTTTGACTTTGTTTCTTAAAAGAAACGAGAGTTTAAGGTTCTTGGGGAGATCACAAGTGATCATAATATGACAGAACCATACGAGTAGTTTGTCGTTGGGCTGACATCATAAAGTTGCATCAAGCATTCACACAAACGCATAAATTTTGCAGAAATAAAAACAACAAATCTTTATTTATGTGGCAACGGATTTGTCTTGAAGTGTCAAAAGATAGCAATAAGGAAATACAAAACACTAATTGTTCACTGCTGCATCATTGTTCATGTTTGCCTCATTGATGTTGAACACTCGTCCACGCGCTGGAGGTATGTTAACAAGCCTTGGGCAATTGTTCCTGTAGTGGGTAAGGTCACCACAGTTATAACATGACCCTGGGGGGAACCGTGCTTGAACAGCAGCAGGGTTTGCAGCAGCTTGATTTGCATAACGACAAACATTGATCAAATGTCCCAACCGCCCACAGTGGGTACATTTGTGACACTGCTCTTGCTCTAGATGATGACGGTTGCATTTGTTGCACAACGGTGCAGTACCAACATAGTTTTGTCTTTTACGAGGTTGTGTTGGCTGGTTTGGTGCAACTTGTTTGTCTTGAGCAGTTACAGCGTAGCTTTGAGAGGCTTTGCGCTTTTTCTTCTTGGACACCTCAGCACTTTCTTCCTTTGGTTCCACATGAGCAGTCTTGTCAGATGGTCTTAGGTCGCCCTTCCGAAACAGCTTGCGCTTCCTGATTTGGGATTCAGTCAGAGTGGCAGCCAATTCAATGGCTTGTCTGACAGTAGTAGGGTTGCTGCCAGTAACGATGTCCTGAACTACGTCAGGAAGCCCATCAATGTATTTCTCAATCGCCTTATCCAGAGGCGTAACCATAGTAGGGCATAACAAGCTCAATTCCTCATAGCGATCAGTATAGGCTCGATGTTCCCCACTGTCTTGCTTTAAATCATCAAATTCCCTTTCTAGAGCCCTAAGCTCATGACGAGGACAGAACTCCTTCATCATAAGAGCCCTAAGCTCGGCCCAAGTCTGTGCTAATGCAACCTCTGCACCGCGGTCTCTCATAACCCCGTTCCACCATGTAAGAGCCCTCTTCTGAAACACACTCGAAGAAAACTCGACCTTGCGATTTTCAGGACACTGAACGTGACGGAAAGTATTCTCAATGCTCTCGAACCATTGAAGAAGCCCAGTTGCTCCCTCAGAACCATTGAACTTGAGCGGTTTAGCTGAGTTAAAAATCTTGAAATTGCATGGAGCATTGTTGTTGTTGTTGATGGCTTGAGTTATTTGAGCATAAAGAATTGGGAAGGCAGCAGCCATTTGTTGCGCGATGATTTCCGCCAGTTCGGCATTCGCCATCTGATTGTCACGTCGAGGAGGCATTCTAAAAGAGGAAACATGAGAGGAAACGAGTGAGAGAATTAGACGAAAAGAATGAGATGAAACAAATCTGATGAAAGCAAGGATAGTGGCCGTCTGTCTGTTACTACAAAGCAACAAACGACCTGGTGATTAATCAAAGCAAATAGGTCAAAATAATGTATCGCGAAGACATGCTCGCCTATAAGTGGACACTCACCCCAAGAGTTCCCAGGTAAGAGTGACTGGTCCGATTATGTGGATTTGTACGAACACTCTAGCCTTAGACAGAAAACTCAGGGTACAGGCACCCACCCTTCCAGTTTGCATGTGTTCACAATATTTAGACCAACTTTGACGAGAGTTTTGAAAATTCAAAGGGGTTCAAAACCTTATAACAGAGGGTTCAAAACCTAGTAATCAATCATCCTAGAATAGATGATTAGTTTTCAAAGCGGTTTTGAAATTTATGTTCTTGTTGCGGTCGTCGCCTAAGGATAGGTGACGGTGTTGTTTTATGACTAAACGCAAGTAAACTCGCGTTAGGGTCCTAGGAAGGTTATAGACTAGGTCAAAGCATTACTAATAACCTAATTCCCTATAACCATGAGCTCTGATACCAACTTTTCTGTCACACCCCGACCACGTGGTACAACAAAACGTGGCGGAAACGTCGGGGAGTGTTGTAACAGAATCATTGTTTCATAACACATGGAAATTTAAATATTGTTTTATTGATTAAATGAACTCGTTGTTCTATTACAATCACATAAGTACAACTATGATCTTCCAAGTTTTAAAGTTGCTAAGGCACAAGTCCATCCTAAATGTAGCATGCATCAACAATCATCTCAAGACAGCACCTGAAACATGTGTAAAAATAGGTACGTCAGCATAAAAATGCCTGTGAGATACATAGGTTTTGTGAAAACGGAGTTCATGACTTATGTTTGAGAAAATGTTTAGTCATGAACTTTGTAAATTTGCTTTGTCTTGTAAATCATTTGAAAAACTATAGGATCAGATGATATGTATAAATAAGAGAATAATGTAGGGTTAACTGAATAACCATGTAAAATGAGTTTGTATAAGTTAAGTTGTTTGAAAAACAATGTTTTAATAAAACGTTTATGGTATATATAAAATATACCTTGGTTTTAAGAAAGTTGAATAAGTAATATATTAAAATATATTTCAGTTCCAATATTGTTAACTCAAGTGTGCTAAATAACGCCACGGTATGTAATGCAATGAAAACACTTATATATAAGAAGTACCAGCGGCGTATCTACCATGTTTTCATCACATTACACTCGTTCCGTTATCTAAACACTAACCAAAACCAAATCGTTTGATAGATAGTATATTAAATATACTTTAGTTGTTCAAAATAATAGTTTTCAGTAGTATATTACAAGTATACCTTGGATTTATAAATAACACATTAAACCATGTTTTAGTTTTGTAACTAACATATCACTATATGCTTTGGATGTGATAAATAACATATTAAACTATGTCTTGGTTTGTAAATAACATATCAAAATATGCTTTGGATGATTACAAAATATATGTTGGTTCTGTACAACACCACACATGAGAGTATATCAAACTATACTTTTTGGGAGTATATCAAAATATACCTTAAAGGTGCGATTTAAGAATTCATTCAGACCTGGTGCATCAAACTACACCTTTGAGACTATAAGGACACCACAAAGGAAATCCCTATTTGGATGGAGAAACAAATTGGTTTCAGACATTCCATGACAACATGAATGGGGTGTCTAGTCCTATAGCGCTATATCATACTACCAATCGGTCTGGTGAACAAAATAAGTACTGTTCCAACAATTACTTTTGTATCTTTGAGAAATCAGTGTTTAAACCATAGATAGTCATTTTGTTTGTCAAAAGATAAATCCTAACATGTATAATCAATTATACTTTGAAATCATGAAAATAACAGATAGGTACACATGCTTCACCCCAAAACAGTTGAAAACAGTAAAAGAGGGGTTCAATGTACTCACCTGAGATTGCTTTGAGTTCCTTGTATAACAACCAGATAATGCTAAAGATCACGGGATATCAAACGGCACCTAATAGGTAGCTATGTTAATATACCGGACCAAATCGGAAGGATCGGACAGTACGCGGGTTCGTAAACCAAACGAGTATGGAGACTCGTGTGATATGGCTTAGCAAAGCCTACATACTAAAATGAAACCTAATCTAAGTGCTTACGGTCCATCACGACCCGTTTAGGTAGCTTATGCTACCCTAACGCGTCGTTCGCGTAGAACGCGTTCGGGACGCCTAACATTGCGACCACACGGTATAACCTCGGAAGGTTATAGCTATGGTCACCTAATGTGTTTGGTCGGGTCCTAATGACCGACCAAATTTGTCGGGTTCGAAAGTATAAGCGATGGTTTAAATCGCTTACCTTACGACCCTATATAAGCACTAAACTAAAAGTGACGAGCTAAGCATGTTAGAACATGCTTAACTAAGTTTAGAAACAGGTTTGGCATCAAAACAAACGGCTTTGATGCCCACGAGTAGTTTGGTTACAAAATACGCAAGAATGCGCATTTTGGCCGAAACTACGACTCGTCACTGGGCCTAGTTAACGTGGTGATCAGTAGGTATAGTCACTACGGACTATAACCATCGTGATCACGCTCACGTTATGAAGTTCCATGAACTTCGCATCGACCATAAGCTGGTCAATGCAGAAAGTCAACAAAACGTTGACTTTCGGACTCGAAAAGCGAATAAAAGAGCGAAAGAAGACTTACGGAGGGTCCCCGAGTGCTAATCAAGACCAAATAGCTCAGGTATGAAACAATGGTTTCAACTTAGAGCTCTAAGATCTGATTTTGTGAATTTTACACTAAAGGGGGGGGTATTTATAGGAAAAGTGGAACCGTTAGGATCGTTTTATCGAATATCGTGCCTTGATCTCGTGCGTACATGTGTCCAAGTGGATAAGTTCAGTGAACTTGACCCTTGGCTCTTCATTGGGTGAAAAGGCATCGCCCCTTGATCGAACGAAAGGCCAGATTCTGCATTAAATGCAAAAATCTTTCTGTCAGACATGTTCACGTGGCCCGCCTAAGGATTTGGCAAATCCTTACGCGCCCCGCCTAAGGTTCCCAGACCAGAATTTTCAATTTTGGTCCCTGCACTTCAGAAACACGTATTTTGGCCCATTTTTGGCACGTTTAAGCCCCGTTAACCTCATTTCAAGGCTCTAAGATGAAGTTAAAGTGTAGGGGACTTGAAATATGCTCAAAAATATTCCGTATGTCGGTTCGTTTGGCCGTACGATCGCGATGTTCGCTTAATTACGACGGAATGCGCATAAGCGCGAAAGATGATCCAAATGACGCGACGAATGGATTTTTCTCATGCCAAACACTAAGGCATAATATTATAATGCTTACATAAATTTTTGGATGTCCGGATGTATTCAGAACGTGAGTTATGCGCGAAAGTGCAAACTTGTGCACTTTTTGACACTTTTAGTCCCTGAATGATCCAAAAGTTTGTTTTAGCATACCAAACACCTCTAAACCTATTTCTAAGCTATGTAAAGGATATTTATGGTATGTTTAACTTATGGGCATGTTCCGGAATGTTTGTTACAGTTCAAATTGGCATACTTTCGCAGTTTGTCAAGTTTAGTCCCTGTAAGCGAATTAACTTGTTTTTGCCATACCAAAGCCTTCGAAACTTATTTCTAAGTTATGTAAAGGTTATTTAAGGTATGTTAAGTGTATGATGGTCTTCCGGAGTATTTTTCGCACTAAACTGAGTACGTTTACGCACTAGTTTGCGTATAATTCCCCAGAAAGTGTTGTAGAGTTTGAAATTGAACAAGAATTGATATGTGCAAAACATACACATATTTATACAAATCCCAAGTATGAAATAAAATATTTCATTGGTTTGGCATTTGTTTGATGGTTGGAGTGACACAGGTGTCACAAGCAAGAACCGCAGGTGGCTCATGGTAGAAGAATCGAGGATTCAAAGAGAGCGTGTTTGGTGGATTTTAACTAGAACGAATACATATCACCAGAAAGCAAAGTGTGTTTAGTCAATCAGGATGATGAAAGATTACCTGAAGGCTTTAGCTGGGATATGTTTGTTGATGAAAAAGGAGAGTTTAAAGCATTCATTGCTAAGATTGTTAGAGAACCAGATATGTTTACCACATGGATGAAGTCTATTGGTGAAACTGTGAAAAATGTGCAGGAAGAGACTGATGAATCTGATGAAAGTTCATAGAGTGCAGATGAAAGTTTACAAAGTGATGATAGTTCTGAAAAAGAAATTGTTTTTGACAAAACTCCATCTGATACTGGTTCATCGGATGATAGTTCTGAAAAATCTGTAGCATTTGATCAGTCGCCAACAGATGACAGCAGTGATGATGAGGAAGAACGACATATTAATATTGGAAAATCTCATCTTGCTCCTGAAAGTTTTCATTTTTATTTTGCAGATCGTATGAAAAAGCTAAAGGAGAAACGAGCTGCAAAAGAACAGCAAGAAATGAAGGCTGAAAGTGTTGCTTAAAGTGATGATACTAAAAATGTTGCTGAGGAAATTGTTGAGACTAAGCAGGTTGACAAAGCAGAAAAGCTGATTGAAGCAGAGAAAGTGACCGAAGCTGAGAAAGTGGTAGAATTTGAAAAGATAGTGGAAGTCATCAAGCCATGTTCAAAGTGACTTGAACCTTGCAAAGAATGTGCAGCCAAAGACGAAAAACTGGCTGAGTATGAGAAGAAGAAGGATCAGTTGCTGTTCAATCTCAATTATGTGAAAGAATCTTATGATGTCTTGAACAAAACAGTAACTGGTCTTCAAAAGACAAATTCTGAGAAAGAACAAACAATAACAATGATGAATGTTGTGATGATGACAAAGCAAAAATCTATCAATTTCTACATCGAGGAGAGTACTAAATGGAAGCAAGAGTTGGAAACTGAAAAGATCGAGAATGAGAGAATCAGATGTTTATTGTAGAGTTACTCTAGTTCTGATTATCTTATTGATCGAATTTATCTGACTGTTGCAGGTATGGAAGCTTTCCAAGACGACAAGCCAAAGAAAAAGGATACTGGTAAGAAACCGACTGTTAGCTATAACAAGTGTCAGCCTCCGATCTGGGAAGGCTATTCTCCCAGAAAAACAAACGATGAGCAACACGAAAAAGCAGTCAATATAAAGTTAAAAACCGACACAACTGATGAATTACCAGAAAATATTGACGTCACTTTCACATCGTCTGACACTGATCATGAGTCTGAGTTAATCAAAAAGTGGTCGATCAGGTATTGGATACTGATGAGGAGTCTGAGTCTGAGTCAAAGTCTGAGTCTGGAGGTTCAAGTTCATCAGTCAACAGTCAAAAGTCGTCGGTTAAACGGTTTTATAGTAAAGAATTTTTGTTATCGAAGAAAAATTTGGATGATGAAACATTTGAAGTTGCTTACACTTTAAATGATTCTGACAAATTATACTATGAAAAAGAGTTTCCAATAAGAAGTGTTAGGTTTGACATGATCAAAAAGGTTTTCAAAAGGATAGAAATTAATATTTCTGAAATAAAAGATTTAAATCTTACTGGAAAACCTAAAAAATACAGTTCAAGAGTTCAACAACGTTTAAACAAGAAAAAGGGTTACAATTCTGGTTCTGGTTTTCAAAAGAAACCAAACCATAATGGTAGCTACAAAAGGAAAGGTTTAGGTTTTATTCCACCAAAAAATTATAAAAATGAGAAAAATTCTAATACAAAAACAGAATTTGTTTCAGGTGGAAGTGCTGAGGAAGAACAGAAGAAACCGTTCTGGAGACAATCAAACCAGGAGTTTCTTGCTGAAAAGAAAAGAAAAGGCACTGGAGTTTTTCACCCAAAAGAGACTCGAACCTGTTTCAAATGCAATGAAGCTGGTCACATTACATGGAACTGTCCGAAAAATGCCAAGACAAAACAGGGAGTTTCTAAGAAATTGAAAGAAAAAATTGTTGATGTTGAACCACCAATCGAAAAATTTAAATTTTTTGAAAATTCAACGTATGAGGTTGGTGAATGTTCTAAAAAGAATTTTTACAAAAGGAAAGCAAAGAACAACCAAGTGTGGGTTGTCAAGAAGGTTGATGAGAAAGTCGGCGATGAATCTGGTTCCACAAATCCAGAGGAGCCACAAGGTGAGATGAATTTCCATCAATGAAGTTTGAAGAGATTAAACAGAGAGTTGGTAAGGTTGAAATCTCGTATCAGTTTTACTCCGAGAAAAAATGAGTTTGATGTCGAGAAAGTTTTCAATGGATATGTAAAGAAAATTTTTGGGAAAATGCTTGATGGGAAAGCAAAAGGGGTTAAAGACTTTTACGCTTCAAAGAAAGCAACTTATAACCCAACTGAACAAGAGCTTAAAGAGCTAAACACACCCAAGGTTGGTCAGACTTGGGTGGAAATTCTTTTCCCGTGAAACATCGGACTATGCCGGAGATCCCAAGTTTGTAATCGTGGATCAGGAATCGGAATCATTCTAGTTTTTGAATAGATTGTTTGAAAGATTTTAAATGAGTTTAAATTTTATAGGTTGAAGGACTACGCCGGAGCTTCCAGGTCGGTAAGTGAGAAGCAGGAATCGGCATCTTTGATTGGTAAATGATCGTGTGTAGATGTTTGTTTCCTACACATGGTACAGGTGTTTGTGTTTTTATGATTGATACAGAGGGTGCATACTTGCATATGGTAAATCAGGGACATTAATTTGTACTTGATCTACTACAAGTGATTGGTGAACACTATGATGAACCATACCCCTAACTTACAAGTGAACCTACAAGTGGGTATAACAAACTTATTTTCCGGAAAAATCATTTTGATTAAAACAAACTTAAGTGTTTTGAAATCTAAATGAGAAAATAGTTTGTTGAAAGGGGGAGTTCTGATTGTTTATGCCTAAGTGGATGGCGATTTGATGCGATTTGATATCAGTTGTCACTTTATTTGTATAGTTTGTTTTGAGTTTTCTGTAATTGGGTCAAGAACTTAGATAGTTTTCAAATTCCTTTAAATGTGTTTGCATTTTAGGGGGGAGCAGAAAATCTCAGAAAATCCAAAAACATTAGAAAATTTGAAAAAGACAAAAACCTTATAAAATAAAAAATGAGTTTTGTTGTGAAAAAGAGGAAATGATAGTACATCAGTAGACTGTCACAACATGCTAAAGAAATGGAAAGATAAAATGCGATAAACAATCTCACTGCAGATATGCCAGTAGGTTTTTGCACATTTAGTAAATTGTGACGAGATATAAACCTAAAAATTCGAACTTGCTTATTTTGTGGGTAACAACTTCTTGGATATATATAGGTAACCCCTGAAATCTTGTTTGAAAGGTCCCTTATTCTGAGATACTAGGTCTTTATGCTCAGTGATATCTGGGGTATTATCCCGGGACTTCTGTTGTATGGAAATACTGACCTAGTCCCCGTATAATACTTTCCGCAAATGCTTGAAAAAGTGTAACCCTCAGCATTGATGAAACAATAAAATTGATAGTCATTGCTGTTGTAACAAAAGATCCTCTAAAGGGGACACACCAAAAAGTCGAGCCGTCATCTCTCTGCTGAACGGAAGTTCTGACCTGAGCTCTCACGGTTTCGCACCTAATCCCTTTACAGATATTATCTGTGGTATACTCACCTGTAAGACTGAATATTGGGATCTGGATACGGGGGTATATTCAAGTAGTGGGACACGCAAATAAGTTTAAGTCATTAAAACATTAATCTCGTATCTCGAAGCAATTAAATTTTGTGTGAAAATTTAAGAGGACAAATATACTGACAATCTAGGTGAATTGTTTAAAACTTAAAATGAAATCAAGCTTAATGGTGTTCGTGACATGTCTCAAAATCTGATATGATCCTCTTACACAAACTCACAAAAATATTGTCTGTAAATATATTTTTTTTACTGCATTTCTTTACATTTCAAAATCCAAAAAGATTTTCAGTGTGTTTTAGCATAAACGTTTGAAAATTCAAAAAGATTTTTGACAACTGATGTTGGAGAGCTGATTTTCAAAATTCTGAGTGCTAAACATGATGACCATATGGTGAGGGGGAGTCTGTGTTTGAAACCAAAATGTTTAAATCTTAATTTTACAAATGGTTCATCATGTGTGTATTGAGAGAGAGTTTGGGTGATAGTGCATGCCTTAAATATTTGAATTGTATAATATGTGAAATTTATTGTGAGGTAGAGATTGTGCAGGGGCTGGTTTAAGCTAGGTGGATCGATCCTGAGAAGCTTATGTTTTAGAGAGTTAGGTTATGATACCTGATGATTCTGTGAATAGAACATGTGCCAGGTTTCGATTATGTGGATAAAGTTAAAGCCAGGCAACTATCATGAACCTGTAAAAGTCAGACAACGATCCTGAAGCAGATGATGCTGAAGAACTAAAGGAATGCCGGCATTTTTTTAAGGGGAGCCTGTTGATGAAGATAGAGAGTATGAAGCCCAGAGACTGATCAAGACTGAAGATGCGAAGACTCGACACTGTCAGACTCGTCAACATCTGAGGGGGAGTCTGTTGGTGCATACATTTGTCGACTTCTTCTTGTATCGAGTCTTAGATTAGATAGAATAGATCAGGGCACGTTGTACGAGAAATTAGCATGTTTAGGGTTTTAAGAAGCTGATTTCGCTCATAAAGGCTGGTTCCGCTCCAACTGTCATTGTGTCTTTTCGAGCGGAATCGCTTGATAGCTATTCCGCTCCAAATGGTTCTTGTATGTTTCGGGCGGAATCAAGACCCTATATCTAGGTCATTTAGAGCGAAATCAGAACAAGAGTTCATGTATTCCATACCGAAGTGCTGTCGGTGTGAAGACTGATTGTAATCGTTGGTAGATTAATCAGATCAGTGTTAAAAGTGAATTGCAAGCTGTTTCTACCTTTGTTTCTTGTTTTCCGCACCTGAAACAAAGTAAAACTCCTCTTAACGACTCATTCGGGTCAGTCGCACGATCCTACACCTTTGCTTCATATCTGAGCTATTTGGATCAAGATTTGCTTGCGGGGACCCTTTGTAAGTATTCCTTCGTTCTTTTATCGCTTTTCAAGTCCGAAAGTCAAACTGTGTTTGACTTTCTGCATTTACCAGTTTATGGTCAACGCAAAGTTCGTTTGAACTTCATAACGTGAGCGTAATCACGATGGTTATAGTCCCTAGTGACTATACCTACTGATTACCACGTTATCTAGGTTACTGATGAGTCGTAGTTTCGGCCAAAATGCGTATTCTCGTGTATTTTGTAACCAAACTACTTTTAGGTATCAAAACAGTTTGTTTTGATACCAAACCTGTTTTCTAACTTAACTAAACATGTTTTAGCATGTTTAGCTCGTCACTTTTAGATTAGTGCTTATTTAGAGTCGTAAGTCAAGCGGTCTAAACAACCGCTTAGACTTTCGAACTAGACCCATTTGGTCGATCATTAGGATCTGACCAAATATGTTTAGTGACCCTAGTTGTATAGGGAATAACCTTCCGAGGTTATACCGTATGGTCACTTCGTTTAAGTAGTTGTATGATAGGTAGTTTATATGCCATAGGAAAATTACCAAAATACCCGTTTATGCATAATTGATATTTAAGCATATATGTAACCCAAACTTTTGTCACTTAACTGATTATGCAACATAACTAAACATGTTTAGGCATATAATACTTGTCATAGGACTTGTTAGGCGGTCCGAACGCGTTTTACGCGAACGACGCGTTAAAGTAGCGCAAGCTACCTAAACGGGTCATAATGGGTCGTAAGCACATAGGATAGGTTTCATTTTAGTATGTAGGCCTTGTTAAACCATATCATATGAGTTCCCACACTCATTTGGTTCACGAGACCTCATACTATCCGATCTCCTGATTTAGGTCCAGTTTATTCATGTAGTTATCAATATTAGGTGTCGTTTGATTCCGTGCTCCCTCTAGCTTGCTTGGTAGTTGTTCAAGACTCCTAAGCACTCTCAAGTGAGTACATAGTCCCCTCTTTTACTGTTTTCAAACTATTTTGGGGTGAAGCATGTGTACCTATCTGTTATTTTCAAGTTTTCAAAATTATAATTGATTATACATATTTGTACTTATCTTTTTTACAAACTGAATGATTATTTATGGTTTAAACTCTAAAATTTTCTTAAGGATTATAAAATAAATGTTTGGAATAGTACTTATTTGGTTCACCAGGCCGGTTGGTAGTATGATATAGCGCTATAGGATTTGACACCCCATTCCTGTTGTCATGGAACGTCTGAAACAATTTGTTTCTCCATCCAAATAGGGATTGCCTTTGTGGTATCCCTATAGTCTCAAAGGTGTATTTTGATGCAATAGGTCTGACTGAATTCTTAAGTCACATTATTTTTGTATATTTAGTTATACTCCCAAAAGTATAGTTTAATATGCTCTCATATGTGATATTGTACAAAACCAACATATATTTTGTTAAAAACCCAAAACATAGTTTAATATGTTATTTTCAAAATCTAAAACATAGTTTAATATGTTATTTATAAATCCAAAGTATACTTTTGATATACTACTGAAAATTTATTAGTTTTAACAACTAAAGTATATTTAATATAGTATTTATTTAGCGACTAGTTTTTGGTTAAGTGTTTAGATAATGGGACGGGTGTAATATGATGAAAACATGGTACATACGCCGCTGGTACTTCTTATATATAAGTGTTTTTATCATATTACATACCGTAGCATTATTTAGTACACTTGGGTTAACGATTTTGGAACTAAAATATATTTTAATATATTACTTATTCAACTTTTTTAACCGAAGTATATTTTTATATATATACTACAAACCTTTTTATCAAAATATTGTTTTTCAAACAATATATTTTATACAAACTCATTTTAGTTAGTTATTTATTTACCTATGTATTATTATTTTATATCATCTGATTTCTTATAAATTTTAGTATGATTTATAAAAGAAAACCTTTTCCAAGGATCATGACTACTTTTCTTAAACATTCTTTTTCTTTAAACTTTTAAGTCATGAATCCTAAAATCAATAAAACCTATGTATCTCACAGGCATTTTTATGCTGACGTACCTATTTTTACACATGTTTCATGTGTTGTTATGTGATGATTGTTGATGCATGCTATACATAGGATGGACTGGTGTCTTAGCGACTTTAAAATTTGAAAGATAATAGTTGTACTTATTTGATTGTATTAAAACAATGAGTTCAATAAAACGAAATTATTTATTCCATGGTTGTGAAACAATGATTCTGTTACAACACTCCCCGACGTTTCTGCAACGTTTTGTTGTTTTACGTGGTCGGTGTGTGACAATTTAGTACCTAATAACGCCCGTGTTCCATGGATCGATATCTGGCTCTTACCAATACTTTGCTACATATATGACGGGATACACTTGTCCTTTGTTGTGTGTGTTTTAATGTTAAGGTATAAACCATTTTTATAAATATAAACACCAAGTTACGTCACGTGCGACTGTAAATACTATAAATAAATGTGTATAGTCACGCCCACGTCAAAAATCAAGAGCTTTGGCGGTGATCCAAGATGATGAGGGTTTTGATTGGAGTGAATTTCTTCCTGAAGAGTATGCTGTCGGCCACGCATTTATGGCACACATTGAGCCACCAGCACCACCTTCAACATACAACTGAGAAAGGAGTTTGGCACAAAGATAGAAGAAAAAGATCTACGAAGCTTACAAAGAAGCTAAAATGGCGAAAAGATTGGATCCATGTCACACCCCAAAAACGTGCAGCGGAATATAAAACGTAGTGGTGACGGAAGCTGGTGCCCATTTGTATCTTGCTGAACGATGCATCGTAATGTTGGACACTTTAACTTAATTTAAACATAGATTTTAAAACACATAGTCTTAAAGTCCATCGCAATCACACCATAGTTAAAATTGTTTTGATCCTTATGGATCTTATTACATTGGTCCCAAATAGTTTTTAAAAGTTTGTCCAAAACATTATCAAACCAAACATGCATCAACAACTACAAGATACGCCATAATTCCTGAAGCCGAACTCAAGTACCTGTAGAACACGTTAACAATCAAGTGTCAACACAAAGGAAGGTGAGTTCACACATTCACTTACAAACAATTTTTATTCCAAGGAAAACTTTCTGTTTAGGTGTTTATTTGAAAACATCCATATAATTTTGAAAGTCCGCTTTATTTCCATAAAAAAATCAATGGGCCCTCCGTCGCAGTTTCATGAACCTGACAATATTGTTACTACCCATTTTTTGTATATTAAATTATTGCGTCAATTTTCGGACTCGTATGTTAGCTAGACGATACGAACTATATATTAACCATGTGGGGATAATCAAAGCTAGACAATAAACAGAATTTAAATTCGTCGTTTGACTTGATACGGGGCGACCGGTCACGACGGGGTTATCAACCCGATAGATCTACCAACAATTCCTCACGTACATTACTTAAATGATTAAACGACATCATGGGCGCAGGGTCCTCTTGTAGAGTAATATGATGTCTGCCTCACGTACAATATATATATCCTACTAATATGACAATTTAATACACGACGTTGTACGAATTCCCTGGCACTCCATTATTTAAGACCCAGGCTGGCATTCGTCCCAACTGTGCGGTCATGTTTCGCTTAGGAAATACCGTACCATCCCAATTTCCAATATTCATTCATCAAAAACGTTTTTACTTCGAAACGTATGACTTATCAAATTTCATATATTTTCAACGAAAATATATATTTTATGTTAAAAGGTATTTTTTATTTCAAAAACATTATTACACCCTTTTATTGACGTGTTCTACCCCCAAAATATATACAAAGCAGTAAAAAGAGGGGTTTAGTGACACTCACCTTTGGGTGCGTATTTTAAATAGCGCATTCCCAGAGATTGATTTTCTACACGTCCTAATATAGGAACGATTCTAGATCAATATACATAACACAAAAATCCTAAGTTTCTCCGTTTCTTAGAATTATCACATAACATTGAGATTATCTCAAAAAGTTGTCATTTTTTATTATGTTGGCATGTTAATATATATGTGAGTCCATATATATATATGATTTTGCGACTTGAACAATTTTATTGGTGACCATTATTGTGTAAATCTGTTAACTCCCCCGTTTATACGCAATATATCTACGATTTGCGCGTCGTAATATATATACATAAACGTTCACATAATTTAACATCGAAACACGCGAAATTTTTTTATCTTATCTATTTTGTCATTTTTAAAGCAAATATACATAAAATATCTTACATGTATCAAATTTCATGCTCGACAAACAAGTTTTACGTTTAACACAATTTTCACCGTTTCAACCGCACAAAACATACAAGCATACATGCGTAAGCTAGATTTCTAATATCATGCTAATAACTTAACATATTTTCACATTCTAATGTTTAAATCACATAACACATTTTAACACATAATGTTTACCCAAAATTTTACCCATACTAGTGTACTTAGAAAAATGCGTATTTTAGCGATTCGGTAACGTTTTCGGGTGTCGGAAGTCACATATAACTAACCAAACAACAAATAAACTCAATAAAAGTTAAAATACTTATTTTTACACTAAAAATCAGTTTATTTACTGATATAAAAACAGTTTCTTAAAAATCACTCGGAAAGCCGATTTTTGACTGTTTTAACGCATAGTTTTGCGTTAAACGTTACTATAATCATCCCAACTCGAAACGACTTGATATTTTAACATAATACATGTTATTTACTGATTAAAATAGTGGTTATAATCAGATTAGTGCAGTTTTTGTGCAAGTCACACAAATCATGCGATTTCACGTATTTTACAACTTTTAATGCACCAAGTACAACATGCAAAGCTAGCAAACATTAGGACAAAGTTATGTGTCAATAAACACTTTAAAATAACTTTATATTAGTGTTTATAATCTGCTCAAAACTGGTTTTTACTAAATCATACACAAAACACATTATTTCACCTATTTTACAAGTTTCTAAGCCTCATGTATAACATGCAAAGCTAGTAAACCTTATGACAAAGTTTTATATCATTACATACTTCAAAATAATCATATTTTAATGTTTATATTCTGATCAAAATTGATTTTTATCAAATCATATCTAAATCATCATTTCACGACCACAAATCATCATGCATGTTCAAGTAAATGCATCTAATGCACTCACACAACATCACCATCATCTTTTATGTTCTAATCATGCTCAAGAACATATATACAAAAACCAACTGGGGTAGTCCAGTTGGCCACCGACACCCACCTCTTCCCAGAGGTACCGGTTCGAGTCTTGAGAGTGGCATATGTCGCCCAGGGTAAGAATTCGGCAAGGGGAATTCACCGCGGAGCTAGCTTGGTCGGGTAGCGGCTCCCGGAGTGTGATCACTCTGGCGGTTGGGAGGACCGTGCTCTATCCCCCCCCACATATACATACATATACACGAAATGTTTACACCTACATAAACCTTTAAAAGCTCACTTTCTCATCAAATCCCTTTTTAAGTCATGAAACACTTTTAGATCCTTATTTTATGAAATTTTTGATTCATGCATGTATTCTATCATTCAAGAATCATATTATTCAAGAATCACTCAATCAAATCAAAACACAATCATATACACACACATAAAAATCTACGGCAATACATACATACACATATTCATCCATTTTATTTTTCTTTGAAAACCCATTTGTTTTATTTTTCAAGTTTGTGAAATATTTTAAAAATCAAGAGAAACATTTCACTATTATTTTCAAGACTAAGAATCAAGAACACTTTTAAAAAAGAATAGTTTTATACCCTCAAGATTCAAGTGGGTTTTTGATTAAAAGATGATATGAAGCTTGGTTCTTGCTTGAAACTCCTTGGAATCACCTTGAAACCTTCAAATGGCCTTGAAATCACCTTGGAATGAGCTTGAATCTCCATAAACAAGTTAAGAAGTTCGAAAATATATGAGAGATGATGGGTGTTCGGCTGAATTTTTAGAGAGGGAGAGAGAGTGTGTTAATGTGTTTTTGAAATGAATTTCTTGAACTTTGAAGAATATTGATAGATTTAAGGCAAGATGTTATGGCACACCTCCAATTCTAGCCAATAGAAACATGAGAGAGGAGAGAGAGAAGGTTGCATGGCTGCCAACTCTTCTCCACCTCACACATATATACGAACACACACATACATATACATATATATACACAAAAACTGGTATTTAACTGGATACCGGGTATTTTATCTAGTGTTTTAATCTCATTTTAATGCGTTTTAAATTATTTTTATCACTCTATAAAAATAATCTCACCAAAATATTACTGAACAATATTTTGTTTGCCTGGACTGACTACGTTGCCGGTATTTGGCAGTATGCGCACTGTGCTGCGTGGTACGCGCTTTAAATCGCAAAAATAGGGATTTAAGGGTTTTTATTTATTTTTATCATTCTATAGTGATAAACTCATCAAATTATTACTAAAATGATTTTAAGTTGCCTTGACAGGCTGCGTTGACAGTATTTTGTCGGTATACGTGTTGCATCGCGCGGTACGCGCTTAAACTCAAAATATAGAGTTTCTTAGTGTTTTAATTTATTTTTCCTCACGAATATAATTAAAATATTTATTATAATCACAACAGACTATTTTTTAGGATTTTAACACTGATCGGGTGGTCACCGACGTTCGTTTCGCATTTTATCCGTTACACGATAAGCGTTTATCTTACCGTTGCCAACACAATTTTTACCAAGGTTTAAATCTACCAACTCATTAAATATCATATATAAACATCATAACCAATCAAATACAGCCCTGTTACCTATTCAGAACACGTGTTACGATTGTACGGTACGGCCTGAAAAGTCGGGTGTCACAGTTTCCCCCTGTTTAGGAAATTTCGTCTCCGAAATTTTTACTCTACAGGTTTTGTTTTTGCACTAGGTGGAAACAGCAAAAACAGGTTTAATGAATATAGTCTTATAGTTTCTGCGAGAAACTTTGATTCTTACAAAGAATCTTCGTAGACCTATATTACATACACTCTCAATTCCTAATCTCATATCTCAACGCTCTCCACCCTTTCCAAGGTTCAACATTTACAAGCACTTAATCAAGAAGATTAAGTCAAAATTCCACCAATTCGGGTTCTACATACGTATATTTACATATACATTACCCCGTATCTAAGTTAATCTGAGTTTACATCCGATTGATCCAACTCGAGATGGGCTCTCGAAAGAATCAAATCTTATAAACTCGTCTTCCTTCCTTCTTGCATTCATTTCAGATATCCACAAATCGCCAAATCAATAAATCGCATACACGACTAGAATGTTGTAATCGCCTGTCCGGTTATTAGCATAACTCTTCTAGCTATACGTACTGCTTCTACGATACTTCGATAAACCTCCGTTTATTTTCCAAATAAATCTCTACAAGAACAAAATCAGTGTATTATCCATTATACACCTTCTCAACTGTACCTAAACAATACATCATGTATAGTATTCAATCCCGAGGGTAGCTTAAGCCTATAAGCAACTGATCCAACTCAAGATGGGCTCTTAAAAGGATCAAGTCAATGTGGCTCAACTTTTCTTTCCTCTGCTAAACCTAATAGCATCTCTACAAGATAACTCCTTTAACAGAACCAAATCTTCAATCTAGAATCGCAATAGTTCCTTCAATTGTCCATGTAATCCTTTTGTTGATCAATTGGCGACTTTTAACCTTCCCTCGATCTAGGCAAATCCTGTCGCTGGTTTCCTAGATAACTTTGGTCTGGTTAATTGTCCTTTGCCACATCAGCTGAACAAAGTGGCGATCGACACTTCCATCCATACAAAGCTTCAAACCAAGCAACCTAAATACTAACGTGTTAATTATTATTGTAAGATAACTCTGCCAAGGGCATGTGGGTATCTTAACTTTCTTCGTAGTCCATCATACATGCTCCCAACTTTTCTTTCAAGGGTCCGAAAAGCTTCCTTCTATCTTGCTGTCCAATCAATTTCCCTTTTCCCTTTTGGGGTTATTAGTGTCGAAGCCTGCACTAATTTAGGGAAATTCTTAATAAATCTCCGGTAGTACCCAACTAGTCATATGGATCATCATACTCCCGACGGGGTCTTTAGCGCTCCTCATCATTCACCAACTCCATAGTTAACTTCAAATGTTACTCATGATTCTCCTTGGTTCGCACATGTAACAACCTGCAAGTTCGTGCATTGTTACTACTCGTTATACTCGTTACGCCTAGCACCAAAATTTCGGATCATAATATACCTATATCGCATATATCGCTTTATCGTAGTATTTTCACAAGATATTGCATACTTTATCTCTATCACATCACATTGTACTTGCTGACAACCACGAAGATGTCAAGTGAGGACCAATTCAACCCTCCTTGATAGCCGTGATGTGTCGCAGTGCAACTCAATACTCAAAAACGCACCCGCAGGCACGCATAACTCGATTATCGCAGGATTTAAAATATGGATATGTATATACGACCCAATGTGACTAAATATAATAAATATATGGAAATGAGGATGAAAATATGTACCCAAACTATCGCAACGCTTAACGATCGAAACAGAACGCCAAAACTCAGCTCACTAGAGGCGTTTGATCGAATGACACTTCGATCGAATGGCCATCTGATCCGACACACTGCACTACCTCCTCACCTCTCTTGCCTATAAATACCCCCACTCTCACATCAATTGCCTTGATGTGACAACTCCCACTCGACCAGCACCCTTTTGGGCTATTTTCTCTTAATATCTCGCGATTCTTGTAAGTTTACAACTCAATTCTTGTACTTCTATGATATACACGCACTTCTTCATCATTTTCTCCTTTGAATCTTAATTTTAACCGTGAAATCAATGGATTTGAGGAGTTCTAGGGTGATGTCATCATGAAGTTCTTATGAACTTCAAGTGTTGGCCTCATTCCACCAAGAACAACTCAGATCCGAAGGATTTCCACAAGAATAAACAACATTTTCACACAGATCTACACATAACCATGATTAAAAGGATTTAAATATGATTTTCCAACTTTCTTTCAACTCTTTTACACTCAAAGCACTCAAGACCAATAGAATCGGAGCTTGTACCGACCTTCTGCTCATTCTTAGTGTCGTGTTGGTACAAGATCTGGTTTCTAACACAGAAATGACCGGTTTTGGGTTAACCAAGAACTACCGTCACGAACCAGTAAACCAGTCAGATTTGGGTGATTCCTCTCCGATTGGGTCCCTTGGTTCGAGATGGGGTTTCTTTTGTGTAGCACGTCACAACACCGTCTCGATCAAAACCCCCAAAGACCTTCAAAATTTGTCAAGTGCCAAGGATCACTAGATTGTTTGGACGGATTGCCGTCCGATCGGACAGTCATCCGAACGGTCAGGGAGTCATCCGAACGGACAGGCAGTCATCCGAACGGACAGGCAGTCACCCGAACGGACTGGACAGTCATCCGATCGGACTTCCATCCGATCGGATTTCACCTTGGGTCCCACACTTGACTTTAATTTCAACAATTTGGAGTTTAAAGCTTGAACGGACTACCACCCGACCATTTGGTGTTTAGACTTCAGCACTTAAACAATTTTCAGCATATTCAATACAAACGGATTGTCACCCGATCGGACTACCCTCCAATCGAGTGACAAACTGTTGTGAACTCGTTTTCATTAAAGTGTCCACCAAACAGGTTATCGCCCGATCGAACAGTCGTTCGATCGACCGACCTGAAGGGTAGAGATACTTCTCTGTTTTCAAAATGCTCCAACGAGAACTTCAAAAGGCAAACCATCATACACAAACACATCTTTCATCCAATCGACCGACCACTCGATCGGATTGCCATCTGATCAGAGTATTGTCCGATCCATTAACACCTTGCTCCGTTTAACGCACTATTCAACGCTCACGCTATCGATCAGGGTAATCTCAGACGTGCTCCCTTCAATCCAACCAAGTTGTGTTTGCTTGCCGAACACCGACTGTGAGTATACTCGAACCCCTTTTTATCGCATTTTGGGTGTAACATACGTTTCTATTAAATCAAATTTATCAAAACGAATTATTCAATCAAACTGTTTATCACTTGCGAATAACTGTTATGCATATTTATAGGTGATGCTAGTTACATATGTGTTAGGACTTATACTCGCGAGGTCCCGCCTTAACTAGTATAGTACTATAGCACCCGACGGGGTCTAGTTAAGATGAATAGCAATCGCAATCGCAGCTCGAGTGACTTAGCTGGTAGTATCACTCTTGTATGCATGCTTGTTGAGGTATCTCGTTTATGTATTTGGTAATTCGCAAGCACTTTAACTATTTACGCTACACTATCAAAACTTGTATACTCTCCAATACTTTTGTATTGACGTTGTTTAAACGTATGTTGCAGGTTTAGTCGCAGTCTACATCAAATCAAGCTAGGAAGTCTAGAAACTCACCTAAAATCTATGTTGTCGGATTTGTATTGTTCGAGAGGACAAGAAATCTGTTATACCTTATGTGATTGTATTGTTTATTAGTTTGGGATAATGAACGCATTAAATATTGTCGCAATATAGTTGTTACGGATTCTCTTGAGCAATCTGATTCGCCTAGTGCCGCGCCCCGATGATTCCGCCGTAGGTTGGGGTGTGACAGATTGGTATCAGAGCCATAACTATAGGGAATTAGGCCAGACTTGACCTAGTCCGGGTCAATGTCTTAGAAACGACCTAGTCTAGAGTCTAAGTACCAACGGGCCGACTCGTACGAACCTAGTAGGAGATTGTACGGGCCTACTTGATACTCGAGTTCGAAGTCGCTAAAACTACTACTTCGCGTGAACACCGCATACTACAATTTCACGCGAAGAGCCTTTCCTAAGGTTGGAATGTTACATTGCCTTTCCTAAGGCTGACACAATACACACATTTTCGAAAATACTCGCATAACACAACCGAGTGATCCAGTCAAGATCAGGCGTGAAAACCAAGAACTCTTGATAAGATCGCTCACTCAGCGCATTTTCTAGCACGAGAACTTTCCGTTGAGCTAGGAGTGACATCCATAACTCAACGAAAATCTCCATTTCAAAATCCAGTGGAACTCTCGAATTTATTCGAAGAGCACAACCACAGTTAGGAGCGAAGTTATTAAGTCAGGGGTGAAACCCGTATCTTAATAAACCGTTCCACTCCCTATAAAATGGTTTTCAAAAGCTCTCACCAAGGACTCGGCTATAACGATAACTCGAGCCACGCAATGACTAGGAAGACGAATGCCATGAGCTGCATCCCAGTGGAGGCATTGGTCTTCTAGGGCAACGCGCGTGCACGAACTTGTTGGGTATAGTTGGGTTACCTAGGGCAGTCGACGCCTAAACACCCGAGACACTCCGATTATTTTAACTAAGCCTACGACTCGCCAGTTTTACGCTTTAATGAACTTAATTACGCTTTATGTTTATTTTACGCCTTATCGATTTCTCGGTTTATCAATTTTCGCTCCTTGTTTTTACAAAACGCACAACTCGCACAGCCATCGCAATCTAAAACGAAAACCGAATGTTCGCAACAAAACAAATGTCTATTTACTCGCTTACGCTCTCGCTCTCTCCCTCTCATCGCGTCCTCGCGTATTCTACACCGATATGTATGTGCATAATTGTAAACTACAACTATCTATATCTAAAATACAAACAAATCATTGTGTGAGAACTTAGGAATCTTATGTCTCCTACGTGGCTCCTATGTGAAATCTATTATATTACAAGCTACAAGTTTTGATCGCGCTCAATCGCATCGCAAACTCAAAAATCATTATGATCGAATCTCACTCCAAATATCTCTCTGTCCAGATGCCTTCCAACGACTCTACCTCGAGATGAACAGCTAGGAGAAGAGCCAAACAAAGCACCGAGAAGAGGATTGCCTTGCTTGTGGCCAAAGAAGTGGCCAAGGTCATTCCTCAAATTTTCGCTCAAGTGCACTCTCTCAGCAACTCTCGAACCCTGGAAGACTCTTAGATGGAAGCGCCGTAATCTGCTTTCCTCTACAAACACTTCAAAGCCTGTGACCCGATGGAGTTCACGGGTGAAGGAGGTGTGTCCCAGCTACTCTAGTGGTTCGATTCTATCAACGTTACCCTTCGTCAGAGTGGGTGTCCCGATGGTTTTCGTACTACTTGCGCTACCGGAGTATTTCAATCGCAAGCACTCGACTGGTGGACAGCTGAACGTAACAAACGTGGGATCTCCACAGCCTACGCTCTCTCTTGGAATGAGCTGAAAGAGCTCATGAAGGAAGAGTACTGTCCGCCCCACGAAGTCCAAAAGCTAGAAGACGAATTTTGGGAAATCAAGCAAGTCAAAGGTGACAATGCTGGCTACACCGCAAGGTTCAAACAGCTTAGCATAATCTGCCCAAGTCAAGTCAACACTTCAGAGAAAGCCATCACGAAGTACATTCGCGGCTTGCCTGAGTATGTGGGTGATTTTGTCGAAGTTGCAAGACCTGCTACCATCGAAGAAACCTACCGCTTGGCCGCAGAAATCAACAACAAACGAGCCTTGGACGGGATCTTCTCCAAGAATCCTGTCAAACAAGCACTTCAAGCAATCGTCATCGATTCATCCAATGATTCTTCTGAAGATTCCTCAGATGATATCTCCAACGAATCATCAACGAATCCGCCGACAACACTGCCTCATCTCAGGAAGCTCAGCCCAGCCATAAACGAAAGACCATGAGCCCAGACTCTTGAACAACTGGACAGTCGCAACCAGAACCTCTCCAACCAGCTCTGGTTCACTTGAAACACGCCTACAACGGAGCTCATCCCCTGTGTTTCACGTGTACGTATCATCACCCGCCAGAAGCTAACTGTTGCT
This sequence comes from Helianthus annuus, assembly GCF_002127325.2. Taxonomy (NCBI): domain Eukaryota; kingdom Viridiplantae; phylum Streptophyta; class Magnoliopsida; order Asterales; family Asteraceae; genus Helianthus; species Helianthus annuus. The sequence goes on from NC_035436.2 coordinate 69,553,907, forward strand.
ATTGCACAAATTGCAACTGGTATGGTCATCTTACGCAACACTGTCGCACAGCACCGCAGCCTTGAGGAATTTCAGCAACAACCGCTGATGTGCACAAAATGCAACATATAAATTACATCAATTGTGGCATAAAACTAACACTTTTTAGTACTAATGTTGGAAAAAGTGTGTTTTTGTCTTCCTTTTGTATTTTCAGGATTAAATGAGCTCAAATGAACAAAAGTAGCAAAGAGGCAGCTAAATCTAACATAAATACAAGAAAAGGTACAAACGTGGCATGCTCGACCCCCCGACAGCATCTTCCCAAGCAAAAACAAGAGAACAGAAGGCTGAACTTTCCCCGTGCTCAATGAGCACGGGGGCGTGCCCAAGTGTCAGCAGAAAAGACAAAGTTGTAGAAGCTTCTATCGCCCCCCACGGGGTCGTGCTCAGCGGACACTGGGCCGTGGTCAACTCTAAGATTCACAGAATCTAGGGAAATCTTGATAGTACAGATACGCTTCTGCACACGGGGTCGTGCTCAGCGGACACGGGGACATGGTCAACTAATGCAGACAAACTGCAATTAATGAATAAAGAGAAGGAGGATGGACACGGGGCCGTGCCCCATTGGACACGGGGCCATGCCCGAGCTGCTGTTCAAGCTATAAATAGGGGTGCTTGGCTCATTTGCAAACCATCCCTTGACACACCACCTCTCTCACACTTCACCCACCACCATCACAACACCATCATCCACCACCATCATCCTTCATCCATCATAGAGTGTGTGAGTCGTCTCGGGATCCAAGATTGATCGTAAGAGTTCTTGACAATCAAAGGCCATGCTTGCCTAAATCTCTTACATCACTTGGTGAAGACAAGTGTTTAGTGTAATACTTTTTATTTTTAATCTTTTCGCACTTTTTATTTGGTTATGTATTAATGACTTTAATAACTAGTTTCTTATGTTGAAGGTGATTCTTCCTTATCGTTTGTCCATGGTGTCTTGGCATTATTTTACTGTCTATATAAAATAAAATATTTTCACCATTCATATCTCCACGGTCTATATGGAGATATGTTGGCTACCTGGTCGGGGGTTAAGGGAACGGTTTGGTAAGAGTCTTGCCATTGTTCTAAAAGCACTTGTGTCCTTGGACGACCTCGGTATCTTACCAACACTATACTACGCTCACGATCATATTTTCACCATTCATATTTTAGTTAGTTTTATTTTTCTAGTTTAAAAACCTTTTTCTAACTTTTGATTTGATTAGACGTTGAGGATAAACCGGTACTAAAAGCACTTGTGTCCTTGGACGACCTCGGTATCTTACCAACACTATACTACGCTCACGATGAGTGCACTTGCCCATATGTGTGTTTAGTGTTAGTAAATATCGTGTTTTATAAATTTAAAACTTGGCTAAAAAAAGTGTAAAAGGGCTCAAAATATACATCAAAAATATATTACACTTCACACGCATCAACCGCTGTCTCCGCAAAAGTACTCCATAGCAACGTTATTTTGCTTCTAATATTGTTGTAATAATACGACTTATCACCGTCAATTTCTTTTATGTGTGGATTTATTCTATCTCTCGACGCATGTGGATTCTACATCTCTCTTATACTCGCGCACAACCTATATGCTAGCACTATGTACTATATAATGTATTTTACCCCTACCATGCGTTCTTGAGATGAGGTACGATAAACGCGCAAGAATCAAATTAATCACGGGTGCACACATGATTATTTTGGTTAGTGCACGGATATCGTAGTGAGTTTCAATGATGCCTCAACGTTCAGGGCATGGTTAAGCGTGGTGGATACGCCACTGGTACTTCCTATATATAAGCGTCTTGACCATGTCTGACGAAGTGTGACACCTATTCACAGAGTGGAGGCGCATGGTTGAAACATGACAGTGTTTTGCCATGCCAACCGAAGTTTTGTGAAGAAAGTGCCATGTGGAGTTGGAACGCAGACCTATTATACTATTGTGGTTATTTTTGACACACTACACTACATCGTAGGGCGTAACAATCTCAATCGCGACTCCAAGCGTGTAATCGCTAGGCTTTTTGTAAGTCAACACGCTCGCAATCGCATTATCGCTAGAATCTATCTCGCAAATCGCAATCATTTATTATGTGATTCGCGCTATCGCTTATTGTGTGTTCATAATCTCAATCGCTTATTATATGGATCGCTATCGCTTATGGTGTTTTCGCCTAATCGCATAATTTGTGTGTATCACTCTATCGCTTGCCGTTTACTGTGTATCGCTTGCTGCAAATCGCTTACCGTTGACGAGTATCGCACAACACTCGTCGCTTTTTCACCTTGACGCTTCCCGCACCTACCTCATTGCTTCGATACTCTTATCGCTTATCGCTATTTGTGTTATCTATGTTATCTGCGTTATGTTAGCACTCATGACCTCACTTCACGAGACGAAACCAATAGGGCTAAGACATGGTGTTGTTTTAGCCGTATCAGCAGACTTTCGTGGAAAAAGGCCATGTGGGCTAATGTTAGTTAAAAATTGTGGTGTAGCTTAATCTGATCAAATCGCATATTCCGATCACTTGCAACGCATCGACTGTCGCTTATCACTCGACGATTGTCGCTATCTCTTGTCGCTATCGTTCATCGCTTTCGCTTGTCGCTTATCGCTTATCGCTTTTCGATTATCGTCGCCGTCTTCATGTTACTATGCTTGGTGTTTGGTATTTGCGTTATCAATTATCGCGTACCGCTTATCGCTTCTCGCACTCGCTCGTGTCACTAAACTGGGTTCGAAAACGACTTCATCACTCAGTTCGCCTTTCAAGGCTTGATCCAACCCTTTCTCGTTTGGACTGAGTCATCGCAAATTTGTCCGTATTATGTCGACACGGGTGACACTGCCTCACGAGACGGAAGCCATATGGATAAAACATGGTGGATACGCCGCTGGTACTTCCTATATATAAGTGTTTTAGCCATATTGTAGAACTTTCGTGGAAAAGTGCCATGCGGGGCCGACCTTAAAAAATTAAATTTTTGATATTATTAAAACGCCTTGTTTACACAGAGTTTAAAGCAACTTTCCCTATAAAACTTTCTCCAAAACCTTTGTACAAAACGAGATTTTCCTGTAACACTGGTGTGACAATCGACTTAAGTTAACGCCGTGTGGCGAGAAGATTTTGTAAAACAAATTTGGAACACTTTTCGTAACCTAACCAAAACCCTTCTCATAGCGCTGGCGTGGATATCAACACAGTTAACGCCGCACCGTGAGAAGATTTTCATAAACAAGTTTTACCTAATTAATCGACTTTTCGAAAATTTAAAATGCTTCGGAATCGCATTCTTGTGTGTGTTATCGCCTTTGATCATACGAATTGTTTTAACTCGTCGCTCTCGCTTAGTCCTCGCAATGCTCTCGCGCGTTAATTCCAATCGATCGCTCACTTACTTTGACGCTTTTAATCGCTACTCTCATTTGCGTCAACTCTCGCGACCCTTCTTGTGGATTAATTTCGGGACGAAATTTCCTAAAGCAGGGGAGACTGTAACAACCCGCACATCCGTGCGTTGTTACTACTCGTTATACTCGTTACGCCTAGCACCAGAGATTCGGATTATAATGTACCTATATCGCATATATCGCAGTATTTTCGCAAGATATCGCATACTTTATAGCTATCACATCACATTGTACTTGCTGACAACCAAGAAGATGTCAAGTGAGGACCAATTCTACCCTCCTTGATAGCCGTGATGTGTCGCAGTGCAACTCAATACTCAAAAAAGCACCCGCTGGCACGCGTAACTAGATTATCACAGAATTTGAAATATGGATATGTATATACGACCCAATGTGACTAAATATAATAAATATATGGAAATGAGGATGAAAATATGTACCCAAACTATCGCAACACTTAACGATCGAAACGGAACGCCAAAACTCAGCTCACCGGAGGTGTTTGATCGAATGACACTTCGATCGAATGGCCATCCGATCGGACAGCCATCCGATCGGACAGCCATCCGATCGGACAGCCATCTAATCCGACACACTGCACTACCTCCTCTCCTCTCTTGCCTATAAATAGCCCCACTCTCACATCAATTGCCTTGATGTGACAACTCCTACTTGACCAGCACACTTTTGGGCTATTTTCTCTTAATATCTCGCGATTCTTGTAAGTTTACAACTCAATTCTTGTACTTCTATGATCTACACGCACTTCTTCATCATTTTCTCCTTTGAATCTTAATTTTAACCATGAAATCAATGGATTTGAGGAGTTCTAGGGTGATGTCATCATGAAGTTCTTATGAACTTCAAGTGTTGGCCTCATTCCACCAAGAACAACTCAGATCTAAAGGATTTCCACAAGAATAAACAACATTTTCACGCAGATCTACACATAACCATGAATAAAAGGATTGAAAGATGGTTTTACAACTTTCTTTCAACTCTTTTACACTCAAAGCACTCAAGACCGATAGAATCGGAGCTTGTACCGACCTTCTACTCATTCTTAGTGTTGTGTTGGTTCAAGATCTGGTTTCTAACACAGAAACGACCGATTTTGGGTTAACCACGAACGACCGTCACGAACCAGTAAACCGGTCAGATTTGGGTGATTCCTGTCTGATCGGGTCCCTTGGTTCGAGATGAGGTTTCTTTTGTGTAACACGTCACAACACCATCTCGGTCAAAAGCCCCCAAAGACCATCAAAATTTGTCAAGTGCCAAGGACGACTAGATCGATTGGACGGATTGTCGTCCGATCGGACAGTCATCCGAACGGACAGGTAGTCACCAAACGGACAGGCAGTCATCCGAACGGACAGGCAGTCGTCCAAACGGACAGGCAGTCACCCGAACAGATAGGACAGTCATCCGATCGGACTGCCATCTGATCGGATTTCACCTTGGGTCCCACACTTGACTTTAATTTCAACAATTTGGAGTTTAAACCTTGAATGGACTACCATCCGACCATGTGGTGTTTAGACTTCAGCACTTAAACAATTTTCAGTGTATTCCAATACAAACGGATTGTCACCCGATCGGACTATCCTCCAATCGAGTGACAAACTTCTGTGAACTCGTTCTCATTAAAGTGTCCACCAAACGGGTTATCGCCCGATCGAACAGCCGTTCGATCGACCGACCTGAAGGGTAGAGATACTTCTCTGTTTTCAAAATGCTCCAACGAAAACTTCAAAAGGCAAACCATCATACACAAACACATCTTTCATCCAATCGACCGACCACTCGATCGGATTGCCATCAGATCGGAGTATTGTCCAATCCATTAACACCTTGCTCCGTTTAACGCACTATTCAACGCTCACGCTATCGATCTGTAATCAGGGTAATCTTAGACGCGCTCCCTTCAATCCAACCAAGTTGTGTTTGCTTGCCGAACACTGACTGTGAGTATACTCGAACCCCTTTTTATCGCATTTTGGGTGTAACATACTTTTCTATTAAATCAAATTTATCAAAACGAATTATTCAATCAAACTGTTTATCACTTGCGAATAACTGTTATGCATATTTATACGTGATGCTAGTTGCATATGTGTTAGGACTTGTACTCGCGAGATCCCGCCTTAACTAGTATAGTACTATAGCACCCGACGGGGTCTAGTTAGGATGAATAGCAATCACAATCGTAGCTCGAGTGACTTAGCTGGTAGTATCAGTCTTGGATGCATGCATGTTGAGGTATCTCGTTTATGTATTTGGTAATTCGCAAGCACTTTTGTATTGACGTTGTTTTAACATATGTTGCAGGTTTAGTCACAGTCTACATCAAATCAAGCTAGGATGTCTAGAAACTCACCTAAAATCTATGTTGTCGGATTTGTATTGTTCAAGAGGACAAGAAATCTGTGATACCTTATGTGATTGTATTGTTTATTAGTATGGGATAATGAACGCATTAAATACTGTCGAAATATAGTTGTTATGGATTCTCTTGAGCAATCTGATTCGCCTAGTGTCGCACCCCAATGATTCCACCATCGGTTGGGGTGTGACAGCACATATGCAAGTATATCATCGAAGAATATTATCACGGATTCATCCGATTAGGGTTTCCATACCCAGTTCATGAGATCCACGAATATAAATGGCGCATTAATTTAGTCAAAAGGCATGACTAATAACTCGTAATGGCCATATCGTGTTCGAAAAGCAGTCCTCAGCATATCTTTGTCAGCAACCTTCAACTGATGATATCCTAATCGTAGGTCGGTCCTCGTGTAGCAACTGGATCCTTGCAGCTTGATCGAACAAATCGTCAATCCTCGGTAAAGGGTACCGATTCTTGATAGTCAACTCGTCCAGCTTTCTGAAATCATCACTCACCCTGAAGGATCCATTCTTCTTTCTTTCAACAAAACAGATACACCTTAAAGCTAAAAGCTTGATCGAATGAAACCCTTATCCAAAAGCTCTTGAAACTGACTCGACATTTCTATCATCTCAGATGATGCTTAATCTATAAGGAGGTTGTGCAACTGGGCGCAGCACCGGGTGCCAGATCGATTCGAAATTCGATCTATCTCGCAGGGGGAAATCCAGGTAAGTTTTTTTAGGAAAACTTCTGGATAATTGCGAACTATAAGAATCTCTCTGGTATTCCTATATTCGGCTTTTGTATCCACCATGTTAACTAAGAACGCAGGATAGCCCCTTTTTGCAACCACCTGAGCATCCTTACAAAACTGACAACTCTCAACCATCAACACTCGACACTTGACTCGGTCGATCTCCGTGAACAATCACCACTTCCCTACCGTCATCACGTCGAGATATCCTAGCTAGCTTCTTCAAGTGATACTCCCCACTTCGGTCTTAGATAATCAATCCATCCTCGCATCTACGTCAAAGCTCTCCAGCTCCACTGGAAATAAACCAACACTAGAACTACGATCACCTAACTAAATACTACAACCGCAAGCGACCTCACTAGTTTCTATCAACTTACCAATTGCTAGTTTTATCGGGAATTTATACCTAGCTTACTTGTTGGTGAACACAAAAATGGTTCAAAGTTTCTCGAACAAAACTCAAGTCAGCTTTGGTATTAAAAGTATGGAGATAATTGGTTTTTGATTTGAAACATACCGATAACAACAACAAGATTGTCTCGTGCTTTCCTAGCGTTTAGCTCGAGCGCTCTACCCCTGGCATCCTAACCCTTCATTTTCAGACAATCTCTCTCGAAATGTCCTTGCTCACCACACTCATAGCATCCTTTGAGCATAACTCCATCCAATGTACTCTTAGCATAGCACTCGCGAGTCGTATTGTCCAGTCCGACCACATCTAGCGCACTTTCTCCACTCATCCTCGTGAGTCATCTTCTCAAGACCACTCCTGCCATCCCTGGCATTATCCTTTCTAGAACGGCTAGAACTGGCTACATACGCCTTCCTCGAACTCTTAGACTTTCGCTTTCGCGAATCCCCAGATCTAGGCTCGGAATGCGGAATTATTGGAATGGTCGATCCGCTGTGACGGCCTGACATCACGCATACCGTTGCCATGTCATTGCATAGGGTGCCAGCAAATGATCTTGGGTTACAACCCTGGATTATTTTATGTATACATCTATGTACTGTTCACAAAGTTAATGAAAAATCAGAATTACGCTCCGATTATATCATAACACAGGAACTATTAAAACTTTCCGATCATTATTTCACCTGAAGGGTTTCCGATCTGTGTCCCACCAAGACCATGCCCATGAGCATCACATTCACGTTCCTGGCCATTATTTTGGTTAGCACCGCGCTGTTCCATGGCAGTATTAAGGTGTTGGGCTATGAATTGTGCCAACTCCTCCGGGGTAATAGGTAGTCCAGAACCCTGTCTCGCTTTTGGCGGCATTTTGTCGTTTCTATTATTTACAACAATAATAATCACATAAGACGATGACCAAAAATAATTCAATATTAAATGGTAGTGGACTAAACATTGCGCATGTATAATATCCACATATTAATGAGAACAATTCTTAAACCAAAAGAAACCCATTCAATATTTATACAAGAAATTACAAAGCTTGTTTTTAGTACGAAGACTAATCAAAATTTGGCATGTCTACATCAACACCCTCGACAAGCCTATATGAAATTTCCTCCTAAATATCTGAGAATTTGGCATGCAAGCTGTAACATTTGTGCTTGTAATCATTGTGAACAGTTCAGTTATCAATAAAACAATGTTATTTTATCCCAATGTTTGTTTGGTTGTGTTTTACATTTTTCATGTTTTGACTTTTGTTCAATTTCAAACTCTACATCGCTTTCTAGAGAGTTATGTGACATCTGTGCTTGTAATCATTGTAAACAATTCAGTTATCAATGAAATAAAGTTATTTGATCCCTATGTTTGTTTGTTTATGTTTGATGTTTTTCATGTTTTGACTTTTATTCGATTTCAAACTCTATATCGCTTTCTGGAGAATTATACACAAACTGGTGCGTAAACGTAATCAGTTAAACACGACAAATACTCCGGAACATCAATTTATGCTTAACATACCTTAAATAACCTTTACATAACTTAGAAATAAGTTTTGAAGGCTTTGGTATGGCAAAATCTAGTCTATTCGCTTACAAGGACTAGAATTGACAAACTGCGAAAGTATGCCGATTTGAACAGTAACGAACATTCCGGAACATGATCATAAGTTAAACACACCCTAAATATCCTTTACATAGCTTAGAAATAGGCTTTGAGGGGTTCGGTGTGCTAAAATAAACTTTTGGGTCATTCAGGGACTAAAAGCGTCAAAAAGTGCATAAGTTTGCATTTTCGCGCATAACTTACGTTCTGAATACATCCGGACATCCAAAAATTTATGTAATCATTAAAATATTATGTTTTAATGATTGCCTTGTTAAAAATCGATTCGTCGCGCAATTTGGACCGTTTTTGCGTCCGTTACGACTTCCGTCGTAATTAACCGAACAACGCAATTGTACGGCCAAACGAACCGACATCCGAGATATTTTTGAGCACATTTTAAGTTCCCTATACTTTAACTTCATTTTTGAGCTTTGAAATGGGGTTAACGGGGCTTAAACGTGTCAAAAATGGGCCGAAATGCATGTTTCTCAAGTGCAGGGACCATTTTGCAATTTCTGGAAAGTATCAGACCTGCAAGGTCCTTATGGACCGTAAGACCTACTCCATACGGTCCGTAAGCAGGTCCCAGTTCAGCAGAAATCATTTTTAATAAAACCCAGCTGCTCCTTAGTTTTGCAAATGGTTTTAAGGTTCCTATGGGCTGGTTTTAAGGTCCCATGGTTTCACAAATCAGTGGGCATGAGGTGTATGGCTAAGATTGAAGCTCGGTTTTCGATAAACGATCCTAACGGTTGTGCGAAAACTATAAATATCCCCACCCATTTCATTCTTTCCCCACTTGAATTCTGAGATTTTCTCTAAGTTGAAGTGTAGAACACTTCATACCTGAGAAATACTTGGAATATCAATCTTGCGGGGACCTTCTGTAAGTATTCTTTCACGTTTTTCGTTCGTTTTAGCTTTAAAGTCAAACTGCGTTTGACTTTCTGCATTGACCAGTTTATGGTCAATGCGAAGTTCGTTTGAACTTCATAATGTGAGCGTAATCACGATGGTTATAGCCCCTAGCGACTATACCTACTGATTACCACGTTATCTAGCTCAGTGACGAGTCGTAGTTTCGGCCAAAATGCGTTTTCTCACGTATTTTGTAACCAAACTACTCTAGGGTATTAAAACCGTTTGTTTTAATACCAAACCTGTTTTCTAACTTCACTAAACATGTTCTAGCATGTTTAGCTCGTCGCTTTTAGATTTGTGCTTGTTTAGGGTCGTAAAGGTAAGCGATCTAATCAATCACTTATGCTTACGAACCCGACCCATTTGGTCGATCATTAGGATCTGACCAAACAATTTAGGTGACCATAGTTGTATAGGGAATAACCTTCCGAGGTTATACCTTATGGTCACATCGTTTAACTAGTTGTATGATAGGTAACGTATGTGCCTTAGGTAAATTACCAAAATACCCTTTTTACGCCAAAATTCATTTTAAACCTATGTAACATAATTTTTGGTATCTAAACTGATTTAACAACAATATTAAGCATGTTAAGGCATATCTTGCTTGTCATAGGGCTAGTTAGGCTTTCCGAACGCGTTTTACGCGAACGACGCGTTAAAGTAGCATAAGCTACCTAAGCGGGTCGTAACGGGTCAAAAGCACTTAGGATAGGTTTCGTTTTAGTACGTAGGCTTTGTTAAACCATGTTACATAAGTTCCCCTACTTATTTGGTTTACGAACCCTCGTACAACCCGATCCTCCGATAGGTCCGTTTATTAACGTAGATACCTATATAGGTGCCGTTTGATTCCGTGATCTACTAGCATTGCTTGGTGGTTATCCTACGACTTCTAAGCAATCTCAAGTGAGTACATAGTACCCCTCTTTTACTGTTTTCCAAACATTTTGGGGTGAAACACATGTGCCTACTTGTTACTTTCGTGCTTTCTTGTTTTCACATCATATGCTTGCTATTTTTATTAGTACACTATTAGTACATGATTTCATTATGTTTTGCAATGTATGTTAACTTAGCATGCTAGCACATTGATTTACATTACATTGTTTTGCTATATATGTTTACATGGCATATTAGCACATTGTTTTACATGACTTTTCTGCTTTGTATGTTTACTTAGCATACTTAGTACATTGTTTTCACATAACTTGTTTACATTTGGTATGACATTTGGTTTGCATAAACGGTTCTTTACTACATTCATTAACATTAGCTACGCCGCTCGGTAGTAAGTAATGGTACCATAGGACTTGACAAATCCCGTTCCTGACACCCTAGGTTTGTTTGGGTGAAAGGAATGACTGAATCCGTGAACATTTTACTTTGATAACCTTTACTCTAAGGTTATCCTGCTGTCTCAAGGCTTGAATGTAATGCGTTAACTTACCACATAAATGTTTATATCAATAAAACAAGCTTTTACTTGGCAAAACATAACTTTTTGATTTATTCAAAACACTTTGTTTTGTTCCTTTTTACTTATGGTCAAGTATTCTCATTTTGTTACTTACCATACATAACTTTTGTTTACACTTAACTAGATGACTACATTTTGGGTTTTAAACATTGACAATGGTTTAGACAAGAACATTTGATGATTGGTTTGAACATGAACTATATGCTTTGGTGGTTTGTTTAAGTGACTTAAGTAACGATATGTGTGTAGTATGTTACAAGCATGGTGGATACGCCGCTGGTACTTCGTATATATGAGTGCTTGTAATGTATTACATGACATACCGTTATTTAAATCATTCAATTTTGGACTTATACATTTTACACAAATAATATCTTTTTCACAAGACTTTGTTTTACAAAACAATTTATTTCATACAACTTATTTTTAGTCGGTTATTCTTTTAACCATACAACATTCTTTTACACATACATATTAACAGATTTGTTATCGCTTTTCAAACATTTTATAAGCAAACACTTAAACTGGATTCATGACAAAGTTTTCATTAAACATTTTCTTAAACCTAAATCATGAATCCTATTTTCACAAAACCTATGTATCTCACAGGCATTTTTATGCTGACGTACCTATTTTCACATGTGTTTCAGGAGCTAATGCATAGGATGATGATCGTGACATGCTAGGGTGGTCTCGGGCCTTAGTGACATAAAACAGACCTAGACTTAGTTTAATGACGTTATGTACTCTTTATTTCAGTAGTTTTAAGACAATGTAACATGTTGGTTCTTGTTTTGAACAATGTATTCCACCCTTGGGTGATGAATAAAATATTATTTTAATTACCTTGGTTGTGGAACAATAATTCTGTTACAACACTCCCCAACGTTTCCGCCACGATTTGATGTTTTACGTGGTCGGGGTGTGACAGAAGAGTTGGTATCAGAGCCAATGGTTATCGGGAATTAGGTTATTAGTAATGCTTTGACCTAGACTATAACCTTTCTAGGACCCCAACACAAGTTGTCTTGTGTTTATATTTTAAAACATGCACTTCACCTATCCTTAGGTGATCACCAAAACAAGAACCCAGTTTTCTAAAACGATTTTTGAAAAACAATCTTCTGTTTTCAAATGATTTATTATATGGTTTTGAAACCCTTTTGATTTTTCAAATTGATTTTGAAATTTTATCATTTGTTTTTGAATGATTCTTTTGGGCCTTGTGCCTTCCAAGTTTTCAAAATCTCGTCAAAGTTTTGGGTTCTAAATAGTGTGAACACGTGCAAACTGGAAGGGTGAATGCCTGTACCCTGGGTTTTCTGTCTAAGGCTAGAGTGCTCGTACAAATCCACATAATCGGACCAGTCACTCTTACCTGGGAACTCTTGGGGTGAGTGTTCACTTATAGGCGAGCATGTCTTCGCTAAGCATTATTTATGGACCCATTTACTTTGATTAGTCATTGTGTGTCATTTGTTTGCTTTGTGATACAGACGAATGACCACCATCCTTACTTTGTTGATTTTGTTTCGTCTCGTTCTTTTTTCATCTAATCATCTCACTCGTTTCCTGTCACACCCCCAAATTCCACCTGCGGAGTATCACCGCTTGGGAGCGTGACTGACCAGGATCAAGCCACCAATCATATAGAACAATATGTATAGTAAAAGTAATTGCTATTAAACCGAACCAAATCCATATGAAAGGTGTTCCAAAACATAAGTAAGTTATCATTGTTTAGCGGAAGCGTATTAATAAAACCCATCACAATAAAGTATCAAATGTCATAAGTGTTTAACAAGATAGTCACAAATCCAAGCCCACAACGACCAGCTCCTCCCTGTGCAAGCTCCATGTATCTAACGACCTGCAAGGCATGAAACAGAGGATCAACAACTAGTTGAGCGAGTTCACAGAAAGTAAATGCGTAATAATAAGTTCGTTTGTAACAGGTGGCTCTACTGGGCCGATAATACGTTCTATTGGTGGGGGCTTCCCATGTTGTATAACCACTAGACTATTTGTAACCATAAGTGTTCTACATATCCCGAGAACAGTAACACGTACAAGTTTACGTAGGTTTTACGTAAGTAATCCTTCACAACCGAGGATAGGGGTACGCGGGGGTTTACGTAGGTTTTACGTAAGTGCCTGACACAACCGAGGCAGTAGTGAGTATAAGTTCACGTAGGTTTTACGTGAGTATCCTTCACAACCGAGGATAGCGAGTAGCATAAGTATACGTAGGTTTTACGTATGTGTCCTGCACAACCGAGGACGATGGTATGGTAGTCTAGTAACAGTGTATGTACGAATCTAGTCAATCTCATTCCTTTAATCCCATTCCCAAGTCCTTGGGAATCCCATGCCTTAGTAAGGGTGTGAACTCACCTTGGTTTGCTCGGTATGTCCCGTTTCACTATTCGTTTGAAATGAATCTACCAAACCCTAGCGTGATTATCAACATCAATCAGTTTCGTATGCACACAGACCACATATTCTTTACACATACAACACTTGCAATGCACACAGATGTCACGTAATGTTATGCAAGTCACTTCAGTAATTCATGCGACGCACCAGTCCATAAACACACACACGCATAGCAGGTAACTGGTTCATGTTTGCACTCACATTACAGTTTCATATTTCACAAGACATACAACAACACTACTTAATTTAATTACATCATTCAAACTGGACTATGAGTGTATAAACAAAAGCTCGGACAAACATCCTTTAACAAACTCGTATCTACATATTACATACAATAACAAGGCAAAGATCGGACTATGCTCCTTATAGAGAAACTCGGATTCCTTGATGCCTTGTTAAAATTCGGGCAAGTGAAGTCTTAATGGTCGGACTCCTTGAACCACTATAAAAGTCGGACCCTAATCTTATCATTTATTAAAAATCGGACAAGGATGGCTACCCACAAAAACTCGGACCACCCATGAGGGTGTCAGAACTCGGACAGGCTAACACCATTAGAAACTCGGACCTTTAATGAATTAAAAGGTCGGATATGAGGTTGGGGGGGGGGTTAAAACTCGGGCAAGGCTTTGAGCCTTTAAAACTCGGACTCCCCACAACAAAGAACTCGGACCTTTGAACTTCTTATAAAAACTCGGACAGGTGATCTTATATGTGAAATATATGAAATTCGGACCAAGACCTTTGGAGCCAAAACTCGGACTAGGCTAGGATTCAAAAGTCGGGCCATATCACATGTTTAAAAGTCGGATTTATATGATAAACAATATTCGGACCATGTGTAATGTTATAAGAACTCGGACAATGTTTGCTTTTTAAAACTCAGACATATTCAATCAAACAATAGTCGGACTATAACGTATTTCACAATTAACATCAATCATCGATCATCGACCAGAACATGAATCACATGAACATCAGTTACGTCTCCATACGCTCAAACCCTAATTCATACTTTCACAATCATAGAATCAAGTCAATCATCAAAGGTTTTGACAATACAATCATTTAAATCATCAAACAGTGATTACACAATAATCAACATCTATTGAAAACACAGAACTATCATATGATGAACTAGGGTTTTCAAGAATTACAAACTTCATGAATTAAGGACAATCAAACAATCAATCAACAATTAACATCAAACAATGATTAAACAATTACCTTGATTGATTCTAAATAGATTGGAAGGTTAAACTTGTTGCAAGAGACTTGTGAATCCAAGAATGATGAGAAGATGGTTGTAGAGAGGATTAGAGAATGTGAGGGTACGTGTTTTGATTCTTGTGATGATTAGTGAATGATTAGGGAAGGAGATTAGGGTTAAGTATCATATAAGTTTCACTAATCACTCTACACACCCTTAATTATTACATTTTACACAAGCACACCATCTCACCACAATTTCACAGTTTCACCACTAAGTTTATGCATTTGGCAAGTCTTTCACAATTAATACATAACCATGTATAATCACATAATACCGTTCATTGTATTAAAACGTATACAATTCCATAGCAACTAATTGTGAAATCAATCAACTAAACAATACAAGAACGTGCAATAAATGCGAAACAGAATCTTGGAAATTCGAGTTGTCACATTATCCCCAACTTAAAAGAAATTTCGTCCCGAAATTTGGTACGCACTCACTGAGGAAGCTAGGTAAGCTGTATTGTTCACTGGTTTTCCTGGGGTGTCACATCATCCCCCCGTTGATTTGGAAGTTCGTCCCGAAATTCCGCAGTAGTAGCTTCAGCCTCAGTAGTGGATGCATTGGTTCCGAATAACTGGGGGTACTTTTCTTTCATTTGGTCTTCGCGTTCCCAGGTGTACTCTGGGCCACGTCGGGAGTTCCAACGAACTCGAACAAGAGGGATTCTCTTGCTTTTGAGGACCTTAACATCCCGGTCCGTGATTTCTACAGGTTCCTCGACGAACTGCAACCGCTCGTCGATAGAGAGTTCCTTAAAAGGAACTATGAGGGTCTCATCTGACAGGCACTTCTTCAGATTCGACACGTGAAATACATTGTGAACTGCACCGAGTTCAGCTGGTAGGTTTAGCTTGTAGGCCACTTTGCCTATTTTCTCTATGATCTCGAACGGTCCGACATACCGCGGATTTAGTTTGCCTCGTTTGCCAAAACGAACCACACCCTTCCAGGGTGAGACTTTTAGTAAAACCCGGTCCCCGACCTGAAATTCCAACGGTTTCCTACGCTTATCCGCGTATGCTTTCTGACGGTCGCGTGCTGCCGCCATGCGTTGTCGTATTTGTGCAATCTTTTCTGTGGCGTCCACTACAATCTCCGGACCCGTGATCTGACTATCCCCCACCTCTGCCCAACAGAGAGGTGACCGGCATTTACGTCCGTACAATGCCTCGAATGGCGCGGCTTGTATGCTGGTGTGATAACTGTTATTATACGAAAACTCCACCAAAGGGAGATGTTTTTCCCAGCCGTTGCCGAAATCGATAACACATGCCCGAAGCATGTCTTCAAGAGTTTGGATCGTTCGCTCAGACTGCCCATCCGTCTGAGGATGATATGTTGTGCTCATGTCTAATCGTGAGCCAAAAGATTTATGCATCGCTTGCCATAGCTCTGACGTGAATCGTGCATCCTGATCCGAAATGATAGAGGTTGGCACACCGTGCCTCGAAACAACTTCTTTCAAGTAGACGTCTGCTAAGGTAGAGAACTTATCTGTTTCCTTAATAGCCAGGAAATGAGCAGACTTTGTGAGTCGATCTACGATCACCCAGATAGTATCATTCCCACGCTGGGTTCTAGGCAGGCCAGTAACAAAATCCATGGAAATTTCTTCCCATTTCCACTGTGGTATCCTGGGTTGTTGCAGTAGACCCGCTGGTTTCTGATACTCCACTTTGACTTTTGCACATGTCAAACACTTGCCGACGTAAGTAGCGATGTGGGCTTTCATGCTAGGCCACCAATATGTTGTTTTGAGATCGTGGTACATCTTATCTCACCCTGGATGTACCGAGTAGCGGGACTTGTGAGCTTCGTCCATTACCAGCTTGCGTAAACCGCCAAAAAGTGGGACCCAAATACGCCCCGTTACATAGTAGGCGCCGTCTTCCTTTTGTTCCATTCGTTGCCTTGAGCCGCCTAAGGCTTCAGCTTTGACGTTTTCTGGTTTCAATGCTTCCACCTGAGCATCTCGTATCTGTGCGGGAAGATCAGACTGAATAGTGAGCTGCAAAGCTCGTACACGCCTAGGTAGAGTGTCTTTCCGACTGAGAGCGTCAGCCACAACATTGGCCTTGCCTGGATGGTACTTGATGGAGCATTCGTAATCATTAAGTAACTCGACCCATCGTCGTTGACGCATATTCAATTCCTTCTGCTTGAAGATATGCTCGAGACTCCTGTGATCGGTGTAAATAGTGCACTTGGTACCGTACAGGTAGTGTCGCCATATCTTAAGCGCGAAAACAACAGCTCCCAGCTCTAAATCGTGCGTCGTGTAGTTCCGTTCATGAACCTTGAGTTGCCGCGAAGCGTAGGCAACAACTTTATCCCGTTGCATCAATACACAACCAAGCCCCTGTATCGATGCGTCCCAATAAACCACAAAATCGTCCGTGCCCTCTGGCAATGAGAGAATAGGTGCGCTGCAAAGCCTATCCTTTAAGTACTGAAAAGCCGTTTCTTGTGTATTACCCCAACGATAGGTAACACCTTTCTGTGTCAACATAGTAAGCGGCTGTGCGATCTTGGAGAAGTCTTTAATGAATCGCCTGTAATACCCCGCCAAACCCAAGAATTGGCGTATTTCTGTTGGTGTACGCGGTGCAGGCCAGTTCCTGATCGAATCTACCTTGGATGGATCGACATGGATCCCATCCCTGTTCACCACATGGCCTAGAAAGTGGACTTCTCGAAGCCAGAAGTCGCATTTTGAAAACTTGGCGTATAGTTGTTCCTTCCGAAGGAGTTCCAAAATAAGACGTAACTGCTGCTCGTGCTCCTCCTGACTCTTGGAGTAGATCAGAATGTCATCGATGAAGACAATGACGAACTTGTCAAGATACGGCTTGCACACCCTGTTCATCAGATCCATAAATACAGCAGGCGCGTTCGTAAGCCCGAATGGCATGACTAGAAACTCGTAGTGACCGTAGCGAGTTCTGAATGCTGTCTTGGAGACGTCCTCATCCCGGACTCTCAGCTGATGGTACCCTGACCTTAAATCAATCTTGGAATAGTAACTCGACCCTTGCAACTGGTCGAATAAGTCGTCAATATGAGGAAGAGGATAGCGGTTCTTCACTGTGACTTTGTTTAGTTCGCGGTAATCGATGCACATCCTGAAAGTGCCATCCTTCTTTTTCACGAATAGTACTGGAGCTCCCCAAGGCGCAGAGCTTGGACGAATGAAGCCCTTATCCAAGAGCTCTTGTTGTTGCTTAGACAGTTCTTCCAATTCCGTTGGAGCTAAACGATACGGTGCACGAGCTATAGGTGCTGCTCCTGGAGCTAGCTCGATTTGAAACTCGACCTGGCGGTGAGGCGGTAGACCAGGTAAATCTTCAGGAAACACTTGAGGAAAATCACGTACAACTGGAATATCCTCTATTCTTTTCTCTTTCGTCGCTGCATCAGTGACTAGTGCCAAGATAGCCGTATGCCCCTTTCTTAAACATTTCTGAGCCTTCAAGAAAGAGATGATGCCAACCACAACACCACTCTTGTCGCCTTGAACTTCGAGAGGTTCCTTACCCGTGCGAGGAATACGAATGATCTTCTCTTTACATAGAATCTCTGCCTGCTGCTTGGATAACCAATCCATGCCGATGACGATGTCGAAACTACCCAGAACTATAGGAATAAGGTCGATGGAGAAAGTCTGACCAGCTAAGACAATGCTACAATCCTTAACTATCTGTGTGGCCTCTACACTTTTACCGTTTGCTAGCTCTACGACATGTTTGGTGTTTAGGGGTGTGGGTGTACGTTTTAACAATTTACTCATTTTCAAAGACATATAACTCGTATCCGCACCCGAATCAAATAAAACAGTAACATAAATATCGTCGAGAAGAAACTTACCCATAACGACGTTGGGATCATTTCTGGCATCACCCTGCCCCAACACAAACGCACGACCCCTCGCTTCATTGCCGTTGTTGTTTCCACCGTTGTTGTTGTTGTTGCCATTGCCCTGATTGTTGTTATGGTTGTTGTTATTCTGGTTCCTGTTCAGCTGGGGGCAGTGCCTTTTGAAGTGACCCTCTGCACCGCAATGAAAACACCCTTTGTTGCCCTGCTGTTGATTCTGCTGTGCTGGTGGCTGCTGCTGATTCTGGTTCACAGGTCGAGGGCTTCTACAATCTTGGGCCTCATGACCCATCTTGAGGCATCTTTGACAGCGACCCTTGTTACACTGGCCACTGTGGTGTCTGTTGCAGTTGTTACACTTTGGGAGGTTCCCTCGATATCCCCCCTGCCTGTGACTGCCTGAAGAATGCTAACTGGGACTCTGGTAACTGTCAGTCTTTCGCTGCTGAACCTGTGATTGAACTGAAGCTGATCCCTTGCTGGAATCCCCATCCCATTTTCTCTTATTGTCACTGGGAGTAGCAAGTGTAGTAGAAGCAGTAGCGGTAGCAGTAGCGCTGATACGTTTAGGCAGTCTGTTCTGATCCACTGCCTGATCTGTGATGCGATGAGCGAGGCGTTGAATAGCCTGAATGTTGTCAAGATTAGCCGATGTCACATGGCTCTGAATTTCTGGCGCCAAACCCTTGAGATACAACTCAATACGCTTGTATGGAGGATCCACCATAGTTGGACATAGCACGGCCAACTCGTTCGACCGTTTGGTATAAGCTTCGATCTCTGACCCAGTCATTTTCAAATGATAAAACTCATCCTCCAGCTTGTGGATGTCTTCCCGAGTGCAGTATTCACGTTTAATCAGTTCCTTGAAGTCATTCCAAGGGGTGGCGTTAGCAGCTGCCAACCCTAAGATCTGCACTTGCGCGTTCCACCAAGTTAACGCAATCCCCTCTAAGGTACCAGTGGCGTACTTGACCCTGCGAGCCTCAGGGCATTCACACATCTCAAACACAGAGTCGAGCTTTTCAAACCAGTGGAGGAGTCCAACCGCTCCTTCAGTGCCACTAAATGTGCTAGGACGACAATCCATAAAGTTCTTGAAAGTGTAGACGGGCTGCTGAGCGTGTTGACCTATTATGTACGAATAGGACAAGGTTAAACACAAGAGTTAATGTAGGATCTAAAGATCCTAGTGTGAGTCTAAACTGCAGGGTATACTACCTGCTTGAGCAGCTGCAAGTGCCGCAGCAACTTGTTCATTAACGAAAGCCGTCAACTGGGCTTGTGTCATGTTGATACGTCCAGCCATTGATCTTCACATCAAAGGCAGCATAAGTGAGAAAGGTTCGCGAATAGTGCGATGATAGAAGAGTGTAAGCACACAAATGTTCTCAAGCAATAACAAGTAGTGAGGAATGTAATAAGCATACTACGAGCAAAGTTCTATGCAATTCTAGCATGTAGGCAATAAACATAAACCTTATTACCTAGGATGTTGAGTCTTGCACGTGGAGCGAAGCGTCGTTGTGGATCGTTGAGAGCACTGTTCTGGTTATAGTCTGGTTTTAATAAAAATGTTTTCCCATATTAAAACCAAGTTCTCTATAACCAATGGCTCTGATACCAATCTGTCACACCCCCAAATTCCACTTGCGGAGTATCACCGCTTGGGAGCGTGACTGACCAGGATCAAGCCACCAATCATATAGAACAATATGTATAGTAAAAGTAATTGCTATTAAACAGAACCAAATCCATATGAAAGGTGTTCCAAAACATAAGTAAGTTATCATTGTTTAGCGGAAGCGTATTAATAAAACCCATCACAATAAAGTATCAAATGTCATAAGTGCTTAACAAGATAGTCACAAATCCAAGCCCACAACGACCAGCTCCTCCCTGTGCAAGCTCCATGTATCTAACGACCTGCAAGGCATGAAACAGAGGATCAACAACTAGTTGAGCGAGTTCACAGAAAGTAAATGCGTAATAATAAGTTCGTTTGTAACAGGTGGCTCTACTGGGCCGATAATACGTTCTATTGGTGGGGGCTTCCCATGTTGTATAACCACTAGACTATTCGTAACCATAAGTGTTCTACATATCCCGAGAACAGTAACACGTACAAGTTTACGTAGGTTTTACGTAAGTAACCCTTCACAACCGAGGATAGGGGTACGCGGGGGTTTACGTAGGTTTTACGTAAGTGCCTGACACAACCGAGGCAGTAGTGAGTATAAGTTCACGTAGGTTTTACGTGAGTATCCTTCACAACCGAGGATAGCGAGTAGCATAAGTATACGTAGGTTTTACGTATGTGTCCTGCACAGCCGAGGACGATGGTATGGTAGTCTAGTAACAGTGTATGTACGAATCTAGTCAATCTCATTCCTTTAATCCCATTCCCAAGTCCTTGGGAATCCCATGCCTTAGTAAGGGTGTGAACTCACCTTGGTTTGCTCGGTATGTCCCGTTTCACTATTCGTTTGAAATGAATCTACCAAACCCTAGCGTGATTATCAACATCAATCAGTTTCGTATGCACACAGACCACATATTCTTTACACATACAACACTTGCAATGCACACAGATGTCACGTATTGTTATGCAAGTCACTTCAGTAATTCCTGCGACGCACCAGTCCATAAACACACACACGCATAGCAGGTAACTGGTTCATGTATGCACTCACATTACAGTTTCATATTTCACAAGACATACAACAACACTACTTAATTTAATTACATCATTCAAACTGGACTATGAGTGTATGAACAAAAGCTCGGACAAACATCCTTTAACAAACTCGTATCTACATATTACATACAATAACAAGGCAAAGATCGGACTATGCTCCTTATAGAGAAACTCGGATTCCTTGATGCCTTGTTAAAATTCGGGCAAGTGAAGTCTTAATGGTCGGACTCCTTGAACCACTATAAAAGTCGGACCCTAATCTTATCATTTATTAAAAATCGGACAAGGATGGCTACCCACAAAAACTCGGACCACCCATGAGGGTGTCAGAACTCGGACAGGCTAACACCATTAGAAACTCGGACCTTTAATGAATTAAAAGGTCGGATATGAGGTTGGGGGGGGGGGTTAAAACTCGGGCAAGGCTTTGAGCCTTTAAAACTCGGACTCCCCACAACAAAGAACTCGGACCTTTGCACTTCTTATAAAAACTCGAACAGGTGATCTTATATGTGAAATATATGAAATTCGGACCAAGACCTTTGGAGCCAAAACTCGGACTAGGCTAGGATTCAAAAGTCGGGCCATATCACATGTTTAAAAGTCGGATTTATATGATAAACAATATTCGGACCATGTGTAATGTTATAAGAACTCGGACAATGTTTGCTTTTTAAAACTCAGACATATTCAATCAAACAATAGTCGGACTATAACGTATTTCACAATTAACATCAACCATCGATCATCGACCAGAACATGAATCACATGAACATCAGTTACGTCTCCATACGCGCAAACCCTAATTCATACTTTCACAATCATAGAATCAAGTCAATCATCAAAGGTTTTGACAATACAATCATTTAAATCATCAAACAGTGATTACACAATAATCAACATCTATTGAAAACACAGAACTATCATATGATGAACTAGGGTTTTCAAGAATTACAAACTTCATGAATTAAGGACAATCAAACAATCAATCAACAATTAACATCAAACAATGATTAAACAATTACCTTGATTGATTCTAAATAGATTGGAAGGTTAAACTTGTTGCAAGAGACTTGTGAATCCAAGAATGATGAGAAGATGGTTGTAGAGAGGATTAGAGAATGTGAGGGTACGTGTTTTGATTCTTGTGATGATTAGTGAATGATTAGGGAAGGAGATTAGGGTTAAGTATCATATAAGTTTCACTAATCACTCTACACACCCTTAATTATTACATTTTACACAAGCACACCATCTCACCACAATTTCACAGTTTCACCACTAAGTTTATGCATTTGGCAAGTCTTTCACAATTAACACATAACCATGTATAATCACAAAATACCGTTCATTGTATTAAAACGTATACAATTCCATAGCAACTAATTGTGAAATCAATCAACTAAACAATACAAGAACGTGCAATAAATGCGAAACAGAATCTTGGAAATTCGAGTTGTCACATTATCCCCAACTTAAAAGAAATTTCGTCCCGAAATTTGGTACGCACTCACTGAGGAAGCTAGGTAAGCTGTATTGTTCACTGATTTTCCTGGGGTGTCACATTTCCTCTCATGTTTTCCTCTTTTTAGCATGCCTCCTCGACGCGAAAATCAGCTACCGAATGCCGAACTGGCAGAAATCATCGCACAACATATGGCTGCTGCGTTCCCGAATCTTATTGCTCAGTTTAACCAAGCCAACATCAATCAGAACGCTCCTTGTAACTTCAAGAGCTTCAATTCGGCTAAACCACTCAAGTTCAGTGGTACTGAGGGGGCAACTGGGCTCCTTCAATGGTTTGAGAGCATTGAGAATACTTTTCATCATGTTCAGTGTCCTGATAATCGCAAAGTCGAGTTTGCTTCTAGTGTTTTTCATAAGAGGGCGTTGACATGGTGGAATGGGGTTATGAGAGATCGAGGTGCTGAAATTGCTTTAGCACAGACATGGGCTGAGTTGAGGGCTCTCATGATGAGTGAGTTTTGTCCTCGTCATGAACTACGAGCATTGGAAAGGGAGTTCGATGATCTGAAACAAGTAAGTGGTGAGCACCGGGCGTATACTGATAGGTATGAGGAGCTGAGTTTGTTATGCCCAACAATGGTTACCCCACTTGATAAGGCTATTGAGAGGTACATCGACGGTCTACCTGACTCTGTGCAAGACATAGTTACTGGTAGTAAACCTACCACTGTTCGTCAGGCAATCGAACTATCTGCAACGTTGACTGAGTCGCAGATACGAAAGGGTAAGTTGCATAGAAAGGGTGACAAGAAGGGTAAGAAGCAGGATTCTGAGAAGAAGGAGAGCAAGAAAGGTAAAAACAAGAAGGGGAATGATGCGGGTTCTTCGAAGGGTTCGAGGAAGCGGAAGGCTTCCCAGAACTATGCCGTTACTACTCAGGCTCAAGCTGCTCAAAATCAGCCTGCACAACCTCTTGCCAAGAAACCATACTTTGGCAATGCACCTCTGTGCAATAAGTGTAACGGACATCATCAACCACACCACCAGTGCCGTCAATGCACCAACTGCGGAAGACCTGGTCATCTTGCTGCTACATGCCGCATTCCTGTCAATCAGAATCGGGCAGCTCAGAACCCGGCTCAATAGGTTGCTCAGCCTCTTGCTCAGCAACAAGGTCAAGCAGCACGACCTCACTTCCCACCAGGTTCCTGTTACAACTGTGGGGATCTGACCCACTACCGTAACCAGTGTCCAAGGTTGATAAATGCAAACCCGGTACAAGCTCAGGCTCGTGGACGAGCTTTTAACATGAATGCTGTTGAGGCGCAAGCAGACAACGAGGTGGTGAACGGTACATTCTTTGTTAATAATCAACCTACGTCTGTTCTTTTTGATTCAGGGGCCGATAAGAGTTTTGTGTCGTTATCTTTTGAGCCCTTGCTTCGCGTGTCTAGAACGAAACTAGGTAAGCCTTTGACAGTTGAAGTTGCGAGTGGTGAACCCATTGATCTTGATTCTGTTCTTCGCAACTACCAGTTGAACCTTAACGACCATCTTTTTCCTATTGACCTCACACCTATGCAACTTGGGAGCTTCGACATTATTGTTGGTATGGATTGGTTAGCCAAGCATCGCGCAGAGGTAGTTTGTTTTGAGAAGATCGTTCGTGTGCCACTTTCGTCAGGTGAGATCCTACAGGTTCGTGGTGAGAAACCTGTTAGTAACCTCAAGCTTATGTCTTGTTTTCAAGCTCGGAAATATCTGCGAAAGAACTATGTGGCCTTCTTGGCGCATGTTACGACAGATAAAGACCAAGGTAAGTCTATTCAAGATATCCCTGTTGTTCGGGATTATCCGGAGCTGTTTCCTGAAGAGTTGCCTGGTCTACCCCCAGCACGCCAAGTCGAGTTTCGTATTGATCTTGTACCTGGTGCAAATCCTATTGCCAGAGCTCCATATTGTCTTGCACCGTCTGAGATGCAAGAGTTGTCTAAGCAGCTTCAAGAGCTTTCTGACAAAGGTTTTATCCGTCCTAGCTTTTCACCTTGGGGTGCTCCCGTTCTCTTTGTCAAGAAGAAGGATGGATCCTTCAGAATGTGTATCGATTATCGTGAGCTGAATAAGCTTACCATCAAGAATAGATATCCCCTACCTCGCATTGATGATCTCTTTGACCAGTTACAGGGTGCTACTTGCTTTTCGAAGATTGACCTTCGTTCTGGGTATCATCAACTTCGTGTTAATGAAGAGGATATTCCCAAAACAGCATTCCGCACTCGATATGGGCATTATGAGTTCACAGTCATGCCATTCGGTTTAACCAATGCTCCTGCTGTTTTCATGGACTTAATGAATAGGGTCTGCAAGCCTTATTTGGATAAGTTCATCATCGTTTTCATTGATGACATCTTGATTTACTCTAAGACGCGAGCTGATCACGAGCGCCATCTTCGTCTTACTCTGGAACTCCTAAAGAAAGAGCAACTTTTTGCCAAGTTCTCCAAGTGTGAATTTTGGCTTAAGGAAGTTCAATTTTTAGGACATATTGTCAACGAACAAGGTATTCATGTAGATCCCTCCAAGATCAGTGCGATTAAGGATTGGGATACGCCTACTACTCCTACTGAGGTTCGTTCTTTTCTTGGTCTTGCGGGTTATTACCGCTGCTTCATCGAGAACTTCTCAAAGATTGCAGTTCCTCTAACTGCTCTAACTCAGAAGAATAAATCCTTTGAATGAGGTTTTAAGCAAGAAGAAGCATTTCAGACCTTGAAGCAGAAACTTTGTGATGCACCTATTCTGACTTTGCCTGAGGGCAATGATGATTTTGTTGTTTACTGTGATGCATCGAAATTGGGTCTTGGCTGTGTTCTGATGCAAAGGAACAAAGTTATAGCCTACGCATCAAGGCAATTGAAGGTACATGAGGGAAACTACACCACTCATGATCTTGAGTTAGGTGCAGTTGTCTTCGCTCTCAAAATCTGGAGACACTATTTGTACGGTACAAAATGCGTGGTTTTCACTGACCACAAAAGTCTTCAGCATATCTTTAATCAGAAGGAACTCAACATGAGGCAAAGACGTTGGGTCGAACTCTTAAACGACTATGATTGCGAAATTCGCTACCATCCTGGTAAAGCGAATGTTGTGGCTGACGCATTAAGTCGTAAGGAACGCACTATGCTTCATTGTGTTCATGTTCAATCTGCTATTCAAGCTCGATCTGATATCCAAGCGCGCATTACTCAGGCTCAACAGGCTTGTGTTTCACAAGACTTGATGGGTAAGGAATTACCCTATCACATTAAGCCTGATCTTGTGCTGAAGGAAGATGGATCGTATTATTTCATGGACCGTTTGTGGGTCCCAAGCCAAGATGATCTTCGCACTCTGCTTATGGATGAGGCCCATAAGTCTCGTTATTCTATTCATCCTGGCTCAGACAAGATGTATAAGGATCTTCGTACTCTGTATTGGTGGCCTGGTATGAAGAAAGACATTGCCTTATATGTTTCCAAATGCCTTACGTGTCTCAAGGTTAAGGCTGAACACCAACATCCTTATGGTCTTTTGGAGCAACCTGAGATCCCAGTTTGGAAATGGGAAAACATTGCTATGGACCTCATTACCAAACTCCCGTGCACTAAGAAAGGTCACGATGCCATTTGGGTAGTTGTTGATCGTCTTACAAAGTCAGCGATTTCCTGCCGATCCGTGAGAATCTATCTGCTGAAGATCTGGCCAAAATCTACGTGGATGAAATTGTATCTCGACATGGTGTTCCTTTGAACATTATTTCTGATAGGGATGCTCGCTTCTCCTCTCGATTTTGGAGAACCATGCAATCTGCTATGGGGACCCAACTCAATCTGAGCACAGCTTATCATCCACAAACAGATGGCCAAACTGAAAGAACAATCCACACTTTGGAGGATATGCTTAGAGCTTGTGTGATCGATTTTGGTGGTAGTTGGGATTCACATCTTCCATTGATTGAATTCTCCTACAACAATAGTTATCACTCCAGTATCAACATGGCACCTTTCGAGGCTCTCTATGGTCGAAAATGTCGTTCACCAGTCTGCTGGAATGAAATAGGTGAGGCTCAGATTACTGGACCTGACCTCATTCTAAAGACAATTGACAAGGTTAAGAAAGTTCGTGATAACTTACAGGCAGCTCGAAGCCGTCAAAAGAGTTACGCGGACCGACGATGCAAGCCCTTAGAATTCCAAGTCGGTGATCGTGTATTACTTAAGGTCTCACCTTGGAAAGGTGTGATCAGATTTGGAAAGAAAGGAAAACTTGCACCTAGATATGTTGGACCATTCAAGATCGTCGAAAGAATCGGCAAGGTAGCCTACAGACTTGCATTACCTCCTGAACTTGGAAATGTTCATCCTACCTTCCACGTATCCAACCTCAAAAAGTGTTTAGCTGATGAGAACCTCCACATACCACTTGACGAAATTCGTGTTGATAAAACACTACATTTTGTTGAGAAACCTGTGGAAATTATGGATCGTGAAGTCAAATGGCTTAAACGCAAGCGCATTCCGTTGGTTAAAGTTCGCTGAGAATCTAAACGTGGACCTGAGTTTACTTGGGAATGTGAAGATCAAATGAAGGCGAAGTATCCACACCTTTTCCCACGAGTTTCCTCTAAACAAATTTCGGGACGAAATTTCCACAAGTAGGGGAGACTGTGACATCTGTGCTTGTAATCATTGTAAACAGTTCAGTTATCAATGAAATAAAGTTATTTGATCCCTATGTTTGTTTGTTTATGTTTGATGTTTTTCATGTTTTGACTTTTATTCGATTTCAAACTCTATATCGCTTTCTGGAGAATTATACACAAACTGGTGCGTAAACGTAATCAGTTAAACACGAAAAATACTCCGGAATATCAATTTATGCTTAACATACCTTAAATAACCTTTACATAACTTAGAAATAAGTTTTGAAGGCTTTGGTATGGCAAAATCTAGTCTATTCGCTTACAGGGACTAAAATTGACAAACTGCGAAAGTATGCCGATTTGAACAGTAACGAACATTCCGGAACATGATCATAAGTTAAACACACCCTAAATATCCTTTACATAGCTTAGAAATAGGCTTTGAGGGGTTCGGTGTGCTAAAATAAACTTTTGGGTCATTCAGGGACTAACAGCGTCAAAAAGTGCATAAGTTTGCATTTTCGCGCATAACGTACGTTCTGAATACATCCGAACATCCAAAAATTTATGTAATCATTAAAATATTATGTTTTAATGATTGGCTTGTTAAAAATCCATTCGTCGCGCAATTTGGACCGTTTTTGCGTCCGTTACGACTTCCGTCGTAATTAACCGAACAACGCAATCGTACGGCCAAACGAACCGACATCCGAGATATTTTTGAGCACATTTTAAGTTCCCTATACTTTAACTTCATTTTTGAGCTTTGAAATGGGGTTAACGGGGCTTAAACGTGTCAAAATGGGCCGAAATGCATGTTTCTCAAGTGCATGGACCATTTTGCAATTTCTGGAAAGTATCAGACCTGCAAGGTCCTTACGGACCGTAAGACCTACTCCATACGGTCCGTAAGCAGGTCCTAGTTCAGCAGAAATCATTTTTAATAAAACCCAGCTGCTCCTTGGTTTTGCAAATGGTTTTAAGGTTCCTATGGGCTGGTTTTAAGGTCCCATGGTTTCACAAATCAGTGGGCATGAGGTGTATGGCTAAGATTGAAGCTCGGTTTTCGATAAACGATCCTAACGGTTGTGCGAAAACTATAAATACCCCCACCCATTTCATTCTTTCCCCACTTGAATTCTGAGATTTTCTCTAAGTTGAAGTGTAGAACACTTGATACCTGAGACATACTTGGAATATCAATCTTGCGAGGACCTTCTGTAAGTATTCTTTCACGTTTTTCGTTCGTTTTAGCGTTAAAGTCAAACTGCGTTTGACTTTCTGCATTGACCAGTTTATGGTCAATGCGAAGTTCGTTTGAACTTCATAACGTGAGCGTAATCACGATGGTTATAGTCCCTAGCGACTATACCTACTGATTACCACGTTTGTTTTAATACCAAACCTGTTTTCTAACTTCACTAAACATGTTCTAGCATGTTTAGCTCGTCGCTTTTAGATTTGTGCTTGTTTAGGGTCGTAAAGGTAAGCGATCTAATCAATCGCTTATGCTTACGAACCCGACCCATTTGGTCGATCATTAGGATCCGACCAAACACTTTAGGTGACCATAGTTGTATAGGGAATAACCTTCCGAGGTTATACCTTATGGTCACATCGTTTAACTAGTTGTGTGATAGGTAACGTATGTGCCTTAGGTAAATTACCAAAATACCCTTTTTACGCCAAAATTCATTTTAAACCTATGTAACGTATTTTTTGGTATCTAAACTGATTTAACAACAATATTAAGCATGTTAAGGCATATCTTGCTTGTCATAGGGCTAGTTAGGCTTTCCAAACGCGTTTTACGCGAACGACGCGTTAAAGTAGCATAAGCTACCTAAGCGGGTCGTAACGGGTCAAAAGCACTTAGGATAGGTTTCGTTTTAGTATGTAGGCTTTGTTAAACCATGTTACATAAGTTCCCCTACTTATTTGGTTTACGAACCCTCATACTACCCGATCCTCCGATAGGTCCGTTTATTAACGTAGATACCTATATAGGTGCCGTTTGATTCTGTGATCTACTAGCATTGCTTGGTGGTTATCCTACGACTTCTAAGCAATCTCAAGTGAGTACATAGTACCCCTCTTTTACTGTTTTCCAAACATTTTGGGGTGAAACACATGTGCCTACTTGTTACTTTCGTGCTTTCTTGTTTTCACATCATATGCTTGCTATTTTCATTAGTACACTATTAGTACATGATTTCAATATGTTTTGCTATGTATGTTAACTTAGCATGCTAGCACATTGATTTACATTACATTGTTTTGCTATATATGTTTACATGGCATATTAGCACATTGTTTTACATGACTTTTCTACTTTGTATGTTTACTTAGCATACTTAGTACATTGTTTTCACATAACTTGTTTACATTTGGTATGACATTTGGTTTGCATAAACGGTTCTTTACTACATTCATTAACATTAGCTACGCCGCTCGGTAGTAAGTAATGGTACCATAGGACTTGACAAATCCCGTTCCTGACACCCTAGGTTTGTTTGGGTGAAAGGAATGACTGAATCCGTGAACATTTTACTTTGATAACCTTTACTCTAAGGTTATCCTGCTGTCTCAAGGCTTGAATGTAATGCATTAACTTACCACATAAATGTTTGTATCAATAAAACAAGCTTTTACTTGGCAAAACATAACTTTTTGATTTATTCAAAATACTTTGTTTTGTTCCTTTTTACTTATGGTCAAGTATTCTCATTTTGTTACTTACCATACATAACTTTTGTTTACACTTAACTACATGACTACATTTTGGGTTTTAAACATTGACAATGGCTTAGACAAGAACATTTGATGATTGGTTTTGTCACACCCCCAAAATCCACCTGCGGAGTATCACCGCTTGGGAGCGTGACTGACCAGGATCAAGCCACCAATCATATAGAACATGTAATCAATAAGTAAAAGTAATTGCCATTTAAACCAAACCAAATCCATATGAAAGGTGTTTCAAAACACAAGTAAGTTATCACTGTTTAGCGGAAGCGTATAATTAAAACCCGTCATAATAAAGTATCAACTGTCATAAGTGTTTAACAAAACAATCACGATCCAAGCCCACAACGACCAGCTCCTCCCTGTGCAAGCTCCATGTATCTAACGACCTGCAAGGCATGTAACAGAGGATCAACAACTAGTTGAGCGAGTTCACAGAGAGTAAATGCGTAATAGTATATTCGTTTGTAACGTGTGGCTCTACTGGGCCGATGGTACGTTCTATTGGTGGGGGCTTCCCATGTTGTATAACCACTAGACTATTCGTAACCATAAGTATCCTTCACAACCGAGGATAGAAGTAAGTATAAATACATGTAGGTTTTACGTGAGTATCCTTCACAGCCGAGGATAGTAGTAAGTATAAGTACACGTAGGTTTTACGTGAGTATCCTTCACAACCGAGGATAGTAGTAAGTATAAGTCTACGTAGATTTTACGTAGGGGTCCTGCACAACCGAGGACAGTAAGTGGCATATGCATATGTGAGTTTTACGGATGTGTCCTGCACAACCGAGGACAGTAAGTAGTATAAGCATACGTAGGTTTACGTATGTGTCCTGCACAACCGAGGACACTGGTATGGTAGTCTAGTAACTGTGTATGTACGAATCTAGTCAATCTCATTCCTTCAATCCCATTCCCAAGCCATTGGGAATCCCATGCCTTAGTAAGAGTGTGAACTCACCTTGGTTTGCTCGGTATGCTTCTAGGGTTTATTAAATGTTTAAGTCCGTTACTCATGACCAAGGATATGTTGCACATGATACGACGTAAGTGTTTGCATCAAATTAGGGTTTGCTAGTCTTTGATACTTAAACATTTGTGTTATGTGTGTTCACTGTGTACAGGATGATATGATAAAGATTGTTCCTAGCTACAGCATCACACAATCATATACGGTAACATACGGTAGCATGCTGTAATGCACAGAACATACAGAGCATACAGTAGATTCTATACACTGGTGTTTACAAGTAACTTGCTCCATACATCACTTTGTAAGGCTCTGATTATACATAACATAGGTAATTCTGACTATCATCGAAGCATAACACTTAAACAAAACTTCAAGGCATGAGAGCTCGGACACTATCTCACAAGTAAAAAGGTCGGCTAAGCATGATAAGCAATTTCGGACCTTGAAACATCATATAAAGGTCGGACATCAACAAACAATAAAAGTCGGATCATGTTCATATGATTAAAAAGTCGGACTAGTTACATATCAATTGAAAGTCGGACAAGAGAAACACCTATCAAAATTCGGACCAAGTGAGGGGGGGGGTTAAAACTCGGACATGGGTGTCCCCCCCTTTAAAACTCGGACCACCTCCTTGAGTCCAAACAAAGTCGGACCACCCTCCCTTTAAACAAAACTCGGACCACAAAGTGTTTAAGAAGCTCAGACCAAACAACCCTTAAGAGTTCGGACCCCCTTACTAGAGTTTAAAGGTCGGACAGGGTCATGGGGGTTAAAATTCGGACCATAACACCCCTATGAAACTCGGACATCATTGTGATATAAAACTCAGACAAACCTATTCAATAAACCTCTGACCTAATGCACGAGCTATCCACATACGTGATTTCCAGTACAATCCACAGAATCACAACAGTTACACTTCAATATTCATGCGATCAAAAACCCTAATTACATTATATCAGTCTAGCATCAATCCAATTATCAAAACAATCATGTATTCTAAAATCACCAGGCAATCGATTAAATGACTATTCAATATCATTATCATCATAATCAGAATCCAATCAATGATCACAGAAAGTATCATATGAAGAACTAGGGTTTTCAAGTATTACAAGATTCAAGAATTGATAATAATCAAGAAATCAATTAGGGTTTACAAGGATTACAATAATCAAATAACAATTACCTTGAATGATTCTAGAGAAAGATGAATCAAAAGTGCGGAAATGTCTTGTGCCAATGATGATGATGGTGATGATTGCTAGGGGATTAGAGAATACAGTACTTTGGTTTTGTGAAAAATGATTAGTGAACAAGGAATTAGGGTTAAGTATAGTTTAATTTTCACTAATTACTCTACACACCTGAATTACTATATCTTACACAAGCACACCATCTCACATCAATTTCACAGTTTCACCACCAAGTTCACATATTTGACAAGTCTATCACAATTAACACATAACCATGCACAAACACACAATACACTTCATTGAATCAAAACGTATACAATTCCATAGCAATCAATTGTGCAAATAAACAACTAATCAATACATGAACGTGCAATAAATGCGAAATAGAAATCTTCGAAATTCGAGTTGTCACATTATCCCCAACTTAAAAGAAATTTCGTCCCGAAATTTGGTACGCACTCACTGAGGAAGCTAGGTAAGCTGTATCGTTCACTGGTTTTCCTGGGGTGTCACATCATCCCCCCGTTGATTTGGAATTTCGTCCCGAAATTCCGCAGTAGGAGCTTCATCCTCAGTAGTAGTTGCATTGGTTTCGAATAACTGGGGGTACTTTTCTGTCATCTGGTCTTCGCGTTCCCAGGTGTACTCTGGGCCACGTTTGGAGTTCCAACGAACTCGAACAAGAGGGATTCTCTTGTTTTTGAGGACCTTAACATCCCGGTCCGTGATTTCAACTGGCTCCTCGACGAACTGCAACCGCTCGTCGATAGTGAGTTCCTTAAAAGGAACTATGAGGGTCTCATCTGACAGGCACTTCTTCAGATTCGACACGTGAAATACATTGTGAAATGCACCGAGTTCAGCCGGTAGGTTTAGCTTGTAGGCCACTTTGCCTATTTTCTCAATGATCTCGAACGGTCCGACATACCGCGGATTTAGTTTGCCCCGTTTGCCAAACCGAACCACACCCTTCCAGGGTGAGACTTTAAGTAAAACCCGGTCCCCGACCTGAAATTCCAAAGGCTTCCTACGCTTGTCCGCGTAGGCTTTCTGACGATCGCGTGTTGCCGCCATGCGTTGTCGTATCTGTGCAATCTTTTCCGTGGCGTCCACTACAATCTCTGGACCCGTGATCTGACTATCCCCCACCTCTGCCCAACAGAGAGGTAACTGGCATTTACGTCCGTACAATGCCTCGAATGGAGCGGCTTGTATGCTGGTGTGATAGCTGTTATTGTATGAGAACTCCACCAAAGGGAGGTGCTTTTCCCAGCCGTTGCCGAAATCAGTAACACATGCCCAAAGCATGTCTTCAAGAGTTTGGATCGTTCGCTCAGACTGCCCATCCGTCTGAGGGTGATACACTGTGCTCATGTCTAACCGTGAGCCAAAAGATTTATGCATCGCTTGCCATAGCTCTGACGTGAATCGTGCATCCCAATCCGAAATGATGGAGGTGGGCACCCCGTGCCTCGAAACAACTTCTTTAAGATAAATGTCTGCGAGAGTGGAGAACTTATCCGTTTCCTTTATAGCCAGGAAGTGTGCAGACTTGGTGAGTCGATCCACGATCACCCATATAGTGTCATTCCCACGCTGGGATCTGGGTAGGCCTGTAACGAAATCCATGGAAATTTCTTCCCATTTCCATTGCGGTATCTTGGGTTGCTGAAGTAGGCCCGCTGGTTTCTGATACTCCACTTTGACTTTTGCACAAGTCAAACACTTGCCGACGTAAGTAGCGATGTGGGCTTTCATGCTAGGCCACCAATATGTTGTTTTGAGATCGTGGTACATTTTATCCGACCCTGGATGTATTGAGTAGCGAGACTTGTGTGCTTCATCCATCCCAAGCTCTCGTAAACCGCTATAGAGTGGGACCCAAATACGCCCCGTTACATAGTAGGCACCATCTTCCTTTTGTTCCATTCGTTGCCTTGAGCCGCGTAAGGCTTCAGCTTTGACGTTGTCGGGTTTCAATGCTTCGATCTGAGCAGTTCGTATCTGTGCAGGAAGACTGGACTGAATAGTGAGCTGCAAAGCTCGTACACGCCTAGGTAGAGTGTCTTTCCGACTGAGAGCGTCATCCACAACATTGGCTTTGCCTGGATGATACTTAATAGCGCATTCGTAATCGTTAAGTAACTCGACCCATCGTTGTTGACGCATGTTCAATTCCTTCTGCTTGAAGATATGCTCGAGACTCCTGTGATCGGTGTAAATTGTGCACTTGGTACCGTACAGGTAGTGTCGCCATATCTTGAGCGCAAAAACAACAGCTCCCAGCTCCAAATCGTGCGTCGTGTAGTTCCGTTCGTGAACCTTGAGTTGACGAGAAGCGTAGGCAATAACTTTATCTCGCTGCATCAATACACAACCAAGCCCCTGTATCGATGCGTCACAATAGACCACAAAATCATCCGTGCCCTCTGGCAATGAGAGAATAGGTGCGCTGCAAAGCCTATCCTTCAGATACTGAAAAGTCGTTTCCTGTGCATTACCCCAACGATAGGTAACACCTTTCTGTGTTAACATTGTAAGCGGCTGTGCGATCTTGGAGAAGTCTTTAATGAATCGCCTGTAGTACCCCGCCAAACCCAAGAATTGGCGTATTTCCGTTGGTGTACGCGGTGCAGGCCAGTTCCGTATCGAATCTACCTTGGATGGATCGACATGAATCCCATCCCTGTTCACCACATGGCCTAAGAAGTGGACTTCACGAAGCCCAAAGTCGCATTTTGAAAACTTGGCGTACAGTTGTTCCTTTCGAAGAAGTTCCAAGATAAGACGTAAGTGCTGCTCGTGTTCCTCCTGACTCTTGGAGTAGATCAGAATGTCGTCGATGAAAACAATGACGAACTTGTCTAGATAGGGTTTGCACACCCTGTTCATAAGATCCATGAAAACTGCAGGCGCGTTTGTAAGCCCAAATGGCATGACCAGAAACTCGTAGTGACCGTAGCGAGTTCTGAATGCTGTCTTGGAGACGTCCTCATCCCGGACTCTCAGCTGATGATAACCAGACCTTAGATCAATCTTGGAGTAGTAGCTCGACCCTTGCAACTGGTCGAATAAATCGTCAATACGAGGAAGAGGATAACGGTTCTTCACTGTGACCTTGTTCAGTTCGCGGTAGTCTATGCACATTCTGAAAGTGTCATCCTTCTTTTTCACGAATAGTACTGGAGCTCCCCAAGGTGAAGAGCTTGGACGAATGAAGCCCTTATCCAAGAGCTCTTGTAGTTGCTTTGACAGTTCTTCCAGTTCCGTTGGAGCTAAACGATACGGTGCGCGAGCTATAGGTGCTGCTCCTGGAGCTAGCTCGACTTGAAACTCGACCTGGCGATGAGGCGGTAGATCAGGTAAATCTTCAGGAAACACTTGAGGAAATTCGCGTACAACTGGAATATCCTCTGTTCTTTTCTCTTTCGTCGATGCATCAGTAACTAGAGCCAAAATGGCAGTATGACCCTTTCGTAAACATTTCTAAGCCTTCAAGAAAGAGATGATGCCAACCACAGCACCACTCTTGTCGCCTTGAACTTCGAGAGGTTCCTTACCCGTACGAGGAATACGAATGATCTTCTCCTTGCATAGAATCTCCACCTGCTGCTTGGATAACCAATCCATGCCGATGACAATGTCGAAACTACCCAGAACTATAGGAATGAGATCAATCGAGAAGGCCTGACCCGCTAGAACGATGTTACAACCCTTGACTACATGCGTGGCTTCTACACTTTTACCATTTGCTAGTTCTACTACATGTTTGGTGCTTAGGGGTGTTGGTGTACGTTTTAACAATTTACTCATTTTCAAGGAGATATAACTTGTATCCGCACCCGAATCAAACAAAACAGTAACATATATATCGTCGAGAAGAAACTTACCCATAACGACGTTGGGATCATTTCTGGCATCACCCTGCCCCAACACAAATGCACGACCCCTTGCTTCATTGCCGTTGTTGTTCCCACCGTTGTTGTTGTTGTTGTTGCCATTTCCCTGATTGTTGTTATTGTTGTTGTTGTTCTGGTTCCTGTTTAGCTGAGGGCAGTGCCTTTTGAAGTGACCTTCAGCACCACAATGAAAACATCCTTTGTTGCCCTGTTGCTGATTCTGTTGTGCTTGAGGCTGCTGCTGATTCTGGTTCGCAGGCCGAGGGCTTCTACAATCTTTGGCCTCATGACCCATCTTGAGGCATCTTTGACAGCGACCTTTGTTACACTGGCCACTGTGGTGTCTCTGGCAGTTGTTACACTTTTGGGAGGTTCCCTCGATATCCACCCTGCCTGTGGCTGCCTGAGGAGTGCTGACTGGGACTCTGATAACTGTCAGTCTTTCGCTGCTGAACTTGTGACTGAACTGAAGCTGATCCCTTGCTAGAATCCCCATCCCATTTTCTCTTGTTGTCACTGGGAGTAGCAGAAGTGGTGACAACAGTAGTGGTAGCACTGATGCGTTTTGGCAGCTTGTTCTGTTCCAGTGCCGGATCCGTGATACGATGAGCAAGGCGTTGAATAGCTTGGATATTATCAAGATTAGCCGATGTCACGTGGCTCTGGATCTCTGGCGCTAACCCCTTGAGATACAACTCAATGCGCTTGATTGGAGGGTCCACCATAGTTGGGCACAGCACGGCCAGCTCATTCGACCGTTTAGTATAAGCTTCGATCTCTGACCCAACCATTTTCAAATGATACAACTCGTCTTCCAACTTGTGAATGTCTTCACGTGTGCAGTATTCACGTTTAATCAAATCCTTGGAGTCATTCCAAGGGGTGGCGTTAGCAGCTGCCAACCCTAAGATCTGCACTTGCGCGTTCCACCAAGTTAACGGGATTCCTTCCAATGTACCAGTGGCGTATTTCACCCTGCGAGCCTCAGGGCATTCACACATCTCGAACACCGACTCGAGCTTTTCAAACCAGTGGAGGAGTCCAACCGCTCCTTCAGTGCCACTAAATGTGCTAGGACGACAATCCATAAAGTTCTTGAAAGTGCAGACGGGCTGTGATGTGTGTAAAATGCAACATATAAATCACATCAATTAAGGCATAAAACTAACCCTTTTTAAGTACTAATGTTGGAAAAAGAGTGTTTTTGTCTTCCTTTTGTATTTTCAGGATGAAATGAGCTCAAAATCACAAAAGAAGCAAAAAGACCACTAATTCTAGCATAAATACAAGAAAAGGAACAAAAGTAGACTGCCCGGACCCTCAACGGCACCACCCAAGGCAAAGAAGAGAAAACAGAGACTGAACACGCCCCGTGTCCAGCGAACACGGGGGCGTGCCCAGGAAGCAGCAGAAAAGACAAACCAGTAGAAGCTTCCATTGCCCACCACGGGGCCGTGTCCAGCGGGCACGGGGGCGTGGTGAAAATACAGCAGGCGCATTAATTGTAATTGCGAATTACAATTAATGAAGAGAGAGAATGTCAGACGGGCACGGGGGCATGTCCAGCGGACACGGGGCCGTGCCCAGCCTTCTGTTCAGCCTATAAATAGGGGTGCTTGGCTTCATTCCATTTCATCCCTTGGCACACCACCTCTCTCACACTCCATCCACCACCCACCACCACCATAACACCATCATCCACCACCATCATCCATTGTCCATCGTAGAGTGTGTGAGTCGTCTCGGGATCCAAGATTGATCGTAAGAGTTCTTGACAATCAAGGCCATGTTTGCCTAAGTCTCTTACATCACTTGGTGAAGACAAGTGTTTAGTATAATACTTTTTATTTTTAATCTTTTGCACTTTTTATTTGGTTTTGTATTAATGACTTTAATAACTAGTTACTTATGTTGAAGGTGATTTTTCCTTATCGTTTGTCCGTGGTGTCTTGGCGTTATTTTACTGTCTATATAAACTAAAGATTTTCACCATTCATATCTCCACGGTCTATATGGAGGTATGTTGGCTACCTGGTCGGGGGTTAAGGGAACGGTTTGGTAAGGGTCTTGCCCTTGTTCAGCGTTTAGAGGTCCTGCTTGGGACCTGGGTCAAATTTAGTAGGATCTCCTTCAGTGCCCATAGGTATTGGATGGCGGGGATCCAAACTCTTTGACCCCCTCATAAGTTAACTACTATTAATACTATAACCCGGCTATTTAGGACTGTATCCCTGCTGACTCAGACTACTTAGCCGAGGGTAACGTCACCGCCGAAAGCGGGGCCTACCACAATTTGCATTAATAACTTAATTCATTATCTTCCAATAATCCGACCCTTTAGGATTGTATCCTTGCTGACTCAAACTACTGGGTTGAGGGTAACGTCGCCTTCAAAAGAGGGGCCTACTACAATAACTAAGATAATCTCTTAAACAAGTGCAAAAGTGCGAAAATAATCAAAGGTTATACTAATACACGTGTCGGATCCAAGTGATTCATCTTGTCTATCTGTTTTTATTTTATTTTATTTTTCAGCATTTAGTTAGTTTTTATTTTTCTTAGTTTAAAACATTTTCTCACTTTTTGATTTGGTTAGACGTTGAGGATAAACCGGTATTAAAAGCTCTTGTGTCCTTGGACGACCTCGGTATCTTACCAACACTATACTACGTCCACGATGGGTGCACTTGCCCATATGTGTGTTTAGTGTTAGTAAATATCGTGTTTTATAAATTTAAAACTTGGCTAAAGTGTAAAAAGGGGCTTAAATATACATCTAAAATATATTACACTACACACGCATCAAGTTTTTGGCGCCGTTGCCAGGGACACAAGGATTTTAAGAAAGCTTAAAATCGACGGCCTAATCAGTTTTTCAAAAACCTTTTTAAAACGCGCGCATATTTTTCTGCATTTTAGTTTAGTTTGCATTTACAGTAGCCTGAACACGGGGCCGTGCTCGCTGAACACGCCCCCGTGCTGCATATTTTTAGTTAGATACCCAGATACAGAGTCTGAACACGGGGCCGTGCTCGCTGAACACGCCCCCGTGCTCAACGTGACCAGTAACTTTAATTAAAACGCCCAGATATAGACCCTGAACACGGGGCCGTGTTCACTCAACACGGGGCCGTGTCCAGCTTCTGTTTCCGTCTTATTTTTGTTTTCTGGTCCCGAGACTCAGTTGTGGTCTGTTGAGTGATTCTTATGGATCAATACTCAAGAGGTTACAACTACACCTATGATGAGGATGATTGTAGGGGTAATTATTGCACTAATTGTCGTAACGCACGCTCAGTTCAATATAATAACTCATATCAACCATCCAATTCATACAACCACTATGAGGAGCCTAGGTACGAGCCGTCAACTTCGTATACATCCTATGAAGACCAAAGGTATGTACCTCCTCCCTCATACTCATATTTTGATGAACCAAGGTATGAACCTTCATACTCATACTTTGAGGATTCAAGATATGAGCCACCACCTTCATATACTTATTATGAGGAACCATGGCGTGAACAACCCACCTCATATGAGTACTATGAAGAACAAAGTTTCGACCCTTATCCATCATATACTTACAATGAAGAACAATGGTGTGAACCATCTACTTCATATGAGTATTATGAGGAACCAAGGATCGAACAACCGGATTCAAGCTTTGAGGATCCAAATCCTTTTTCTCTCACCGAAGTGACCAATAGGATATTAGAAGACATTAAAACTATCGAACGTTACATGAAAGAATCTCGCGCAAGGGAAGAGGAATCCCGCGCAAGAGAAGAATTAAAAAATGATAATAACATAGAGATAGTTGAAAATGTAAAAATGGAAGAACAAGAAAGTGAAAAACCGACACATGAGTTAAACAACGAAAGAGGTGAGGTTGATCACGCTAAAATTCAAGAAGAGTCTAATTTTGAAGAAATTAATCTCTTGTCACCTACTTTCGAAAATCATTGTTTAGTAACCCCTCATGCTAAGTTTTTAAAAGAGTTAAACACTAGTGCTAAAATCAAAGAAATAGTGAGTGTTAAGTTAACTAATGATCAAACCTCACTAATAAAAGAAGATCCTTTTGAAATTAACATTACACCGGTTCCATGTTTCTTTCAAAATTCCTTTATTAGTAATATCACCATTGATAAAGATCTTTGTGTTAACATAATGCCTAACTACATTTTTGAAAAATTAAGTATTAGTGATTTTACTCCACTTCAAATTCCCATTTTTCTATCCAATCGAAAAATAATGAAATCAATCGGTGTAGTTGAAGATGTTTTGGTTCAAACAAATCAAATGGTAATCCCAACCGACTTTGTCATCCTTGATGACGCTCCACTAGTCTTGGGAAAACCTTTTGTACAAACTCATAAAGCTTTGAAAAACCGGAAATTCAACAATCTATCTCTTCAATTAGGGGCATTCAAAAGGAGCATAGATCTTGAGCGTTCAATGAAGTATCCTTTTGGCAATAATGACCCCCTAATTGAAGATGAAGCTGAACCACCCGATACGACCAACGAAGAAGACCACTTTGTCGAAGAAGAAATAGCCATAGAACAAACCTTTAAGGTTCTTAATCTAGATGAGCCACAAAATAAGGTGTCTTCTAAAGACCCACCCATTGAGCTCAAAGAACTTCCTAAAGGTTTAGAATATGCTTTTCTAGGCAAAGATGGTAGTTTACCTGTAATTATTTCATCGAAATTAAGTAACGTAGAAAAAGAAAAATTAATTAGCCTGCTTAAAAAACACAAAAACGCGATCGCTTGGAAGCTTGTAGATATTAAAGGAATAAGCCCTTCCATGTGCACGCACAAAATTTTAATGAATGATGACTACAAAACGGTAATTCAACCACAACGAAGAGTGAACTCCAATGTTCAAGAAGTGGTTAAGAATGAAGTCATCAAACTGCTTGACGCCGGACTAATCTACCCTATCTCCGATAGCCCGTGGGTAAGTCCCGTTCAAGTAGTCCCAAAGAAAGGAGGTATGACGGTAATAACTAACGAGAAAAATGAATTAATACCAACGAGAACCGTCACAGGATGGAGAGTTTGTATAGATTATAGGCGATTAAATGAAGCAACAAGGAAAGACCACTTTCCTTTACCCTTCATTGATCAAATGTTAGAAAGATTATCCGGTCATAAATTTTATTGTTTCTTAGATGGTTTTTCAGGTTACTTTCAAATACCGATAGCACCAGAAGACCAAGAGAAAATAACTTTCACATGTCCCTACGGAACTTTCGCATATCGACGCATGCCATTCAGTCTATGTAATGCGCCTGCAACATTCCAACGTTGTATGGTCGCCATTTTCCATGATATGATCGAAAAGACAATGGAAGTCTTCATGGATGACTTTTCCATCTTTGGAGACTCATATGACCAATGCCTCGATAATCTTGAACGAATGCTATCCCGATGTGAGGAAACTAACCTCGCCCTTAACTGGGAAAAATGCCATTTCATGGTAACAAAGGGAATAGTACTCGGTCACAAAATCTCAAGTGAAGGAATGGAAGTTGATCGAGCAAAAATAGAGACTATTTCTCGATTACCTCCTCCATCCTCCGTACGAGCAATCAGAAGTTTCCAAGGACATGCCGGATTTTATAGAAGGTTTATCAAAGACTTTTCAAAAATCTCAAGGCCTCTAACAAAATTACTTGAAAAAGATGCACCCTTCATCTTTGACAAGGAATGCAATCAAGCATTTCTAACCCTCAAGGAAATGCTAGTCAATGCACCTATCATGATAGCGCCAGATTGGAAACTTCCTTTCGAAATCATGTGTGATGCAAGTGACTTTGCTGTTGGAGCAGTCTTGGGACAAAGGAAAGAAAAGCATTTCCACCCAATTTATTATGCTAGTAAAACTCTTAATGATGCACAAGAAAATTATACAACTACAGAAAAAGAATTACTAGCAGTGGTATTTGCTTTTGATAAATTTCGTTCTTATCTTGTTCTTTCTAAAACAGTAGTCTATACAGACCATGCAGCCATCAGGTACCTCTTCAAGAAGCAAGACACAAAACCCCGTTTGATCAGATGGATTACTCCTCCAAGAATTCGACATCGAAATCAAGGACAAAAGAGGAGCAGAAAACACTGCTGCAGATCATCTCTCACGCTTAGAAGACCCAGCTTTGGAGACAACCAGAGACGAGCAAATCAACGAGAAATTTCCCACGGAATCCTTGGAAATGATGGAGAGTAGACAAGAGCCATGGTATGCCGACTACGCTAATTTCCTAGCTAGCGGTATAGTC
The DNA here is from genome assembly GCF_002127325.2 of Helianthus annuus. NCBI lineage: Eukaryota > Viridiplantae > Streptophyta > Magnoliopsida > Asterales > Asteraceae > Helianthus > Helianthus annuus. The sequence continues at coordinate 69,596,506 of NC_035436.2, forward strand.
ACCAAAGGATGGCCACATCATCAAAGAAAGAAATTCTTTGCTGATGTAAAGCATTACTTTTGGCAAGACCCCTATCTTTTCAAAATGTGTGCCGACCAGCTCATCCGAAGGTGTGTTCATGGTAATGAAGCACGAATAATTCTCCGTCATTGTCATGAAGGTCCATACGGAGGACATCATGGTGCCGCAAGTACCGCACGAAAGGTATTTGATTCTGGATTTTACTGGCCAACCATTTACAAGGATGCACAAAACCTTGTAAAGACATGTGATGCCTGCCAGAGATCAGGTAATATTTCTTCCAAAAACGAAATGCCTCAAAATGGCATTCTCGTCTGTGAAATCTTTGATGTGTGGGGACTCGATTTCATGGGACCGTTCCCACCTTCAAAGGGAAACAGATATATACTTGTGGCAGTCGTTTACTTGTCTAAATGGGCGGAGGCCGAGGCTCTTCCAACAAATGATGGAAGAGTAGTGGTAAAATTCTTGAAAAAACTGTTTTCTCGCTTTGGGACACCAAAGGCTTTAATAAGTGATAGAGGTACCCATTTTTGCAATCATCAACTCGAAAAAATATTAACAAGGTATGGGGTCTATCACCGGGTCTCAACAGCATATCACCCTCAAACAAATGGGCAAGCCGAAGTGACTAATCGAGGTTTAAAACGAATACTTGAAAAAACCGTAGGAATAAATAAAAAAGAATGGGCCGACAAGTTAGACGACGCTTTATGGGCTTTTCGAACTGCTTATAAAACCACTATAGGCACAACCCCATATAAACTCGTCTATGGAAAAAGTTGTCACTTGCTAGTAGAAATAGCTCATAAGGCCTACTGGGTAATAAAAAACGTAAACTTAGATTTAGAAAATGCAGGTAAAAATCGATTTTGTCAAATAAATGAATTAGACGAGCTAAGGAATTATGCATATTCTAACTCCGAAATTTATAAAGAAAGAATGAAAAATTTACATGATAAATATATTAAATCTAATGAATTTTGGGTTGGAGATCAAGTTCTATTGTTTAATTCACGACTTCGATTATTTCCTGGTAAGCTAAAATCTAGGTGGTCAGGACCTTTTTCCGTCACCCATGTTTTTCCACACGGTGCGGTAGAAATTAAAACTCGAAATGGGATACCATTTAAAGTCAATGGCCAACGGCTAAAACTCTACCGAGGATCCATTGAGGATGAGGAAGAGGAGATCTCACTTCAAACGGTTAACGAATAAACTCATACCCGACATGTTACAGGTAAGTGTACGTTTAAAAACCGGTAAGTCTTCTAGCCATTTTCGGAAATAAGGGGCATGCACACGAGCACATCATAAAAAAAAATTTCAAAAACTTTGCCCGGCACGGGGCCGTGTCCGCTGGACACGGGGCCGTGTCGAGGCAACTGTCGGGATAAAACCCTCTTTTTCTATCAGTTACACCATTCCACACGCCCCGTATAGCCGAAAACGCTCTGGTTTGAGGCGATTTTCTGCAGTTTTCCAACGTCACCACCGAATCTAACAACGTCAAGGTATGATTCTATCCTCTTTAGTAGTTAGATTAGTTACTTGCATGTAGTTAAAACATCAAAAATTGGGGAAAATCTAGGGTTCTTCATGTTCATCCGGATCGAACTCAAAATTTTTGATGAAATCTGTTAGTAGTAGTTTAGATTAGTATAGTAGGAAGTAAATAAACATGTATTGTTGATAGATTCGTTCGATTTCCAACTAAAACCCCAAACCCTTGTTCTTGAACCGAAAAACACGAAATTGAAAGGGTAAACGGGTTGTTTTGGGAAAAAACGACACTTAGGGTTTCATTTTCGGGGGAAACCGCTACTATTGGGCTAAAAATTTTCAGGTTTTCGAAACCGGGACGAAAAATTAAATTTTTGGGTTACAGACGCCTGGACACGGGGCCGTGTCCAGCCCACTGTTTGCAGTTTCACTCCGATTTTCCTTGTTTCGTACTAACTTTTGATGTATTCTTTCAGATGTCGAAATTCACGAGGTTTAACGCAAGTGAACTGGACGCTAGGGCACGGTACGAGATTCTACAAACAAGACCGGAAGAGTACCCGAGGCGGGCGTGTACCGACTTGCTAACCATGGTGAATCAACTTGACCGATTCAACAACATTGTGAGAGGTCCACTGGCTGTCGCATTGAACACCCGGCTTCGGTCGGTGCATCAATGCACAATGGAGTTTTATAGTACTTTCATTTTCAACTCAAGGTGTGAACCGTTTGACCATGATGCGGTCACATTCCGATGTGGAGGGACCACGTTCACAACCTCCATGGCACAGTTTGGAGCTATCATAGGGCTATATAGTGAAGAGGAATCGGGAAATGAAGAGAATACTGGGGGATTACGAGACTTGGATGCAACTGAACGCCAAGCCGCATGGGCTCAAATAGGTGAAGGAATCTACAACCCGAGCAGCACCAAAAGCACCAAACTGAGGGACCCGCTTTACCGCTACATTCACAGGCTCCTCACCTACTCGCTGAACCAGCGTCACGACAGTAGTGGCGTTGTAGGGTTGAAAGATTTGGTTGTCCTTCACTGCATCCACAACCAGAAGCCTCTCGATGTTCCTTATCTCTTGTTACGGAACATGCACCTAAATCGCCTTGCTCACGCTCCTACACCTATCTTCTTCGGGGGATGGGTGTACCGTCTCTTCAAGCATTTCATGAATATCCCAAGGTCATTTGAAAGGAGTCCATGGTCGGGACGGGTCGATTACCACATTTGCCGAGCCATGAACTTGCTTTATGAAGCGGAAGACGGGACGGTGAGCTTTCAAAGGACGCAAGGCTATGCATGGAACCCGCAGGAGGCTCTAGTTCTTCATGCACCACCTCCCCATTTTCAGTACCCACCCCAAGGCGATCCGGGTCAATCCTCCTCTCAAGGAGGTGGTTTTCCTAACTTTCAAAGTTTACATGATCTTTTGCAGGAAAACCTCATGTGCACCAGGAACACCTACAATCTCGCCAACAACACATACCACCGGGTTGGAGCTATCGAGCGCAACATTAACGATATACAAGATGATATCGGTAGCATCCGGGAGTACATGGCAAGGCATGGGGGTGGAGGTGATGGTAGCGATGAAGACATGGAGTAGAAGGCTTGAAGGAACGAGGGGCAGGTTGGTGATGAGCCCACAGGTTTAAGTACCCTTCTCTATCGAACAATTTACGGCCTGCGTGCCGCTTGTTGAACAATTTACTTTCCTTAAACTATTTCTTTTATCTTTGTTTTATTTTTACTTTATGCGTGGAGACAATTAACGTTGGTAATTTAGGATGGTTTATGTTTGTTTGGTTTGGTATTGAGTGATTAGACAGGTACAATGCAAGGGTTAGAGTGCTAAATATTAGCACTTGCAGCCCCGAAATGGAGAAACCGGGAGACAAAACCTGTTTTTCAGGCTCACAGACTGTCCACACGGGGACGTGTCCAGCCGACACGCCCCCGTGTTCATCTCCCAGACCTGCTGTTTGGTTACTGACCTGCAAATTTTTGCCAGACACGGGGCCGTGTTCACCCAACACGCACCCGTGTTCATCTTCTGTAAGTTCTCAGTACTGGCAGTTCGCCACGGGGCCGTGTCCAATGGACACGGGGCCGTGTCGAGACTGCCAGTAACAAAAATCTTTGCTTTTTAAACCACTTTTACACATTCTAATCAACCAAAAACCTTATTTTTGGACACATTGAGGACAATGTGTAATTTAAGTGTGGGGGGATGCTAAAACCTTGAATTTTGCAAATCCTAAACACAAGCCTTACACAAAACTCTATTGGAACCGCTAAACACCCCAAATTTTTTCAAAAACTTTTTCATTTTTTTTATTTACTTGTCTTAGTTTAAGTTGGGAATAACAAGTTCTAAAAAGGTTATATTTTTATAAGTTTACAACCGATAGCGTCGTGATAACAAAGAACCAACATAAGAAAATTATGAAACGGCATAACAAGTCTAGTTAAAAATTCGATTATATATACTTGATCACATTAAAAACCCATTCCCACAAAAGTGAGTTTTGAGCCTTTATTGAGCATAAAAATATACATATTTAGATTAAATGCTCATTTTTCGTTTCTTGTGTGAATAGCCGCTTGGTTCTTACAAATCTAGAACTTGCCACGACAATACATTCCCGGTCCTTACCAACTTAAACCCAAGTAAGTAAATGATGGAGGCATTAGGACTAACCATTATTTTTCTTTCAAAACCATTATTTTTCATTTTTTTTATCACCTACCCAAAATCCCCCTAGATAGCCCCTTTGAGCCTAAACCTTTCATTTCATTACCCCAAAACCCTTTTCAACCACCAAAAACCATTTTTATTTTTTTTCACCCTTTATTTTAGTAACAAGCTCGGTTTTCTTCGTAAACTCGCCTTTTTATGTGATGAAAAAAAAAATGATGAAGTCAAAAACAAACAAAAGCTATATAAAAGCTTGTTTGGAGAAATACTTCAAAATAAAAAGTCGCTAAAGACAAGGTATTTTACGAAAACCGACGCTTTTTACGATTTTTCGCCCTTTTTATTAACCACTAACCCAACCACCCACCTTTAACCCAAGCCTAACCCTTCACCCCAAAAGTCCTCTTGATATTTACAAAGGTAAAAAGTTAAAAAGGAGGAGGATTGATTGCTTGGCAAGCCTATGGAAGGCGTAAGTTCCATGCCGCTCTCGAGTGATTCACTAAAAATATACACCTTCGGCCGAGTGTTTAGTGATCCCCCGTGAGGTATGTGAACTTGTATATAAATGGAATTTTAATAAGGCATGCTATGCCCTAACTTATCTTATGAAACGTTCAAAATAAGTCATAACGAATAGGATTGTAAATAAATAAAAATAAAACTTACAAAGACCTTGGATTCCCGACACTCTAGGACAAGCTAAAAACTTTCTCTTCTACCTATTCCATTTGGGAGTGTAAGCCACATTTAAAAGAGTTTTGCTTGAGGATAAGCAAAAGTTCAAGTGTGGGGGTATTTGATGTGTGTAAAATGCAACATATAAATCACATCAATTAAGGCATAAAACTAACCCTTTTTAAGTACTAATGTTGGAAAAAGAGTGTTTTTGTCTTCCTTTTGTATTTTCAGGATGAAATGAGCTCAAAATCACAAAAGAAGCAAAAAGACCACTAATTCTAGCATAAATACAAGAAAAGGAACAAAAGTAGACTGCCCGGACCCTCAACGGCACCTCCCAAGGCAAAGAAGAGAAAACAGAGACTGAACACGCCCCGTGTCCAGCGAACACGGGGGCGTGCCTAGGAAGCAGCAGAAAAGACAAACCAGTAGAAGCTTCCATTGCCCACCACGGGGCCGTGTCCAGCGGGCACGGGGGCGTGGTGAAAGTACAGCAGGCGCATTAATTGTAATTGCGAATTACAATTAATGAAGAGAGAGAATGTCAGACGGGCACGGGGGCGTGTCCAGCGGACACGGGGCCGTGCCCAGCCTTCTGTTCAGCCTATAAATAGGGGTGCTTGGCTTCATTCCATTTCATCCCTTGGCACACCACCTCTCTCACACTCCATCCACCACCCACCACCACCATAACACCATCATCCACCACCATCATCCATTGTCCATCATAGAGTGTGTGAGTCGTCTCGGGATCCAAGATTGATCGTAAGAGTTCTTGACAATCAAGGCCATGTTTGCCTAAGTCTCTTACATCACTTGGTGAAGACAAGTGTTTAGTATAATACTTTTTATTTTTAATCTTTTGCACTTTTTATTTGGTTTTGTATTAATGACTTTAATAACCAGTTACTTATGTTGAAGGTGATCTTTCCTTATCGTTTGTCCGTGGTGTCTTGGCGTTATTTTACTGTCTATATAAAATAAAAGATTTTCAGCATTCATATCTCCACGGTCTATATGGAGGTATGTTGGCTACCTGGTCGGGGGTTAAGGGAAAGGTTTGGTAAGGGTCTTGCCCTTGTTCAGCGTTTAGAGGTCCTGCTTGGGACCTGGGTCAAATTTAGTAGGATCTCCTTCAATGCCCATAGGTATTGGATGGCGGGGATCCAAACTCTTTGACCCCCTCATAAGTTAACTACTATTAATACTATAACCCGGCTATTTAGGACTGTATCCCTGCTGACTCAGACTACTTAGCCGAGGGTAACGTCACCGCCGAAAGCGGGGCCTACCACAATTTGCATTAATAACTTAATTCATTATCTTCCAATAATCCGACCCTTTAGGATTGTATCCTTGCTGACTCAAACTACTGGGTTGAGGGTAACGTCGCCTTCAAAAGAGGGGCCTACTACAATAACTAAGATAATCTCTTAAACAAGTGCAAAAGTGCGAAAATAATCAAAGGTTATACTAATACACGTGTCGGATCCAAGTGATTCATCTTGTCTATCTGTTTTTATTTTATTTTATTTTTCAGCATTTAGTTAGTTTTTATTTTTCTTAGTTTAAAACATTTTTCTCACTTTTTGATTTGGTTAGACGTTGAGGATAAACCGGTATTAAAAGCTCTTGTGTCCTTGGACGACCTCGGTATCTTACCAACACTATACTACGTCCACGATGGGTGCACTTGCCCATATGTGTGTTTAGTGTTAGTAAATATCGTGTTTTATAAATTTAAAACTTGGCTAAAAGTGTAAAAAGGGGCTTAAATATACATCTAAAATATATTACACTACACACGCATCAGGCTGCTGAGCGTGTTGACCTATTTGTGTACGAATAGGACAAGGTTAAACACAAGAGTTAATGTAGGATCTAAAGATCCTAGTGTGAGTCTAAACTGCAAGGTATACTACCTGCTTGAGCAGCTGCAAGTGCCGCAGCAACTTGTTCATTAACGAAAGCCGTCAACTGGGCTTGTGTCATGTTAATTCGTCCGGCCATTGATCTTCACATCAAAGGCAACATAAGTGAGAAAGGTTCGCGAATAGTGCGATGACAGAAGAGTGTAAGCACATAGGTGTTCTCAAGCAATAACAAGTAATGAGCAGTGTAATCTAAGCATACTACGAGCAAAGTTCTATGCAATTCTAGCATGTAGGCAATAAACATAAACCTTATTACCTAGTATGTTGAGTCTTGCACGTGGAGCGAAGCATCGTTGTGGATCGTTGAGAGCACTGTTCTGGTTATAGTCCGGTTTTAATAAAAACGTTTTCCCATATTAAAACCAAGTTCTCTATAACCAATGGCTCTGATACCAATCTGTCACACCCCCAAAATCCACCTGCGGTGTATCACCGCTTGGGAGCGTGACTGACCAGGATCAAGCCACCAATCATATAGAACATGTAATCAATAAGTAAAAGTAGTTGCCATTTAAACCAAACCAAATCCATATGAAAGGTGTTTCAAAACACAAGTAAGTTATCACTATTTAGCGGAAGCGTATAATTAAAACCCATCATAATAAAGTATCAACTTTCATAAGTGTTTAACAAAACAATCACGATCCAAGCCCACAACGACCAGCTCCTCCCTGTACAAGCTCCATGTGTCTAACGACCTGCAAGGCATGTAACAGAGGATCAACAACTAGTTGAGCGAGTTCACAGAGAGTAAATGCGTAATAGTATATTCGTTTGTAACGTGTGGCTCTACTGGGCCGATGGTACGTTCTATTGGTGGGGGCTTCCCATGTTGTATAACCACTAGACTATTCGTAACCATAAGTATCCTTCACAACCGAGGATAGAAGTAAGTATAAATACAGGTAGGTTTTACGTGAGTATCCTTCACAGCCGAGGATAGTAGTAAGTATAAGTACACGTAGGTTTTACGTGAGTATCCTTCACAACCGAGGATAGTAGTAAGTATAAGTCTACGTAGATTTTACGTAGGGGTCCTGCACAACCGAGGACAGTAAGTGGCATATGCATATGTGAGTTTTACGCATGTGTCCTGCACAACCGAGGACAGTAAGTAGTATAAGCATACGTAGGTTTACGTATGTGTCCTGCACAACCGAGGACACTGGTATGGTAGTCTAGTAACTGTGTATGTACGAATCTAGTCAATCTCATTCCTTCAATCCCATTCCCAAGCCATTGGGAATCCCATGCCTTAGTAAGAGTGTGAACTCACCTTGGTTTGCTCGGTATGCTATTGCTTCTAGGGTTTATTAAATGTTTAAGTCCGTTACTCACGACCTAGGATATGTTTCACATGATACGATGTAAGTGTTTGCATCAAATTAGGGTTTGCTAGTCTTTGATACTTAAACAATTGTGTTATGTGTGTTCACTGTGTACAGGATGATACGATAAAGATTGTTCCCAGCTACAGCATCACACAATCATATACGGTAACATACGGTAGCATGCTGTAATGCATAGAACATACAGAGCATACAGTAGATTCTATACACCGGTGTTTACAAGTAACTTGCTCCATACATCACTTTGTAAGGCTCTGATTATACATAACATAGGTAATTCTGTGTGACACCTGTGTCACCACGAACACCAAACAAATGCCAAACCTATGAAACATTGTGTTTCATACCTGGGATTTGTATAAATATGTGTATCCTTTGCACATATCAATTCTTGTTCAATTCCGAGCTTTAAATCGCTTTCTGGAAAGTTATACGTGCACTGGTGCGTAAACGTAATCAGTTTAGCGCGACAAACACACCGGAATAGTGAAATAGGCTTAACATACCTTAAATGACCTTTACATAACTTAGAAATAAGTTTTGGAAGGTTTGGTATGGCAAAAACAAGTTTATTCGATCGCAGGGACTATTTGCGTCAAACTGCGAAACTATACCGATTCGTAAGGTAACGAACAGTCCGGAATTTGATCATAAGTTAAACATACCATATATAACCTAAACATGGCTTAGAAATAAGCTTTGATAGGTTCGGTGTGCGAAAACATGCTTATATGATCTTACAAGGACTAAAAGTGTCAAAAACGGCGTAAGTTTGCATTTTCGCGCATATCTTACGTTCTGACCACATCTGGACATCCAAAATTTTTGTACACACTAAAATATTTTTATTTTAGTGATCAGCATACAAAGATTCCATTCGTCGCTTAATTTGGATCGATTTTGCGTTCGTTACGACTTCCGTCGTAATTAACCGAACAACGCGATCGTACGACCAAACGAACCGACATCCGAGATGTTTTCGAGCATGTTTTGAGTCCCCTATACTATAACTTCATTTTAGAGCCTTAAAATGAGGTTAACGGGGTTTAAACGCATCGAAAAAGGCTTTAAAAACGTGCAGGGACCATTTCTGCCAAACTTTGAAAGTTCAGCCTACACCGTCGTGTAGCGCGACGACCATAAGGCTTTATGGTCGTGCTACGCGACCATCACATCTGGGCAGAAACATTGTTTTCAGCATCAGTTTGATAATTCAGGGACCTTTCTTGCAATTCCTTTGTGTGGTGACCAAGTTAGCACCTCTCCAAGCAAAGTATAGCTGTCAATTACACTTGTATGGCCAGATTCCTTTGCTTAATGGCTAATCAAAACACTTGTGATGATCCTATTAACTCACCACAACTATAAATAGCCATCCTAACTCCTTCATTCCTTGCTCATTCTCATTCTCTCCTCTCTACATCTGCTTGGGAGCTCTCCTAAGCTGAATTGGGACTTTGTCTTCTTGTTGAAAAGATAGCAAGGACCCTTAGTGAGCTTCTTTCATTCTTTTTATGGCTTTTTCCTTATGTAATGCAGAAAGTCAAACGTTTGGCCAACAGTTTGACTTTCGGTTTTGACCATCAATTGGTCAAGTCAAAGTTCAATTGAACTTTGAAACGTGATTGTAATCACGATAGTTATAATCCTTCGTGATTATAGCCGCTGATTGCCACGTTAACTAGTTGTAGTGTCGAGTCAAAGTTTCGGTCAAAATGCGTTTTAGCACGCATTTTGCAACGGAACTACTTTAGGGTATCAAAACGCTTTGTTTTGATACCAAATCAGTAGGTTAGACATGTTTTGACATGTTTAACTCGACACTATTAGATTAGTGCTTGTTTAGGGTCATAAGGTAAGCGGTCTAAACAACCGCTTAGCCTTTCGAACCCGACCCATTTGGTCGATCTTTAAGATCCGACCAAGCTTAGTTAGTGATCATAGTTGCATAGGGAATAACCACTGAGGTTATACCTTATGATCACATAGGATTGGTTAGTCGTATGCTAGTTAGCTTGTATGCCCATAGGAAATGACCAAAATGCCCTTTTGAAGCTAAAATCCGTATTTTGACTATGTGAACATATTTTTGACATATAATCTGAATTAGTAACATGTTTAGGGATAATTGGGCATGTAAGACTTGACATAGCACATAGTTAACCATCCGAACCTAGTTTTACGCAAACGACGCATTATAGTGGCTTATACTACCATAATGGGTCGAAACGGGTCAAAAGCACTTAGGTAGACTTCCAAATCAGAATGTTAGCTCTATTAAATCATGCCATATGAGTTGCAATACTCATTTGATTTATAGAACTTCATTCTATCCTATATCCCGATTTAGGATCCGATTGTTTAACATAGTGATCCATACTAGGTGCCACTTGATTCCTTGATTTCCCGAGCTTTGTTAGGACACTTAATCAAGGATACCTGCAATCTCAAGTGAGTACATAGTCCCCTCTTTTACTGTTTTCAATTGTTTTGGGGTGAAACATATATGCCTATCTGTTATTTTCCTGATTTTAAACTGTATGATTACACATGCTTAATACATATTCTTTTGACAAATTAAACAATTACCTATGGTTTAAACACTGATTTTCCAAAACTTAAAAAACAAATTGTTGGATTGTACCATTTTTATACATTCACCCAGCCGATTGGTAGTATGATATAGCGCTATAGGACTAGACACCCCATTCCTGTTGTATGGAATGTCAGAAACCAAATTTTAACCAAATAGAAATTGCCTTCGTGGTATTTCTATAGTCTCCAAAGTGTAGTTTGATACACTAAGGCTTGAATGAATACCAAATCACACTCTCTTTGTATATGTTGATATACTACAAAAGTACCGTCTGATGTACTCTCAAATGTGATCTACCAAAGTATATTTTGATATACTAAGTACAAAATCCAACATATGTTTTAACATACTACTTTGTTATTTACCAAAGCATAGTTTGATATGCTACTGTTTACCAAAGTATAGTTTGATATACTACCAACTTTGTTATTTTAAACTAAAGTATATTTTGATATACTATCTAAAGCATAGTTGATATGCTACTTTTAACCAAAGCATAGTTGATATGCTATTTACAAACCAAAGTATAATTTGATATACTACCGATACTTTTATTCTTAAACCAAAGTATACTTGAGATATACTACCGAAACTATTATTTTAATTACTAAAGTATATTTTGATATACTATCCATTTAACTATTTCAAAACTAAAGTATACTATGATATACTATTTGTACAAGCTTTTCAAAACCAAAGTATGTTTTTGTCTATACTATAAACTCTTTTCCAAAACGACTCGTTTTTCAGAAACAAAACTTTTACATTAGATTCATGGCTATTTTGAAAACATAAAACCTTTTCTCACATTATCCAAAGCCATGAATCTAATACACAAAATCCTATGTTACTCACAGGCATTTTTATACTGACGTACCTATTTTCATATATGTTTCAGGTACTGCTATGTGATGATTGTTGATGCATGCTAAACGTAGGATGGACTCGTGCCTTAGTGACTTAAAAACTGAGAAAACAATTATTGTATTTATCTAAATTGTACCAAAACATTGAATTCAATAATTCAATAAAACAAAACTATTTAATCCATGGTGGTGAAACAATGATTCTGTTACAACACTCCCCGACGTTTCCACCACGTTTTGTTGTTTTACGTGGTCGGGGTGTGACAGAAAAGTTGGTATCAGAGCCAATGGTTATAGGGAATCAGGTTATTAGTAATGCTTTGACCTAGACTATAACCTTCCTAGGACCCTAACACAAGTTATCTTGTGTTTAGTCTTAAAACAATACACTTCACCTATCCTTAGGTGATTAACAAAAACAAAACACAATTCATTCTCTCGAATCAAAATCTTTCAAAAACATCACAAGAAGTCATCTATCCTTAGATGATTTGTTTTTAGGCTTTTAAGCCTTTGGTGTTTTTAAAATCTCGTCAAAGTTTGGGTCAAAATAATGTGAACACGTGCAAACTGGAAGGGTGAATGCCTGTACCCTGAGTTTTCTGTCTAAGGCTAGAGTGTTCGTACAAATCCGCAGTATCGGACCAGTCACTCTTACCTGGGAACTCTTGGGGTGAGTGTTCACTTATAGGCAAGCATGTCTTCAGTGATACATTATGTTGACCCATTTACTTTGATTTGTCACAGTGTCGTTTGTTTGTTTTACGTAACGAACAAATGGTCACAATCCTTATGCCTTGTCGATATTCTTAACATCCAGTTTTGAATATCCAATATCATCTCACTTGTTTTTCCCTCATGTTTCTTTGCCCTTTTAGAGTATGCCTCTTCGACGTGATCAAGCTCAGGATGCCGCCTTGGCAGCCTTAATCGCTCAGCAATTCGCTGCTGTACTCCCGAACCTTATCACCCAGGTAAATTAGGCAAACAATAACAATGTTCAGTGCACCTTTAAGACATGCAACTCAGCTAAGCCACTCACATTTACTGGGTCTGAAGGGGACACGGGACTCCTACAGTGGTTTGAGAGTCTTGAAAGCACATTTCGTCATGTGCAATGCCCAAACGAGCGAAAAGTTGAGTTTGCGTCGAGTGTATTCCAGAAAAGAGCACTCACATGGTGGAATGGAATAATGAGGGATCGAGGTGCCGATGTAGCAATGGCACAAACCTGGGAAGAGCTTCGGGCTCTAATGATGAAGGAATTCTGTCCTCGTCATGAGCTTAGGGCTTTGGAACGGGAATTTGATGATCTCAAACAAGACAGCGGTGAACATCGAGCCTACACTGATCGTTACGAGGAATTGAGTCTGTTATGTCCTACCATGGTTACGCCCTTGGATAAGGCGATTGAAAGATACATCGATGGTCTTCCTGACCCAGTTCAGGATATTGTTACTGGTAGCAACCCTACTACCGTCAGACAAGCCATTGAACTATCTGCCACCCTGACTGAATCTCAAATCAGGAAGGGTAAGCTTTTCCGAAAAGGCGATCCAAGACCATCTGACAAGACAGCACAAGATAAACCAAAGGATAAACAGACCGAGTCCTCTAAGAAGTCGAAGAAGCGTAAGGCTTCACAAAACTTCGCAGTAGTCGCTCAGAATGATCAGGTTGCACCAAATCAGCCAGCACAGCCTCGTGCTAGGAAGAACTATATTGGTACTGCACCCTTGTGCAACAAATGCAACCGTCATCATGTGAATCAAACACCGTGTCTCAAGTGTACCCACTGTGGGCGATTGGGACATTTGGTCGAAACCTGCCGTCATGTTATCCAAAACCAAAATGCTGCAAATCCTGCTGTTGTTCGAGCACAGTTTCCACCTGGATCGTGCTATAACTGTGGTGATCTTACTCACTACCGGAACAATTGCCCAAGACTTGCTAATGCAAATCCAGCACGCGGACGAGTATTTAACATAAACGAGGCAAATGCAAATGACAATGCAGTAGTGAACAATTAGACTTTTGTATTTCCTTCGTTTGTTATCTTTTGACATTTGAGACAATTCAGTTACTATAAACAAAATGGTTGTTCCAATTTTATTTCCAAAACTGATACGATTGTGTGTGTGTTGACATACCCCTACAATATCGACACCAAAGAACCATGTTCTTTTCAGAACAAACTTCTCGTGTGATTCCTTTATTCTATGATCATTTGTGATCTCCCCAAAAATCCTAAGTACTAGTTTCTTTTAAGAAACAAAGTACAGGTGCAATTCTTAATCAGATACTTGAAGTACCATTTCAAATCTTTGATTTGATAAAGGTACTGTCGTAAGTCCTTAATTGGATTCTTTATTTATCCTAATACGAATATTATAACACGACAGAAACAAATTCCAAATCCTTATAAGATCTTCCTATCTTCATAGTTAGATTCTTGAGGATATTTTAAAGTGCTAGTTGAAGTCCGTGATTGGATTTCTAGTGTACTTCAAATTCACAAACGAGCTAATAATTAAATTAACGAATACACAATTTGGTGATTTTGTGTTTATGTGTAACTCCAAAGCTCGTTATCTAAGTCCTGGTGGAATCTTCCGTATTTTCATATGTTAGATTCTCAGAAGGATACTCAAAGTACTGTCTTAAATCCTTAAGGGGCTTCTATGCAAATAGTAAGAACCTTGGATTCCAAAGTGCTGATTCAAAACGATTATTTGGTTCCGAGTTATAAAGATCCCTTAAATGGTCTATATAAAAAGATCATACGACGATCTAGATAAGGAGATCATGTGTTGATCTAGTTAAAAAGATCGTTCGTTGATTTAATTAAAAAGATCCTTTGGTGATCTAGTCAAGTCATTTCATGTTTGTTTGATTTTACCCTACACATTATGAGATGAACTGTGCGGACTGTGCAAGGAATTACGTAATTATGGATGCATACGTAATTATGGAATTCAGTGCACAGAAACCACAGCAAGTTTTGTCATGTGTTAAGACCTATAGTGATGAGAATAACGAGACGGGAGCAATGTAAAAGGGCATGGTGGATACGCCGCTGGTACTTCCTATATATAAGTGTTCCTTATTACATTGCGAAAGTAGCGTTATTTAAATTACTAGAAGTCGTGGACCTTGACCAATGCCATTCTATTTTGCAATCTCCGACTCTGATTTCGAGCACACACAAGTTTCCTATAATAGTCTTCATAGGAAACATTCTCCTATCCCTTGTTCAAAACCCCATGTTTTCGGTACTACAACAACGACATTCTGCCAGTTAACAGATTCGCTAAGAATCCAAACGTGACCCATAGTTCTACTTGGGAAACGAAGGATTCATTTGAAAGCGAAACGATCACAGTTGTCTTCACAAGTTTCCTCTAGAATTAAATTTCGGGACGAAATTTCCTAAAGTATGGGAGACTGTGACACCTGTGTCACCACGAACACCAAACAAATGCCAAACCTATGAAACATTGTGTTTCATACCTGGGATTTGTATAAATATGTGTATCCTTTGCACATATCAATTCTTGTTCAATTCCGAGCTTTAAATCGCTTTCTGGAAAGTTATACGTGCACTGGTGCGTAAACGTAATCAGTTTAGCGCGACAAACACACCGAAATAGTGAAATAGGCTTAACATACCTTAAATGACCTTTACATAACTTAGAAATAAGTTTTGGAAGGTTTGGTATGGCAAAAACAAGTTTATTCGATCGCAGGGACTATTTGCGTCAAACTGCGAAACTATACCGATTCGTAAGGTAACGAACAGTCCGGAATTTGATCACAAGTTAAACATACCATATATAACCTAAACATGGCTTAGAAATAAGCTTTGATAGGTTCGGTGTGCGAAAACATGCTTATATGATCTTACAAGGACTAAAAGTGTCAAAAACGGCGTAAGTTTGCATTTTCGCGCATATCTTACGTTCTGACCACATCTGGACATCCAAAATTTTTGTACACACTAAAATATTTTTATTTTAGTGATCGGCATACAAAGATTCCATTCGTCGCTTAATTTGGATCGATTTTGCGTTCGTTACGACTTCCGTCGTAATTAACCGAACAACGCGATCGTACGACCAAACGAACCGACATCCGAGATGTTTTCGAGCATGTTTTGAGTCCCCTATACTTTAACTTCATTTTAGAGCCTTAAAATGAGGTTAACGGGGTTTAAACGCATCGAAAAAGGCTTTAAAAACGTGCAGGGACCATTTCTGCCAAACTTTGAAAGTTCAGCCTACACCGTCGCGTAGCGCGACGACCATAAGGCTTTATGGTCGCGCTACGCGACCATCACATCTGGGCAGAAACATTGTTTTCAGCATCAGTTTGATAATTCAGGGACCTTTCTTGCAATTCCTTTGTGTGGTGACCAAGTTAGCACCTCTCCAAGCAAAGTATAGCTGTCAATTACACTTGTATGGCCAGATTCCTTTGCTTAATGGCTAATCAAAACACTTGTGATGATCCTATTAACTCACCACAACTATAAATAGCCATCCTAACTCCTTCATTCCTTGCTCATTCTCATTCTCTCCTCTCTACATCTGCTTGGGAGCTCTCCTAAGCTGAATTGGGACTTTGTCTTCTTGTTGAAAAGATAGCAAGGACCCTTAGTGAGCTTCTTTCATTCTTTTTATGGCTTTTTCCTTGTGTAATGCAGAAAGTCAAACGTTTGGCCAACAGTTTGACTTTCGGTTTTGACCATCAATTGGTCAAGTCAAAGTTCAATTGAACTTTGAAACGTGATTGTAATCACGATAGTTATAATCCTTCGTGATTATAGCCGCTGATTACCACGTTAACTAGTTGTAGTGTCGAGTCAAAGTTTCGGTCAAAATGCGTTTTAGCACGCATTTTGCAACGGAACTACTTTAGGGTATCAAAACGCTTTGTTTTGATACCAAATCAGTAGGTTAGACATGTTTTGACATGTTTAACTCGACACTATTAGATTAGTGCTTGTTTAGGGTCGTAAGGTAAGCGGTCTAAACAACCGCTTAGCCTTTCGAACCCGACCCATTTGGTCGATCTTTAAGATCCGACCAAGCTTAGTTAGTGATCAAAGTTGCATAGGGAATAACCACTGAGGTTATACCTTATGATCACATAGGATTGGTTAGTCGTATGCTAGTTAGCTTGTATGCCCATAGGAAATGACCAAAATGCCCTTTTGAAGCTAAAATCCGTATTTTGACTATGTGAACATATTTTTGACATATAATCTGAATTAGTAACATGTTTAGGGATAATTGGGCATGTAAGACTTGACATAGCACATAGTTAACCATCCGAACCTAGTTTTACGCAAACAACGCATTATAGTGGCTTATACTACCATAATGGGTCGAAACGGGTCAAAAGCACTTAGGTAGACTTCCAAATCAGAATGTTAGCTCTATTAAATCATGCCATATGAGTTGCAATACTCATTTGATTTATAGAACTTCATTCTATCCTATCTCCCGATTTAGGATCCGATTGTTTAACATAGTGATCCATACTAGGTGCCACTTGATTCCTTGATTTCCCGAGCTTTGTTAGGACACTTAATCAAGGATACTTGCAATCTCAAGTGAGTACATAGTCCCCTCTTTTACTGTTTTCAATTGTTTTGGGGTGAAACATATATGCCTATCTGTTATTTTCCTGATTTTAAACTATATGATTACACATGCTTAATAATATTCTTTTGACAAATTAAACAATTACCTATGGTTTAAACACTGATTTTCCAAAACTTAATAAACAAATTGTTGGATTGTACCATTTTTATACATTCACCCAGCCGATTGGTAGTATGATATAGCGCTATAGGACTAGACACCCCATTCCTGTTGTATGGAATGTCAGAAACCAAATTTTAACCAAATAGAAATTGCCTTCGTGGTATTTCTATAGTCTCCAAAGTGTAGTTTGATACACTAAGGCTTGAATGAATACCAAATCACACTCTCTTTGTATATGTTGATATACTACAAAAGTACAGTCTGATGTACTCTCAAATGTGATCTACCAAAGTATATTTTGATATACTAAGTACAAAATCCAACATATGTTTTAACATACTACTTTGTTATTTACCAAAGCATAGTTTGATATGCTACTGTTTACCAAAGTATAGTTTGATATACTACCAACTTTGTTATTTTAAACTAAAGTATATTTTGATATACTATCTAAAGCATAGTTGATATGCTACTTTTAACCAAAGCATAGTTGATATGCTATTTACAAACCAAAGTATAATTTGATATACTACCAATACTTTTATTCTTAAACCAAAGTATACTTGAGATATACTACCGAAACTATTATTTTAATTACTAAAGTATATTTTGATATACTATCCATTTAACTATTTCAAAACTAAAGTATACTATGATATACTATTTGTACAAGCTTTTCAAAACTAAAGTATGTTTTTGTCTATACTATAAACTCTTTTCCAAAACGACTCGTTTTTCAGAAACAAAACTTTTACATTAGATTCATGGCTATTTTGAAAACATAAAACCTTTTCTCACATTATCCAAAGCCATGAATCTAATACACAAAATCCTATGTTACTCACAGGCATTTTTATGCTGACGTACCTATTTTCATATATGTTTCAGGTACTGCTATGTGATGATTGTTGATGCATGCTAAACGTAGGATGGACTCGTGCCTTAGTGACTTAAAAACTGAGAAAACAATTATTATATTTATCTAAATTGTACCAAAACATTGAATTCAATAATTCAATAAAACAAAACTATTTAATCCATGGTGGTGAAACAATGATTCTGTTACAACACTCCCCGACGTTTCCACCACGTTTTGTTGTTTTACGTGGTCGGGGTGTGACAGAAAAGTTGGTATCAGAGCCAATGGTTATAGGGAATCAGGTTATTAGTAATGCTTTGACCTAGACTATAACCTTCCTAGGACCCTAACACAAGTTATCTTGTGTTTAGTCTTAAAACAATACACTTCACCTATCCTTAGGTGATTAACAAAAACAAAACACAATTCATTCTCTCGAGTCAAAATCTTTCAAAAACATCACAAGAAGTCATCTATCCTTAGATGATTTGTTTTTAGGCTTTTAAGCCTTTGGTGTTTTTAAAATCTCGTCAAAGTTTGGGTCTAAATAATGTGAACACGTGCAAACTGGAAGGGTGAATGCATGTACCCTGAGTTTTCTGTCTAAGGCTAGAGTGTTCGTACAAATCCGCAGTATCGGACCAGTCACTCTTACCTGGGAACTCTTGGGGTGAGTGTTCATTTATAAGCAAGCATGTTTTCAGTGATACATTATGTTGACCCATTTACTTTGATTTGTCACAGTGTCGTTTGTTTGTTTTAAGTAACGAACAAATGGTCACAATCCTTATGCCTTGTCGATATTCTTAACATCCAGTTTTGAATATCCAATATCATCTCACTCGTTTTTCCCTCATGTTTCTTTGCCCTTTTAGAATATGCCTCCTCGACGTGATCAAGCTCAGGATGCCGCCTTGGCAGCCTTAATCGCTCAGCAATTCGCTGCTGTACTCCCGAACCTTATCACCCAGGTAAATTAGGCAAACAATAACAATGTTCAGTGCACCTTTAAGACATTCAACTCAGCTAAGCCACTCACATTTACTGGGTCTGAAGGAGCCACGGGACTCCTACAGTGGTTTGAGAGTCTTGAAAGCACATTTCGTCATGTGCAATGCCCAAACGAGCGAAAAGTTGAGTTTGCGTCGAGTGTATTCCAGAAAAGAGCACTCACATGGTGGAATGGAATAATGAGGGATCGAGGTGCCGATGTAGCAATGGCACAAACCTGGGAAGAGCTTCGAGCTCTAATGATGAAGGAATTCTGTCCTCGTCATGAGCTTAGGGTTTTGGAACGAGAATTTGATGATCTCAAACAAGACAGCGGTGAACATCGAGCCTACACTGATCGTTACGAGGAATTGAGTCTGTTATGTCTTACCATGGTTACGCCCTTGGATAAGGCGATTGAAAGATACATCGATGGTCTTCCTGACCCAGTTCAGGATATTGTTACTGGTAGCAACCCTACTACCGTCAGACAAGCCATTGAACTATCTGCCACCCTGACTGAATCTCAAATCAGGAAGGGTAAGCTTTTCCGAAAAGGCGATCCAAGACCATCTGACAAGACAGCACAAGATAAACCAAAGGATAAACAGACCGAGTCCTCTAAGAAGTCGAAGAAGCGTAAGGCTTCACAAAACTTCACAGTAGTCGCTCAGAATGATCAGGTTGCACCAAATCAGCCAGCACAGCCTCGTGCTAGGAAGAACTATATTGGTACTGCACCCTTGTGCAACAAATGCAACCGTCATCATGTGAATCAAACACCGTGTCTCAAGTGTACCCACTGTGGGCGATTGGGACATTTGGTCGAAACCTGCCGTCATGTTATCCAAAACCAAAATGCTGCAAATCCTGCTGTTGTTCGAGCACAGTTTCCACCTGGATCGTGCTATAACTGTGGTGATCTTACTCACTACCGGAACAATTGCCCAAGACTTGCTAATGCAAATCCAGCACGCGGACGAGTATTTAACATAAACGAGGCAAATGCAAATGACAATGCAGTAGTGAACAATTAGACTTTTGTATTTCCTTCGTTTTTATCTTTTGACATTTGAGACAATTCAGTTACTATAAACAAAATGGTTGTTCCAATTTTATTTCCAAAACTGATACGATTGTGTGTGTGTTGACATACCCCTACTGTCACACCCCCAAAATCCACCTGCGGATAACGCCCGCTCCGAGGGCGTGACTGACCAGGATCCAGCCACCAATCATACTGAACAAGCATATAAGTAGTTATAAAAGTTTAACCATCACAATTGGTGTTTCAAAACAAACAAGTTAAGTTGCAAGCGGAAGCATAAGTTCAAAGTTATAACATAAGTTCCAAAAGTTTTCAAGTTTTAACATAACATGTAACAATCCCTGTCCCACAACGATCCTCCTCCATGCAAGCTCCAGCTCAGTACCTATGGTCCTGCAAAGCATGTAGTAACGAGTCAACAACTAGTTGAGTGAGTTCACGGGTGGGCGTTCGTTTTAGTTGTTTTCGAAAACAGTTTACTTTATCTGGCATCCTGCCGTGGGGGTTACCCCATAGTTTTAAAAACGTGACCAGTTCATTCCCAGTTACTCCGGCACTCCGGCCGTGGGGGCTACCCCATGTAGTTATCAGGCATTTCGGCCGTGGGGGCTACCCCATGTACATCATCTGGCTCTCCAGCCGTGGGGGCTACCCCATGTGTATACTAGACTCGTTACCGTATCGATTGCTGACTGTAGTCATGTTTATGTGCCCTGAAAACATCAATGTCTATCATCATTGACGTGCCCCAGATCCATTAGTTCACGCCCGTCCTCTGCGGCACGGTGTGAGGCTTGTCAGACCTAAATAGCGCTATCTAACTAATGACCCGCTCGCCATTGGCCCGGCGATTAGTCGATACAAAAAGGAGGGACTTCGTGATAGAGTTTTAGTCTAGTACGTTTATCCGTCCATCCGGACGAGGAATCATATTCCTGAACCACTGACGTCCTACCCAAGGTAGACGAGGAACCACGTTCCTTAACCCCGTTCCCAACCCAGGGAATCCCATGCTTTGTAAAGGGTGTGAACTCACCTTGGTTTGCTCGGCAGTCAAACACAGAAAGTCAATCAAGTCGCAAGTAGTCAATAACGTCCTAACACGGATATCACGTATAATCAGATTCGAACCAAGTAGTGTACAAATGTTCAACACGTTTGGCAAGCACGTTTAGCAGTAACAGTTAACAGTCAATAGAAGCACATACGGTTCACAAGTTCAGCCCAACTACTTAGGCCCAAACACGTAAAAGCAGTTAACACAGAAGCCCATCAGTCTGGCCCATTAACTAAGGCCCAAAAGTGTGGTCTCGAGTCGCAACCGGACTCGCAAGCATGGTCTCGAGTCATGCTGTGTGTTGATCATGGATGGTTGCGAGTCGCAACTGGTGTCGCAACCATGGTTTCGATTCATCATGCTGAGGTCTCGAGTCGCAACGGGACTCGTAACCTGTGGTTTCGGCTTGTCCTGTTATGGTTGCGAGTCGCAACCGCGTGGTCTCGAGTCATCACGCTGTGGTTGCGAGTCGCAACGGGTGATTGCGAGTCGGTAAGCTGTCGTTTTCAAGTTCACGTGTTGATGCAGGTGTATCAGTCCCATTAGTACAGTATAATCAGGCCCAAATCCGGAAACTACCAATAGCATTCCACTAACAGTTTTCCTAATCAGGTTACTAGTCAAAGATGGATCAAAATCACAAGGGTTTTCACATTCTTAACTATCATTCAAAGTGTTCTTCACATATTCAAACACATATTCAACAAGTTCATAACATATTAACGACTTATTCACCCAAAATCATGAACAACTATCAAGATACAATTTTACTAGCATGCATCCTACTTGACAAACATATTCATTAGCCGATTTTCATAGTATAAACACCCAAACTTTTCGGATCTAATCCAAGTGCAACCAATATCATCATTCACCCTTTTTAACATACAATGAACCCATTTTCATTATCAAATATTTATGTATAGTTCAACTCATAACAAGAAACATTCATGAACCGATTTCTTTTCAAAACATTATGTATAACTCATCTTAACATATTGTCACATAATCTCATCTTACAAACATAACATAACATAAACACACTAACATTCAACAAAGCATTAAGAACACTAACCGGTTATGGGTTTCGAGGGTGTGTGAAAAGCTTCCAACCGGGTGTGTGTGTGAGCCGATCCAAGTCCAAAGATCCAAGAATGATGAAGTGTGTTTGTGTTCTAGAGTTTAGGTGAGAGAGAGAAGTAGGAGAGTGTGTGTGTTGTAATGTTCAACAAGTGGTAAAAACTAACTAAGGGTAGTTTATATAGTCAAGTTCCAAGTGTGTGCACCCTTAGTGGGTTTCGAGTGGGGGTTCACGGCCCAAAGGCCCAACCGGCCAAAGGTTCTCGGCCCAAGGCCCAAAACCGATTACTATACACTCGAGACCTCATGGTCTCGAGTCGGGTTCTTGGTTCTCGGGTTGGGTTCTCGGTTCACATAAAACACGTACACATATATATACAAATGCACTCACAACAAAGCACTTATCACATAAAAGGGTTCACGTTATCATTTTAACTAGTCACAAAACGTACAAGCAAGTTACAACGAAAGGTTCTAAATTTCGAGTTGTCACACCTACAATATCGACACCAAAGAACCATGTTCTTTTCAGAACAAACTTCTCGTGTGATTCCTTTATTCTATGATCATTTGTGATCTCCCCAAAAATCCTAAGTACTAGTTTCTTTTAAGAAACAAAGTACAGGTGCAATTCTTAATCAGATACTTGAAGTACCATTTCAAATCTTTGATTTGATAAAGGTACTGTCGTAAGTCCTTAATTGGATTCTTTATTTATCCTAATACGAATATTATAACACGACAGAAACAAATTCCAAATCCTTATAAGATCTTCCTATCTTCATAGTTAGATTCTTGAGGATATTTTAAAGTGCTAGTTAAAGTCCGTGATTGGATTTCTAGTGTACTTCAAATTCACAAACGAGCTAATAATTAAATTAACGAATACACAATTTGGTGATTTTGTGTTTATGTGTAACTCCAAAGCTCGTTATCTAAGTCCTGGTGGAATCTTCCGTATTTTCATATGTTAGATTCTCAGAAGGATACTCAAAGTACTGTCTTAAATCCTTAAGGGGCTTCTATGCAAATAGTAAGAATCTTGGATTCCAAAGTGCTGATTCAAAACGATTATTTGGTTCCGAGTTATAAAGATCCCTTAAATGGTCTATATAAAAAGATCATACGACGATCTAGATAAGGAGATCATGTGTTGATCTAGTTAAAAAGATCGTTCGTTGATTTAATTAAAAAGATCCTTTGGTGATCTAGTCAAGTCATTTCATGTTTGTTTGATTTTACCCTACACATTATGAGATGAACTGTGCGGACTGTGCAAGGAATTACGTAATTATGGATGCATACGTAATTATGGAATTCAGTGCACAGAAACCACAACAAGTTTTGTCATGTGTTAAGACCTATAGTGATGAGAATAACGAGACGGGAGCAATGTAAAAGGGCATGGTGGATACGCCGCTGGTACTTCCTATATATAAGTGTTCCTTATTACATTGCGAAAGTAGCGTTATTTAAATTACTAGAAGTCCTGGACCTTGACCAATGCCATTCTATTTTGCAATCTCCGACTCTGATTTCGAGCACACACAAGTTTCCTATAATAGTCTTCATAGGAAACATTCTCCTATCTGATGTTCAAAACCCCATGTTTTCGGTACTACAACAACGACATTCTGGCAGTTAACAGATTCGCTAAGAATCCAAACGTGACCCAGAGTTCTACTTGGGAAACGAAGGATTCATTTGAAAGCGAAACGATCACAGTTGTCTTCACAAGTTTCCTCTAGAATTAAATTTCGGGACGAAATTTCCTAAAGTAGGGGAGACTGTGACACCTGTGTCACCACGAACACCAAACAAATGCCAAACTTATGAAACATTGTGTTTCATACCTGGGATTTGTATAAATATGTGTATCCTTTGCACATATCAATTCTTGTTCAATTCCGAGCTTTAAATCGCTTTCTGGAAAGTTATACGTGCACTGGTGCGTAAACGTAATCAGTTTAGCGCGACAAACACACCGGAATAGTGAAATAGGCTTAACATACCTTAAATGACCTTTACATAACTTAGAAATAAGTTTTGGAAGGTTTGGTATGGCAAAAACAAGTTTATTCGATCGCAGGGACTATTTGCGTCAAACTGCGAAACTATACCGATTCGTAAGGTAACGAACAGTCCGGAATTTGATCATAAGTTAAACATACCATATATAACCTAAACATGGCTTAGAAATAAGCTTTGATAGGTTCGGTGTGCGAAAACATGCTTATATGATCTTACAAGGACTAAAAGTGTCAAAAACGGCGTAAGTTTGCATTTTCACGCATATCTTACGTTCTGACCACATCTGGACATCCAAAAGTTTTGTACACACTAAAATATTTTTATTTTAGTGATCGGCATACAAAGATTCCATTCGTCGCTTAATTTGGATCGATTTTGCGTTCGTTACGACTTCCGTCGTAATTAACCGAACAACGCGATCGTACGACCAAACGAACCGACATCCGAGATGTTTTCGAGCATGTTTTGAGTCCCCTATACTTTAACTTCATTTTAGAGCCTTAAAATGAGGTTAACGGGGTTTAAACGCATCGAAAAAGGCTTTAAAAACGTGCAGGGACCATTTCTGCCAAACTTTGAAAGTTCAGCCTACACCGTCGCGTAGCGCGATGACCATAAGGCTTTATGGTCGTGCTACGCGACCATCACATCTGGGCAGAAACATTGTTTTCAGCATCAGTTTGATAATTCAGGGACCTTTCTTGCAATTCCTTTGTGTGGTGACCAAGTTAGCACCTCTCCAAGCAAAGTATAGCTGTCAATTACACTTGTATGGCCAGATTCCTTTGCTTAATGGCTAATCAAAACACTTGTGATGATCCTATTAACTCACCACAACTATAAATAGCCATCCTAACTCCTTCATTCCTTGCTCATTCTCATTCTCTCCTCTCTACATCTGCTTGGGAGCTCTCCTAAGCTGAATTGGGACTTTGTCTTCTTGTTGAAAAGATAGCAAGGACCCTTAGTGAGCTTCTTTCATTCTTTTTATGGCTTTTTCCTTATGTAATGCAGAAAGTCAAACGTTTGGCCAACAGTTTGACTTTCGGTTTTGACCATCAATTGGTCAAGTCAAAGTTCAATTGAACTTTGAAACGTGATTGTAATCACGATAGTTATAATCCTTCGTGATTATAGCCGCTGATTACACGTTAACTAGTTGTAGTGTCGAGTCAAAGTTTCGGTCAAAATGCGTTTTAGCACGCATTTTGCAACGGAACTACTTTAGGGTATCAAAACGCTTTGTTTTGATACCAAATCAGTAGGTTAGACATGTTTTGACATGTTTAACTCGACACTATTAGATTAGTGCTTGTTTAGGGTCGTAAGGTAAGCGGTCTAAACAACCGCTTAGCCTTTCGAACCCGACCCATTTGGTCGATCTTTAAGATCCGACCAAGCTTAGTTAGTGATCATAGTTGCATACGGAATAACCACTGAGGTTATACCTTATGATCACATAGGATTGGTTAGTCGTATGCTAGTTAGCTTGTATGCCCATAGGAAATGACCAAAATGCCCTTTTGAAGCTAAAATCCGTATTTTGACTATGTGAACATATTTTTGACATATAATCTGAATTAGTAACATGTTTAGGGATAATTGGGCATGTAAGACTTGACATAGCACATAGTTAACCATCCGAACCTAGTTTTACGCAAACGACGCATTATAGTGGCTTATACTACCATAATGGGTCGAAACGGGTCAAAAGCACTTAGGTAGACTTCCAAATCAGAATGTTAGCTCTATTAAATCATGCCATATGAGTTGCAATACTCATTTGATTTATAGAACTTCATTCTATCCTATCTCCCGATTTAGGATCCGATTGTTTAACATAGTGATCCATACTAGGTGCCACTTGATTCCTTGATTTCCCGAGCTTTGTTAGGACACTTAATCAAGGATACTTGCAATCTCAAGTGAGTACATAGTCCCCTCTTTTACTGTTTTCAATTGTTTTGGGGTGAAACATATATGCCTATCTGTTATTTTCCTGATTTTAAACTATATGATTACACATGCTTAATACATATTCTTTTGACAAATTAAACAATTACCTATGGTTTAAACACTGATTTTCCAAAACTTAATAAACAAATTGTTGGATTGTACCATTTTTATACATTCACCCAGCCGATTGGTAGTATGATATAGCGCTATAGGACTAGACACCCCATTCCTGTTGTATGGAATGTCAGAAACCAAATTTTAACCAAATAGAAATTGCCTTCGTGGTATTTCTATAGTCTCCAAAGTGTAGTTTGATACACTAAGGCTTGAATGAATACCAAATCACACTCTCTTTGTATATGTTGATATACTACAAAAGTACAGTCTGATGTACTCTCAAATGTGATCTACCAAAGTATATTTTGATATACTAAGTACAAAATCCAACATATGTTTTAACATACTACTTTGTTATTTACCAAAGCATAGTTTGATATGCTACTGTTTACCAAAGTATAGTTTGATATACTACCAACTTTGTTATTTTAAACTAAAGTATATTTTGATATACTATCTAAAGCATAGTTGATATGCTACTTTTAACCAAAGCATAGTTGATATGCTATTTACAAACCAAAGTATAATTTGATATACTACCAATACTTTTATTCTTAAACCAAAGTATACTTGAGATATACTACCGAAACTATTATTTTAATTACTAAAGTATATTTTGATATACTATCCATTTAACTATTTCAAAACTAAAGTATACTATGATATACTATTTGTACAAGCTTTTCAAAACCAAAGTATGTTTTTGTCTATACTATAAACTCTTTTCCAAAACGACTCGTTTTTCAGAAACAAAACTTTTACATTAGATTCATGGCTATTTTGAAAACATAAAACCTTTTCTCACATTATCCAAAGCCATGAATCTAATACACAAAATCCTATGTTACTCACAGGCATTTTTATGCTGACGTACCTATTTTCATATATGTTTCAGGTACTGCTATGTGATGATTGTTGATGCATGCTAAACGTAGGATGGACTCGTGCCTTAGTGACTTAAAAACTGAGAAAACAATTATTGTATTTATCTAAATTGTACCAAAACATTGAATTCAATAATTCAATAAAACAAAACTATTTAATCCATGGTGGTGAAACAATGATTCTGTTACAACACTCCCCGACGTTTCCGCCACGTTTTGTTGTTTTACATGGTCGGGGTGTGACATTCTGACTATCATCGAAGCATAACACTTAAACAAAACTTCAAGGCATGAGAGCTCGGACACTATCTCACAAGTAAAAAGGTCGGCTAAGCATGATAAGCAATTTCGGACCTTGAAACATCATATAAAGGTCGGACATCAACAAACAATAAAAGTCGGATCATGTTCATATGATTAAAAAGTCGGACTAGTTACATATCAATTGAAAGTCGGACAAGAGAAACACCTATCAAAATTCGGACCAAGTGAGGGGGGATTAAAACTCGGACAGTGGTGTCCCCCCCTTTAAAACTCGGACCACCTCCTTGAGTCCAAACAAAGTCGGACCACCCTCCCTTTAAACAAAACTCGGACCACAAAGTGTTTAAGAAGCTCAGACAAACAACCCTTAAGAGTTCGGACCCCCTTACTAGAGTTTAAAGGTCGGACAGGGTCATGGGGGTTAAAATTCGGACCATAACACCCCTATGAAACTCGGACATCATTGTGATATAAAACTCAGACAAACCTATTCAATAAACCTCTGACCTAATGCACGAGCTATCCACATACGTGATTTCCAGTACAATTCACAGAATCACAACAGTTACACTTCAATATTCATGCGATCAAAAACCCTAATTACATTATATCAGTCTAGCATCAATCCAATTATCAAAACAATCATGTATTCTAAAATCACCAGGCAATCGATTAAATGACTATTCAATATCATTATCATCATAATCAGAATCCAATCAATGATCACAGAAAGTATCATATGAAGAACTAGGGTTTTCAAGTATTACAAGATTCAAGAATTGATAATAATCAAGAAATCAATTAGGGTTTACAAGGATTACAATAATCAAATAACAATTACCTTGAATGATTCTAGAGAAAGATGAATCAAAAGTGCGGAAATGTCTTGTGCCAATGATGATGATGGTGATGATTGCTAGGGGATTAGAGAATACAGTACTTTGGTTTTGTGAAAAATGATTAGTGAACAAGGAATTAGGGTTAAGTATAGTTTAATTTTCACTAATTACTCTACACACCCTGAATTACTATATCTTACACAAGCACACCATCTCACATCAATTTCACAGTTTCACCACCAAGTTCACATATTTGACAAGTCTATCACAATTAACACATAACCATGCACAAACACACAATACACTTCATTGAATCAAAACGTATACAATTCCATAGCAATCAATTGTGCAAATAAACAACTAATCAATACATGAACGTGCAATAAATGCGAAATAGAAATCTTGGAAATTCGAGTTGTCACAGGTTTGAACATGAACTATATGCTTTGGTGGTTTGTTTAAGTGACTTAAGTAACGATATGTGTGTAGTATGTTACAAGCATGGTGGATACGCCGCTGGTACTTCCTATATATAAGTGCTTGTAATGTATTGCATGACATACCGTTATTTAAATCATTCAATTTTGGACTTATACATTTTACACAAATAATATCTTTTTCACAAGACTTTGTTTTACAAAATAATTTATTTCATACAACTTATTTTTAGTCGGTTATTCTTTTAACCATACAACATTCTTTTATACATACATATTAACTGATTTGTTATCGCTTTTCAAACATTTTATAAGCAAACACTTAAACTGGATTCATGACAAAGTTTTCATTAAACATTTTCTTAAACCTAAATCATGAATCCTATTTTCACAAAACCTATGTATCTCACAGGCATTTTTATGCTGACGTACCTATTTTCACATGTGTTTCAGGATCTAATGCATAGGATGATGATCGTGACATGCTAGGGTGGTCTCGGGCCTTAGTGACATAAAACAGAGCTAGACTTAGTTTAATGACGTTATGTACTCTTTATTTCAATAGTTTTAAGACAATGTAACATGTTGGTTCTTGTTTTGAACAATGTATTCCACCCTTGGGTGATGAATAAAATATTATTTTAATTACCTTGGTTGTGGAACAATAATTCTGTTACAACACTCATCGACGTTTCCGCCACGATTTGATGTTTTACGTGGTCGGGGTGTGACAAGTTATACGCTAACTGGTGCGTAAACGGACTCAGTTTAATGTGACAAATACTCCGGAACATCAACATATACTCAACATACCTTAAATAACCTTTACATAACTTAGAAATAAGTTTTGAAGGCTTTGGTATGGCAAAAACAAGTTAATTCGCCTACAGGGACTAAAATTGACAAACTGCGAAAGTATGCCAATTCGAACTATAACGAACATTCCAGAACATGTCCATAAGTTAAACATACCATAAATATCCTTTACATAGCTTAGAAATAGGCTTTGAGGGGTTTGGTATGCTAAAACAAACTTTTGGATCATTCAGGGGCTAAAAGTGTCAAAAAGTGCACAAGTTTGCACTTTCGCGCATAACTTACGTTCTGAATACATCCGGACATCCAAAAATTTATGTAAGCATCCTTATATTATGCCTTAGTGTATGGCATGAGAAAAATCCATTCGTCGCGCAATTTGGATCGTCTTTCGCGCTTATGCGCATTCCGTCGTAATTAACCGAACATCGCGACCGTACGGCCAAACGAACCGACATCTGACATATTTTTGAGCACATTTTAAGTTCCCTATACTTTAACTTCATTTTAGAGCTTTGAAATGGGGTTAACAGGGCTTAAACGTGTCAAAAATGCATCAAATACCAAGTTTAGGGGCTGCAGGGACCAAAACTGTAAATCTGCCAAAGTGAGGGCTTACGAACCGTAAGCCATAAGCCATACAGTCCGTAAGGAGTCCCCAGTACAGCAGATTCATTGAACCCAGCTGCTTGCCTCTTCAAATGGTGAAAGGTCCAATTGCCCTTGTCTCTTCCAGCCAATGAGGGGCAAGTTCTGACTTACCATAACATTGTGACAAGTGTACGGGCGAGATTGTGGCACGTTATTCAAGAAACGATCCTAACGGCTTTGCTTTTCCTATAAATACCCCCCCCCCATTTTGCTAAAAACTCACACAATCTGATCTAAAGGCTCTAAGTTGGAACCATTGTTTCATACCTGAGCCATTTTTATCTAGATTAGCATTCGGGGACCCTCCGTAAGTCTTCTTTCGTTCTTTTATTCGCTTTTCGAGTCCGAAAGTCAATGTTTTGTTGACTTTCTGCATCGACCAGCCTATGGTCAACCCGAAGTTCATTAGAACTTCATAACGTGAGTGTGATCACGATGGTTATAGTCCGTAGTGACTATACCTACTGATTACCACGTTATCTAGGCTCAGTGACGAGTCGTAGTTTCGGCCAAAATGTGCATTCTTGCATATTTTGTAACCAAACTACTCGTGAGCATCAAAGCCGTTTGCTTTGATGCCAAAACTGTTTTCTAAACTTAGTTAAGCATGTTGTAACATGCTTAGCTCGTCACTTTTAGTATAGTGCTTATATAGGGTCGTAAGGTAAGCGATCTAAACCATCGCTTATACTTTCGAACCCGACCCATTTGGTCGATCATTAGGATCCGACCAAACACATTAGGTGACCATAGCTATAACCTTCCGAGGTTATGCCTTGTGGTCACGATGTTAGGCGTTCTAAACGCGTTCTACGCGAACGACGCGTTAAGGTAGCATAAGTTACCTAAACGGGTCGTGATGGGTCGCAAGCACTTAGGTTAGTTTTCATTTTAGTATGTAGGCTTTGTTAAACCATATTACACGAGTCTCCATACTCGTTTGGTTTACGAACCCGCATACTATCCGATCCTTCTGATTTGGTCCGGTATATTAACATAGCTACCTATTAGGTACCGTTTGATATCCCGTGATCTTTAGCATTATCTGGTTATTATACAAGAACTCCAAAGCAATCTCAGGTGAGTACATTGAACCCCTCTTTTACTGTTTTCCAAACTGTTTTGGGGTGAAACACATGTGCCTATCTGTTACATTCATGCTTTCCATGTTTTCACATCATATGCCTGCTATGTTGTTAGTACATTATAGTACATGATTTCATTACATTTCATGCTATGTATGCCCATTGTGTGCGTACTTAGTACATTGATTTACATTACATTTCTGTTGCATATGTTTACTCAGCATATGGACACATTGATTTACATGAACATTTCTGTTGCATATGTTTACTCAGCATATGGACCCATTGATTTACATGAACATTTCTGTTGCATATGTTTACTCAGCATATGGACACATTGATTTACATGAACATTTTTGTTGCATATGTTTATGTCACACCCCCAAAATCCACCTACGGAGTATCACCGCTTGGGAGCGTGACTGACCAGGATCAAGCCACCAATCATATAGAACAATGTATATAGTTAAAGTAATAGCAATTAAACCAAACCAAATCCATATGAAAGGTGTTTCCAAAGCATAAGTAAGTTATCATTGTTTAGCGGAAGTGTATAAGTAAAACCCAATATAAATAAGTATGTGATGTCATAAAGTGTTCAACAAACAATCACGATCCAAGCCCACAACGACCAGCTCCTCCCTGTGCAAGCTCCATGTATCTAACGACCTGCAAGGCATGTAACAGAGGATCAACAACTAGTTGAGCGAGTTCACAGTTTATAGTTTAGTAATTGTAATAGTATGGTAAGCCTTGTGTTCGTTCATTAAGTCATGTATCGTAATAGTTCGTATCGCAACCCTCTAGGCATGTATGCGAAGATTAGGGAAAGTTCTCACGTATTCTAGACTAGGTATGTTCGTATCGCGGCCACCCGGCACCTGTGCGAAGTTTTAGTGTATAGTTCGCAGCCTTCCTAGACATGTGTGCGAAGATTAGTCATATTATCGCAGCCAACCCTGCCATGTGTGCGAAGATCAGTCATATTATCGCAGCCAATCCCGGCGTGTGTGCGAAGATCAGTTCTATAAGCATCACTAGTCTAGCAGTATCTTAACCAATCACCTTCCTCACCCGAGGATCATATCACTACGTTCCATTATCTAGAGAAGTACAAATAAATATATCAATCCCATTCCCACCCTGGGAACCCCATGCCTTGGCTGTGTGAACCCACCTTGGTTTGCTCGGTATGCTAATATTATGCGCTCGAAAGTAATCAGTCAAATCCTATAGTTATGCACGTATTCTCAATCAGTTCAAGTTCGTAAAGTTTCTCATGCAATTAATACCACAGAGTGTGCTTGACAGTTGATATCATGCATCATGCGTCAGTCAATCATGTTCATACAGTCCACGTTTCACATAAAGGCTTTCTCAATTTATTCGAACAATATTACCCATTAACATGTCTTACCGTGTTTAACAGGTTTAACGAGGTACCATACTTGACAAGATTTACGCACTTAGCATAGAGGACATACGTAACAGAATCATTCGGAATTAATCAGAGTTATCGTACACCTAACATACTGACATGATTAATAGTTACATAATTAACGGAGTTTCATGCATAACTTAACAGAATTAATAACTAACAGAGTTATTTATTTAACAGGGTTATCAGTTGGGCCGGAATCACTTTAAAACTCAGACTATGCATATCATCCTTAAGAGTCGGACAATAAATATCATCTCTATAAAACAAGTTGGGCTATGCATATAACAACATTCACAAAGTCGGACCTTGTATCATATCATACAAAAGAACTCGGACCAATGAAGGCTTTAAAAGTCGGATAGACTTCATGCCTTATGAAACCCGGATAAGGTGTGGGGTTCAGAAAGTCGGACCAAGGGGATGGGCTCCCCCCCTTCACAACCTCGGACCCCCAAATGCTTCACAGAAGTCGGACTAGGGGGAGAGGCCATAAACTCAGACCACACCCCTCTAAAAAAAGGTCGGACCCCTCCTTTACATCCCTAAAAGTCGGACAAGGGCTTTGGAGCCAAGAAGTTCGGACCCTTGATCCCTTAAAAGGTCGGACATGGTGATCTTGAGGTTAAAAGTCGGACCCCATCTCTTGTTTGCCAAAATTCGGACCTAGCAGGCTATTATAAAACTCAGACAAATGTTTCCTTGGTTTAAAATTCGGATGTCCATTTAAACTCAGACAATTATTCTATATCAAAAAGGTCGGACATGTAACAGGTCATAAAACTCTGACAGATAATCAAACATACGAATGTTCACTTCACAGAGATTGTATCAGTTACGTTTTATGTTCTCATACGATCGTGGAACCCTAATTACATATTTTTGCATTCTGTCTAGCAGCAATTCAATTACCAATTCAATCATCCTAACCTGTCTTGTGTCATAACATCAGACAATTGGTCATACACTAATCAACAACATTTCTAAATCACCAGAACTCAATCAAAAACCACAAAAATATCATATGAAAGCTAGGGTTTTCATGAATACATAATCAAGAATCAAGAATTGATACAATTAAACAATCAATAAACAATAATCATTTACCTTGTGTTGATTCTAGAGAAAATGTGGAAATCGAAAGTGATGAATAGCTTGCCAATGATGATGTGATGATTGCCAGAGAAAACCAAAGAATGAAAGTACGTGCTTTGATTTCTTGTTTGAGGTTTAGTGAAGGATTAGGGTTAAGAATAGTTTAATTTTCCACTAATTACTCTACACACCCTGAATTACTATATCTTACACAAGTACACCATCTCACATCAATTTCACAGTTTCACCACAAAGTTCACATATTTGACAAGTCTATCACAATTAACACATAACCATGCACAAACACACAATACACTTCATTGAATCAAAACGTATACAATTCCATAGCAATCAATTGTGCAAAAACCAACTAAACAATACATGAACGTGCAATGAATGCGAAATAGAAATCATGGAAATTCGAGTTGTCACATTATCCCCAACTTGAAAGAAATTTCGTCCCGAAATTTGGTACGCACTCACTGAGGAAGCTAGGTAAGCTGTATTGTTCACTGGTTTTCCTGGGGTGTCACATCATCCCCCCGTTGATTTGGAATTTCGTCCCGAAATTCAGTAGTAGTAGCTTCAGCCTCAGTAGTGGTTGCATTGGTTCCGAATAACTGGGGGTACTTTTCTGTCATCTGATCTTCGCGTTCCCAGGTGTACTCTGGGCCACGTTTGGAGTTCCAACAAACTCGAACAAGAGGGATTCTCTTGTGTTTAAGGACCTTAACATCCCGGTCCGTGATTTCAACTGGTTCCTCGACGAACTGCAACCGCTCGTCGATAGTGAGTTCCTTAAAAGGAACTATGAGGGTCTCCTCTGACAGGCACTTCTTCAGATTCGACACGTGAAATACATTGTGAACTGCACCGAGTTCAGCTGGTAGGTTTAGCTTGTAGGCCACTTTGCCTATTTTCTCAATGATCTCGAACGGTCCGACATACCGCGGATTTAGTTTGCCCCGTTTGCCAAAACGAACCACACCCTTCCAGGGTGAGACTTTAAGTAAAACCCGATCTCCGACCTGAAATTCCAAAGGCTTCCTACGCTTGTCCGCGTAGGCTTTCTGACGGTCGCGTGCTGCCGCCATGCATTGTCGTATCTGTGCAATCTTTTCCGTGGCGTCCACTACAATCTCTGGACCCGTGATCTGACTATCCCCCACCTCTGCCCAACAGAGAGGTGACCGGCATTTACGTCCGTACAATGCCTCGAATGGAGCGGCTTGTATGCTGGTGTGATAACTGTTATTATACGAAAACTCCACCAAAGGGAGATGCTTTTCCCAGCCGTTTCCGAAATCAATAACACATGCCCGAAGCATGTCTTCAAGAGTCTGGATCGTTCGCTCAGACTGCCCATCCGTCTGAGGATGATACGCTGTGCTCATGTCTAACCGTGTGCCGAAAGATTTGTGCATCGCTTGCCATAGCTCTGACGTGAAGCGTGCATCCCGATCCGAAATGATGGAGGTGGGCACCCCGTGCCTCAAAACAACTTCTTTAAGATAAACGTCTGCGAGAGTGGAGAACTTATCCATTTCCTTAATAGCCAGGAAGTGTGCAGACTTGGTGAGTCGATCCACGATCACCCATATAGTATCATTCCCACGCTGGGATCTAGGCAGGCCAGTAACATAATCCATGGAAATTTCTTCCCATTTCCACTGTGGTATCCTGGGTTGTTGAAGTAGGCCCGCTGGTTTCTGATACTCCACTTTGACTTTTGCACAAGTCAAACACTTGCCGACGTAAGTAGCGACGTGGGCTTTCATGCTAGGCCACCAATATGTTGTTTTGAGATCGTGGTACATTTTATCCGACCCTGGATGTATTGAGTAGCGAGACTTGTGAGCTTCGTCCATTACCAGCTCGCGTAAACCGCCAAAAAGTGGGACCCAAATACGCCCCGTTACATAGTAGGCACCGTCTTCCTTTTGTTCCATTCGTTGCCTTGAGCTACGTAAGGCTTCAGCTTTGACGTTGTCGGGTTTCAATGCTTCGATCTGAGCAGTTCTTATCTGTGCAGGAAGACTGGACTGAATAGTGAGCTGCAAAGCTCGTACACGCCTAGGTAGAGTGTCTTTCCGACTGAGAGCGTCAGCCACAACATTGGCTTTGCCTGGATGATACTTAATAGCGCATTCGTAATCGTTAAGTAACTCGACCCATCGTCGTTGACGCATGTTCAATTCCTTCTGCTTGAAGATATGCTCGAGACTCCTGTGATCGGTGTAAATTGTGCACTTGGTACCGTACAGGTAGTGTCGCCATATCTTAAGCGCGAAAACAACAGCTCCCAGCTCTAAATCGTGCGTCGTGTAATTCCGTTCATGAACTTTGAGTTGACGAGAAGTGTAGGCAATAACTTTATCCCGCTGCATCAATACACAACCAAGCCCCTGTATCGATGCGTCACAATAAACTACAAAATCGTCCGTGCCCTCTGGCAGTGAGAGAATAGGTGCACTGCAAAGCCTATCCTTTAGGTACTGGAAAGCGGTTTCCTGGGAATCTCCCCAGCGGTAGGTGACACCTTTCTGTGTCAGTAGAGTAAGCGGCTGTGTGATCTTGGAGAAATCCTTAATGAACCGTCTGTAGTACCCCGCCAAACCCAAGAATTGGCGTATTTCTGTTGGTGTACGCGGTGCAGGCCAGTTCCTGATCGAATCTACCTTGGATGGATCGACATGAATCCCATCCCTGTTCACCACATGGCCTAAGAAGTGGACTTCATGAAGCCAGAAGTCGCATTTTGAAAACTTGGCGTACAATTGTTCCTTTCGAAGAAGTTCCAAGATAAGACGTAAGTGCTGCTCGTGTTCCTCCTGACTCTTGGAGTATATCAGAATGTCGTCGATGAAGACAATGACGAACTTGTCAAGATAGGGTTTGCACACCCTGTTCATAAGATCCATGAAAACTGCAGGCGCGTTCGTCAGCCCAAAAGGCATGACTAGAAACTCGTAGTGACCGTAGCGAGTTCTGAATGCTGTCTTGGAAACGTCCTCATCCTGTACTCTCAGCTGATGATAACCAGACCTTAGATCAATCTTGGAGTAGTAGCTCGACCCTTGCAACTGGTCGAATAAGTCGTCAATACGAGGAAGAGGATAGCGGTTCTTCACTGTGACCTTGTTCAGTTCACGGTAATCTATGCACATTCTGAGAGTGCCATCCTTCTTTTTCACGAATAGTACTGGAGCTCCCCAAGGCGAAGAGCTTGGACGAATAAAGCCCTTATCCAAGAGCTCCTGTAGTTGCTTAGACAGTTCTTCCAGTTCAGTTGGAGCTAAACGATACGGTGCGCGTGCTATAGGTGCTGCTCCTGGAGCTAGCTCAACTTGAAACTCGACCTGGCGATGAGGCGGTAGACCAGGTAAATCTTCTGGAAACACTTGAGGAAATTCGCGTACAACTGGAATATCCTCAATTCTTTTCTCTTTCACAGCTGCATCAGTAACTAGTGCCAAGATAGCCGTATGACCCTTTCGTAAACATTTCTGAGCCTTCAAGAAAGAGATGATGCCAACCACAGCACCACTCTTGTCGCCTTGAACTTCGAGAGGTTCTTTACCCGAACGAGGAATACGAATGATCTTCTCCTTACATAGGATCTCTGCTTGCTGCTTGGATAACCAATCCATGCCAATGACGATGTCGAAACTACCCAGAACTATAGGAATGAGGTCGATGGAGAAAGTCTGACCAGCTAAGACAATGCTACAACCCTTAACTATCTATGTGGCCTCTACACTTTTACCGTTTGCTAGCTCTACGACATGTTTGGTGTTTAGGGGTGTTGGTGTACGTTTTAACAATTTACTCATTTTCAA
Organism: Helianthus annuus; assembly: GCF_002127325.2. NCBI lineage: Eukaryota > Viridiplantae > Streptophyta > Magnoliopsida > Asterales > Asteraceae > Helianthus > Helianthus annuus. Next base: position 69,634,421 of record NC_035436.2, read on the forward strand.
AGACATATAACTCGTATCCGCACCCGAATCAAACAAAACAGTAACATAAATATCATCGAGAAGAAACTTACCCATAACGACGTTGGGATCATTTCTGGCATCACCCTGCCCCAACACAAATGCACAACCCCTTGCTTCATTGCCGTTGTTGTTCCCACCATTGTTGTTGTTGTTGCCATTTCCCTGATTGTTGTTATTGTTGCGATTCTGGTTCTGGTTCAACTGGGGACAATCACGCTTAAAATGACCTTCAGCCCCACACTGAAAACATCCCCTGTTACCCCGCTGATGCTGTTGTTGATGCTGGTTCTGTGGAGCTGGTGGTGGGTGTTGCTGATTCTGATTTGCAGGTCTCGAACTCCTGCAGTCTTAAGCTTCATGCCCTAACTTGAGACATCTCTGACAACGCTCCTTACGACACCGCCCACTGTGGTGTCTGTTGCACTTATTACACAGTGGGTGAATTCCCCGATATCCACCCTGCCCCTGACTGCCTGATAACTGCTGACCCGGATTCTGGTAGTCGTTTGTCTTACGCTGCTGTGCTTGAGACTGAACAGAAACTGATCCCCTGCTGGAATCCCCCTCCCATTTTCTCTTGTTGTCACTGGGAGTAGCATACGTAGTAACAGCAGTAGTGGTAGCCCTGATGCGTTTTGGCAGCTTGTTCTGTTCCACTGCCTGGTCCGTAATACGATGAGCAAGGCGCTGAATAGCCTGGATATTATCAAGATTAGCCGATGTCACATGGCTCTGGATCTCTGGCGCTAATCCCTTGAGGTACAACTCAATGCGCTTGATAGGAGGGTCCACCATAGTGGGACACAACACGGCCAGCTCGTTCGACCGTTTAGTTTAGGCTTCAATTTCTGACCCAGTCATTTTCAAATGGTAAAACTCATCCTCCAGCTTGTGGATGTCTTCTCGAGTGCAGTATTCCCTTTTTATCAGTTCCTTGAAATCATTCCAAGGGGTGGCGTTAGCAGCTGCCAATCCTAAGATCTGCACTTGCGCGTTCCACATGGTTAACGCGATTCCTTCCAACGTGCCAGTGGCGTACTTCACCCTGCGATCCTCAGGGCATTCACACATTTCGAATACCGACTCTAACTTCTCAAACCAATGGAGGAGTCCCACTGCCCCCTCGGTGCCACCGAATGTGCCTGGACGACAGTCCATGAAGTTCTTGAAAGTGCATACGGGCTGATGAGCGTGTTGACCTAATGTGTAAGATCAGAACGAGGTTAAACATAAGAGTTGTTTAGGAACGTAGGATCTAAAGATCCTAGAATAAGTTACGACTGCAGGGTATACCTCCTGTGTTTGCAGCTACAAGTGCCGCAGCTACTCGTTCATTGATAAGTGCCGTCAACTGGTCTTGAGTCATGTTCACACGTCCAGACATGATCTTCATAGTAAAAGTAGTGTAAGTGAGAATGGTTCGCGAGTAGTGCGATGACAGAAGAGTGTAAGCACATAAGTGTTCTCAAGCAATAACAAATAGTGAGCAATGTAATTTAAGCATACTACGAGCAAAGTTCTATGTAATTCTAGCAAGTAGGCAATAAACATAAACCTTATTACCTAGGATGTTGAGTCTTGCACGTGGAGCGAAGCGTCCTTGTGGATCGTTGAGAGCACTATTCTGGTTATAGTCTGGTTTTAACAAAAATGTTTTCCCATATTAAAACCAAGTTCTCTATAACCAATGGCTCTGATACCAATCTATCACACCCCCAAAATCCACCTGCGGAGTATCACCGCTTGGGAGCGTGACTGACCAGGATCAAGCCACCAATCATATAGAACAATGTATATAGTTAAAGTAATAGCAATTAAACCAAACCAAATCCATATGAAAGGTGTTTCCAAAGCATAAGTAAGTTATCACTGTTTAGCGGAAGCGTATAAGTAAAACCCAATATAAATAAGTATGTGATGTCATAAAGTGTTCAACAAACAATCACGATCCAAGCCCACAACGACCAGCTCCTCCCTGTGCAAGCTCCATGTATCTAACGACCTGCAAGGCATGTAACAGAGGATCAACAACTAGTTGAGCGAGTTCACAGTTTATAGTTTAGTAATTGTAATAGTATGGTAAGCCTTGTGTTCGTTCATTAAGTCATGTATCGTAATAGTTTGTATCACAGCCCTCTAGGCATGTATGCGAAGATTAGGGAAAGTTCTCAAGTATTCTAGACTAGGTATGTTCGTATCGCGGCCACCCGGCACCTGTGCGAAGTTTTAGTGTATAGTTCGTGTCACACCCCGACCACGTAGAACATACAAAACGTGGCGGAAACGTCGGGGAGTGTTGTAACAGAATCAATTGTTTCAAATCCATGGCGAATGAAGTTTCGTTTTATAAATCAAACATGAAGGTTTACATTGTCTAAACAAGAATCAAAGTGTACATAACATAAATTAACTAGTTCTTGTCTCGTTTTAAGTCACTAAGGCACAGGTCCGCCTAGGTATGTCTTGATAAGTCCTATGCATCATCTCCTGAAAACACATGTGAAAATAGGTACGTCAGCATAAAAATGTCTGTGAGATACATTGGTTTTATGAAAACGGAATTCATGACTTGAGTTTGAGAAAATGTTTAGTCATGAACCTCGTATTTTGCTTTGTCTTGTAAATCATTTGAAAAACGGTAAGATCAAATGATATGTATAAATAAGAGAACAATGCATGGTTAACTGAATAACCATGTAAAAAGAGTTTGTATAAGATTTGTTGTTTGTAAATCAATGTCTTGTGAAAAGCGTGTTATTTGTATAAAATGTTCTATGTTTCAAATTGAAATGATTCAAATAACGCTACGATATGTACTACCATACAAACACTTATATATAGGAAGTACCAGCGGCGTATCCACCATGCTTGTATCATATTACACATGCCTCGTTACTTAAATCACTTACTCAAACCAAACCATCAAGATGAAATGTTTAACAACGGTAGAAATGTTCATGTATAGTCAAATGTCTATTGTCAAATGTAATCCATGTCAACGGATACAACTGGTTTACACGGTTCAATGGTTACAGACGGTTCATGAAATTGAAGGGTTAAGACGGTTCACATAGTCAAATGGTTACAACGGTTCAAAATGTAGTGTAATGTGTTCATATGCTGGATGAGCATATGCAATAGTAATGCAATGTGAAACAATGTACTACGTATGCACACAATGGGCGTACGTAGCATGAAATGTATTGTAGAGTACAACGGTTCAAAATGTAGTGTGATGTGTTCATATGTTGGATGAGCATATGCAACAGTAATGCAATGTGCAACAATGTACTAAGTATGCACACAATGGGCATACATAGCATGTAATGTAAAACAATGTACTAAGTACGCACACAATGGGCATACATAGCATGTGATGTAAAACGATGTACTAAGTACGCACACAATGGGCATACATAGCATAAACACAATGAAATCATGTACTATATATGTACTATCGAACATAGCAGTATATGATGTGAAAACCGGAAAGCATGGAAGTAGCAAGTAGGCACATGTGTTTCACCCCAAAACAGTTTGGAAAACAGTAAAAGAGGGGTTCAATGTACTCACCTGAGATTGCTTTGGAGTTCTTGTATAATAACCAGATAATGCTAAAGAAAACGGGATATCAAACGGCACCTAATAGGTAGCTATGTTAATATACCGGACCAAATCCGAAGGATCGGACAGTACGCAGGTTCGAAAACCAAACGAGTATGGAGACTCGTGTAATATGGTTTAACAAAGCCTACATACTAAAATGAAACTTAACCTAAGTGCTTACGGTCCATCACGACCCGTTTAGGTAGCTTATGCTACCTTACGCGTCGTTCGCGTAGAACGCGTCTGGAACGCCTAACATCGTGACCACAAGGTATAACCTCGGAAGGTTATAGCTATGGTCACCTAATGTGTTTGGTCAGGTCCTAATGACCGACCAAATGGGTCGGGTTCGAAAGCATAAGCGATGGTTTAGATCGCTTACCTTACGACCCTATATAAGCACTAAACTAAAAGTGACAAGCTAAGCATGTTAGAACATGCTTAACTAAGTTTGAAAACAGGTTTGACATCAAAACAAACGGCTTTGATGCTCACGAGTAGTTTGGTTACAAAATATGCAAGAATGCACATTCTGGCCGAAACTACGACTCGTCACTGAGCCTAGATAACGGGGTAATCAGTAGGTATGGTCACTACGGACCATAACCATCGTGATCACGCTCACGTTATGAAGTTCCATGAACTTCGCATCGACCATAAGCTGGTCAATGCAGAAAGTCAACAAAACGTTGACTTTCGGACTCGAAAAGCGAATAAAAGAGCGAAAGAAGACTTACGGAGGGTCCCCGAGTGCTAATCTAGATCAAATAGCTCAGGTATGAAACAATGGTTTCAACTTAGAGCTTCAAGATCAGATTGTTGTGATTTTTACACTAAGGGGGGGGGGTATTTATAGGAAAAGTGGAACCGTTAGGATCGTTTTATCGAATATCGTGCCTTGATCTCGTGCGTACATGTGTCCAGGGGTTAAATTCACTGAACTTGGCTCTTGGCCCTTCATTTGGGTGAAAAGGCATCGCCCTTTGATCGAACGAAAGGCCAGATTCTGCATTAAATGCAAAATCTTTCTGTCAGACATCCCCACGCGGCCCGCCTCACATTTGGGCAAAACTCACGCGGGCCGCCTGGCCCTCTCTGGTCTGCACCACTTGCAGAATTTACACATTTCGTCCCTGTTGCGTGTTTAAGCTATTTCCAGCCCTTCTAAGACCTGAAAAGCCATCTTTAAGTCCCTAAAATGATGCCTAAACATTGTGGACATGAAACATGCCCAAAAATGTGTCGGATGTTGGTTCGTTTGGCCGTACGATCGCGGTGTTCGCTTAATTACGACGGAATGCGCATAAGTGTGAAAGACGATCCAAATGACGCGACGAATGGATTTTTCTCATGCCAAACACTAAGGCATAATATAAGGATGCTTACATAAATTTTTGGATGTCCGGATGTATTCAGAACGTAAGTTATGCGCGAAAGTGCAAACTTGTGCACTTTTTGACACTTTTAGTCCCTGAATGACCCAGAAGTTTACTTTTAGCATACCAAACCCCTCAAAGCCTATTTCTAAGCCATGTAAAGGATATTTATGGTATGTTTAACTTATGGACATGTTCCGGAATGTTCGTTATAGTTCAGATTGGCATACTTTCGCAGTTTGTCAAGTTTAGTCCCTGTAAGCGAATTAACTTGTTTTTGCTATACCAAAGCCTTCAAAACTTATTTCTAAGTTATGTAAAGGTTATTTAAGGTACGTTGAGTGTATGTTGATGTTCCAGAGTATTTGTCGCAATAAACTGAGTACGTTTACGCACCAGTTTGCGTATAATGCTCCAGAAAGCGATGTAGAGTTTGAATTTGAACAATAATTGATATGTGCAAAACATACACATATTTATACAAGATCCCAAGTATGAAATACAATATTTCATCGGCTTGGTATTTGTTTGATGGTCGCGGTGACACAGGTGTCACAGTCTCCCCTACTTTAGGAAATTTCGTCCCGAAATTTATTCGTAGGAGTCTATTTGTGAATTTGCCAAATAACCACCAATGATATGTAAGGCAATATCTTGTCATTTCCTTAACGGTCATTCTTCCGAAACGAAAAATGAACAGACGGGTCATTTTCAATGGTTGCTTCATCAGAATTGGAAATGAAGGATTACACAACGGATATTCATTTCCTCAACGGAAAATCTTCAGAAACGAAAATGAACAAACGGGGTCATCTTCAACGGTTGCTTCCTCAGAGTTGGAAATGAAGTATTACACAACGGATATTCATTTCCTCAACGGATAATCTTCAGAAGCGAAAAATGAATAGCTAGTTGAGGGTATTTTAGTAATTTTACATATAATTAGAAGGGTATTTTAGTGACTTTACATATAAGGATTTAATTATTAATTAATGACATTCTTTTATCCTTTAACACAAGAAATCTAAAAAATCAAGGGATTTTTACATATTTACTCCTCCTAAGAAGCTTTATTACATGTTTCCCCAACCCATAAATTTAATTACATATTTCCCATTCCTAAAGAAGCCTTATTACATATTTCCCAAATCTCTAAATTTTTATTACATATTTCTCCAATCTCTAAATTTTTATTACATATTTCCCCAATCTCTAAATTTAATAGAATCAACAATTGGGATCCGGTGGTGAAAGTTTTCAAAACTAGATTAGCGAAGTGGAAATCTAAAGTTCTTTCGATTGGAGGTAGGCTTACACTCATTAAGTCAGTGTTGGAGAGTCTTCCCTCCTACTATTTTTCTCTTTTCAAAGCGCCTATCGTTATCATAAACATATTAGAAGGTTTGATGAGGCGGTTTCTGTGGGGAGGTAGTGTAGATTCGAAGAAATTATATTGGATGAGTTGGGATGTTGTGACTCGAACCATTAAACAAGGAGGCTTGGGTATTCGAAGGCTAGAAGAGTGTAATAATGCTTTCTTGGTTAAGTGGCTTTGGCGGTATCGACATGAAGATGGAGCGCTTTGGAAAACAGTGGTGGAGGCGATTCACGGTTCGGATAGAAACTTGGGATACTTTTCCAAGTAACTTGAGGTTCACAGGCACATGGTCTAAGTTGGTTAACAATGGGTATCGGCTAAATGTGGGTGGTTTCAATAGTTTGAGTATGATTCGAGGCGTCTTGGGCAATGGTAGGAATATCCGATTTTGGATTGATCCTTGGGTTTCTTGGATTCCTTTAAAAAGCCTGTTTCCGGATCTTTTTCTGTTAGAGTCAGAAAAGGATTGCAAGGTTTATCATAGACTTGAGTTGCAAGATACTGTTTGGATGTTATCTTGGAAGTGGCGGCGCCTACCTAATACAGATATAGAGGAAGAACAATTGGAGGATTGCGTTCAGTTGATGAAGGTATTGCTTTAGGGGCTAACAATGATCGTTGGGTGTGGGATTCGGCTTCGGGAGAAGATTTTTCGATGTTTCAAGTTCGGAAATGGCTGGGCAGCGACCGATCTGTTCAGCTGGCTTCGGCTTTTGAATGGTGTAAATGGCTCCCGTTTAAGTGTAAAGTGTTTATGTGGCGTATGTTGATGGATAGAATTCCGACTAAAAAGGCATTACAGAGAAGAGGCATTGATTGTGGGGATTTAAGGTGCAAGTTTTGTAAAGAACAGGAGGATTGCATCGACCATATTTTCACGGCGTGTATGTTGACGTGTGGTGTTTGGAATGGGATTGCTTCTTGGGTCAATCTTCCTCAATTTTATTTCTTTTCTATCAATGATATCTTGCAGATTTATTCGTCATCCGGATGGTCGAAAGCGAAGAAAGCAGCGTTGCATGGTGTTCTTATTTTGACGTGTTGGCGGATTTGGAAGGCTAGAAATGATCTCATCTTCAGGGATATTCGGCGGAATGTGGTTGAGATTGTTTCGGACATCAAAGCGTTGGGTTTTATTTGGTTTTCTAGTAGATTTAATAAGGGGTTGTTGGGTTGGAAGGATTGGCAAAGATTTTGTTTTGATGTAATGTAATTCTTTGGTTAGGGGGTCTCCGCCTTGGAGATTTTTCCTTCGTTTTGTGGTTTTATAAAATTTGCCTTCCAAAAAAAAACATATTTCACCTTCCTAAACCCTATATATTACATATTTATCCATTTCATTAAAAACTCTTATAGAATTACTATTTTACCCCTAATAAGTTTATTAAATAAATAACCACAATATATTTCCTAGCTTCATGCAATAATTATAAATTTAAAAGTAACAACTTGAATAATATTTGTAAATCTTTGTAGGAGAACGTTTAATTATTTGATCCTTGACCGCTTGACGTAGGCAACCGAGAAACAATCGTGACACCCAAGCCCAAGTGTCCTCTCCATCTTTAAATTTAAATTCATATCTCTTTCATAAGACCAGCCCACTAGGCCCATTCGTTATTATCGTCAGGTGGTAACACATTTGATTGTCCATTGGTTTTCGTTTGCAAGTCTCACCACATATTCAGCGATTTTGGCACTTTTGTTTTCTGCAATATCATTTATTTTAGGGAATCGGACCATAAGCTTATCCTCACCTAGCCATGTGTCAGACCAGAATTTAACATCCGCCCCTCGACCGACTTCCGCTCTAATACATCCTTCAACATATAGGCCAAGCTTACCAAGTTCCGTGCCTACAGCAGAAATGTCTTTCCATATACCTGAGTACTTTTTATTTACTGGAATGCGTTTAGCGGCTCTTTTCGTTTCATGAATCGACTTGATCACTTTCGCCCATAGCATGTTAGGATTCGATTTGTAATTCCACCACCACTTTGTCATGAATGCAAGATTAGAGCTTCTTAAGTCCCCTATTCCAAAACCTCCGTATTTTTTCGGTCTTACCATTTTACTCCAAGCTATCCATCGAATTTCGTCTTTCCTACCCCAAACAAAGTCTCTTCGAATGGCATCGAGTTTTTTGATGACCTTCTTAGGAGCTAGGAACAAAGAGAAGAAATAATTCGGTAAAGCCCCCATAACTGCTTTCGCTAGAACAATTCTACCGGCAAAGGATAGGCATCTTGCTTTCCATGCCGAGTGCTTCGAGTTAAACTTATCTATGACGGGCTTCCAAAATTTCATCATTTTCATGTTAGCGCCAATAGGAAGACCGAGGAATTCAAATGGAAGACTACCCACTCTACATCTTAGAGTACTTGCCATTCTGTTCACTTCATCTTCATCAACCCCAACCCCATATAGACTAGATTTTCTTAAATTTACTTTTAAGCCCGAACATAGATAAAAGCACCTTAGAAGTCGATTAAGGTTCTTTATATTTTCGATTGACCAATCGCCCATGAAAATAACATCGTCCGCGTAACATAAGTGTGATATGCAAGGGCCGTTATTCGGAAGATTTACATCTTTAAACACACCCCTTTCAACCGTTCTTTTCATGGTGACATCCAAGGCTTCCATCGCAAGAATGAAAAGAAAAGGCGAAAGTGGATCACCTTGACAGAGCCCTCTATGTAGTTGGAATTCCGAAGTGGGGGACCCATTCACCAGAACCGACGCCCAACATGACTTGAGGCATGCACCTATCCACTTTCTCCATATCAATGGAATTCATTGCTTTAATGTTGGCCAAAAGGAACCTTCAGTTGATAGAATCGTATGCTTTCTCAAAATCGACTTTGAAAACGAATACGATTTTTTTTTTTTTTTTGCTTTTCTTGACCCACGATATGATTTCACTAGTTATGACAGGACCATCAAGGATGGATCACCCTTCCACAAATGCAGTTTGGACTGGGGCAATGAGAGATGACATCACAGTTTTGATTCTACATGCTAGAATCTTAGCGATCACTTTATATAATATACAGATTAAAGAGATCGGCCGGAATTCGTTTACCATCTTACGGTTACGGACTTTGGGTATCAACGCAATGAATGATGGGTCACATCCAATATCAATGTATGCCTTCTCATGAAATTCATCAAGTAATTCGATAAAGTATTTTTCAAGTGGCTGCCAAAATTTTTTTTGATGAATTTAAAGGTGAACCCGTCCGATCCCAGGGCTCGATCTCCGCCACACGCCCACACCGTTTCTTTTATCTCCTTTTGTGTAAATTTCTCCGCTAATGAGGTTGCTTGGTTTACGGTAAGTCGTTTAAAGCCCCTCCCGTCAATGGTTGGCCTTATTTTGAGTGGTTCCGTAAAAAGCGCGAACAAAAAGTATTTTTGAAAGCATTCTTTATAGCGTCTGGCTCCGTTTCCATTCTTCCATCAACCGCAATCTCACTTATCCGACTTCTTGACTTACAACAATTGATCAATCTATGGAAGAACTTAGAGTTTTCATCGGCCACTTTGGCCCATCTCAATTTGCCTTTTGTTTTAGATCCAACAATCTGTTTCTTTCATAATTTTTAATTTTCCACCTTCCTTGTATTTATTTTCCTTTTCCAAGTTTGTTAGCCTCCTAGTTTCAGCCAGTCTTTCTATACTTTCCACTTCCTGTTTGGCTTCATAGATTTCTTCTTCAAGCTCGAGTCTAGAATCTTTTCTCCAATCGTTCACCCCAACTTTCAGCTTCTTCAATAGATCGGCTAAATCTTTTAATTTGTTTGCCCCACCATTGTGTGCATCCATTGTTTTCTAACCACATCCTCTACCCCATCATTATCAAGCCAACTATTCAGGAATCGAAACGGTATCGGACCAAGGTCAATCATTGAACAAACTTATAACTGTCACACCCCGTTAAACCGATTACATCAGAGCTGGGTGTGATCCGAATGGTATCTTCATTGCACAATGGAAGTTTTGAGCTAAGACTTCTAACAGTTGAACGCTTGCTAACTACTCGAATCCCCATGGGTTCTCCTATTCCAACTGTTCCATAGTTTTGAAATTGTGACCTGAGAAAGAAGATGCGAAAAATTAACATAAAGTTGAGTGAGTTCATAGTTTGTTTTGAAAAAGATTTAAAATAAATCTTTTTGTCGACCGGTTTAAAAGTTGTTGAGAAAACGTATCAAAACCAATTTTCTCGGCATGTCATTTAAAAACTTCGTGTTATAAAACTTTGTATGTGGGACAATACAGTCCCTGAATCTTTGTGCCACGCACGAGCATAAGTGGGACTAACCCAAAAGAGTTTGTAAGCAGGACCAACCTGTCCCCTTACTTGTTTAAGTCGAAAACGTCACCAAAGTTTGTAAATTCATGTGTTATGAGTTTGCGTCAAATGAATCTTACAAACATTTGAAAGTTTTGAGTATCGAAAGTTGGTATGTAAGCGTCTATGAACCTAATGATCATTAATGTGTAGCTAAGATATTAATATGTGTGTCGAAATAGGAAGCACTCAACCCGGTAGACGATTTTAAGTGCCGATTAACCTCGACTGGGACACAAAAGCACCCTAAGTGGTCTCACAAGGACCGCGGAGTGGGTCTCGCCCGTACCCGATAGATCTACCCCTTTTTGTTCCGTGGTCCTTAAAAGGATTAATGGTGCCTAAGTTAGCGCCTATTCGCACGTGATCCGAGAATTTATTCCATAGCTTAACCATACCCTAATTAACATATAATGTAGTGTTATTGGGCCTAGCCCGTGTCCTTGGGCCTATGCCCATGTCCTTGGGCCTTTGCCCATGTTATAAATCTCATGCATGTTTCGAGAAACACTTATGTTTTTATAAAACCGGTATGTTTAGCATGATATTTTCGTAAACCATTTGAGTTCGTTGAAATCCTGTTACGAAATGGTTTAAAAATATGTGATATTTGTTTATCGAAACCTTGTGTGCTTTTGCAAAACTAGCATGTCTTTTTGCCCCCGAAAACATTTATCAAAATGTAAAACAGTAAAAAGTGGGGGTTATGAACTCACCTTGACATCCTGTGCAAAGCTAGCTTGATGTGATTCCATATGTCGTTCCAAGAACATGAACTCGCTAGCGTGCAACTAAAGCATTCCTAATCAAGGAATAATTATAAGTGTCTAATTAAACGATGTAGCTAAATGATGTGCGTTAGGTGTAATATAATTTAGGTGTATATTTTAAGCCCTTTTTACACTTTTTAGCCAAGTTTTAAATTTATAAACACGATATTCACTAACACTAAACACACATATGGGTAAGTGCACCCATCGTGGACGTAGTATAGTGTTGGTAAGATACCGAGGTCGTCCAAGGACACAAGAGCTTTTAGTACCGGTTTATCCTCAACGTCTAATCAAATCAAAATGTTAGAAAAAAAGGTTTTTAAACTAGAAAAATAAAACTAACTAAAATGCTGAAAAAGAAAATAAAAGTAAAAATAGATAGACAAGATGAATCACTTGGATCCGACTCGTGTGTAGTGTAACCTTTGATTATTTTCGCACTTTTGCACTTGTTTAAGAGATTATCTTAGTTATTGTAGTAGGCCCCTCTTTTGAAGGTGACGTTACCCTCAACCCAGTAGTTTGAGTCAGCAAGGATACAATCCTAAAGGATCGGATTATTGAAAGATAATTAATTAAGTTATTAATGCATAATGTGGTAGACCCCTCTTTTGAAGGCGACGTTACCCTCGGCTAAGTAGTCTGAGTCAGCAGGGATACCGTCCTAAGTAGTCGGGTTAAAGTTTTAATAGTAGTTTAACTTATGAGGGGATCAAAGAGTTTGGACCCCCGCCATCCAATACCGTTGGGTATTGAAGGAGGTCCTACTAAATTTGATCCAGGTCCTTTGCAGGATCTATACACTGAACAATGGCAAGACTCTTACCAAACTGTTCCCTTAACCCCCGACCAGGTAGCCAACATACCTCCATATAGACCGTGGAGATATGAATGGTGAAAATCTTTTATTTTATATAGACAGTAAAATAATGCCAAGACACAAACACAAACGATAAGGAAGAATCACCTTCAACATAAGAAACTAGTAATTAAAGTCATTAATACAAAACCAATTAAAAAGTGCAAAAGATTAAAAATAAAAAGTATTACACTAAACACTTGTCTTCACCAAGTGATGTAAGAGACTTAGGCAAACATGGCCTTTGATTGTCAAGAACTCTTACGATCAATCTTGGATCCCGAGACGACTCACACACTCTATGATGGACAATGGATGATGGTGGTGGATAATGGTGTTGTGATGGTGGTGGGTGGTGGGTGAAGTGTGAGAGAGGTGGTGTGCCAAGGGATGAGTTGCAAGAGCTCCAAGCACTCCTATTTATAGGCTGAATAGAAGCCTGGGCACGGCCCCGTGTTCACTGGGCACGGCCCCGTGTCCATCCGACTCTCTCTTTCTTCATTAATTGCAATTCGCAATTTCATTAAATGCGTCTGCAACAGTTGACCACGCCCCCGTGTCTGCTGAGCACGACCCCGTGGTGGGTAGTAGAAGCTTCTATCACTTTGTCTTATCTGCTGGCACTTGGTCACGCCCCCGTGCTCACTGAGCACGGGGCGTGTTCAGTCTTCTGTCTTCTTGTTTTGCTCTGGGAAGATGCTGTCGGGAGGTCGGGCATGCCACGTTTGTTCCTTTTCTTGTATTTATGTTGGATTTAGCTGTATTTTTGCTTCTTTTGTTTATTTGAGCTCATTTAATCCTGAAAATACAAAAGAAAGACAAAAGCACACTTTTTCCAACATTAATACTAAAAAAGGGTTAGTTTTATGCCACAATTGATGTAATTTATATGTTGCATTTTGTGCACATCAAATACCCCCACACTTGAATCTTTGCTTGCCCTCAAGCAAAATGCTTTATAATGTGGCTTTTTCACTCCCAAATGGAATGGGTAGAAGAGAAGGTTTTTGGACCTGTCATAGAGTGTCGGGATTTCCAAGATTCTTTATTTAAGTTTTATTTTTATTTATTTACAATCCTATTCATCATGATTTATTAAAAAACGTTTCATAAGATAAATTACTTATTAGGGCATAACATGCCTTTTTAAAATTCCATTTATATACAAGTTCACATACCTCACGGGGGATCACTCAACACTCGGCCGAATGTGTATTTTTAGTGAATCACTCGAGAGCGGCATGGAACTTACTCCTACCATAGGCTTGCCAAGCAATCAATCCTCCTCCTTTTTAACTATATACCTTTGTAAATATCAAGAGGACTTTTTGGGTAAAGGGTTAGGCTTGGGCTAAAGGTGGGTGGTTGGGTTAGTGGTTAGCAGAAAAAGGGCGAAAGGCGTAAAAAGCATCGGTCTTTCGGAAGACTTTTTATTTTTCATAACTTTTTCTATTGATGAAGCATTTCTTTCAAACAAAGTTCTTTTTGATAAACTTGTTTGTTTATTTCTTTTGGCTTCATCATCATCATATATATTTTTTTCTCTTTTTTTTTCTCTTTCTTCTTTTTTTTTTTCAACATAAGGAAGTCATAAGGAAAACCGAGCTTGTTACTAAAACAAAGGGTTTAAAATAAAAAGGTTTTGGTGGGTAAAAGGGTGTTTGTTTTGGGTTAAGAAACGAAAAGGTTTAGGTTCAAAGGGGTTAACTAGGGGGATTTTGGGTAGGTGATAAAAAAAAAAGAAAAATAATGGTGTAGAAATAAAAAGGGGTTAGTCCTAATGCCTCCATCATTTACTTACTCGGGTTTAAGTTGGTAAGGACTGGGAATGCATTGTCGTGGCAAGTTCTAGATTCGTAAGAACCAAACGGCTATTCACACAAGAAACGAAAAAATAAGCATTTAGTGTAAAGATATGTATTTGTATGCTCAATAAAGGCTCAAAACTCACTTTTGTGGGAATGGGTTTTTATGTGATCAAGTATATATAATCAAATTTTAACTAAGTTTGTCATGTCGTTTCATAATTTTCTTATGTTGGTTCTTTTTATCACGACGCTATCGGTTGTAAATTTGTAAAAACATAACCTTGTTAGAACTTTAAATTCCCAACTTAAACTTAGACAAGTAAAAAGAAAATGAAAATTTTTGAAAAAATTTGGGGTGATTCGCGGTTCCAATAGAGTTTTGTGTAAGGCTTGTTAATTAGGACTTGCAAGATTCAAAGTTTTAGCATCCCCCCACACTTAAATTACACATTGTCCTCAATGTGTCACAAAAATAAGTTTTTTGGTTGATTAAAATGTGTAAAAGTGGGTTAAAAACAAGATTTTATGGTATTGGGTAGCTGAACACGGGGTGGTGTTGGCTGAGCACGGCCCCGTGGTCAGACTACCAGTATCAAATTTAAACAGAAGGCTGGGCACGGGGGCATGTTCAGTGAGCACGGCCCCGTGTCCAGTTACCTGAACTGGGCATTTTCTGCAGAACCTCGGGCACGGGGCGTGTTGGGGTGAGCACGACCCCGTGCTAAACTTGTTGTAATGAAGAAAAATTGTCGGGAGGCTCTGTTTTTGTGCATGGGTTGTTGGTTCAAGCTTCCCTTAGTATCCTTCACCATCCCGAGTGTGTTTTATTCCTGAAAATTAAAACTAAACTAGAAAGTATAAAAGTTAATCTAAATTAAACTAAGGATAGTTCCGCGGAATGCCTCTGTGGTGCGCCACGTTTATAAGGGTCCTTGGCTAGACCCACCTTATCGGGTGATTCGGGCTCATCTTCAATTAGGGGGTCGTCATTGCCGAATGGATATTTCATTGAACGCTCAAGATCGACACTCTTTTTAAATGTCCCTAATTGAATAGATAGATTGTTGTACTTCCGGTTTTTCAAAGCTTCGTAGGTTTTTACAAAGGGTCGTCCCAACACTAGAGGAGCGTCATCGAGGATGACAAAGTCGGTTGGGATTACCATTTGATTTGTTTGGACCAAGACATCCTCGACTATACCGATTGATTTTATTATTTTTCGATTAGATAGAAAAATGGGTATTTGAAGTGGAGAAAAATCACTAATACTTAATTTTTCGAAAATGTAGTTTGGCATTATATTAACACAAAGATCTTTATCAATTGTGACGTTACTAATATATGAATTTTGAAAGAAACATGGAACCGGTGTAATGTTAATTTCAAATGGGTCTTCTTTTATTAGCAAAGTTTGATCATTAGTTAACTTAACACTTACCATTTCGTTAATTTTAGTGTTAGTGTTTAACTCTTTTAAAAACTTAGCATGAGTGGGTACTAAACAATGATTTTCGAAAGAATGTGACAAGAGATTAATTTCTTCAAGATTAGACTCTTCTTGAATTTTAACGTTGTCGGACTCACCCTCTTCGTTGTTTAACTCATGTATAAGTTCTTCACTTATTTGTTCTTCCATTTTTACCTCTTCAACTATCTTCTCTTTATTTAATTCTTCTCTTGCGCGGGATTCCTCTTCCCTTGCGCGAGATTCTTTTATGCAACGTTCGATAGTTTTAATGTGTTCTAATATCTTATCGGTCACTTTGGTGATAGAGAAAGGATCGGGATCCTCATAGCTTGAATCCAGTTGTTCGATCCTTGGTTCCTCATAGTACTCATATGAAGTAGATGGTTCATACCATTGTTCTTCATTGTAAGTATATGATGGATAAGGGTCGTAATTTTGTTCTTCATAGTACTCATATGAGGTGGGTTGTTCACGCCATGGTTCCTCATAATAAGAGTATGAAGGTGGTGGCTCATATCTTGATTCCTCAAAGTATGAGTATGAAGGCTCATACCTTGGTTCATCAAAATATGAGTATGATGGAGAAGGTTCATACCTTTGGTCTTCATAGGATGTGTATGAAGTCGATGGCTCGTACCTGGGCTCCTCATAAAAGTTGTATGAAGTGGATGGTTGAAATAAGTTACAATATTGTACCGAGTGTGGGTTTCCACAATTAGTGCAATAGTCTCCCCTATAATCATCCTCCTCATAGGTGTAGTTGTAGCCTCCTGAGTATTAATCCATAAGAATCACTCAACAGACCACAACAGAGTCTCGGGACCAGAAAATAAAAATAAAGACAGAAACAGAAGCTGGACACGGCCCCGTGTTCAGTGGACACGGCCCCGTGTTCAGGGTCTGTATCTGGGCGTTTTATTAAAGATTACTGGTCTTGTTGAGCACGGGGGCGTGTTCAGTGAGCACGACCCCGTGTTCAGACTCTGTATATGGGTGTTTTTATGAAAAATATGCAGCACGGCCCCGTGTTCAGTGAACACGGCCCCGTGTTCAGGCTACTGTAAATGCAACCTAAACTAAAATGCAGAAAAATGTGCGCGCGTTTTGAAAAACTGATTAGGCCGTCGATTTTAAGCTTTCTTAAAATTCTTGTGTCCACGGCAGCGGCGCCAAAAAACTTGATGTGCGTTAGGTGTAATATAATTTAGGTGTATATTTTAAGCCCTTTTTACACTTTTTAGCCAAGTTTTAAATTTATAAACACGATATTCACTAACACTAAACACACATATGGGCAAGTGCACCCATCATGGACGTAGTATAGTGTTGGTAATATACCGAGGTCATCCAAGGACACAAGAGCTTTTAGTACCGGTTTATCCTCAATGTCTAATCAAATCAAATGTTAGAAAAAAGGTTTTTAAACTAGAAAAATAAAACTAACTAAAATGCTGAAAAAGAAAATAAAAGTAAAAACAGATAGACAAGATGAATCACTTGGATCCGACTCGTGTGTAGTGTAACCTTTGATTATTTTCGCACTTTTGCACTTGTTTAAGAGATTATCTTAGTTATTGTAGTAGGCCCCTCTTTTGAAGGTGACGTTACCCTCAACCCAGTAGTTTGAGTCAGCAAGGATACAATCCTAAAGGGTCGGATTATTGAAAGATAATTAATTAAGTTATTAATGCATAATGTGGTAGGCCCCTCTTTTGAAGGCGACGTTACCCTCGGCTAAGTAGTCCGAGTCAGCAGGGATGCAGTCCTATGTAGCCGGGTTAAAGTTTTAATAGTAGTTTAACTTATGAGGGGATCAAAGAGTTTGGACCCCCGCCATCCAATACCGTTGGGTATTGAAGGAGGTCCTACTAAATTTGATCCAGGTCCTTTGCAGGATCTATACACTGAATAATGGCAAGACTCTTACCAAACCGTTCCCTTAACCCTCGACCAGGTAGGCAACATACCTCCATATAGACCGTGGAGATATGAATGGTGAAAATCTTTTATTTTATATAGATAGTAAAATAATGCCAAGACACCACAGACAAACGATAAGGAAGAATCACCTTCAACATAAGAAACTAGTAATTAAAGTCATTAATACAAAACCAATTAAAAAGTGCAAAAGATTAAAAATAAAAAGTATTACACTAACCACTTGTCTTCACCAAGTGATGTAAGAGACTTAGGCAAACATGGCCTTTGATTGTCAAGAACTCTTACGATCAATCTTGGATCTCGAGACGACTCACACACTCTATGATGGACAATGGATGATGGTGTTGTGATGGTGGTGGGTGGTGGGTGAAGTGTGAGAGAGGTGGTGTGCCAAGGGATGAGTTGCAAGAGCTCCAAGCACTCCTATTTATAGGCTGAATAGAAGCCTGGGCACGGCCCCGTGTCCACTGGGCACGGCCCCGTGTCCACTGGGCACGGCCCTGTGTCCACTGGGCACGGCCCCGTGTCCATCCGACTCTCTCTCTCTTCATTAATTGCAATTCGCAATTTCATTAAATGCGTCTGCAACAGTTGACCACGCCCCCGTGTCTGCTGAGCACGGCCCCGTGGTAGGCAGTAGAAGCTTCTATCACTTTGTCTTTTCTGCTGGCACTTGGGCACGCCCCCGTGCTCACTGAGCACGGGGCGTGTTCAGTCTTCTGTCTTGTTGTTTTGCTTTGGGAAGATACTGTTGGGAGGTTGGGCATGCCACGTTTGTTCCTTTTCTTGTATTTATGTTGGATTTAGCTGTATTTTTGCTTCTTTTGTTTATTTGAGCTCATTTAATCCTGAAAATACAAAAGGAAGACAAAAGCACACTTTTTCCAACATTAGTACTAAAAAAGGGTTAGTTTTATGCCACAATTGATGTAATTTATATGTTGCATTTTGTGCACATCACTAAACTACACGTCCGAGCTCTATCGAATCGTTAACTCAACGATTCTAAGAAGGTGTTATTATTTTGATTTAGAATAACCAATCTATGGTTATTTGATCCCGTTTATAATCAGGATAAAACTAAGTCTCGAAAACGACTTAGTTTTCGAGTGATTGAGATATATATTTATATTTATATATATACATATATACACACATAAACGTAACTATATTAACGAAGTCGTGTTAGTCGTTGCGAATAGAAGGCGTAGATGAATAATGGTACGTATTCGAAATGTCGTATATGATACGCGGTAACATACCGTTGTAGTTTTCGTAGGATGGAAAATAAATAAATAAATAAATATATATATATATACACATATATATTCGAAAACTTGTTGTTTGAAACGAATATAAACAAATATACTATTGTTATAAAAACACTCGAAAATATTCGAGTCGTCGACGCTCGAAATAAATATAACTATATTTAGTTCACAAAAGCGGTTAAATTGACGTGTGAAATAAATATTCGAATTCGCGATATTTGAAATAAATATAAACTATTATATTTATGTTTTAAAGACGCTCGGATTATCGACGTTTAAATAAATATAGATAATTTTATTTATCTAAATAAGTGCGGGTTTCGTTAAGTTATAACTAGTGTTTATCAAAATAATATACGTACATATTTTTCTTTAAAAGAATCACTTTAACTTCCGATAGGTGTCGTTTATATAACAAAATATGTTTCGTATATCGAGTTTTTACGGAAAACGGACAGAGTTTCCTCTGTTTTTGGACGATCCCGACAATCAAAGTGCTTATTTATTTCAAAATTCAATGACAATTCAACGCAATGTAATCAATATATAATTTTCGTCAAAGTATCAAACATAAACTAATATATAATCAAGACGGGTCGAGCTTGGTTTCGCGTTTAACTAAGAATATGTAACTAATTAACGAAATTTCGCGTTGTTTAAAGGTTACCGGGTCTCGTGTTAACTGATTTTTCCCTCAGTTGACCGGCGTTTGACCGAACCCAGTTTGACCACGGTTGACCGAACTGTTGACTTGTTGACCCGTAGCTGAGTTGACCAAACCGAGTTGATCGGACCTGTCATTGACTATAGTTGACTGCCTTTGACCGTTGACCCGAATAAAATCTGACCGGTTAGCAAGTGTGGTCTAAACCCCAAACCAATACATCATCATCTTCAATATCTCTTCTAGGGTATAATCACCGCCTCCATCACCGGGCCACCGTAAACACCCACCACTGCCGCAGCGTAACACCGTCAAAAGGAAAAGAACGTGAGGGATTTTAAGAAACAAGTTTATCAAAACTGTAAATCGAAAAAGGAAAAGATGTTACACCCTAAAATGTTTTGACCCTAAGAGACGCAGCGGAAATACTAACTTAAAAATTCTTTCTTATATTGTCTACATGACATACTTGAAGGTCCATTTATAATTTGTCGGTCACTTCTAGAAATGATTGACAACATTCATTCTTGATTAACGCGTTAAATGTAATTCATAAATAGAAGCTATGAGACCGCTCTTCCCGTACAATCCTTGCTCTTTGACTCGATCTTCAACCACTCCGTTTCCATAATGATGTTAATTCCGTGCAACCTGCAACCACCAAATACATGCGCATCATTAATATTTGGTGACATCATTCATAATCCAGACATACGCAATTAAATGACCATTCTACATTCTTCTATTCATGTTGATCCTTTCGATTATCTTTCCGAGTACTATCTCGCATCCAAATCATCAAATCTTCATAGGATATAATAATATAGGGTAAATTACTTTTTGAGTCCCTGTGTTTTATGGGTTTTAACTAGTTGAGTCCAAAATCAAAAAGTTTAACGACCTGAGTCCCCATAAGCATTTTCTTTAACCATTTGAGTCCAAATTTCTAACCCGGTTAGAATTTTGTTGTTAAGTTTTGTTAAATGACCAAATTACCCGTATAAACACAGGGACTCAAAAAGAAAAATAATATATAATCCCCCAATTAACGTTAACAACCTACATTCACCACCATCATTCACCTTCCTTATTCAATACCCAACCCGAAACCCTAGCCCTTTAATCCCAAAATCCAAGTTGTATAGTGTAAAATAAGTTGGGGTTTTTTATCTATACTAAAATCCGAATCAATTGATACCAAGAACACGTATCGGTTGCGAGTAAAAGAAGAAACAGAAGAAATCCGGCGAAGTTCTGCAATTTCGGCAACCAGGAACAACTTCCGGTGAGTTTTCGGTATGATTTGAGTGGATTGGAGGGGTAAACGATTAAAGGATCATTTTGGGGTTAGTTTATATATTAAACTTGACAGAAATCAAACCTAAATCACGGTCTTTGATTCAGTTTTGAGTTAATATTGAAAATATACAATTTTCCATTTATAACACGATTTGATCCGATATCGTGCGTGAATCTGGATTATCAACGAGTATAAGTGCATAAACGAGCCTTTGGAAACATGATTTTCAGAAGATTGTATCGAATCAACACTAACAGGATCCATGCGAGATCGTGAACCTGAACCTGCTTGGGTGGCAAGTTTTGATTCAAATGAACGGGTTGGTTTGTATCACCAAATCAACAAAATTCGGTTGTATAGTGTAAAATAAGTTGGGGTTTTTTTTATCTATATTAAAAACCGAATCAATTGATTAAAAAACCCCCTTGGCGACAGTTTGGGTGTCAGGAAAGGCTTGTTTTGCGACAGTTTGTGTGTCAGGAAAGGCCTGTGTTAATTGGGTGATTATATATTATTTTTCTTTTTGAGTCCTTGTGTTTTATAGGGGTAATTTGGTCATTTAACAAAACTTAACAACAAAATTCTAACTGGGTTAGAAATTTGGATTCAAATGGTTAAAGAAAATGCTTATGGGGACTCAGGTCGTTAAACTTTTTGCTTTTGAACTCAACTAGTTAAAACCCATAAAACACAGGGACTCAAAAAGTAATTTACCCGATAATATACCTGCATTTTCATTTCATTCTCAAGGCACACCATTAGTAACGTAGATACTCAAACGTATTGAAGCCAATTAAACATATATACAAGCCTCATTCTTTTGTGAACAATAACTCCTACTTCGTGCTTACGTATAGTCATACATATATTCGCTCCACGTGTTTGAATTCAGGCGTAACCATGTATGGTACCACATGATGATCATGAAATCTTTGAACATACTCGACGATCTTTGGGCCGTCCATCTTAAGATTCCAAAATTCAGTTTCCAGATTCTGAATCTCGGCCCTAGAGCAATACTTTTTACGCATGAGCTCTTTCAGCTCGGTCCAAGTCATCGCGTATGCTGCAGCCTCTCCCAGTGTTTGAACCTGGAGATTCCACCATGAAAGTGCTCCGTCAGTGAACAGTCCGGAAATGTAGGTAACTTGCTGTTCTAGTGTGCATTTGCTCCTCCTTAACACTTAATCCGTCTTTTCTGTCCATCGGACATAGGCCACTGCACCCCCGGTGCCATCAAAGTTTAGCGGTTTACAGTCTAGAAATTGCTTATAAGTACAGCCTGTACAAGTAATGTTGTTCACAGGAAGTATTAGCAATTGCACATGAAATGTCCAAAGGTAAGGTAATGTGTCTCTAGTGACTTAAACATTACCATTTGGTAGGTTGTTCCTTGAGGTATTTCCACTAGTCTCGGCACGTGAGGCCTCGTAATCAGCTATTGCTTGGGAGATTCTTGCTTGCAATTCGGCCTCAGTAGTGGGCAACCGGTTTTCCCTTCTTGGAGGCATCTTCTATAAGAAGATTGTATTGGTCAAGTTGTAATAAGTATAATGAGTACGTAATACGCGTATGTAATAACATTCATCAACACAATAACACATAACATCCCATGTCATAACACAAAACAAATAATCCAACAACGCATGTAATGAGAAGGCTGCGATTGAGCTATCATATAACAAGACCACAAGTTTTACAAATGTTTCATACATCAAAAGAGACTAAGGGTCACATCGCCCTTGTCTGAACTGTCTAACAATATACAACAACCAAAAGTCAACTATCAAAAGTCATAAGTCATCATGCGGTCTTCAAAATGCTGTGTAGTCAGGCTCAATAGTTGTCTTCTCATCAAAAGTAACGCTACCTGCAACAAACCAAAAGTCCTCAAGCTGATGGGGGAGGAGGAGGAGGTGGACGAATGAAAAGCAAACGGCGCAAATGCACCAAATCCTCCTCGAGCGCATAAACAATACGTGACAAACAAGCGATCTGCTTCTCCATCGTCAGGAATCGGATGTGATAATCTGGATAAGGAAATGATGGAGCAGGTGGAAACACAGACTATGCTGGATCGGCAAAAGATGGAGGACGCGGGATCCTCTCAAGCTCCGCGACTCTCCGGCTCAACATATCCTGATGTAACTGCAAGGATATAAGTATATCATCCGCTGTATACCCTGCATAGATCTGAAAAAGGCATGACATTGGGCGAAGACCACATAAATGGCTCGCCCGAGGTTGCAAAGGGAGATGCAGTGTGTGCAGCTGGTGCAAAAGGGGGCATAAATGGAAAGGCTGCTGTCGTAGGTGGCATGTGATCGTGCTACTGAGTAGATGGTCCTTCCTCTGGACGGGGAGGAGGTATGTCCTGAAGAAAAGTGATGGGTAAGTCTGTGCAGTGGACGCCTGATACGTGAGGGTGAAACTGTGGGACATCAACGGGTGCAAAAACAGGTGCAGCAGGGGGAGTGACTGGTAGAACAAACAGAGGATAGTCATCATCATCCTCAATCCACCCATTACGGGTGTCAGCATATCTAGGATTAACGTGTGTGGCAAAAGGTGCACGGTCAACAAACAGGGGCATAGGGTCAGGCAGAGGTGCCACAACTGGAATATCAACAACCGGTGGTACAACGACTGGAACATCAATAACTGGTGGTGCAATAACTGGTGCACCAACAACAGGTGGTGCAATGACTAGTGCATCATCGGGAATAGGGTCGTGCACAGGTAAAGGGTCGGCTAAAGCAGGCTCATGATCAGCGGGCATGTCAGGAAGCTGATCATCAGGGAGAACAGGAGCCTCAGCAGGCTGCTCCTCGGGGATAAAGTCGACCTCCTGGTCTGGATCGTGATCGTGTGGGAAATTAGGGTCAAACTCGTCCTCAAACTCGACATCCTAATCATCGTCGTGTGGAAAGCCAGGGATGAACCCAAAACCCAGCGGCGGAACGGGTGCCTCAGACATAGCAGAATCGGAGTCAGTGTCTGTGGGGTATCGCTGTAACCCCAGCGCATAGAGAGTAGAAGAAGACACTGACTCAAAAGAATCTGGACCAGAAGAATCAGAAGGAACCTCCATATCAGGAACCTTAACAAAAGGAACAACAAGGTCGTCAACCGGAATATCGTCATCCATCGGGGCCCCACCATCCTGGTCACCCTCAGGGGACCCTCAATGAATAGATCGATGTCGTCATCTGATAACGCGCCAAGTGGCAGATCCTCAACAGGAACTGCGGCGAGAAGGAGAGGAGCAGGGATCTGAATGAGAGGTAGATCCCCGTCGAAAGGACCATCAGCTAAAGGCATATCGTCCCCAAAGTCTGGTAGGGCAAATGTCTGGAAATCGTCCTCGTCGGTACTCTTAGTGTCCGATGTATAAACCTCGCTCTTAGGTAGAATCTCGTCGTCTGAGACTATCGCTATAGGATCCAGTGAGTCTGACACTCCAGTATCAGAAGAAGATGACATGGTGTCTGTAACACAACCACACATATGCACATATATCAACATGTAATCAAATAAGCATGTAAGTCACAACAATGTATGCAAGTAATCATCCTAGTCTTCCCCAGACTATCCCACCCAATCTCTTAAACTGAACTCCCTAGTCTCTCAGACTACTCCCTAGCCACTAAGACTAAACATTCCCAGTCTCTAAGACTACTCCCTGGTCTCTAAGACCAACTCCCAGTCTCTAAGACTAATTCCCTGGTCTCTAAGACCAACTCCCAGTCTCTAAGACTAATTCCCTGGTCTCTAAGACCAACTCCCTGGTCTCTATGACCAAACCTCCCAGTCGCTAAGACTAACTTTTTCCCCAGCCTCTAAGACTAAACCTCCCAAGCCTCTAAGGCTGAAATATAAATTTTTGAAATGTGTATTTGTGCCTTTTGTTTGTAAAAATGTTTGTTCCCTGGATCTGGACGTTTTGTGTATGCAATGTAAAAAAAATGTTTGAAAACATTTTCGTGAGAGCCCTAATGATCATAGTCTAGACACGAGAAAGAACCCTAGTTCGCTATGATCGAGGCTCTGATACCAAGCTGTCACACCCTGACTTTTGCGGAAGCGTGGTTTATTTTGGTCTGACTTCTTAATACCATAGCAACAATCATAACAATGCTATATGATAAAAATACGAGATGTTCATCCATTAATATAGTTTAGAAAATACCATAACATGCTTGTCTTGAAACATCAACCCAAAATAAGTTACAAATCATGACTTGTTTAAAACGAGTTCATAAGACTCAACAAAAGACTTTAACTAAAACGAGGTTTGGAGACATGTGACCCGTCCAGGAATGAGTTACACCTCCCAAACCCTACAACTCTGGATGACATCTTTATTTAGTACGCAGCTTAACATGCATCACTTGCCAGATCCGATCAATTCCCTGAAATATATGTAGTTTGAAAAATCAACAAGAGTTGAGCGAGTTCATGTATATGTGAGTATGTGTAAACCTTTGAAATATGTCTGTATGTATAAATGTCCCTGGTATGTAGCAATAAGGAAAAAGAGATCACCAATGGGTTGCAAAGCCAATGGTATGTGTGATAAGGTGCAGGAAGTACTCAAACCTAACAAATTTGTACCGGGCTTCCGGTTGGAAGACATAGTCACCTCTATGGGCCGCCCCGGCCTCATGGGTGTGGGCTCTCTACACCCAAATAGATCTATCACTCATGTCCCTTGGTCCTACGATGAGGATTAATGGCCTTTAAGTGTTGTGCCCACCCTTCACATGATCTAGTTGTAAACCCTCCTTAGGCTAACCATACCATGTATAAAATGTCTGTAATAATTATAACATGTATTCCACCCCCGAACTATAAAACTGAAAACAGTTAAAAGAAAAGGGGGGGACATGAACTCACAATGGTGCGTCTCCTGCTCGTAACTCAGACTCTGTCAGCAATACGACGACCTACAACGTACTAATGCCTATTAGACGAACGGGCCGTGCCTTAGTGCAGTATTAATGTTCTCGAGTTACGTTTATTCGGAATTATTCCAAGTTATAACTTCTTGTTAAAATAATAATAATTATTTTAACTTAAATTATATTTTTAGGTTTTGAAATAATAGTTAGACAACTATTTCGTAGTCATACTTCTCAAGTATTCTATATGCGTATTTTCCTTCCCAAGGATGGGGGTATTTTGTGATTAAAGTCTTGACATTATACATTCCTAAGTCTAACTTTAGAAAAATATTGTAAGACCCTAATACGTATTTGACTAAAAGTCGCAGCGGAAGTTCAAGCCATAAACTT
Source organism: Helianthus annuus (assembly GCF_002127325.2). Taxonomy (NCBI): domain Eukaryota; kingdom Viridiplantae; phylum Streptophyta; class Magnoliopsida; order Asterales; family Asteraceae; genus Helianthus; species Helianthus annuus. The sequence continues at coordinate 69,660,537 of NC_035436.2, forward strand.
TCTTTCATTATAAACACCTTAACTTATTTAAAAATTAACTTTAACATAACTCTTTCACATAAATCCATCAATCGACTTATTTACTAAGTAAAAACATAGCTTATGTTTACTACATTATATACATCAACGTTCCCGTACAATCTCACTAGTGACTCGATCCTCGATCTCTGTTCCTTGATGATCCTCATGACTCGTACTACCTGCGCTCACCACATTAAATTCATAACATTAGTACGCATTATAAACATACAAGATTTATTCACGTTTACTTTTTGTTCCGTTAATTCTTTACATCCCAGCTTTCCATCTGATCGTACATTCCGTGGTGAGACTTTCTCATTGTACCTGCGTTACACTTCGTTCACAAGGCACACTATTATTATCGTCAATACTCAATTTCATTGAATACATGCGTATATACTTTCATACATACTTACATATGTGCATCCGTTCACACATAACTACTTACAAACCTACGTACCTACATTCATACGTACGTTCCTACATACGTGCATACCTACATACATACATGCATACATGTCTACATACATACCTATTACATGCCTTCTCACAACCCTACATACGTGCACACACTTTCGTACATACTCACTTGGATATATATATACACATACACATACTACCTACATACACACCTACATACATACATACATACATACATACATTCATTCATACATACCACTTATATTCACACATACATACATACATACCTTCATACGTATCTACTTAAGGAAATTCTTAACTTAGAATCCCACATCTAGGTACCATATTACTACATATTCTTTAGGATCCCACCTTTGGGTACCATATTACTACATATTCTTTAGGATCCCACCTTTGGGTACCATATTACTACATATTCTTTAGGATCCCACCTTTGGGTACCATATTACTACATATTCTTTAGGATCCCACCTTTGGGTACCATATTACTACATATTCTTTAGGATCCCACCTTTGGGTACCATATTACTACATATTCTTTAGGATCCCACCTTTGGGTACCATATTACTACATATTCTTTAGGATCCCACCTTTGGGTACCATATTACTACATATTCTTTAGGATCCCACCTTTGGGTACCATATTACTACATATTCTTTAGGATCCCACCTTTGGGTACCATATCACTACATATTCTTTAGGATCCCACCTTTGGGTACCATATTACTACATATTCTTTAGGATCCCACCTTTGGGTACCATATTACTACATATTCTTTAGGATCCCACCTTTGGGTACCATATTACTACATATTCTTTAGGATCCCACCTTTGGGTACCATATTACTACATATTCTTTAGGATCCCACCTTTGGGTACCATATTACTACATATTCTTTAGGATCCCACCTTTGGGCCCCCTACCCGTCGGCGACGCCCTCTAGTTTTTGCAGTTTTCTGCAGGTTCGTTTCGTCGTCCGTACGTACTAAAACGCACGTAACTTTTGAACCGTTTACCCGTTTGACCTCCCGTTTCTTCCTACATGCTTGTGAATTCACATTCTATCATATGAACTTAAAATCTTACCTCCGGATTACGGAAATCCTTAACTTACATACATTCGACTTAACTATTTTCTAACTATTTGACCCGTTAAGGGTATTCGCGCATTAATTGGTCTATGACTGACCAAACCATCATCCCCACTTCCATACTTGTCCAAAACATTACTCTAATCGAATAACTTGCTTCTAAACCACTTTTAAGTTCGTTTACCCCAAAATACCCATCATGGGCATTTTGGTCAACCTTAAACCCATCATTTACGACGAAAGACTTTAACACATATTTGACCTCAAACATCATATTTAATTCATTACAACGCTTTATTACTTACTTGTACTACGAAGTGATTACGGAAATCACTTACCTTGTGCATCCGTGTTCATAACCGCTTCCTTGCCTCATCTTGACCCGTTGGCCTTCCATGCTTGGTCCATGCTAGTGTGGTTCCTATTCTTTCATGCCGTCATGCCATAATAATGTTAGTATTTATACTTATTCATATTAACATACATTTTTCCAACTCTTATCTACATTGACTTCCACTAACACGCATACGACATGATTTGTCAACCACTTAGATCATATTAATGACATCATATTAATTTCATACATAATGTCGTATAACACATACAACTATATGATCGCCTAGTCGCTTACACAATATACACATACTTATGCTTTCTTAACTCTACATTCGACAACCGCATTGTTTGACATTCGCACAATCAAATTATCATCTTACATATGTACACGACATAATTCCAACATTATCACTTATCAATAAACTACGCATCACATATTCGTACACATTTGCTCTCAATCACCATGAATCAAATGCATAAAGTATATGGCGAGCATTACATCATTGGGACATAAGGTACAAGTCCCTAATGCATAATTTTACCAAACCATACCTTCAAATCCGAATTCTCATAATGACTCCACCTTAAGCATACTTAACTTATTATTTTGCTAACGGCTACACCATAAGCACCTTCTATACATAATTACCCATAACTTTCATACAATTTCACAATTTTGCTCTCTTAGGCATTTTATCGAACACTTGGCGGGTGTATTACTAGCAAAACATTATGTACAAGCATTCTTTGCAAATTCTTACTAACTCATATCAAGATCATCAAATTCCACTAGAATCATGTAATTTTCATACTATACCCAAATTAACTGACCATTACTCATTACATACAACATCATACATCAATCTTACACATCTAATGAACATGCATGATTATCCATATCATCATCTTCACTACCACAAGTGGGTTTCATCCAAAATCATCAAATTACTTAGAATCTTGCATAGTTCATGTTCTATAATGTGATTCTAACACATCTACATGATCAATTTCATACAATTTCATGGATTGACCATAACCCACTTCATAGCAAGATCATCAAATCATAAAATACAACTTACCACATGTTTGTTAGGGCTAGATCATCAAGAAAACGAGTTCATGCATCGGATTTGAGCCTAATTTCCTTGTCAATTTGAAGCTTTCTTGGGAACTAGGGTTTTCACCCTTTCCTTCTTCCTTCTGCTCGATCTCACGCACACACCCCCTTGTGTGTGAGATTTTTTTGTTTTAATTAAATTCAGATTCCAATTTGACAATCTTGGTCCCTCATGTTCTTTCTTATTTATTTAACCCCCATTATTTTCCATTCTCAATTGATAGCCAACACTATCTAACCAAGTTAGATAGCTTGGTTATTTGTGAAATATCCCACTTAACTAATAAATCCTACTTACTTATGCCAACCAAATAAAATGTCCAAATAAAATATTTAGACCCGAGTTTTGGGGCGTTACAAATCTACCCTCCTTAAAAGAGGTTTCGTCCCCGAAACCTTGCTCATTCTTACTCTTACCCTCCTTTCTTTGTACTCATTTAGAGTGCGTAATACAATACGAATATATTCACGATCTTGGCTAAATTTTTCTCATAATTGAGTATACTTGTACGCTTTGTCCCTACTTTCTTAAATTAAGCAAACTTTACCTTCACAAACACAGGAACGGTCAGAAACTTATCCAGAGCCCTTACTAGTGTCATTTTCACTTTTGTGATTTATTTCATTCTATTATTGTATCATATACCTTGTTTCATTCTGCTCACCACGAGCAAATCCTATCATCCCGTTACTAAAGTCCTTTCTACTTACATTTCACCTTCATAGAAGGGTCGACGTACCATTATACGCATATCATAGACTTTCGATATACCAATTCTTACTCATCTAACATAAGTTAAACTTTTTACTGACCTCATCTCATATCATCAATCGACGATCCGCAACCCAGATCGATCCGCATTCTTCCCGAGTACTAGCCATACCAGGCTAGATTTCATTCATCCGCGTAATGCGCTTTCGCCCGTGCACATCCTTCCACCAATTCATTTGGTTTCATCACATCAATAGTTCCTAACATTATAATCTACCATTTTTGCGGTTAGCACATTTCATTCAAGCATTCATTATACTAGGTGATTACTCACCTATATTTCCTTTTTTTTTTCAACGTCCTACGTACAAACTTTAACACATTTCGCAATTCATTCCTTACATGCGATTCTTTTATTCTGGTTCCTCATTTCATCAACCTTTGCAGTTTGACCTTTCCAGGTCGGACTGTCATTTCTTACTTACCATAGATGTATTGAGGTACTCTTCATACTTCTTTCCATTCATGCTTACCTGCAAAGACATTCATTACATCATTTCGGTATTCTTAACAAAACTTACCCTTCTTGTTCGTACTTAAATCATTATCCGGGTCGTAGCCCGTCATCCATTATGACTCCTAAGAGTCAATTACTAACACATTTAACACATAACTTGTTCGAACTTCTTTCTTTCGCTTTAAAATTTAGGTTTGCATGCCCACTACGATCATTCTTTTGTTTATTACTTTACATTTACCCGTATGACTTGTTTGACACAACCACGGTCAAACTGTTGACACACTGTGATGTGGACTAATTTCATCCTTTTTATATTTTAAATCCGTCCCGCGAACTCAAACGTCACATTCATGCCTTTTATTGCTTTCATGTTTTGAATCCGTCTAGCGGTTCCAAACATACCATTCATACATTTTCTTCCTTTCGTGCTTTGAATCCTTTTCGCGGATTCAAACATTTCATTTACATCATCCATTCACATCTTTCATTCATTACATGTGCTGAATCCGTCTCACAGATTCAAACATATCGTTTTCTGCATTTCATTCCTTGAATCCGTCTTGCGGATTCAAACATTCCATTCATGCCTTTCATTCCTTGATTCCTTCTTGCCGATTCAAACATTGCATTTACACCTTTCATTTTTTTTTTTTGAATCCGTCTCGCGGATTTAAACATTTCATTTATACCCTGTTGATCCGTACTTTCTTACGGATTCAACACTCTTCATTTTTATCACTCATACTTTTCATTCCTACATAGTACTCTTAATTTCCCGAGAGCCTTACTACCCACTTCACCCGCACGCCCACCTGCTACCCAATTCTAACGGACATACCTGCGATAATTACCACGGTCTCACGAACGTCATATGCTTCTTGCGTACTGGCCAGGTGCGCAATTCACATACTAATTCCGTGCCTTCAGGTAATCATCGCCTTATGTCCGCATTAGTGGGTCTCAGTTCGTGCTACATTTTTACAATTTTACCAAGACAATATCGTTGTCTTCCGTTTAGTACTTACCCTCCCAAGGAGACATCTTCCTTTTTCTTTTAACAACGGTACCCATACATATCAACATTGTGTACCTGGGGTCCGTCTGTCCATTCGCATCCTTGACTGCCTTAGCATCCACCTTAGACTGCATTCACGGATCATCCTCTCCAAACTTTTAAGCTTACCTTGCACATAGCAAACCGTTAGCTTCTTCATATGAATACATACATATACGTTTTCATACCATTTCTACCTTTAGATCTTGATCGAGTCATGGATTGTACAGGTTCCTTATCACAAGAGCACATAGGTTTGAGTTCAAGTACCTACCTTCTCGAACTTGATTCCCTCAAACCAGGGCTCTGATACCAACTTGTAAGACCCTAATACGTATTTGACTAAAAGTCGCAGCGGAAGTTCAAGCCATAAACTTTCTTTCATTATAAACACCTTAACTTATTTAAAAATTAACTTTAACATAACTCTTTCACATAAATCCATCAATCGACTTATTTACTAAGTAAAAACATAGCTTATGTTTACTACATTATATACATCAACGTTCCCGTACAATCTCACTAGTGACTCGATCCTCGATCTCTGTTCCTTGATGATCCTCATGACTCGTACTACCTGCGCTCACCACATTAAATTCATAACATTAGTACGCATTATAAACATACAAGATTTATTCACGTTTACTTTTTGTTCCGTTAATTCTTTACATCCCAGCTTTCCATCTGATCGTACATTCCGTGGTGAGACTTTCTCATTGTACCTGCGTTACACTTCGTTCACAAGGCACACTATTATTATCGTCAATACTCAATTTCATTGAATACATGCGTATATACTTTCATACATACTTACATATGTGCATCCGTTCACACATAACTACTTACAAACCTACGTACCTACATTCATACGTACGTTCCTACATACGTGCATACCTACATACATACATGCATACATGTCTACATACATACCTATTACATGCCTTCTCACAACCCTACATACGTGCACACACTTTCGTACATACTCACTTGGATATATATATACACATACACATACTACCTACATACACACCTACATACATACATACATACATACATTCATTCATACATACCACTTATATTCACACATACATACATACATACCTTCATACGTATCTACTTAAGGAAATTCTTAACTTAGAATCCCACATCTAGGTACCATATTACTACATATTCTTTAGGATCCCACCTTTGGGTACCATATTACTACATATTCTTTAGGATCCCACCTTTGGGTACCATATTACTACATATTCTTTAGGATCCCACCTTTGGGTACCATATTACTACATATTCTTTAGGATCCCACCTTTGGGTACCATATTACTACATATTCTTTAGGATCCCACCTTTGGGTACCATATTACTACATGTTCTTTAGGATCCCACCTTTGGGTACCATATTACTACATATTCTTTAGGATCCCACCTTTGGGTACCATATTACTACATATTCTTTAGGATCCCACCTTTGGGTACCATATCACTACATATTCTTTAGGATCCCACCTTTGGGTACCATATTACTACATATTCTTTAGGATCCCACCTTTGGGTACCATATTACTACATATTCTTTAGGATCCCACCTTTGGGTACCATATTACTACATATTCTTTAGGATCCCACCTTTGGGTACCATATTACTACATATTCTTTAGGATCCCACCTTTGGGTACCATATTACTACATATTCTTTAGGATCCCACCTTTGGGTACCATATTACTACATATTCTTTAGGATCCCACCTTTGGGCCCCCTACCCGTCGGCGACGCCCTCTAGTTTTTGCAGTTTTCTGCAGGTTCGTTTCGTCGTCCGTACGTACTAAAACGCACGTAACTTTTGAACCGTTTACCCGTTTGACCTCCCGTTTCTTCCTACATGCTTGTGAATTCACATTCTATCATATGAACTTAAAATCTTACCTCCGGATTACGGAAATCCTTAACTTACATACATTCGACTTAACTATTTTCTAACTATTTGACCCGTTAAGGGTATTCGCGCATTAATTGGTCTATGACTGACCAAACCATCATCCCCACTTCCATACTTGTCCAAAACATTACTCTAATCGAATAACTTGCTTCTAAACCACTTTTAAGTTCGTTTACCCCAAAATACCCATCATGGGCATTTTGGTCAACCTTAAACCCATCATTTACGACGAAAGACTTTAACACATATTTGACCTCAAACATCATATTTAATTCATTACAACGCTTTATTACTTACTTGTACTACGAAGTGATTACGGAAATCACTTACCTTGTGCATCCGTGTTCATAACCGCTTCCTTGCCTCATCTTGACCCGTTGGCCTTCCATGCTTGGTCCATGCTAGTGTGGTTCCTATTCTTTCATGCCGTCATGCCATAATAATGTTAGTATTTATACTTATTCATATTAACATACATTTTTCCAACTCTTATCTACATTGACTTCCACTAACACGCATACGACATGATTTGTCAACCACTTAGATCATATTAATGACATCATATTAATTTCATACATAATGTCGTATAACACATACAACTATATGATCGCCTAGTCGCTTACACAATATACACATACTTATGCTTTCTTAACTCTACATTCGACAACCGCATTGTTTGACATTCGCACAATCAAATTATCATCTTACATATGTACACGACATAATTCCAACATTATCACTTATCAATAAACTACGCATCACATATTCGTACACATTTGCTCTCAATCACCATGAATCAAATGCATAAAGTATATGGCGAGCATTACATCATTGGGACATAAGGTACAAGTCCCTAATGCATAATTTTACCAAACCATACCTTCAAATCCGAATTCTCATAATGACTCCACCTTAAGCATACTTAACTTATTATTTTGCTAACGGCTACACCATAAGCACCTTCTATACATAATTACCCATAACTTTCATACAATTTCACAATTTTGCTCTCTTAGGCATTTTATCGAACACTTGGCGGGTGTATTACTAGCAAAACATTATGTACAAGCATTCTTTGCAAATTCTTACTAACTCATATCAAGATCATCAAATTCCACTAGAATCATGTAATTTTCATACTATACCCAAATTAACTGACCATTACTCATTACATACAACATCATACATCAATCTTACACATCTAATGAACATGCATGATTATCCATATCATCATCTTCACTACCACAAGTGGGTTTCATCCAAAATCATCAAATTACTTAGAATCTTGCATAGTTCATGTTCTATAATGTGATTCTAACACATCTACATGATCAATTTCATACAATTTCATGGATTGACCATAACCCACTTCATAGCAAGATCATCAAATCATAAAATACAACTTACCACATGTTTGTTAGGGCTAGATCATCAAGAAAACGAGTTCATGCATCGGATTTGAGCCTAATTTCCTTGTCAATTTGAAGCTTTCTTGGGAACTAGGGTTTTCACCCTTTCCTTCTTCCTTCTGCTCGATCTCACGCACACACCCCCTTGTGTGTGAGATTTTTTTGTTTTAATTAAATTCAGATTCCAATTTGACAATCTTGGTCCCTCATGTTCTTTCTTATTTATTTAACCCCCATTATTTTCCATTCTCAATTGATAGCCAACACTATCTAACCAAGTTAGATAGCTTGGTTATTTGTGAAATATCCCACTTAACTAATAAATCCTACTTACTTATGCCAACCAAATAAAATGTCCAAATAAAATATTTAGACCCGAGTTTTGGGGCGTTACAAATATATAATAACTTATTTGTCGAAAATAATGTGTTTCCAAGAAAATAATCATTTGTCCCGAAATTTATATATTCTCTAAATATACTAGGAAAATATATTATAACTTTTCAAAAATAATATGTTTTCTACTTGTCCAAAAATATGTTATACTTCGTGATAAAATCACATTTTTCGTTATCAAAATAATATCCATCAAAATTATACTTGGGACGGTATTTTGTTAAGTTATATTATTTTTCTCTGAAATGATACAACTATACCACTTTATACAACTATACCACTTTGCAATCGAATAATCACACAAGCGTTTTAGTATGAAATATATATTCTAAATATATATTCATCCACTTTTATTTACGAAAACCAACCTCCGACACTTTGTATTTTGTTACAAAAATTATGGCGAGTTTTATTTGGAGAAACAAAGTTTAAAACATACTTGTAAACACTTGTTAGAAAATAATTTCCAAGCCCTTTATATTTTTAGAAAATTTCGCCATAGTTTCCCCTAAAAACGGAGGAGTCCATGCTATTAAGCATATCATTTTCTTTTCAAAAATCAATCAACAATCAAGCTTTAAACAATTTTACATTACCAAGAGCAAAAACTATATGCGTTACATATTAATCATGAACTTGATATATCACAAAAACGCGTAGTAACTTGGTAAAGCGTTTAGTGGACTTAGTTACCTTCCAAAGTGTATTCATTTCTTTAAAAATCCTTTTCTTAAAAGAACCAAGTGTTTACAACTTGTAACCATTTTTTACAAAAATTAATCTTTTGAACTCTTCTTGTAAATAAAGTGTTCTTACACTTATTTTATCACCAAAAATGGTGTAAGTGCAAGTAAAGGTCTTGATCTTTATAAAATCGACTCTTGAACTTGGTTTGTTTAGAAAAGTCTTTTGTAAACCTCGGATCTACATGATCATCAACCTACTTGTTTACTTATATTTCAAGAAAATCATTTTCCTTCAAGTTCATGTTTAAACTAGAATATGATTATTTCATGTAATCCCCTAATCACCTTCTAACTTGTTAAACCATGTTTTTAATCATACTTTAACAAGTTCAATATAGTGATTAACATCACATTACCAAGAATCAACAAGTAATCAACAATATATTCACAACAACATCATACTACAACATTTCATCATGTTTCATCTTTATGTAAAGCCTTATGTTCATGATTTATGTTTGTGTTCTTGTAGTGTTCATATGATTTCATCATGATATAATCTTTAATCACTAAAACATGAAGTAAACAAGAGTTTAAGGAAGTCCTACAACTAGCTTAAAGCTAGGGAAGAACTCAAGAACAAAAGATGATGAAGATGGTGTGTAAAAGCAAGTGATGAAAGCTCCTTGATGATCCACAAGCTACAAGCTCCTTTAGTCACCTTCTAGCACTTGAAACAAGCATGAAAATGGAGTAATGGTGGTGACAAGGTGGTGGTGGTGGCGGTGGCGGTTGTGTAGTGAGCCGAGAGGGAGAGAGAGATGTGAGGGAGTTGGGGTGATCTTGTGAAGATATGGAGTGGTATGGTGATCTTGCACACCATACTTATAAAGATTTCAATCAAATATTTTGTACAAGAAATCAAGCAAAGATCAATTAAAATAATCAACATAATCTTGAAGGTATGGTGTGAAGTATGGTGGTGATGGTGACTGATTGGTTAGGGGGGGGTTAATTGTAAAATTTTGGTGAAAAGTGGGTAAATAATAGTTAAATTCCAAGTATATACTTACATGTTTTAGTTAGTTGATATCTAGCGGGTGTTATGGTGTTCGGGGATCATAACTAGCCAAGAAATATTTAAACAATGTATTTGGCAAAATTTTGGTGTTCCGGGTAATGTCCGGTTGTTCGGTTAGATACCGTTCCGTTAAAGTGCTTAGTTATACTGTATAGTGTCTTTTATGTAACCTTTTGTAACACTATTAATTCCCGACACTTAGGAAAGCATACAGGACCATTTTTCCATGTTTTTGCACATTACTAGCATGTTAAAATGCTGAATTTCTGATAAATAATGCAGAATTCTGCATTATTAGTGAGTTTTAGGCACTTTCCGGTACTTAAACTATCATCTAGAGACGCAGTTTTATGGTCCTTACTTCCCTACACTCCATACTAGTGTAGTACCTTGTCCCTGGCTCATACTGGCCTCAAATCATTGTCTGTCTATGTACTGGCATTGTCAGTATATTTCTGAGCTATCCGCTCACTGTGCTAACTGTGCTTTGTGCATCAAGTTTGTCACTAAAGTTGGTGTGCAATAAATGGAGTGACAGTATGAAATGTGATGCATAAGTATGTATGATGCAAAAATCATAAAGTAGTTTAATTCATCAGTTGTAATCAAGCACAGTCATTAAGCACAAATTAATAATTAATTAATTGTACGGATACCTGTAATTTTGAGGGTTGTCACATAACTTCATTCAATTTCACTGTTTGATTTTAACCCACTTATGAAATTTCATCAAATCATAAAATTCAACTTACCTCTTGTTAGACTATATTAAATGAACGATTCTATGTGTTCATGCAGTGATTTAAGCCATGATTTCCCTTCAGTTTTCATGATTTTGTGAAGATGAGGGAAAACCCTTCTTCCCTTCTTGTTCCTGGCGACACCCACATGCACACTGTGTGTGTGGTGTGTTTTTATTTGTTTTATCAGTTTAACTTTCATTCTTTACACATTCAACCCCTCACATATGAACACTTATTTTTAAATGACTAAAAACTTATTCCTTTTAGTTAAAGTTCTAATTCACATTCTAACTAGGTTCACACTCCTAGTTATTTCTTGTAGCATACTATAGCAGTATATATATATATATATATATATATATATATAGGTAGAGGATCCTGTAAAAAGTGCTCAAAGTGTGAGAAGTGTATTATAACACTATATATAATACTATATAACACCATATAAACACCGTATAACAATATGTAACACCATATAATACCATATAACACTATGTAACACTATATATCATTATATAACAAATATAACACTATAGGTTGTCTGATAGCATGTCTATGATAGATGTATAGTGTTATATTTGTTATAGAATGATATATAGTGTTACATAGTGTTATATGGTATTATATGGTGTTACATATTGTTATACGGTGTTTACATGGTGTTATATAGTATTATATATAGTGTTATAATACACTTCTCACACTTTAGGCCCTTTTTACACTATCCTTACCCTATATATATATACAGGGAAGGTTCTATGCAGAACAGTAAATATTGCGAGAACACGCAGAACAAAATGAATCATTCATTTTTTCAATCCTAAAAACCTAAAAAGTAAATGAAAATATTATAAATGTAAGATTTATTGTTTCTCACACTAGAATTTAAAGCAAAATATGAAAAATCTTCAGTTTTTAAATAGCCTACACACATGTAGGTTATGTGTAGGCTAAATTACCTACATGTATGTAGACTACGTGTAGGGAAAAATATATGATTTTTTATGTATATATAATACACATATGAATGTAAGAAACATAAAATTTAAGAAATATGAACCATAAATCCCAAAATTTAGTGATTTAGAGTTGTTCTTTTTGTTCTCGCAATAATTAGTGTTCTGTAATGATCCTTATACTATATATATATATATATATATATATATATAGAGAGAGAGAGAGAGAGAGTAGGAGTTTGGTAGAAAGTGTATTTTCCTAGAAAGTCTAGGAAGCAATGAGAATTGGACATGTGGCATTGAGTTATTTTAACTAAAAGGGCAACTATGTAATTTCACATTTTAATTTTATTTTTGGAATTTATTTTTCATTAACTAACATTCCATGATTTTCGGAATTTTTGTTGTTTTCGAATTCAAATCTGGAAGTCAATGTGTTTATCTGGAAAAACTATCAGCATGTCTTGGTGATGTGTTTTACTAGTCAGAAAGGTTGAAGTCAGTGTGTTTTAACACTCTGAAGTCTATATATAATCAGGTTGTGTTTTAACAGTTCTTTTGCATTTTAACACTCTGAATGTGTTTTATGTTGTTGTTTATGTCACATTACATCACATTTGTGTTTTTTGATGATTACATTACATCATAATGTGTTTTACAACAGTTTGTTTTTATACAGGAGTTTAACAAATCTGATTGTGTTTTAAGTCAGCAGATTTGCTAGAGGATTCTTGATATTGTGTTTTAACAGCAAGCAGATTTCTTGACATTGTGTTTTAACAGCAAGCAGGCCATTGTGTTTTAACAGCAAGCAGATTCTTGACGCTGTGTTTTAGCAGCAAGCAGATTTCTTGACGCTGTGTTTTAACAGCAAGCAGATTGCTTGAGGATTTTGGACATTGTGTTTTAACAGCAAGCAGATTAATTGACGTTGTGTTTTAACAGCAAGCAGATTGCTGGAGGATTCTTGACATTGTGTTTTAACAGCAAGCAGATTTCTTGACGCTGTGTTTTAACAGCAAGCAGATTTCTTGACGCCGTGTTTTACCATCCATGCTGGTAATCCTTCCATTTATCAAGAACGACTCAGAAACAGCGGTACAAGCCTCTCTACAATCATCAATTAAAACAGAAAAAACGCAGCCAAGTTACAAGCAGATTAAGACCGAAAACGTATATGCACTTCAAGAACTTTAATCACAACCCAAGATATGAATACCTAGTGAAGAAAAGGGGTATGAACAAGCCTTGGAACCGAAATCTGAATGCTCTTGGGGTCCTGTTTTGCGTTGCCAGCAGCAAGGGGAAAGAGATCGGTTTAGAGAGGGAGAGAGAGAAAGAGGGGAAATTGCATGAATTTAGGGATTGGTTATTGATATGGCAGTTTCTTGACTTATTTAAAACACTCCCAATTACCAAAATACCCTCACTATATTAAAAGTCTCTAATTATATAACTCAAATATTACAAGATTGCCATTGATTTAATCTCAACCCTTAAACACACCAATCGGATGGACCAGATCGCTTCCTAGACTTTTTAGGAAAAACACACTTTCCATGCGAACCCTACTCTATATATATATATATATATATATATATATATACACACACACACTAGACGTATACCCGCGCGATGCGGCGGGAAACATATCACTTAGGTTGGTGAGTTTAGGGCTAACATGTCGAGAAAGGGCACTCAATCCAAAATATGAAACTTTTAGGTTTCTAGAAAGATAATGGCTTGTAAAGTTCTTAACGTATCAAGAACATATGTGCACTTATATACATTTTTATATTATAATCATTTACACCTAATCTATCATCATCCATACCGAAGAATATGTAACTGATTGTCTCGTGTGTTAGAATTTTGTGAGTAAATATTGATATCCCGCTTATCTTGTTTCAACCCTTCATATTATATTTCTTAGTTTAAAATATTGTTTCATGTATCCTATTTTCTTTATTCAAAATGTAATGCGCATGTTTCTAACTAAGGTGTTGTTTGTTTTTTCAGAGATAAAACGTTGTAGTCTGCGGACCACATCTGCAAACCTCTGTAGTAGAAGAGGTGGACCAAACCTCTGCAGTCTGCAAGAAGACTGTTTGTTTTCTCAGAGGTGTTCCATAACAAACATCAAAAATTCCCATCACCAAGTCAATTGTATCCAAGACCACCTTTTGTCGAGCGTGATTGTATCCAATGCAATTTATCTCACTCCTTATGACTTTTTTCCAATAGATTCACCAACTCGGGGTTGCTAACCACAAGGTCTGCATAAATGAAGGCGTTGAGGGGTACAGTGAGGAAATAAATGATGGTAGGTCAACCTACACTGTAAAAAAGTGCTCAAAGGTCAACCTACACTGTTTTGACCCGTACTAAAATGGCCCGTTTTGACCGGAGCTTGTTTTGACCCGTTACCTGGCCCGTTACAACTACCCATATACAGTTTTTTATGATAGAACATGTATTCAGAAAAACAATGGTGTATCATTCAAACAATGTAAGCAGCTTTAACAGTGACCCGTATACAGTTTTTTATGTCCTATCATAACAATTAGCAAAACGATAAGCATGGCCAGCTACAACAATTAGAACAATAAGCATGGCCCGCTACAACAATGTAAATGTGAAACTCTTTTGTCAAGCAATCAACTTGTTCAGGAGTCATTCCACTATAGAAGAACATGCCAATCTGTTTAAGCATATAAAAGCATGATTTATATTCATTAAAATAACTATGACTGAAGGGTAAATTTGTAAATTTACCTGATTAGTTATGTGTTCCCATGATAACGGAGAGCCCAACTTCTCGATGTTTTCCCTAAGTGAAGTTCTCATCCTGATTATACGGTCAGCCATACCCTGGAAGGTGAAACTGATTTAATAAACATATATTTATTTATGTCAGCAAGAGGAGCATCGTCTGTCCTAGGTTCGTTACACTAATTCAGAACAGACGAAAAAAAGATTGAATTAGTATTAAGTACTAACCATCTCAAATTAACAGTGAAGCATACTTTAAGGTATAACCAAATGATCGCCTGAAAACATGATGTCCTCCTCGCAAAATTAATGCAGCCACATATTGTGCACATCCAATCCGAAAGAAGCATTGTGCTTCGGTGGCAGGAAACATATTATTAGATTAAACATTCCATTATAAAAACTCAAACATCGAATAATAATAGTATACCTATACTCAAAGAATAGCTTCCTATCATCAAGAAGAAGACCCTCATCTCCAACT
The DNA here is from genome assembly GCF_002127325.2 of Helianthus annuus. Taxonomy (NCBI): domain Eukaryota; kingdom Viridiplantae; phylum Streptophyta; class Magnoliopsida; order Asterales; family Asteraceae; genus Helianthus; species Helianthus annuus. The sequence continues at coordinate 69,676,296 of NC_035436.2, forward strand.
TTATCTATCATCGAGCGTGCAGACCCCTGATTTGCAGCAATACATACATAAATTCTGAACACAATGCTTGTGTTCGAATATAGAAAAGAAAAAGAGAAGGAAACGTAACCAATACCGTGGTCGGGAAATCTATAAATGCGAATCCACATCCTTGATAACACGGACATGACGAAGTGGTCCCCATTCAGCCTATAGTTAAAATAATGATATAAGAAACTAATTAATAAAAAAAAAATCAACAGAAGACTATAACAGTTGAAAACAAAAAATGGACCTCTCATCCACCAGTGGCTATGTAGCACGGGGACTTCATTTATGTGGTCGTACCCGTCTCGGGTACTTGTCAGGGACAGAAACACTATGGGTACTTGTCGGGGACGTTTCCTAAACGTTTCCAATGTCGGGAACGTATCTGCTAGAATAATTTAACCGGGGTAACCCTTTACCCAATGTATCTGCTAGAAGTATCCAGCCCGTTTCCATTTATTTTTAGGGTTTTTACCCTTTCAAATTCCACAACCAGCCATTAAATAAATAGACTTATCATATTTGGCTTCTCTAATCTCTAAACTCTCAAGTCTCATCATCTCTAAATCTTTATCGATTGCCGATCTCTCACTAGATGAACCGGAATTTGAAAATGATTTGATTATTGATAATTAATTACCCTTGGAAGATGTAGTATTTTTAGAGTTTGTTTAATGTATTTTTATTTTTTTATATTTTTTATTGTTGTACCCGTCTCTTGGAATTTTGAGTTTTGCCGTTCCTCGTTCCCGTATCGTCCCCGTACCCAGATCCCGTACCCGTTCCAGTGCTACTTAGACCAGTGGTGAAGAGCATGACGGTGTTTCTGTAGCTTGAAAGTTTAGGGTTCCGACCATCATAATTTGTTAACTTGATTAAACAACGATTAAAAAATGTAAAAAAAATATCTCTGATTAAAGTAAGAAACAAGTGTCAGATTTGTGTGATCGAACCTTTGAATCAGATCCATATCCAAATAAAGAAGGGATATTATCTAAACTAATTCCCTTGGTGAAAATCGTTTGAGGAAGATCTATTATGACAAAAGGGTATTTTCGTAAATTGAGAAGGTCCATGATTCCACCAATCACCAGTTCCAAGTAAAATTTTACAAATAAAAGTATGAAGTTTTTAGTTATTAAAAAAATGAATCTGTATTTTTGTTTATTTGATTACTTACATACTGCACCTTGTCTATAAATCCATGGATCACCAGACTTGCTTGCTTGTCTTTTGGAGTTTTCTGTAGAAAATGTGAAAGTGAAACCAAACGAAATTGAGAAAAGAATAAGATTAAATTCTAAAACTACATATTAAAAAAGTGAAATTAGGAAATACCTGAAGATTCACAATAACAACCTTGCCACCACCTACCTGGGAAATATTTCGAGGTAAACTGAACAGGGTAGAATTTATCAATACAGCCATAAAAGATTCATTTAAAAGATTCATTTAAATTCTATGGGCATACTTATGATCTGAATTGATCTGAGACAACAATATTAATATAAATCTTTTTAATGTATACGGTTAATATTCTTTCAAGTTAGTGATTATTCAAGACATCATATTAAACTAACAGCCGCCCTCAACAAGATTTGGATACCTCAAGGCTATACATTCCAAAAGAGAACTTTATTTAATTTTAGGTCATCCCAATTCAATACCAAAGTAATATCAACCCACCAGCTAAACTATCGTCGATATTATACAATTCCCAATGTCATTGTACCAACTAACGTTTTGTTTTGAGAAAAGCTTTGGTTCAGATTATTTTAACAGACCACGCCTAGTAACCTCCAAACATAACTATTAATTGACATGGGGTCATTAGTTCATTGCATTAATTTAGTGCTGTAATAATAATAAAGAAAACAATGGATAATTTGGTTCTTTTTTCTAACCTTGGAACCATCTTCCTCTAGGATAATATCAGGCCACTTCTCTCCAGCTTCACAAAACATTTGTTCAGTTTTTAATATCATCATTCCTATATAATAGTAAAAGTAAGATACAAAAAGTAACGCAAACCAAAATGTTATTGGTCACTTTGACTGGTTTGGCCGAGTGAAAAAACCCACATTAGCAGCACACAAAATATACTACAACTGGTCATGGTCACAATCTTCATTACACAAACCAAACTAAAAACCGATGGAGCATGTAATTAGAGGAGAACTTACCGGAGCTTCGTCGAAGACTAGATCTGGCATCTAAGTAGCACTGGAACGGGTACGGGATCTGGGTACGGGGACGATATGGGAACGAGGAAGGGCAAAACTCAAAATTCCAAGAGATGGGTACAGCAATAAAAAATATAAAAAAATAAAAATACATTAAACAAACTCTAAAAATACTACATCTTCCAAAGGTAATTAATTATCAATAATCAAATCATTTTCAAATTCCGGTTCATCTAGTGAGAGATCGGCAATCGATAAAGATTTAGAGATGATGAGACTTAGTTTAGAGATTAGAGAAGCCAAATATGATAAGTCTATTTATTTAATGGTTGGTTGTGGAATTTGAAAGGGTAAAAACCCTAAAAATAAATGGAAACGGGCTGGATACTTCTAGCAGATACGTTGGGTAAAGGGTTACCCCGGTTAAATTATTCTAGCAGATACGTTCCCGACATTGGAAACGTTTAGGAAACGTCCCCGACAAGTACCCATAGTGTTTCTGTCCTTGACAAGTACCCGAGACGGGTACGACCACATAAATGAAGTCCCCGTGCTACATAGTCTGGCATGATATTCTTGAGTCGCCGAGAGAGAGAGAGAGAAGGTCTGATGAAGTTTTGTGAGATGTGTGAGTTGTGAGAGCGAAGGGAATGGAAAGGTTGATCCGTGTGAACTGAATATCAGCCGTCCAGATCGTGATCCGTGTGAAAAAAGTGAAAAAAATGGACAGTTGATAATAATCCGGGTGAAGGGTAAATTGTTTGTGTTTTCTTGTGCTTTAAATCTTGTACATTGTGCATTAAGTGTGTTTTCAACACATTGGCAAATTACCATTCCTATCCCTTGGATATGCTTATCTATACTTCTATACTACTGTAATAAGCATATCCAAGGGATAGGAATGGTAATTTTCCAATGTGTTGAAAACACACTTAATGCACAATGTACAAGATTTAAAGCACAAGTAAACACAAACAATTTACCCTTCACCCGGATCATTATCAACCGTCCATTTTTTTCACTTTTTCACACGGATCACGATCTGGACGGCTGATATTTAGTTCATACGGATCAACCTTTCCATTCCCTTCGCTCTCACAACTCACACATCTCACAAAACTTCATCAGACCTTCTCTCTCTCACTCGGCAACTCAAGAATATCATGCCAGATCTCTCTCCAGGTGCCGTTTCATGACCAGATCTGTGAGGATTTCACCAGATCGATAAAGGTTTGCAACCCTTGGGGGACGGAAGAGAGTGATGGTGGTGATGATCCGGTTACAGGCTTCTATACGGTGTGACAGTGGTGGTCCTTAACAGCCACCATACATTGTTGACGGTTCCATGGTTAAAATGAGGAGAAAGACAACCTAGCCGTTTATCGTTGATGCTAATTTGTAAATTAGGACTTACATTCAAGTTTTCTGCATGAACATTTGAGACAACTGGCTGGGAGATCTGGAACCAATGGAACTACATCTAGGGTTGGTCGATTTCTCAAGAATGAAAGTGAAGATGGACTGTGAAGGCTATGAAAGGAGGGTCAAAAAGGTTGTGTGTTCTTTAGCAGGTCATCATCACATTTCTTCGGTTCTTACATGATCTTTCTTTTTCTATAATTTATTTTTTGTTTTGAGATTTTTTGTGGTTAATATTGACTGTTGTAAAAAAATAGTTTTTTTTATGTGTTTCTTAGTTGGTTAATAATTTTGTTTTAAATTGGTGTAGATTTTGAATCTTGCACACAACAAATCAGACATTCATGCCTTCATTGACAAAATTTTGTAGACAGCGGGTTAAGGTCACTTGCTATAGCATACTACCAGGTGATCCATTAATGTCCTTTTTAACAAACAAAGCTTGCTTTGCTGATTTTCTTTTATTTGGTTTTAGGATTTGATGTTTATTTTACTTTATTTATATCTTTTTGTTAAGATGGGAAGTTCTGTAGAGACCTAAAGAGACCCTTGGAAGACTGTGGCAGTTTTTGGCTAATGTCGCTATGTCATCCGCCACGTCATGATAGTGCTGACACGATTCAAAGGGGGTTTGAATCTTGGGTAAAAGTTAAAATGATTATATGGTAAGCGATTATCAAAATTTGAAAAAAAAACATGCTATTTGTGTTTCAACTGTTACAGTTCATCGTGGCTATGCCTTAACTGTTATACGATGTGTAGTGGCCGTAATAGAATTTGATATTTCTTTTGTGAAGCCACTGGATGTCGATTTAGCAAAGAGGAGTCTGTTTTGAGAAGTGAAAGATCTGTTTTGCCTTCATGCAAGCTTTTTTCTTGCAGGGATGTTAGGTGATTCATGCTTAAATTAATTGGCTTGGATGTTGTTGGTAAGCAACTCTTTGAATGATTCCAACTTTCAAGTTCAAATAAGTATGCCATTTTACACAAATGACTTGGGCTATTGAATCACATAGGCAGGCTTGCTCACTTATTTAATAATCCGAGAAAATCATATAGTTTTATACTTATATAGATGCAAGAAGAAATAAAAAAAATAAACAATAATCAGTTTCTAATATATTTTTGGTATTGACATACAAGTATCATTTTTCAAGGGAGTTGTAGAGGAATTTGGTATTCCAAAATTTGAGGATGATAACCTGCTTGGCGGTTTGGGAATAGAATGTTTGACGGGTTTTCTCATTTTGGCTTTCTTATAAGGGCGTTGAAGAGCCGTAAAGCACGATCTTGACACTATGGGGCTGGTTAGTGGGTATGGGCTTGATAATTGGGTGGAATGGGTATGCATATTATATATAGTGGCAAAAGATCAAATACAAATAATCTTAACATACTAAACATACAAATTGAAGGAAAACCCAAAAAGACAAGGTGGCATTTTTGTAATTACCACCAACTATCAAAGTTACAACCAAAAATACCTAAAAAAACACAATTTTTTTTTAACATTTTTTATTAAAAAATCGCTACATTTCGTTAGCAAAAAAAAAAATTTTTTTTTGGCTGCTACTAAAAGTAGCGATTTTTTAATAAAAAATGTTAAAAAATAAAATAAAATAATTTGTGTGTTTTTTTTATTTTTTTAGATTTTTTAGGTTTTTTTGGGGGTTTAGTTTTTAGCATTTTAGCTTGGGTGGGGGGGGGGTTAGGTTTTTTTTTAGGTTTTTTGGGGGGTGGGGGTGGGGGGGGGGGTTAGGTTTTTTTAGGTTTTTGGGGGGTGGGGGGGGGGGGGTAGGTTTTTTTTGGGGGTGGGGGGAGTGGTTAGGTTTTTTTAGGTATATTTGTAGAGTAACTTTGATAGTTATTGATAATTACAAAAATGCCACCTTGTCTTTTTGAGTTTTCCTTCAATTTGTATGTTTAGTATGTTAAGATTATTTGTACAAGAACTTTACCCTATATATAGTATAGATATGTGTGTGTGTGTGTATCTTTATGTAACTGTATTTGATTTGGTTGTATGGGGACATGTAGATCATTCCATCTTCTGAAGATGACCAAAAGGCGAAGTTATATCTCAAAACCTTTACACAATTCAAAGAAAGGGAGATGTACGACAAAGCACGGGTCAGAGCGGTTGTAGGCAGAACATATCCAACAATCAGAGTGGATACAACCTGGTTAAGAAACAAGGCTTGAAGGTAGTGGTTTTGTTTTGGACTTTGTATTTTACAGATTGATTTTTGATATTGTGTTTTGAACAATGTACGAACATTTCGGTTAACTTTTTTGATTGATTGATTTTCGGTTAACTTAATTCAAACACATTAGTGATAGCATGTCAAGAATTTATAGTCACTTTCATTTTTATGTGTAACCTTTATTTCTTTTGTTTTATTTTCTGTCTTTTGAATTTCAGGCATCCTAAATCATTAGTTTTATTCATTGTTAACCATTTGGAAGGTTGTCTTTAGGAGCAGTGGCGGAGCTTGACCAAAAGTTTCGAGGGGGCGTAAAGTGATGGGACCCAAAAAAAGTTTTCCTATCGTTATGTTTCGGGTCGGGTTGAGTTGGCTATTCGATTCAAGTCGGGTCAAATAATAATAGTTCCAAATAAAACAAAGTGTATATTTACCAAACTACCCATCATTTATATACAAAGTTTATAAATATTTAGGATATACAATTTAGGAAAAATAATTGGGGGGGCAATCCTATATAATTTTAAAATTTTCGGACGAAAAATCGAAACTTATACACTTCTAACCGAAACATTGGGGTGGGCGGGTGCACCCCCGGACACCCACTATACTTCGCCCCTGTTTAGGAGTGGCTCATTACAATCCAACATGGTTTCTTAGCAATTAGCATGCTTGATTTATGAAAATTGAATTTGATCCTACTCGAGCACTTTTGAAAGCTTTGGATTTTCAGATCTGCTTCTATCTTTATTTTTTTTTACTATATTTGCTGTGTTTTCAAATGCATTGGGTGGGTTCAACTGGTTTACATGTTGGTTATATCTTGTCAACCAATCATCCTTTTTCTAAATTAAAAATTAGTTTGCCTAATCTCAAATTTAGGCATGCACCCCTTATGTTTTTTGGGCATTAGGCAAGAATGAGAGGAGAAATACATGGCACAATATGATTGGGTGGGGGAAAAGTTTGCCTAATCTCTTTGGACATGCACCCCTTACACCTTAAGAATCATGTCTCTTTGAAATTAACAGAGCAGATTGAATTTATCCTTCACTCATGCCACCTACTGTGTCCTCCTCTGCAAACTGAAGTATTAGTAAAAATATGATATTAGGGATATAAATTATACTAAAGAGATGGCCAGATATGTAAAAGCACCTGTCACCAGCCTCTTTTCATTATGCGGCTAGTCACCGCCTTGTCAGTTCTTAAACGTAAAGTGCAGTTGAGACACATTTTGTAGTGGCTGTTTCTAAAACCATTAATAAAGAATTGTTTTTAACTTTCACCGTAAGTTGGTTACAAGTCTTGAAACCTTGTTAACTGTTCAAGTTTCTACCAAAATTTAGCTTAATTAGGCGAAATGCCACTTGTTGCAATTTCTTTTGTTGCCTTGAATTAAAGTTCTCCTAATATGTTTCTAGATTCTGCATCGATAGATATGAATTGGATCTGGAGGTTGAAAGTTGGGTGACAGGTCAAATGGGTTTCGGTTACAACGGGTCATCTTTTAGTACGAGACTGGATTGGATTGTCCCGACCCATGCATTCATTTGTAACTTTATTTTTACTTTTGATAAACCTTTAATGCTTTACTTATGATTTAAAATATTATTATTACAATATTAATCTAAATCTATGACTATAACGATTTAGGAGGTTGAATACATAAGAAATAGATTCCGGATGATTTCCAACTTGTTTGGCATGCTCCCCTTTTAGCTACTTTTTTTATTTAACTCATTTGAGCAGTTTGGGATCAAAACCCAAATTGACCCGTCCATCAGTAAATGGGGTGAATTTTTCGCATCTGCTTATATCGAAAGAGAATTGAAATTCTTATGTTGTAATGTTTTAACTTAAATTGTTTATTTGATATGTCTTATATGATAAGAATGTTTTAACTTTTGTTGTAGATTTTTTTGAAGTGCAAATCTTTGCCTGACAACTACTGCACCAGAACATGCTAGCGAATATAAAAATTTAGATTTTGGGACGTTACCGAAGAAATAGCGGCTGCCGGACCCCGTCGCCGGAGCTCACCGGTCAACCACCTCCACTGTCGTGGTGTCTCCGGAGCCACCACTGCCGTCGAGAACCCCTGTCACCGGCTCCGTCACCGCCGCCGCAGCGGCGGCGCCACCCCCTTCTTCCTCTCCAGCCTCTCTCTCTCTCTCTTTGACTTCCTCTCTCCGATGCCGCTCCGCGCCACCACCATTCACCACCCGCATCAACCACACACTTGTAATCGGTTGACTCAAATGGAAGCTTGGAAACCAACAAACCCCGAGGAAACCTGTAACCAGAGAGACGCCGGAGGTCGCTGGAGGCGCGGCTCCGATCGTCGGAGCTGGCAGAGGAGACGAGGGGTGTGGGGGTGAGCATGTTTGGAGATGAGATTTTGGGTGTGAGACGAAAAGGAGGTCGGAGGGGGTGTGGGTTTGTCGGAGTCAGCGCCGGTGATGGTTTGGTCGTCGGTCAAGAACATCGAGAGGGTAAAGAGGGGTGTTTTCGTCAGGTGCGTGACAAGAGATCGACTGTGGTGTGTGTTTGTAGAGGATATGGAGGTGGGGGATAAGGTTAGGTGTTGGGATTGAACCCTAACAGAGGAACAGATAATGTAAAGCCAAAACCGGATCCCATCAGTGGACACTTAATAAGCAGCAGTTTGCTCTAATCTTTCCCCTTGACAGTGGTTATCTAACAGCTGATGAATGTTAAGTGCTGCTCAACTACAACAACTGACAAACCAAACTCTGATGATTATTTAACAACTGCTGAAGACAAACTCTGTTGCTCTATCTACTGCCGTCTCCTAAGTACTGCCGAAGATTCAAGCACTGCCCTCTCAAAGACTGATCACCTTTGAAGAAAGCACTGAAGACTCAACATCTGTGCTAAGGCTACAACAGTGGAACGTGAAGCAGTAGTTTCCTTATGTTTTGTACTTTAGTGATTATCAGATGTTACATAACAGTAGTTTGTATAGAACAGTATTTGTAGTTTGTTAGGTCGTTAGATGTCACTATCATGGTGACGTCAGCTGAGGCATATCAGTAGTTTGGTTTGCCTATAAGTATAACAGTACTCTGTACTGTTACACTTGATCGTTTTGAGTGAGTTTTTCTCCTCAATTCATCCTTTCATCTTGTGCAACCAACTCTGGTGTATCAGGCTGAGGGGGAGTTTAGATTGTAAGCTTGCTGTAATCATTTGCTTTCTATTGTAAATCTTTTGACTCAATGAAATAGCAATTGTTTATCAATCTATACTTTCTTTTGATTATGTTTACAAAGTTTGCTACTCATCCGCTGCACTTATTCGTTTTATGCAAACAAACACAATCACAAACAGCCTTCAGATCCTAACAATTGGTACCAGAGCGAGGACAGTCAAATTCGATCTAACAATCAATTTGACATAACAGTTAAGCTCAAAACTCATTGATACTAAGGTTGGTTGCATTCAGTTGAAAAACAGAGTAACGAGTAAATCATGGATAAAATGAATATTCTAAAACTCTGTAAATCAACCAAAATGTCATATGACACACAAATCTCACACAACAAGTGTTTTCATACATATGTCACTCATAGTTTTCAGATCTGTAAAATATCTGATAAATTATGGGATCGTTCGATGCTTTCAAAATTGATTTCAAATTGTTGTTTTGATATTTGTGATGTTTTCAACAAACAACTAACGTATGTACCTCAGTTCAGCAAAACTTGTGTTCATCTAAAACACTAGAATACTGCTGAAAAGGAAAAGAGGGAATAAAACTTTTGTCAAAATCTCTCATGTGCTCAAAGGCAAGTTGAGTACCTTCAAAAGGACCAAATCGACTTTGTCTAAACACATTGAGAAAATAAGGTGTCAAAACAGTCCTAATCATAGGTAATGTGAGATCTGTAATGAAACATGATCAAATATGGTCAGATCTCTCAAAACATTGCTTCAAAGTGATTATGGACAAAGCATGTTCAAAATATAATCTCCTAGTGAGTATTTCTGAACATGTAAATAAAAAGGGTAAAAAGGGAAAATGAACAAATCTCAAAGTGTAGCTATCTCAAAACTTTTGAAATCAAAAGAAAAGAGCATAAGCAGAAAACACTTTTGAGGTTAAAGTTAGGTCATCAGTGGTCATCATACAACTGTGTGCATTTATCAATACAGAAATTGTTCTGGTAACAATGGCATCTCCAGTGAGTGTGCTTAAAATGAATTTTCAATCAATTAAGAAGAAAATGACCAAAACAATGGTCAAAATAACTTGAGAATAATATGATCATGAATTTACTGGTAAATTGTCAGATCCTTTTGATTATTTTCAAAACTTCCTTTAATTTTTTTTAAGGAGTTTTCCTCTTAAATAAAAAAAACCAGATATATTGTATTTATTTTAAAATATATTATGATCTTTTTACTCATTTTTTTATAGTAAAAGTTCATCTCTGGTCTGGATGTAATTACCTTATTTATGTGTGGAATTACTATCCTTAAAACTGATCAAAAGGAAATGACACACATATCAAGGTCATGTTAAGCTCAAATTAGGTTTCCACTGATCATAAATTGATTGCAAATTGACTTAGACTACTGAGATACTCATGTTCTAGTTCCAGTAATTAGACACAAAATGAGCAGCTCAAGTAGAAATGTCTTCATCATCTGGGATGCTAAACCACTTCTGAAAAATAGACAGATGGCAAAACCTTGAACAAAATTTCTGAGAATCACTGCTGACAATTTAATCTTGATATTATGCATCTAAAATGTGTATTGTTAAGAATAGCATTTCTGGTACTCAACAGATGATAGACAAGAGATTGTGCTTTTACAAGAACAAATCATTTTCTACATCTGAACAAACAGTTGCTAAAAGAATTTGTCAAAAGTCAAAACACTGCCGCACAAACAGTTGTTAAACATATGATCCTCATTGGTTTTTATCCACTGTTGTTCCTAAAATGCTGTTGAGCCATAACATCTGCTCTCTAAAGTCTGTCCACTGCTATAGTGTCAACCTCTGTTCTTCAAAAACACTGATATTTAAAATCTTTGTTCCATCCACTGTTACACCCACCATTTCATTTTATTACCGTTGTAACTACTGATACTTGATCCATCAGTAGTTGTCAAAACAACTGTCCTCCATCATTTACCATTCCATCAGATGTTTGACACGTGGTCAGATTTTAGCCTTCAGATCAAAATAACCGCTGCCACATCAGCAATCACTTTTTCCTTGAATAAAACCCTGATTAAATCCAAACAGGGTTTTACTGTCGAATTGAATTCCAAAAGTTCTCTTCTCATAGCAGTTTCCCTCTCATAACTCCAAAAATCTTTTCGATCTTCTTCATCCAAAATGACGAAACCAAAATCGAAAACAAAATCAAAACCATCATCTTCCTCTAAAACAGCAGAAGCCACTCAAATGGCCGCTGAAACACCGGAGATCTGCTACAAAACTCCACACAATTATGTATGTATACTCACAAAACCTACCGATAACCACACCTTCGATTCCATCCTTGACATCCTCTCTGCATCAAAGTACAAAAATTTGATAACAGCAGACGCTCCTATTTACCTTGACACCCAGAGAGAGTTTTGGAAACATGCCACCCTTGAAAAACAAGGAGATATCATCGCCGCAATCAACTCCTTGATACAGGGTAAGAAGGTAAATATCTCACCAAAATCCATCTCTGAAACCTTTAAACTCGATGATTTAAATGGAAAAACCTCTTTTACAAAAGACGAGTTGGTAAAGGATTTCATGAAAAGGGGCTATGCAGAACAACCAAACAGGGACACCCTACAAAAGGGTTACTTCCCTTCTGCACCCAGATTTTTATTCCACACACTGCTCATGTGTGTTTCAAATAAAACAACGTCCTTCAATGAGATACCAACAAAAATCCAATGCCTGGGGTATGCAATTTTGAACAATGAAAACTATAACTACTCCAAGGAAATATTTGATGATTTGGTAAAGAACGTTGATAATAAAGCATTTCTGCTCTTTCCGAGGTTTCTAAGTTACTATTTTGAACAAAAATTTGTCGAGAAAGAGGCAGAAGTGCCCAAACAAGGTGTCTCATTCAAAATAAACAGCTTAACAATAGAAACTTTTTCAAGAATGATGGCACCAATAAAATTAAAAACAAAAGAGGGTGAGCAGGTTTTAGAAACTGCCACTGACCCTCAAGAAACCACTGCTGAGCCCATTGCTCCAGGTGATCAGAGTAGCACACCCACTGCTCTGAAACCCACACCTGCCACCATCAAAAAGACCAAAAGAAAACCATCCAGAAAACCCACCAAACCCAAAACAAAGGCAACTCTGGAAGATGAGATCCCAGAGCAACTGCCAGTGACAACACAAAAGTCACCAGAAACCACTGCTGCTATTTCCTCACAGCAGATGGAAGAAAGATCTCAACCCCAGCCTAAAACTCCTCCTGCATCCTCACAAAAGGACCAGGTTGTAAGCACAGGGACACCAAATTATGAAGCTCTGTATCCACTCGGATCCATCTTCCACAGTCCTGATCCCAAGGACATGTCTCTTTCAACACCCATACCCTCACCAATCACATTACCACAATCAATAATACCCCTGTTGCATGCAGTTGATATGGCACAGACACAAACCAGTTCCTCTCTATCACCTATTACTGAGAGTATACCTCCACAAGTGACTGGGTCTGATGCTCATACCTCTGCTATCCCAGCAACAGCTGAGGAGGTTACACCCCCTGAGTTACAAGTAACTCTCGGTGGTAGTTCAAGTGGAGCAGCAACTACAACTGATGGATCAACAGATCTTCAGTTGGACAGTTGTTACATTACTAAGACTCCCTTGAAGGCAATTTCTTCCATGGCAACATCGATAACCACCAGCAAGTTATCTTTAGCTGCTGGTAACATCAAAGGTCCATCGATTGCTGAAGAAAGAAGTCCCCAGTACCAAGAAAAAGGGGCATCAATGGATGACTTTTGGGCTACAGCTCCTAAGTCACACATTGATACAACCACTGCTGGTGGGGATTCAGATGATCCTGTTAACTCAGGTGATGATTCAAAATATAATGAATTGACGGCCAGAGTTGAAAATCTGGAATCTACAGTTGCAGAAATAAAAGATATGGTGCAGCAGCTGTTAGAAGCTCAAATAGCCCAATCTTCTGCCCCTCCTGCTCAAGCACCTGCTCCACAAGCATTTGCTGCAAATGAGCTATGGAATATTCTCCAACCACTGCTTGAACATCAGCAACAATTGGCTGCTAAACAGCACGCAAATCAAGTAAAAATGCTGACCAACATGGTGGAATCTCGGTTCAAAGTCACTCAAGCAGACATCAAGGCTATAAAGGCCAGCATACAACAGAATGCTCAAAGTGAGAAAGCTCCTTCTGCCATTCTCTTCATGGACACACCCCTGGCAGATAATGCCAAAAAGGGGGAGAAAACCAGGTTGAAAAAGAAAGGTATAGAAGATGGGGTGTACATTGAACCAGAGAAACCCAAAACCTCACAAACTTCAATAGCTGATACAACAGTAGTTACAAAAACTGCTGTCAGTAGCCAAACAGCTGTCATCTCATCAACACACACACCTCCAACACACACCACCACAACTACTACTCCACCACCATCATCATCTGTGTCTATAACACAAAAACCACCACTATCATCATCTACAATCACATCACCACCACTGCCTCCTGCCATAAAGCAGAAGACAGCAGATGTCATAACATCTGTTGTAATGACAACAGTAGTTGAAACACCAGTTGTTTCAACCACTGTTAGTCAATCACATTCACAATCCACTGCCATAAAATCTCAAACATCATCAGCCTCTCCTACACTAAAAAGGAGAAGGGTTTTCATTCCTGATGATGATTCACCACCACCATCACCACCATCAAATATCATGTCACATTCTCCATCCCCTGCTCAAAAGCAGAAGACAACTACTGATACATCAGTAGTTGTAATGACAACAGCAGTTGAGACACCAGTTGTTTCAACCACTGTTAGTCAGACATCCACAACTGCCCTAATTCTTTCTATATCACAACCACAGCTCTTAAAAAGAAAAAGAAAGCCAATCACTGCTGATGAAGGTAGTCATGATCCTAATGCTGCTAAATATCCACTTGAACTTGAAGCCATCAAAAATGAGATGAGGCAGTTTTATTCAGAAGCAGATCCTTCAAAAAGAAAATTCTCCTCTCTCATTGGCTACATGTCTCCAGAAGATATAAATGACTATCTCAGAATCAAGGCAAGGCAGGCTAAAGTAAAAGCTAAGGTTGATAGTGAAAATGAAAGCTTAAGCGAAGAAGCCACTGCTCAAAGACTGGAGTTCTACCTTACAAAGGTAAAGCAGATAGAAAACTTTGCACAAGAGCTAGAAAGGGAAAAGGCTGATCAAAAGAAGAAATTAAGAGAACAACTTCTAGCCTTCATTATGAAAGAAAAGTTCTATCCTGCAGAAGAACAACAGTTTGAAGAATGGCCTTTGGTAGCTTTAAAGCGTGAGGCAGAGAGGATTCAAAAGGTGATGAATGATCCTGCAAAGAAGAAAACTGCTCCAAACTGGAGTAAGTACAAAAGGCTCATTGCTGATCTCACTGCTGAGTACAAAAGAAAGAAAAGGGAGTTGGTGGATGCCAAGATAGACACTGCTGAAGCCATATCAAAATGGTCTAGGCAACAAACAGATCAAGCCTATGAAAGGCTGAAGAATAGAAAAACTGTTGAGTCAAGGGCTGCACAGAAACGAGAACAAATGTTGAAACTTGAACAGCAGATAGACAACCTCAAAACAGTGTTGAAAACAGCAGACAGCCTTACTCTTGAGACAAACCAAGAAGAAGGTAAACAGCTGACTGAGGCAGAGGTTAAAGAAAAAGAAGCAGAGTACTTCAAAGACATCATCATGAAAATGGGTCTGAAAGAAGGCAACTCAACAAAGCTTCAGAGCCTGTTTAAAAAGGCATTAAACAAATCTGCATCACCAAACACTGCAACAAACACTTCAGAGATTGACAGGCAAGAACTCATTGAACAAGAAACTGCAGATGACATAGCTGCAGCAAACAATGTCATTGAAGAAGCCCTCAAAAGAATGTCTGATAGTTTGCGTGTGTTTTCAAGGCCATCATCTTTCAACTCATCAGGAACTAAATCTCTCCCAAGAAACCCATTAGGCTTTAAAATACTAAAGTGGATGTCTGATCAAAAGACCCACGTATTGACTCTGGTCAGAGCCAATGGTGAGGTGAAGCATATATCAAGGAAAGAAGCACTGGGCCTTAGTGTTCAAGATTTGCAGGATCTCCTTGAGCTCTCACTGTGCAGGGATGAAGATGACCAGAGTGCCAAAGAATTTAAAGCTGAATTCAAAGAACAAGCTAAGGCACTCTTGATGAGTAATAAAGGTCCTGAATAAGGAAGGGTTTTGGCATTATCTGTTCCAGGGGGAGATTGTTGGGATTGAACCCTAACAGAGGAACAGATAATGTAAAGCCAAAACCGGATCCCATCAGTGGACACTTAATAAGCAGCAGTTTGCTCTAATCTTTCCCCTTGACAGTGGTTATCTAACAGCTGATGAATGTTAAGTGCTGCTCAACTACAACAACTGACAAACCAAACTCTGATGATTATCTAACAACTGCTGAAGACAAACTCTGTTGCTCTATCTACTGCCGTCTCCTAAGTACTGCTGAAGATTCAAGCACTGCCCTCTCAAAGACTGATCACCTTTGAAGAAAGCACTAAAGACTCAACATCTGTGCTAAGGCTACAACAGTGGAACGTGAAGCAGTAGTTTCCTTATGTTTTGTACTTTAGTGATTATCAGATGTTACATAACAGTAGTTTGTATAGAACAGTATTTGTAGTTTGTTAGGTCGATAGATGTCACTATCATGGTGACGTCAGCTGAAGCATATCAGTAGTTTGGTTTGCCTATAAGTATAACAGTACTCTGTACTGTTACACTTGATCGTTTTGAGTGAGTTTTTCTCCTCAATTCATCCTTTCATCTTGTGCAACCAACTCTGGTGTATCAGGCTGAGGGGGAGTTTAGATTGTAAGCTTGCTGTAATCATTTGCTTTCTATTGTAAATCTTTTGACTCAATGAAATAGCAATTGTTTATCAATCTATACTTTCTTTTGATTATGTTTACAAAGTTTGCTACTCATCCGCTGCACTTATTCGTTTTATGCAAACAAACACAATCACAGACAGCCTTCAGATCCTAACATTAGGGTTTTTAAGTTGAAGAAGAAAGAGAGCAGAGACATATAGGGGGTGTTTGGCATAGCTTTTTTATCCAAGCTTATAGCTTTTTTAGCTTATTTTTACAAAATAAGCACTAGTAGGTGTTTGGTTTAGCTTTTTAAGCTTATGCTTATTAGCTTTTATAAGCTAATTTCAAGAAGCTTATGGGTTGATGGTTTTTTAGCTTATTTGAATAAGCTTATTTGAACAAGATGATTTTTTACTCATTTGCCCTCAAATGGTGGATTAACTCATTTAAATATTATACACACAATGGTATTATACCTCTTCCCATAATACACAATGGATTAACTCAACTTGTAGAATATAAGCTAATCCAAACACTTAAAAATAGCTTATCAAATGAAAGAAAATAAGCATAAGCTACTTTAAAATATAAGCATAAGCCAAATAAATAAAAGCTAGGCCAAACACCCCCATAGTGTGTGCGTGTTGTCTGTGTTCTCTAAAGATAGGGTTCAAAATAAGGTTGTTTTTTATATCTAGGGTTTGGTGAGTGGCTTGTCTGTACCTACGAACCCGTTTTCGCACCCGATCTTCCTATAACATCGTAGAATAAAATTTTTGGGTTAAATGTTCGTGAACTAGTCTCGGTAGACATTGTTTGCGCGCTCGTTCGTCGATTACGGTAATAATCGCGTAAAGTTGCGTCGTTAGTCGTTTTAATCCGTTTTTCGATCCAATTTTGACTGCGGTTATTAAAATTTAATTACGAAGGTAAATCATAAAATTTTAGTTTTGAAGGTAATACGAGTGTCCAATGCCTTCGTTTCATTGCTGGTGCGTTCCTGTAGTCGCGTTTTTCGTTCACGTTTGCGCTTTGTGACATTCAAAAGCGCTATAAACTCGTAAAACCAAACTCATATGTATAAAATTCGTATTTGTCAGCGTTGTCAGTATTTTGTATGGTGTCAGTTCGTTACCGTTTAACGTTCCGTAGATTTCCCGAAAATCATCATACGCGGACTGTAAGGTTAGAAAGGCGTTCCTAGGCATTCCAAAAGCCTAATTAAGTTAATTCGTGCTGTAAACACTATCTATTATCGCCTTAAACGTTTGTTATATGCGAAATTAAGAGGCGTTAATTACCGGTTGTCACATTCTCCCCCTGTTGCAGAAATTTCGTCCTCGAAATTTAGACTATGTTATCTCCTCAGAGTTGTTCCATTCGTAGGTAAGTACGAATAATATTAAGGTGAATGACTGCGTAATCGAATCAAGACTTATTCGAATTATGTGAATTCAAGGCCATTTTGCGTCAATAAGAACCTAACGGTTCAACTGAGTTTGTTCCAGAAATCGATGTCAAGTGAACAAAGTGTTGTGATACTATCACCAATGTGACTAAGTTTACAGCGGTCCAACAAAAGAGAAATTTCGACCCATAGAATTCCAAATGAGCGTTCACAATATGCAAATCAATTTTTGAAACAATAGAATTCACTATCAACGGAATTTGCATTGGTTGTTGTATAATGAAACACAGAATCAACAAGTTCATTTGAAATAGAAACCTGAAAGTGATTCGTCGACTAACAAACCAATAAGAGAATAAAAATCTGTGTGTTGACATTATTGAATTGCAAGGATACACCGAAATACAAAGAATATAGTGTATCATTGTCTTAATACATAGTTGCATTAAGACTATTCGAATGATTAGTCAAACAAAAGTACACATTGTTTTGCATGAAACGATCAATCATGATTAGCCCAAGCTACAAGTTTATGTCGACACCACAAGGTGTCGTAGTGATTGAAATAATCCAATAATAGCGATGACAGAACAAATTCATCGTGTTTTGAAATCAGATGCAAGGTTCAACGAAGTGAATCTAAATATTTGTTCCAACAAATCTCATAGGATTTTCAATTGATAATGAAACAACAACTAAATAATGTTCTCGATCGAAGATGAAAAGCGATGAATATCACAAAATGTTCGATCGATGCTGAAAGAACCGTTAAGAGGTACACCGGAATGTAACATGAATTTGTGTACCATTATCTTAACACACAATTGTATTAAGACTGATTTAATACGATAAATCAACAAAGTCGATTTAATATAGATAAACAAATAAATAAATAATTAAATCCGTACATGATGTGTGCAAACGAGATTAGCGCAAGCTTCAAAATTGTGAAAATGCCACCATAAGGTGATCGTGCTCAACGAGACAATTCAATGAAGTCGATGACCAGACAAGCCTGTTATGGTTCAAAACAAATGAAGTTCTTGTTGGGATTAAGTTGAATATGATCCATCATATGGAACCTTGAATTGAATATAATTTGCGAGCAAGTTCAAGCAATTGAACTTGGTTTAAACACAATCCAGCAACCAATACATGTATCAACAAGAAAGTTTCGACATGGTTACAACGAAAAAAAAACAATGTATGTAACTCAAAAGGAAAGGGGTTTCAACGAGTTCATTGACTCGATATCAAGGAGTCAACGTTTTGCAATAATACGGTCATCCAAATCACAATGCAAAATTCGACATAGCGAAACAATATTGAACGTCGATAAAGCAACAATTTAGAGTGAAGCCCCCGACGGTCTTCACGAATCAATCTAACCGTATGCGTAACAAACAAAACATGCGTTGTAACAACCCGACTTTCCGAGTCATTACTTGTATCTGTCATTTGTTGCATAACTACTTGTATTCCCGAGATTCCGATTATCGCAAAAGGGTTTAAACTATATTTTACAACGCATTTTAAATGCTTATTCAAAACACCGTTATCGCATTTAACACTATTTACAACGCTTACTACTTAACGCATTTGATCGCATTTTACAACACTTGTTTAGACTAAACACAGTCACAACGCTATCGCAACGCAAACGCAAACGCAAACTCGAAACACATATTTACTTTTGTTGCATTATGTGTGTTAATTGTGTGATTACTTGTTTAATTGTTATGTGGTTATCTCAGCGCAATGCTTACACGCTCAACGCTTACTCGCTTAAACGCAACACAACACTTAATGCACGAAACGAAAGTTGGAAAACTAACTCGCACAGCACGGCTGTCCGAATGGACATCCGATCGAATGGACATCAATTCAGATGATCATCCAATCGGATGGCCATCCGACCGGATAACCCATTCGATCGAACACCACTCTCCACCGACTTACTTCCTCTCACTCGTCTATAAATACTACTCGTACACGTCCCTTTCACTGATTTGACACTCTCATCCGACCACCTACACTCAAGTCACTCTCAGTCACTTTTGATCGCGATTCAAGGCTTTTTGGTAAGCTTTTCTCCTCAATCTTGTACAATCATCATCATTAAACACTTCTACATCATCTTCTCCATCAAGATCACACACCAACACTTACTTTTCTCTGAAATCACTGATTTGAACCTCTTGAAGGTGGTGTTCCTCTCGGTTTGCTTAGGCAACCTGTTATGGAGCTCCATTCAATCGAGATTGGTTCAGATCTAGAAGATTTCTACACTTTTCAATAAAGTTATGCAAGATTTCAACACTTTTCAACTGTTTTCAACTTTTCTTCAACTTTATTCAACTTTCACACAAAAAAACTGATGGGATCTGGGTTCATTCAGACTCTCTACTCAATCCTTATGTAACACTCATTTTTTTATAAAACATTTATATCAAATGAAACTACTTTTGTATGAGTTTAACCAAAAATATTCACTTAACATTTGATATGAAAGTTACTAACTAGACTAATATTCATAAACAAATTCAGGATACATAGTATTCCTTTGGTTACATAATATTTTACTAACAACACATATTAACAAAATTTGTTGAAACCAAGATCTTCATTGTGTTCGGTTCAGTAACGGTTTCTTGATCTCCATCCAAAAGCTTGTAACACCCTAAAACTGAGATTTTATAAAAACATTAGCAATTAGTGCTCATAAACACATAACAATGCAGCTTAAAGTTTTAAACGAACAAAACAGCAAAACAAAATGCCCGCAGGGCGTTGCTGACGACCACCCTTGGCGTCAGCGACGGTACTCAGAAATGGGCGTCGCCCCAAATTCGCCGTACACAGGCTATTAAGGCGTCGGAGGAAATGGGTCAGCCAAGCCGCGTCGGCGACGTCCGAACCCGGAGTCGACGACGGTATTGTCTGCAGCGAAAACGCTGCAAAGTTGTTTTCCTGACCCGTTTGTTCCGTTTCGCATCCTTGAACATTGAAAATGTGATCCATATCTTTCAAAAACATTTGTTGATCATGTATTCTATTATTCTTGAACTTATAATATTTCATAGAAAAATTTATATCAATGTGCATTAACGAAAACATAATTATATGACATTATTTAAATTCAAAAGTTTAATGATTTTCTTTTTAAATGTCAAGTAAATCCACATTCTTCCAAATGGGATTTAATACACAATATAATGACCCTTTCCCGGATCGCTTATTCTACTCATTTCGCGCTTCCACTCCCAGTTTGCGCCTTGAGTTTTATCTAACTCAATAGTGATTTAAACGGCACGACTTAATCACATACAAAAGTACACTTTGGGAATCATGCACATCCTTATTTACCCAAATCCCGGTTTTACCCATTTTTTTAACATTCACACTTATTAGGCCATTTGATCAGGATCTGTTCGAGTAGAACGTGGTTGGATCGATCAGAATCAAGGTGCGGAATCCCTTGATAATGTCACAGAATCAACAACAACAAGTTCAACGTTTAATCCATCTGAATTCTATTGAAGATTGTGAAAGTATAACTGTTCCGGTAGAAATACAGACTGGCAGAGCTTTGCTATCAAGTTCAGCAAAAGTTCTTAAAACACTAATACTAGCTAGCTATTTATAGGCAACAACCAGGGAGGCTTTAAGTGTCACCCGATCGGATGGTGATCCGATCGGATGGTCATCCGATCGGATGGCCTTCGTCGTCCGTCGGATTACACTTTTACAATTATTCACCATTCCCTGAGTTGTCCTGACACACAAGCATACATATAAGTACATACATATACAAAATTACATACACAACACAAAATAAGACTCGATGCAGACGGAAGCTACATACATATGTACTAACAGACTTCCCCTTGGATGTAGCTATAGTTCCTTCCTGCATAGTCTTCAATCCTTTCTGTGCGTCTTCTTTCTTTAGCTCTCTGCCTTCTCTTCTCTGCTTTCTCTTCAAGCATCTTTCGTCTGAGTGGCCCAACTTCATTCCAGCACTTTCTGTACTGTGGATCACCGTCACGCTTCCTATCCCAACGCGGGATCTTGTTTTCCTCTTTTTCTATCGGTGTCTGGTCAGTTGGAGGTGGTCTCATCAGCTTGTACCTTCCGAGTCTCGCAGCTTTCTCAGCAATCTCTTTAAACTTCTGACTGTGGTTGTATCTTTTCAAGAATTCATCAATCTCTAGATCTCTCCACTTAGACTTCCAGTATCTCCCAGAGTTGATGTCTTTTGCGAAGCACACATCCACTATCTTCTGATACTGCATCGCTTGAACTTTATCTGGCTTCTTGTAGACGATCTTGTTGTAGAACAAGCAGTCTATATCCTTCTTCGAACATTTCACAAGCCACATAGGATCCAACACACTGATCCTTCTTGATATTCCAGTGGTCTTGTCAAATAGAGAGATCACCGCTTCCGTTGTGCTTTGGTTATACAACCATCCTTGAAAATCTTCATGAAAGTCTTGCTCCAAAGCACATAGCGGCATATTCTTCAAACACCTCGGTGGCTTGATATCCAACGTAATATCCTTCTCTCCAGATTCCAAGATAGTGAGAATTTGCTTTGGAAACTGAGGTTTCCAATCTGGAAATCTTACTTGTGCTTGTTGCTTTATGTAATCCCACAAGTGCTGATCATGTTGTTTCACATCCAATCCATAGTAAAACTGCTTGATATTCTTAGTCTGCACTAACTCTTCAACGTCCCACCACGGGAGGGTTTTGATGTCTGACAAGAATTCAAAGTACTGAACCCCTTGTTCCCGTCTAATAGCATAGACTTGTAGATCTTCTAAGTAACCCCAAGACAAGATATCACCCCATGAGATATTAGCATCATGCTTGAAGTACTGAAGAGGCCTTATGAACTTTCTTTCCTTCGGCATCACCTTGAACCACTTCTTCCTCTCTTCAACAAGATTCTCTCTAGGAATAGTTCTCGGAACACCTTCAGTAGTGATCTTTTCCACAATCTTTCTTCTGACTTCGTCTTCCTTCTGTTCTTTAAACATTACAGCAAGAGACGGAAATGTATTATCAACACCAGCATAGTGAAATACTGTCTCATTATCAGACGAATCAGATCCTTCTTCAACTAAAACCTCATTGTACTTATCGGCCTCTTGAGCATATTTGAATACATATTCTTTCTCAGGTGACAAAGGTATCTCATCTTCAATATCAAACTTGAATTTGCCATCGTCTATGTGACAACTCGTATTTCAGAACCTATCTCTGTGTTAATGAAACGTATGTGGATCCTATGTGATTTTGTGAACTTTGATTAATGAAATGTTATGTTTGATATGTGTTTATGTGTAACGAATGTATGTATATATAAACGAACCGATCGCACAACACAACCCGATCGCACAAGCCCTGTTGGGCTGCACAACTTGTACTCGAATCAAAAGGGCAGCCCAAGTTTGGGTTCGGTCCACTCCTTTTATGCGAATACAATCACCTAGGATAGGAATATGTTCCTCATTACTTGCAAAGTAGAACACACACATAACCCTAATTCTCTCCTCTCTCTCTCTCGAAGCCGACGGCAAACATCCTCTCTTCCTCGAAGCCTTCTTGGTTTCGGATCATTCTTACTTTGCCACTTAACCGGTTAGTGTTATACCATTATTTGATTTTGATATGATTGATGTTTACTAATCGAATGACTATGTGTTGTTTGATGATTTGAATGTTATTTTAATAAGATACTTGATGAGCAATCGGTTTAGATCGTTATGAATATGAGAATCGATGAATATTGTTATGTTGATATAGATAGTTAGGAACCGACTGTATGATGTTGTAGATGATCGGCTGTATGAATATGTATTCGGACCAATCATTTGATCGATCATGAGGTGTTGTGTAATGAGTTGAAACCAATGATTTGATGAGTTATTGTTTATGCTTTGAATGTTATTAGGGTTTATATGAATTAATGATTGATTGCTTGTTTTGATCGAGTATTGATTGGTTTGGAAACTATTAATGTTGATTGATTGAATAACTGTAAATCCAGAAACTGTTCAAATTGTTGTAACAAATTGCCATAATTAAGGGATATCATAACTAATTGCACAAGTCCTCTCAGTCGCACAAGATCAGATCACACAAGGTCTGATCTGATCGCACAAGGTGCATCGCACAAGCTGAGTACAAATCACATAGAGCACAGTACAACTCTCTTATGCATGATTGCACAACATATTGTGGATCGCACAAGCATGTGTCGATCGCACAATATGTTGGGCCACACACAAATGAGTAAACTGTTGATGTTGCTGGGCCGGACAGCCCAAGACTCCAATCGCACAAGTCGTCCGGGTCACACAAGATCATTAATTGTCATTAATTGGGCCGGGTATGCTGTTGAACTTCTTATGTTATTTGGGCCGGGTAGGTTTGAATCGCACAACCCATTGTGGATCGCACAAGTTATGCTGATCGCACAATAGGTTGGGCCGCCTGTTTATTGGGCTTTATCTTTCGGGTCGCACGAGTTTGGACATGATGAATGCCTGATTGCTACTGTTAATATGTTAACGTGTCTTACGTGTTTGCCATGATCAATACGTGTTCGTAACCTGTTAGCTTATGTGTACTACTTGAACCTAGACCTGACTTGTATGGTAACCATGTTAGGACGTGGTTGACCACTTATAGCTCAAGTAACCTTTTCGTGTATCTGCCGAGCAAACCAAGGTGAGTTCACACTCTATCCAAGGCATGGGATTCCCAAGGGTTGGGAATGGGTTAAAGACACTGAACGGTAACTACAAACTTGCGTATTCCCCATACAACAGGATACGTACGATCATAAGACCATCAACTCTATCACTTTAAGTCCCTCATTTATCGACTTAATCGCCGAGGCCTATGGCGAGCGGGTCATTAGTTAATAGCGCTATTAGGTTTAACAAACCTCACACCGTGCCAGTCGGACGGGCATGTACTAATGGACTATGGGCAAAAGGGTCAATGCTGATAGACATTGACTTAGGGCAGCTCTTACATTTTCGTAGCAGTCGATTCGCGTGGTCTAGTAATACATGGGAAGCCCCCACTAATCTTCGCAAACATGTCTGGGAGACCGCGATACTAATTAACACGATACATGGGTTACAAACGAACATACGATTTACGAAATGAATGCTATAACTAAACAATCCACTGTGAACTCGCTCAACTTTGTTGTTGATTCGTTGCTACATGCCTTGCAGGTCGTTAGGTACTCATGGAGCTTGCACAGGGAGGCGCGGTCGTTGTGGGACATGGTAGTGTGTGTCATGCTAAATACATTACTTTATTTCGTACTTAATACTTACATTGGGTTTTACAATTATGCTTCGGCCAAACACTTAACTATGTTATGGTTTTGAACACCTTTCATATTGTTTGGTTGATTTATATTTACTACTTACATTGTTCAATATGATTGGTGGCTTGATCCTGGTCAGTCACACCTCCAAGCGGTGATACTCCACGTGTGGATTTTGGGGGTGTGACAGTCTAACCCCAACTCTTCTAACATTTCAGCTCTTGACCTAGTCACCTGTATCTCCCCCTCAACTCTAGCATTCAAATAAATAACAGTTGGTTGCGTGAGGAATACCTGGTCAGCATGCTTTTTTCTTGAAGAAGAAGACTCTTATTGATGATCCACTTGTTCGTTAATCTCGTCATTCATAAAATATTCTATCTTTTGTTGAACAGAAGGATTCACAATTAACAACCCAGACGAGCCTTGATCTTCATCCTCATCTTTATCATTCAACGGATCATAGTTATCAATCTCATTCATCCAAAAATCCATCCCTCCATCCTCATTCTCTTCTTCCTCTTCTACTTCTCCTTCTTCTTTCCATCTAAGTAATAACAATTCTTGTTCTTTCACCTTTCTTTTCCTTTGTTCTACTTGCACACGATATAATGTCCTCAAAGTTGTATGACAGAGTAGAAGACTCACCAACAAGAACAAAACCTTGAGCTTGATCAGCTTCAAGATCAACCATCTCAACGTCAGCTTGACTTGAAGAACCACCAGCTTCAGGTTGACTTGAGGATCCAAGTGTTTCTTCCACATCAATAACCAAACCTTTTCTTCTCTGAGTTGCTTCTTGAGCCAACTCTCTCTCCCTTGCAACTCTTCTCTCTTCAACTCTTTGTATCTCCAGATTGTTATAGATAGATTGAACGTTGATTCCCAAGTGACTTTCCGTCACCGTATATAACACATTAAGTTGCTCATCCTTAACTGCTTTATCAGCTCTCAGAGCTTCCATCTCAAGCTTCATCGCTTTCACATCATTCGCAGTCGCTTCATGGAGTTCACTTATCAACTGATTCAGCGTCTTATTTATATCATTCAACTTCACATTCTTCACATGTAGATCAGTAATTTCTGTTGATAGTAGCTCAAACAGCTTTGCATTGTCATCAACATCACCTTCCATTTTCTTCATCTTCTTAGCTTGTTTGATCAGCACAGACTTTATTTCTTCGTTTACTTTCGTCAAATCTTCAAGCTGCCTCTTTAACTCGTTACGATTAGCTTCAACCTTGGCTTTTTCTTTCTCAAGCAAACTAACTTTCTTCTCCAAAGCTTTTACAGATGCATCATGAAACATATCGAATTCATCACCAAGAATAAAATCATCTTTTCCCCACAAACATTTGGAAAGCCTTCAAACATATCAGGAAGAACAGTTTTCTTGGGCTGTGAAGACTCTGGAACTTCAAGATTTTCTGGTGGTGGTGGTGTAGAAAATCTTACTTCAACATAATCATCATTTTTCTTTTTAACATTCTGATCATTCTCAACCTCAGGAACTTCAACACTTTGTACTTCTGGCTCTTTAGGAACTTCAACATGTTGTTCTTTTATTGCTTCAGGACCCTTTGAAGATGCCATGTGTTTTTCACTTTTTCCACTTTGACTTTCAGGCAACGAAGCACCTCCTTTTCTTGCCCTGGCATTCCTTGGAATGACGCCTGATTGAACTGCCTTTCGCTTTATCCTTGTTTCTTTTTCTCTTCTCCTGTTGGCGTATATGTAGAATCATCTTCATCAGAACCCTTTCTTTTCTTCAGAGGCTTCTTTTTCAATTGAACCTTTCCACGATCAACCTGTGACATATCAATTTCTGGCTCTGTCTCTTTTGATTCATCATCAGTATCACTTGAATCATCTCGAACAACACCTTCAAGCTCCTTTTCTTTATCACCTTCAGTTTGAACACTTGCGCTTTGATCTTTTCCAATTGTATCTTCAGTAAGCTTTATGTATTGATCAAACGTCACCTTTGTCAAATCAATTCCCTTTTGAGATATATCAGCTGGATTCACCACAGGCTCATCTATCAAACTTGATTGTGATTCCCTTGAAGGCCCTGCAAAACAAGCATTGAATGTTCATTAGACAGGTATAACAACTTAAAGTTCTAGCTTCTCTTATGACTCCCCCTTTCAATTATACCCTTAACAACTATCTTCGGTGTTGGCTCTTTAGGAATAGATATAGCTGGGGATGTCTTCGGTGTTCTCTTTCTCTTCCCGTCCTTCACAAACCAATAACGAAGCTTCTTCTCAACCATTTCATTCATCTTATCATCTTCATTCTCTGAATTACTGTTTTCATGTCTCCATGCATCATTTTCAGGAGCGACATATGCTGGATTATCAATTTTGCAAATCATTTTCCTTGTCCTTTGTTCAGGACCTTTAGATAATCTGCTTATAGTATCAGCTGTCATGTTTCGTAGACCTAATATATCATCAACATCCTTTGAAATGTCTTTAACTTGATCATTTATCATCATTTGGATAAACCTAGGATACATAATGTACTTTCCACTTCCAGCTCCTACATTGTCTACCAAATGGTCAAATATCACTTTAGGTACATCGTATGGCCTGTTCAGCACCAGACAAGTGATAATGTTCATGATATAATCAGAAGTTTCGTCATAAGCTCCCTTCCTATGAGATAAAGCATGCACTACACAGTGGATCATGAACTTATAAGGTTTACTGAACATAGTCTTAAGGTATTTCCCGTTCAAGTGTCCTGTAAATCCCATTCTGCACCACAAACCCTTGCATAAATGTTCAGGAATAATGATGGGATCATTATCAGAATCTCCTAACTCCAAAACTCTTCTTAAGTCTCTTACATTGAACTTAATCTCCACATCTATATCTTGGCCATTCTCTTCCTTCTTTCTAACGGCTGAATAGATCATCTTTTCCTTTTCCTCATACCTTACCGAACTCCAAAATCTTCTAACATGTGATTCATACACTTCAGTTTTATTGGTTAATGCCTTATGAATCTTAGTCTCCCTCAAGAATTTTGCTATGACTTTAAACGGAGTATTATCTGTATAGTGAACATCCAACAGACAGTAGATATTATGAGACTTATCCCAATCCGATGTTCTTCCCTGCAATAAATCACAACGTTAGCATTTGCACAAAGTTCGAGACATAAAGTGACAAGTATCAAAAATTTTGAAATTTTCAAAAATTTTTCTAACTCTGGGAAACTCACTCTATGTAGTACTAAGGATCGGATGGTCATCCGATCGGATTGCCATCCGATCTGATGAACCATCTTGTCCAATGAATAGTTAAACCAAGTCAAGAGCATATGGATCGGGTGGCCATCCGATCGGATTGTCACTCAATCCCTGTGACAAACAGATAAGCCTATTAACCAGTCAACACTTGAGAATGAATATTGCCACCCGATCGGATTGCCACTCGATCATTGTGACAATTTTGAACAGTTGATGAAAAATTTTGTCGTTTTGTGATGTGGATCGGATGGTCATCCGATCAGATTGCCACCCGATCAGATTGCCACTCGATCATTGGCATGTAATGAACAGTTCATAGAAATGTGTGATTTGGATCAGATGGCCATCCGATCAGATTTCCATCCGATCGAGTTGCCATCTTTCCAAACCAACTTGTGAACAGTTAAAGGCACAGAAATCGAAGTAACCACTTGGAAAATATTTCAAACAAGAAGTGTCTTGGATCGGATGGCCATCCGATCGGACTGCCATCCGATCAAGATGCCATCCGATCGAGTTGCCACTCGATCCATGAACAATGAAGAACAGTTGAACAAATTATGAATCACCAAAAATTTTTCTAAGGTTTCAACCAAATTGAACACAGATCTATGTAGAGATTTCTTAGGCGATCAAAACCCTATGTTCATCTTATTCTAACTCTGCCTAGATTTGGTTTAATTTGACAATAAGTGTACCGATAGCCAACACCCTTAATCTTCAATTCAACAAATTCTAACAAGTTTTTGCACAAATTGAGACGGTAAACCTATATATCTAAGGCTCGTGAACAAAACCCTATGCTTGGATTCTATCAAAACATCTTAATAAAGCCTAGATCTAAGATTAAAGGACCGACAGTCGCCGACATCAATAACAATCATCAAAAACATCAGATTTAATAGTTAAAATCAGAAATCTTACCTTTCCCATTGCGAAGGTTGAGTGTGCCAACAATCCAATGAAGTGTGGAAGGAAAGAGCGAAGAATCAAGATCAGAAAAGTGAGAGTGTTTGAGAGAGTGTCGGATGGTCGCCCGATCGAGTAAAGGTTTGACTGAATTCATTGACCTCTTATTTATAGGGGTGACCAGGTGTCGGATGGCCATCCGATCGGATTGTCATCCGATCCAAACACCTCTCTTTGACTTTCAAGTGTTTTGACCTTTTGACTTTTTGCCGTTTTATCAAGTTTGGTCAGTTTTAGAAATCAACTTAAGTATCTAGGTCCAAGTTAATGACCCTAGGCACTTAATTTGTCCACCAAGTCCAAGTTAATGACCTTGGTTGACCCGAAATGATACAAACTGACATTTTGTTCAAAATTTTTAAACACTTTTTCATGAAAAATCACAAGTGTCAACTTAATGAACTTGCTTTGACTTTGAATTTTCAAACCTTTTCCATATTAGCTCCCAACCCTGTCATCCAGTTCAGAAACTTCCTGCATCTGCTTCATGACTGCGAGTCTGAAGATCAGCTTCCTGCCTTGGTTTGTCGATAAAACTTAAAGAAGAAATGTAAAATCTTTTTGGGATTTTAAGAAAGTTTAAACTAGAAAACTATGAAATCTTTTTGGGTTTAAAATGCTAAACAGAAATGAAATGAAATGCAATGAAAGTAAACTATTTACAAACATATTTTTGGTGAGCGTGTTAGGGGATCACATCAGCTACCGACAGTTTACAAGTACCGTTGAGCTTGATTACACACTAAGTGTTAAACAATTCACTTAGATTGCCGATATACTGATCCGTTTAATTTTTCA
Organism: Helianthus annuus; assembly: GCF_002127325.2. Classification (NCBI taxonomy): domain Eukaryota; kingdom Viridiplantae; phylum Streptophyta; class Magnoliopsida; order Asterales; family Asteraceae; genus Helianthus; species Helianthus annuus. The sequence goes on from NC_035436.2 coordinate 69,706,042, forward strand.
TACAAATTCAATCTGTTCAGATACGAATTAGTGTTTTATTAGCTTAACTTATACGCGTGTCCCACCTCAGAATATACTCTCGTATCCAGACTTCTATATTCAGTCTTACAGGTGAACGTACAATAATGATATCTGTAACGGGTAATGCGAGGCCATGAGAGCTCAGGTTAGAACTTCCGTTCAGACAGAGAGATGATGGCTCGACTTTCGGTGTGTCCCGTTTGGGGATCTTTTCTTCAACAACACATGATTAGTATTTTGCAATGTTTCATCATTTTTTATGCTGAGGGTAGGCTTTAAGATTAAAGAAGTGCAGAGTATTATACGAGGACTAGGCTATTGCTTCCGCTAAATCAGAAGTCCTGGTATAATACCCTAGATATCATTACGCACATAGACCTAGTATGTCAGAAATAGAAAATCTTTCAAACAAGATTTCAGGGGTTACCTATATATCCGAGAGATGTTCCCCACGTAATAAGCAAGAAATGATTTTAGGTTTATATCCCGAACAAATCTACTAAATGTATAAAAACCTACCGGCATAGCATCAGCGAGACTGCTTAACACCTTTTAAACGTTACATATCTTTAGCATACTGTAACTGTCTAGCTGATGTACTATCATTTCCCCACGTAATAAGCAAGAAATGATTTTAGGTTTATATCCCAAACAAATCTACTAAATGTATAAAAAAAAACTACCGGCATATCATCAGCGAGACTGCTTAACACCTTTTAAACATTACATATCTTTAGCATACTGTAACTGTCTAGCTGATGTACTATCATTTCCCCTTTTTACACAAACTCTTTTTGGGTTTTCTATTGTTTTTGGATTATGAAAATATCTCATGTTTTTGGATTTTTATTGTTTTTGTATTTTCTGAAAATATTATCTATCTCCCCCTAAATACCAAAACAACTAAAAATACGACAAACCAGTGCAGTCTGCTTGTCAACATCATCTGCAGTGGTATTGTCATCAACGCCAAGTATGCCCTCCGCATCCGACAACAGCTTCATACCATTCAGTTTCAAAAGATATTGAAAACGTAATCTGTCAAAAGCTTTGGTATGTAAGTCAGCTTTTTGTTCGTCGGTGTGGATTTTGTCAATTCGTATCAACTTCTTCTCGAAGCAATCTCGGATGAAGTGATGACGAATTTCAATATGTTTGGTCTTAGCATGATGTACAGGATTTTTTGTTATGTTAATGGCTGCCTCATTATCAACAAAAATAGGTGAAGTAAGAAATTGCAAACTGTAGTCGCGCATCTGTTGCTGAATCCACAGGATCTGAGAGCAGCAGCTGCTGGCAGATACATACTCTACTTCACATGTTGATAAAGCAACAGAAGTTTGCTTCTTACATTGCCACGTGACCAGCCGGGGTCTGAAAAATTAGCATCCTGCAGTTGTTGATTTAGCATTGACTTTGCAGCAACCGAAGTCAGAATCAGAGTACCCTTCAGGTGTGAAGTCACCATCCTTTGGATACCACAACCCCAAGCTTGGGGTTCCTTTCAGGTAGCGTGATATCCTCTTGACGATGCTCATATGTGAAGCTCTGGGACTTGATTGAAATCGGGTCGCGAGGCAGGTTGGGTGCATAATATCAGGGCTTGATGCCGTCAGATACATTAGCGAGCCGATCATGGAGCGATATAACGTTTCATCGACCTTCTCTCCGGTGAGATCAGGGTTTATACCATGATTCGTTGCTAACGGGGTGGACATTGGAGCAGTCCTGGACATCCCAAATTTCTCTAGAACGTCATGAACATACTTTATCTGGTGTATGAAGGTTCCTTCGGGCATTTGGTCAACCTGGAGCCCTAAGAAAAACTTCATCTCACCCATTGAAGACATTTTGAACTTCTGCTTCATCACTTTTTCGAAATCTTTACAGAGTTCTTCATTTGTCGACCCGAAAATAATGTCATCAACGTAAATCTGGACTATCAGAAGATGACCATTGACTTCTTTCGTGAAAAGAGTGGCGTCTACCTTGCCTCGGATAAAGCCGTTGGCTAGCAAATGTTGAGAGAGCCTCTCGTACCAGGCTCTCGGGGCCTGATGCAAGCCGTACAACGCCTTGTCCAAGAGGAAAACCTTATCTTTGTGAATTGGGTCGGTGAAGCCCGGTGGCTGACCAACGTATACCTCCTCTTTCACTTTGCCATAGATAAATGTCGACTTAACATCTAGCTGATATACTTTGAATCCTTTCCATGAAGAAAACACTAGGAATATTCTGATAGCTTCAAGACGAGCAACAGGAGCATAAACCTCTGTGAAGTCTATCCCCTCTTGTTGACTGAAACCCTGGACCACGAGTCAAGCTTTGTTACGAACAATAACCCCTCGGTCGTCCTTTTTACAATTAAACACCCACTTCGTGTTTATCTTCCTATGACCATCAGGCAGGTCCACCAGCTTCCATACACCAAGCTTTTCAAACTGACTCAGCTCCTCCTGTGTCACACCCCAACCGATGGCGGAATCATCGGGGCGCGGCACTGAGCGAAACAGATTTTACAGAAGTTTCCATAACAACTATATTTACCAAATATTTAAAGCAACACGTCCCATACCATGTCATAAATGATAATACAATTATTACAGAAAAGATCTAGCCAAATTGTTCTGTTCTGACAACTCAGATTTTTATTAAAGACAATTGTTTATTGTTGACCTAGGTCTTTCCTAGCCTCGATTTCACAGCAAAGAAAGCAAATAAGCATCCTAAGCACCTGTCAAATACGTTAAAGTAAAAGTCAATACACATAGTGTAAAGGTGAGCATACAAGCTTAATAGATATAATAGAGTTCGAAATCGATTATGCATACCAGCACGTACACGGTGTGAAATGAGGCATGTTAGTTATCGACATGAACCTATCGATACCAATGACCGCGGGTTGACTACCCAAGGTAGTTCGCGATACACACTCACCACTGTGAGCGATGTAACTAATTGTCCTTAACAACCAATGAGCGAACAGGTGCTGAGTCCAAACTATAGTATTATCGTTGCTAAGGCAGGTAGACAGCATTCCATGTGTAAACATAACAAACAAGCATTCATTAAGTCACGTATATATGCGGTAACGGTTAGCGTTAAAAGTATTGTGTAGTGTGTTCGATGTGATTTAGATAGGTAACATATGTAACACCCAAAAGTGCATAAAGCAAAAAGGGATCGAGTATACTCACAGCGATTGGTGGATTGAAGGGAGCGCTAGAGAGTAAGGTTAGCATTGTGACAACTCGAGTTTCTGACTTTCACTTTCGCATTAGATGCGCGTTGACTTTGACTGTTTAGTTGTTTGGATTGTGGACTTGAAATTGTACGCGTTGTGTTTTAATGAAACGTATTGTCGTTTTGCCTATATGTGATTACTTGCTGTGGTAGAAAATAATATTAGAATTATTATTAAAACGCTTAGTCTAGATCACGAAACATGACATACAGATCGAAGGATCACGAAAGATCACGAAAGATAACCTTAGGTTCGAAGGATCACGAAACATATCCTTCGAGCAAAGATAGGATCCTTCGACATCTTTCGGCCCAGTCTTTCTAATGGGCTTGGCCCATTCCTGTGATACGTTTTATATACGTAAATGCATGTAAGTCGACAGTTATTTCAAAAACCCTAGTTCCATTGTGTGTGTGTGTGACGGCATAGCAGACCCATTCTCTGTTCGAAGATCTCGTTCCGTAATCCAGATTTTTCCGGTTAGTGTGTGATGTTGTTTATGTTAATAGATGATGCTTTGAGTGTATATGATTTCATGATTTATCAATTGTCTTGCAATATGTTGTTTGTATGTTAACCGGATATGTATGTTAATCGGATATGGATGTTAATCGGATATGTATGTTAATCGGATATGGATGTTAATCGGATGTGTATGTTAATCGGATCTGTTGTGATGATGTTTAATGATAATGTTTTGTGGATCGGCTGTGATATTATGCAATTCGGAATTTTTATTGTTCATGGAACCGGAACATAATATGATTAAGTGTTATTATTGTTCATGTGGTTAAATTAGGGTTCATGAGGTTTAATATGAAACTCCCTCTTTGATCGATTCTGAGGTAACCGAATACTTGAATTTGTGTTAATTGATAATCACGGATAAACTTGGAAACTTTGAGTAAACGTAACTGATATTTACCGAAAGATATTAGTTATTCGAAACATAGTTGTGACCGAAAGATACTTGTTAGTCGAAACATAGTTGTTGTGACCGAAAGATACTTGTCCTTCGAACCATAGTAGTGTTGACCGAAGGATAGCATTGACCGAAACATAGTTATGTTGACCGAAAGATAACAGCGTGGTCGAAAGATGACATTTGGTCGAAAGATGACATTTGGGTCGAAGCATAACAATTGGTCCGAAAGATAACTGTGATAACTAATATGTCGAAAGATAACAGTTGGGTCGAAAGATAATGGGGGGTTATAAACATACTTTGAATGATGGAATGTATGCTTGATTTATTTGGCATGCCATGCTTGGTGATGAATGTTAACATTTGTATTCGTGTACACTAGCTGATGATTAAATGTGAAATGATACGTGTTGTGCCGATATGCAAACTGACTGTTATGTGATACATGATTGATGCATGATATTGGCTATCAAGCACTATGTGACATTAGATTGCATGCGTATCATTGCGAACATGAACTGATTTGTTATACGTGCATACAATAGGACGTGATTAATTACTTGTGAGTGCATAACCTAGCATACCGAGCAAACCAAGGTGAGTTCACACTCCTACTAAGGCATGGGATTCCCGGGTCGTGGGAATGGGTTAAAGGTTATCATTGACTAAGAACGTATATATGCTTTTCCTAGACTATCACCTATCATGGTCCTCGGATGTCAGGACAGTTCCGTGGGTTGGGATAACACCTACGTGGTCACATGCCAATTACTGCCTCGAATGTCAGGCACGCACGTAAAACCTACGTGTACGCATTACTTACTTCTATCCTCGGTTATGAAGGATACGTGCGTAAAACCTACGCACACCCCATACGCGCTACTGTTCTCGGACGAAGAACAGGGATAATACGAATAGTCTAGTGGCCACATAACATGGGAAGCCCCCACCTGTATAACTTACTATTGGCCCTGTAGAGCCACCCGTTACTTACTGTTACGCATTTACTTACTGTGAACTCGCTCAACTAGTTTGTTGATCATTCTGTTACATGCCTTGCAGATCGTTAGGTACTTGGAGCTTGCACTGGAGAAGCGGGTCGTTGTGGGCAAGGATCGTGGTTTCTACGTTGAACTATTATGACATTTAAAACTATTAACTATTGTTGGTTTATTTACTATGCTTCCGCTACACTTTGAAACTATGGTTATGTTTTGAACACCTATCGTATTGAATGGATGGTTTACATTTATTTTACTTAATATTAATTACATGTTCAATATGATTGGTGGCTTGATCCTGGTCAGTCACGCTCCCAAGCGGTGATACTCCGCGTGTGGATTTTGGGGGTGTGACAGATTGGTATCAGAGCCATTGGTTATAGAGAACTTGGTTTTAATATGGAAAAACGTTTTTATTAAAACCAGACTATAACCAGAACAGTGCTCTCAACGATCCACAACGACGCTTCGCTCCACGTGCAAGACTCAACTTCCTAGGTACTAAGGTTTATGTTTATTGCCTACATGCTAGAATTTGCCTAGAACTTTGCTCGTAGTATGCTTACATTACCTTGCTCACAACTTGTCATTGCATGAGAATACTTATGTGCTTACACTCTTCTGTCATCGCACTATTCGCGAACCTTTCTCACTTATGTTGCCTTTGATGTGAAGATCAATGGCCGCACGAATTAACATGACTCAAGCCCAGCTAGAGGCTCTCGTTGCTGCGGCAGTTGCAGCCGCCCAAGCAGGTAGTATACCCTGCAGTATAGACACTAGGATCTTTAGATCCTACATTAATTCTCGTACTTAACTTTGCCCTATTCGTACACAATAGGTCAACCCGCTCAGCAACAACCTGGGTGCACCTTCAAGAATTTCATGGATTGTCGTCCTAGCTCGTTCAGTGGCACGGAGGGAGCAGTTGGACTCCTCCACTGGTTTGAAAAGCTCGAGTCGGTTTTCGAAATGTGTGAATGCCCTGAGGCTCGCAGGGTGAAGTTCGCCACTGGCACACTTGAAGGGATTGCGCTCACTTGGTGGAACGCACAAGTGCAGATCTTAGGGTTGGCAGCTGCTAACGCCACACCCTGGAATGATTTCAAAGAACTGATCAAGAGGGAATACTGCACTAGAGAAGACATTCACAAGTTGGAGGACGAGTTGTATAACTTGAAAATGGTTGGTTCGGAAATCGAAGCTTACACCAAGAGATCAAATGAGTTGGCTGTGTTATGTCCAACTATGGTGGACCCTCCATACAAGCGTATTGAGTTGTATCTCAAAGGTTTGGCACCAGAAATACAGAGCCACGTTACCTCGGCTAACCTCAACAACATCCAGGAAATCCAGCGTCTCGCTCACCGCATCACCGATCAGGCAGTGGATCAGAATAAACTGCCTAAGCGCGTCAGCGCTACTGCTACAGTCACTCCTTCAGCTACTCCCGTTACCCTCAGTGACAACAAGAGGAAATGGGAGGGGGATTCAAGCAAAGCATCAATTTCGGTTCAGTCCCAGAATCAGCAGCGAAAGACTGGCAACTATCAAAGCCCTAACCAGCAGTCGTCAGGTAGCCACAGGCAGGGTGGATACCGAGGAAACCTTCCAAAGTGTAACAACTGCAACAGGCACCACAACGGCCAGTGTAACAAGGGCCGTTGTCAAAGATGCCTCAAGATGGGTCACGAGGCCAAAGACTGTAGAAGCCCTCGTCCTGCGAATCAGGATCAGCAGCAGCCACCGGCACAGCAGAATCAGCAACAGGGCAACAAGGGGTGCTATAATTGTGGTGCTGAAGGTCACATCAAGAGACACTGCCCTCAGCTAAACAGGAACCAGAACAACAACAACAATCAGGGCAACGGGAACAATAACAACAATAACGGGGGAAACAACAACAACAATGGCAACGAAGCTCGGGGTCGTGCTTTTGTGCTAGGTCGGGGTGACGCAGTGAATGATCCCAATGTGGTTATGGGTAAGTTTCTTCTCGACGATATTTATGTTACTGTCTTATTTGATTCGGGTGCTGATACAAGCTATATGTCATTGAAAATGAGTAAATTATTAAAACGTACACCAACACCCCTAGACACCAAACACGTCGTAGAACTAGCCAATGGTAAAAGTGTAGAAGCCGCACAGGTAGTCAAGGGTTGTAGTATTGTTCTAGCGGGTCAGACTTTCTCGATTGATCTCATACCCATAGTTTTGGGTAGTTTCGACGTCGTCATCGGTATGGATTGGTTATCCCAACATCACGCGGAGATCTTATGCAAAGAAAAAGTTATTCGTATTCCTCGCTCCAGTCAAGAACCTCTCGAAGTACAAGGTGACAAGAGTGGTGCCGTGGTTGGCATCATCTCTTTCTTAAAGGCGCAGAAATGTTTACGAAAGGGACATACTGCCATTCTGGCACTTGTCACTGACGCATCAGCAAAGGAAAAGAAGCTGGAGGATATACCAGTTGTGCGTGATTTTCCTCAAGTGTTTCCTGAAGATTTACCTGGTTTACCTCCTCATCGTCAAGTCGAGTTTCAGATTGAGTTAGCTCCTGGAGCAGCACCAATAGCCCGCGCACCGTATCGTTTAGCTCCAACCGAACTGGAGGAACTGTCGAAGCAGCTACAAGAGCTCTTGGAAAAGGGCTTTATTCGTCCAAGCTCTTCGCCTTGGGGAGCTCCAGTGTTATTTGTGAAGAAGAAAGACGGTACGTTCAGGATGTGCATCGACTACCGCGAACTCAATAAGGTGACGGTGAAGAACCGTTATCCTCTTCCGCGCATAGATGACCTATTCGACCAGTTGCAAGGGTCGTGTTACTATTCCAAGATTGATTTAAGGTCAGGGTATCACCAGCTGAGAGTCCGGGATGAGGACGTCTCCAAAACCGCTTTCAGAACTCGCTACGGTCATTACGAGTTTCTTGTCATGCCATTCGGGCTTACGAACGCGCCTGCAGTCTTCATGGATCTTATGAACAGGGTGTGCAAACCTTATCTTGATAAGTTTGTTATCGTTTTCATCGACGACATTTTGATTTACTCCAAGAGTCAGGAGGAGCACGAGCAGCACTTACGTCTTATCTTGGAACTTCTTCGAAAAGAGCAATTGTACGCAAAGTTTTCAAAATGCGACTTCTGGCTTCGTGAAGTCCACTTCTTAGGCCATGTGGTGAACAAGGATGGGATTCATGTCGATCCATCCAAGGTTGATTCGATCAGAAACTGGCCAGCACCACGTACACCGACAGAAATACGCCAATTCTTGGGTTTGGCGGGTTACTACAGGCGATTTATTAAAGACTTCTCAAAGATCGCGCAACCACTTACTATGCTAACACAGAAAGGTGTCGTTTACAGATGGGGTAATACGCAAGAGACCGCTTTTCAGTACTTAAAGGATAGGCTTTGCAGTTCACCTATTCTCTCATTGCCAGAGGGCACGGATGACTTCGTGGTTTATTGTGACGCATCGATACAGGGGCTTGGTTGTGTATTGATGCAGCGGGATAAAGTTATTGCCTTCGCTTCGCGGCAACTCAAGGTTCATGAACGGAACTACACGACGCACGATTTAGAGCTGGGAGCTGTTGTTTTCGCGCTTAAGATATGGCGACACTACCTGTACGGTACCAAGTGCACGATTTACACCGATCACAGGAGTCTCGAGCATATTCTTAAGCAAAAGGATTTGAATATGCGTCAACGGAGATGGGTTGAACTTCTAAACGACTATGAATGCGCCATCAAGTATCATCCAGGCAAGGCCAATGTTGTGGCTGATGCCCTCAGTCGGAAAGACACTCTACCTAAGCGCGTGCGAGCGCTACAGCTTACTATTCAGTCCAGTCTTCCTGCACAGATACGAGCTGCTCAGTTAGAAGCACTGAAACCCGAAAACGTCAAAGCTGAAGCCTTACGCGGCTCAAGGCAACGCATGGAACAAAAGGAAGACGGCGCCTACTATGTAACGGGGCGTATTTGGGTCCCACTTTATGGCGGTTTACGCGAACTTGTAATGGATGAAGCTCACAAGTCTCGCTATTCGGTACATCCAGGGTCGGATAAAATGTACCACGACATCAGCACTACTTATTGGTGGCCTAGTATGAAGGCTCACATCGCTACGTACGTTGGAAAATGCTTAACCTGTGCGAGAGTCAAGGTTGAATATCAGAAACCAGCTGGTCTACTTCAGCAGCCTAAGATACCGCAATGGAAATGGGAAGAAATTTCCATGGATTTTGTTACAGGTCTACCTAGATCTCAGCGTGGGAACGATACAATATGGGTCATAGTTGATCGACTCACCAAGTCTGCACACTTCCTGCCGATCAAGGAAACGGACAAGTTTTCCACTCTTGCAGACGTCTATCTTAAAGAAGTTGTTTCGAGGCACGGAGTGCCCACCTCTATTATTTCGGATCGCGATGCACGATTCACGTCAGAGCTTTGGCAAGCGATGCACAAATCCTTCGGCTCACGATTAGACATGAGCACAGCATATCATCCTCAGACGGATGGGCAGTCTGAGCGAACTATCCAAACTCTAGAAGACATGCTTCGAGCGTGTGTCATCGATTTCGGCAACGGCTGGGAAAAGCACCTCCCTTTAGTGGAGTTTTCATACAATAACAGCTATCATACCAGCATTCAAGCCGCTCCATTCGAGGCATTGTACGGACGTAAATGCCGGTCACCTCTCTGTTGGGCAGAGGTGGGGGATAGTCAAATTACGGGTCCAGAGATTGTAGTGGACGCCACAGAAAAGATTGCGCAGATACGACAACGCATGGCGGCAGCACGCGACCGTCAGAAAGCCTACGCGGACAAGCGTAGAAAGCCATTGGAATTTGAGGTCGGGGACCGGGTTTTATTGAAAGTTTCACCCTGGAAGGGTGTGGTTCGATTTGGTAAACGAGGCAAACTGAATCCGCGGTACGTCGGACCATTCGAAATCTTAGAAAAGATTGGCAAAGTAGCCTACAGATTAAACCTACCAGCTGAACTCGGTGGAGTTCACAATGTATTTCACGTGTCGAATCTGAAGAAATGCCTATCAGATGAGACCCTTATAGTTCCTTTTAAGGAACTCACTATCGACGAGCGGTTGCAGTTCGTCGAGGAACCAGTCGAGATCACGGACCGGGATGTGAAGGTCCTCAAACACAAGAGAATCCCTCTTGTTCGAGTTCGTTGGAACTCCCAGCGTGGCCCAGAGTATACCTGGGAACGCGAAGACCAGATGAAAGAAAAGTACCCCCAGCTATTCGAAACCAATGCATCCACTTCTGAGGCTGAAGCTGCTACTACTGAATTTCGGGACGAAATTCCAAATCAACAGGGGGATGATGTGACACCCCAGGAAAACCAGAGAACGATGTAACTTACCTAGCTTCCTCAGTGAGTGCGTACCAAATTTCGGGACGAAATTTCTTTTAAGTTGGGGATAATGTGACAACTCGAGTTTCTGACTTTCACTTTCGCATTAGATGCGCGTTGACTTTGACTGTTTAGTTGTTTGGATTGTGGACTTGAAATTGTACGCATTGTGTTTTAATGAAACGTATTGTCGTTTTGCCTATATGTGATTACTTGCTGTGGTAGAAAATAATATTAGAATTATTATTAAAACGCTTAGTCTAGATCACGAAACATGACATACAGATCGAAGGATCACGAAAGATCACGAAAGATAACCTTAGGTTCGAAGGATCACGAAACATATCCTTCGAGCAAAGATAGGATCCTTCGACATCTTTCGGCCCAGTCTTTCTAATGGGCTTGGCCCATTCCTGTGATACGTTTTATATACGTGAATGCATGTAAGTCGACAGTTATTTCAAAAACCCTAGTTCCATTGTGTGTGTGTGTGACGGCATAGCAGACCCATTCTCTGTTCGAAGATCTCGTTCCGTAATCCAGATTTTTCCGGTTAGTGTGTGATGTTGTTTATGTTAATAGATGATGCTTTGAGTGTATATGATTTCATGATTTATCAATTGTCTTGCAATATGTTGTTTGTATGTTAACCGGATATGTATGTTAATCGGATATGGATGTTAATCGGATATGTATGTTAATCGGATATGGATGTTAATCGGATGTGTATGTTAATCGGATCTGTTGTGATGATGTTTAATGATAATGTTTTGTGGATCGGCTGTGATATTATGCAATTCGGAATTTTTATTGTTCATGGAACCGGAACATAATATGATTAAGTGTTATTATTGTTCATGTGGTTAAATTAGGGTTCATGAGGTTTAATATGAAACTCCCTCTTTGATCGATTCTGAGGTAACCGAATACTTGAATTTGTGTTAATTGATAATCACGGATAAACTTGGAAACTTTGAGTAAACGTAACTGATATTTACCGAAAGATATTAGTTATTCGAAACATAGTTGTGACCGAAAGATACTTGTTAGTCGAAACATAGTTGTTGTGACCGAAAGATACTTGTCCTTCGAACCATAGTAGTGTTGACCGAAGGATAGCATTGACCGAAACATAGTTATGTTGACCGAAAGATAACAGCGTGGTCGAAAGATGACATTTGGTCGAAAGATGACATTTGGGTCGAAGCATAACAATTGGTCCGAAAGATAACTGTGATAACTAATATGTCGAAAGATAACAGTTGGGTCGAAAGATAATGGGGGGTTATAAACATACTTTGAATGATGGAATGTATGCTTGATTTATTTGGCATGCCATGCTTGGTGATGAATGTTAACATTTGTATTCGTGTACACTAGCTGATGATTAAATGTGAAATGATACGTGTTGTGCCGATATGCAAACTGACTGTTATGTGATACATGATTGATGCATGATATTGGCTATCAAGCACTATGTGACATTAGATTGCATGCGTATCATTGCGAACATGAACTGATTTGTTATACGTGCATACAATAGGACGTGATTAATTACTTGTGAGTGCATAACCTAGCATACCGAGCAAACCAAGGTGAGTTCACACTCCTACTAAGGCATGGGATTCCCGGGTCGTGGGAATGGGTTAAAGGTTATCATTGACTAAGAACGTATATATGCTTTTCCTAGACTATCACCTATCATGGTCCTCGGATGTCAGGACAGTTCCGTGGGTTGGGATAACACCTACGTGGTCACATGCCAATTACTGCCTCGAATGTCAGGCACGCACGTAAAACCTACGTGTACGCATTACTTACTTCTATCCTCGGTTATGAAGGATACGTGCGTAAAACCTACGCACACCCCATACGCGCTACTGTTCTCGGACGAAGAACAGGGATAATACGAATAGTCTAGTGGTCACATAACATGGGAAGCCCCCACCTGTATAACTTACTATTGGCCCTGTAGAGCCACCCGTTACTTACTGTTACGCATTTACTTACTGTGAACTCGCTCAACTAGTTTGTTGATCATTCTGTTACATGCCTTGCAGATCGTTAGGTACTTGGAGCTTGCACTGGAGAAGCGGGTCGTTGTGGGCAAGGATCGTGGTTTCTACGTTGAACTATTATGACATTTAAAACTATTAACTATTGTTGGTTTATTTACTATGCTTCCGCTACACTTTGAAACTATGGTTATGTTTTGAACACCTATCGTATTGAATGGATGGTTTACATTTATTTTACTTAATATTAATTACATGTTCAATATGATTGGTGGCTTGATCCTGGTCAGTCACGCTCCCAAGCGGTGATACTCCGCGTGTGGATTTTGGGGGTGTGACAAGCATGATCAGAACGATAGTATAACGAATAAGCGACGCGTTAAATGATACAAGTGCTAGTGGGTCGGACACCGGGTCGATCGGATGGTATTCCCATCGGACAGCTGATCGTGCGAGTGGCAGTCCGCTCGGATGGTCATCCGATCGGATGACCTTTCGAGTGGATTGTTTCCTCCTTTGAGAAGGATGTGTTTGTGTATGATGGCTTGACTTTTGAAGTTTTTGTTGTAGCATTTTGAAAACATAGAAGTATCACTACCTTTCAGGTCGATACCCCGATTGGTTGAACACTTCAGTGAGAACAAGTTCACAGCAGTTTGTCATTCGATCGGATAGTAGTCCGGTCGGGTGGCAATCCGTTGGTATTGAACATCTTGAAAATTATTTAAGTGTTGAAGTTTAAATGTCACATGTTCGAGCGGTTAAACCGATCGGACGGTAGTCCGACCGGACAACAACTCGTTGAACGTTCAGACTTCAAATGTTGGTAACTAGTTTAAGTGTGGGACCCAAGGTGTAGATCGATCGGGTGACAACCCGTTCGGGTAACAGTTCGATCGGACGGTAGTCCGATCGGACAGCATTCCGTCCTGGTCGTTCCGTTCGTCTTATACTTGGTTATTTTGATAGTTTGTCGTTTTATCGAGATGTGTTGATAACATGTTAAGCAACGGAAACCTCGTCAATACTTGGTACTCCTGATCGGACTGGAATCACCCAAATCCGGTCAGGTAACTGTTCGAGATGGTGTTCCATGTTTAACCCGAAATCGGTAAACCTCGTGGATAGAATCCAGATCTTGGACCAACACAACCTCAAGAATGAGTAGGAAGTCGGTGCAAGCTCCGATTCTATCGGTATTGAGTGTAAAAGAGTTGAAAGAAAGTTGGAAAACCATCTTTCAGTCCTTTTCACCGTGAATATGTTTAGATCTATGAAAGATCTTTGTTTATTTATGTGGAAATCGGTTAGATTCAAGTTGTTCTTGAAGGATTGAAGTCAAAACATGAAGTTCCTAAGAACACCATGATGACATCACCCTGGAACACCTCAAATCTAGTGATTTCACGGTTAAAAGTTAAGATTTAAAAGATAGAAAGGTGTAGAATCACGTGTAGATCAAAGATGTACAAGATTTAGGTTGAGATCTTACCGGAATTGAGAGAAATCGGAGAAAAAGCAAGGTTGAAGCGCTGGTCGGACAGAGAGTTCCAAAAGTAGAAAGTTTGATGGTGACATGGGGTATTTATAGGGTTACCCAAAGTGGAAATGGGGGATCGATCGGGTGGCAGCCTGATCGATTGGCTGGCGGATCGAGCGGCAGCTCGATCGATCAGCTGGTCGATCGGTTGGTCACCTGGTCGATTGGCTAGTTGGTTCGAGTGTTCTGTGCGACGAGTTTTGTTGTTTCGATTGCGAGCGATGCGAATGCGATAGAGTTTCCTATTCAAATTACTTTTAATCCTAACTACTATATCTAACATACAATCATCATATTTTACTTGCGTTTAGCGTTTGCGATTCGATTGCGATTCGAGTTTCGATTGTGTTTCGATTGATCACCACAACATAACATAGATAACATGCACAAGTAACACATAAAAGGAACACACACACGTATATAATTAACCAAAATGGGTAATTCGAGTTGCGAACGCGATTGCGATAAGCGATAAGCGATGAAACTTGCGATAAATATCGATTAAACCTCGATTGTTATTAGATACTCCACATAATACAACTAACGTTAAGCATAAAATAGACTAACTACGAGTCAAAGAAGTCAAAAAAGGAATTGAGCAAGGAGTGACATATCGCAATTAGCAATCTTTTCTTCCATTGACTTCAATCTTGACTTTGACTTTGACTTTCGAAACACGGGGCATTACAGCCTCCCCTAGTTAAGGGAATTTCGTCCCGAAATTAGGCCGAAGCCGTAACAAACAACTGTGGGTACTTCGCCTTCATGTCGCTTTCGAGTTCCCAAGTAAACTTTGCGCCTCGTTTGCCTTCCTATCGGACTTTCACAATAAGAATGCGCAAGCGTCTGAGCTGCTTGGCTTGGCGGTCCATGATTTCGACAGGCTTCTCCACGAAGTGTAGTGTTTCATTTATTTGAAGGTCATCAAGAGGTACAATTAAATCATGCTCAGCCAGGCACTTTCGGAGGTTCGAAACATGGAAACTTGGGTGGACGTTACTAAGTTCCTCCGGTAGTTCGAGTCTGTAGGCGACTTTTCTGATCCTTTCCAGAATCTTAAAAGGTCCAACATATCGAGGCGCGAGTTTCCCTTTCTTGCCGAATCTGACCACACCCTTCCAAGGTGATACCTTTAGGAGTATGTAGTCGCCAATGTCAAATTCAAGGGGCTTGCGTCGTCTATCGGCGTAACTTTTATGACGACTCCGAGCTTTCAGCAGATTGTCTCGAATTTGGAGAACTTTGTCAGTCATTTCTTGCAATAGCTCAGGGCCGGTTAATTGCGAGTGCCTGATCTCGTGCCATACGATAGGCGATCGACATCGTCTTCCGTATAAAGCCTCAAATGGTGCCATTTGAATGCTGGAATGATAACTGTTATTATACGAGAATTCGACGAACGGCAGGTAAGCGTCCCAATTACCACCGAAATCTATGACACACGAACGGAGCATGTCTTCAAGGGTACGGATTCTTCTCTCAGTCTGACCGTCGGTTTGAGAATGGAATGCGGTACTCAGGTTAAGCGTAGTACCGAGAGCCGCTTAAAACGTTTCCCACAGTCACGAGGTAAACCGAGCATCACGGTCAGAGATGATGTCGCGAGGCGACCCATGATTACAAATGATCTCATCGGTGTAGATTCGGGCTAATCGTTCTACCTTGTAGTCTTCTCGTATTGGAAGAAAATGAGCAGATTTGGTCAAACGATCAATGACAACCCAGATGCTGTCGTGACCTGAAGGCGTACGCGGGAGTTTGGTTATGAAGTCCATAGCTATACTCTCCCACTTCCATACAGGGATTGGGGGTTGTTCGAGTAAGCCAGAGGGTCTTTGGTGCTCGGCCTTAACCTTCGAGCAGGTCAGGCACTTTCCAACGTAGAGGACGATATCTCTTTTCATGCCTGGTCACCAGTACTTGTAGCGAAGGTCCTGGTACATTTTATCGGCACCGGGATGAGTAGAATACCGGGATTTATGGGCTTCGTCCATCAGAATCTGTCACAAATCGTTCCGCTTAGGGATCTAAATTCGGTCCAGATAGTGGAATATCCCATTCGACTTATTAACAAGCTGGGCTCCATCATGGTGAATCCTTTCTTTCTTCAAGGTGCGTTCGGTAAAACACGCATGCTGGGCTTCGCGGATGAGGGTTTCGAGATGATGCTGGGCGGGAATATTGGGAATACTATATAGATAGCTTCGTCGGCTGAGAGCGTCGGCAACGACATTTGCTTTGCCTGGATGGTAACGAATCTCATAGTCGTAATCGTTGAGAAGTTCTACCCATCGGCGTTGACGCATGTTAAGTTCTTTCTGATCACAGATATGTTGTAGGCTCCTATGATCGGTGAAGATCGTACACTTGGTACCATAAAGGTAGTTTCGCCAAATCTTTAATGCAAAAACAACTGCGCCTAGCTCGAGGTCATGGGTTGTATAGTTCTTCTCGTGGATCTTGAGCTGTCGAGATGCATAAGCGATAACCTTGTCTCGTTGCATGAGAACACAACCAAGACCAAGGTTCGAGGCGTCGCAATAGACTATAAAGTCGTTGTTTCCATCGGGTAAGGTGAGGATAGGAGCATTGCAAAGCATATGCTTGAGGGTTTGGAAAGCAGACTCTTGTTCGGTTCCCCAAACAAAAGGCTTATCGTTATGGGTGAGAGCGGTAAGTGGCACAACGATTTTAGAGAATCCTTAGATAAATATTCGATAATAGCCCGCTAATCAGAGAAAAGAACGGATTTCAGACGGGTTCTTCAGTGTAACCCAACTTTTAACTGCTTCAATCTTCGCAGGATCGACATGAATACCTTGACTATTGACAATGTGACCGAGGAATTGAACCTCCTCCAGCCAAAATTCATACTTGGAGAATTTGGCATAGAGTCGATTCCCTTGGAGTAACTCGAGAACCAAACGTAGATGTTGCGCGTGTTCGGCTTTCGATTTGGAATAGATCAGGATATCATCGATGAACACGATGACGAAGCGGTCAAGAAATGGTTTACACACCCGATTCATCAGATCCATGAAAACTGCGAGTGCGTTAGTTAAACCAAAAGGCATAACAACGAACTCATAATGGCCGTATCGAGTGCAGAAAGCGGTTTTGGGTATATCCTCCTCTTGGATGCGTAGCTGGTGATAGCCTGAGCGTAGATCGATCTTTGAGAAACACATAGCACCTTGTAGCTGATCAAACAAATCATTAATTCGGGGCAGGGGATAGCGATTCTTGATTGTCAACTTATTCAATTCCCGATAGTCGATGCACATCCTGAACAACCCGTCCTTCTTTTTGACAAAAAGGACTGGTGCGCCCCATGGGGAGGTGCTAGGGTGAATGAAGCCTTTATCAAGTAATTCCTGGAGCTGACTCGAGAGTTCACGCATTTCAGACGGAGCGAGTCGATAAGGAGCTCTAGCAATAGGGTTTGCTCCAGGAATGAGGTCGATACGAAAGTCGATATCACGACTTGGCGGAAGACCTGGAAGATCTTCGGGGAATACGTTCGGAAATTCACACACAACGGGGACATGGCTTATTCCCGGACTTCCTTTCTTTTCCTTCTCCGCTACTACAATGTTAGCCAAGAAAGCCTTGTATTCCTTGCAGAGATACTTGCTAGCTTGGACACATGACATGAGCTTAAGACCTTTCGAAGGAGTTTCACCATAAACACACAAAATATCACCGTTAGCGAGCGCGAATCGAATCATCTTATCAAAGCACACAACTTCAGCATGGTTTTCACGAAAAAAGTCCATGCCTACTATGATGTCAAAACTTCCGAGCTGCATCGGAATGAGATCAATTGGAAATATGTGATTGTTGAGTTCAAGAGTACAATCATGAAGAACAGAATTAACGGCGATGGTTCTTCCGGTGGCGACTTCGACATCGAACGTCGAGGATAGGTGGGAGCGCTTACGATTAAGGAGCTTCTCGAATTCAAACGACACAAAACAATTATCGGCTCCAGTATCAAACAAAAACGAAGCATAAATGTGACAACTCGAGTTTCCGACTTTCACTTTCGCATTGAATACACGTTGACCTTGACTGTTTAGTAGTTGACTTGTTTGATTTGTAACCATACGTGTTATGTTTTAATGAAACGTGTTATGATTGTGCATGTATGTGATTTATTGTTGTTGTAAAATATATCATAGGTTATTACAAAACACTTAGACTGATTCACCATCAAACAACTCGACGAAACAGAGTTGTGATTCGCCATGCAACAACTCGATGAAACAGAAACTTGATCCGTCAATCCATTCTCGACGAAACAGAATGTGTTTCGTCGGCCCAGTTTCGCCGAAAGCCCATTAACGGCCCAACACATTACGTAACTATATACCGGACTTCCTGTTCATTCGTCACTTTAGCAAAACACAAAACCCTAGAGCTCCTGTGCACTGACGGCAATTGGTGTGTGTTTCCGAGACTCTCTAGCGATTAACTCATCTCTCCATCCACTCGGTTAGTCGTTTATGTGTTCATGATTTCTTGACTACCCGACTTATGTTCGTGAATATGCTTGATTTCTTTATATATGTTATGCATGATTAATCGGGTACGTAACTTTGTGCAAAACATGATGTCGATTATAGATTCTAACAACCAAGTCATATTGATGAGAATACGTGATTGGTAGAACTGGATTTAATGGTGTTTATGTCGGGTTAATGATTGTTAATCTTATTGATTGATGATAAGTGGTAAAATACATATGTTTGTCCCGTGTAAAGTGTATATTTTTTGTATAGGTTTTATTTGTTTTTATTTAGTTTTAGTTTTATATCATATTATTTTGTGTTGGGCCAGGTCCTGGTGCGAATGGAGCAAAAACGAGTAATATGGAAATGACCAGCGAGTTGGGCAGAGTTGGATGACCAAATTAAATAAAGTTGAGGGTTGTTTAAAAATAGTCTATTAAAGTCGAGGGACTATTATTGTCTCAGTGATGGAACTTAATTAATTCCATTAAACTCATTTACATGTCACGACAAAAAGAAAGAAAGTGTGATTTTATGTGCATGAGCATTTAAATAAGGCAGCCATATTTTGAGGTTGTGACATCAAATAAAAGAATATAATATATGTTGATGGAGAGTTGTTGACCGACAAAAGGGGTGGAAATAAAAGGCGGTTGCATGGTTATTGTTGGGATTGATTTATTGGACCATACATTGTACCCATACATTGTACGAATTTAAACAGGCCGCGTGAACTCAAGTCTAATTCTTATTTGGGCCGCCTGAAGACCAAAATCATACACCGACTTCACAAACAAACGGCTAGTAGGTTTTGGAGGTTATAAATCATCATCTTCATTCACAGCCGGAGAGACATTACGAATTGGGAATTCCATTCGAGATATCATCATCAGCCGCACATCAGGAGACGCACGGAGAAACATCAGACGTGAGTATCAGACGGACGAAGATAATCAGGACGAATTGTTAAGCATCTTTTGACAAGAAATCAAACTCGGGAATCATTGAGGTCAAGTGGGAAGCATAGAGATCAAGAAATTTTACGGGTTCTACCTTACGATTTCGTTTATTTTCTAGTTTCTTGTTTTTACTTCGATGAATTCTTGTTTGAGATTTTGTTTGATTGTTTTTAAGACTATGTTTCTTGGCTAGATCTTTTTAAACTACCTAGGTGATGACAATAGTTAAATAAAGTTTGGTTTTTTATTCGGTTTTTGGCGTGGTTGTGGATCTTTCTTGTATTGTAAAAGCTTTGGGAATTTAACTTGGTGTGTATGCATGCTTGTGATTATTTTATTATTGTTTATTGCTTCGTTCGATTCTTGGTGACGGTCTTTATCACGGAATAGAGTGTTTATATCACATAATAAATCTTTGATCCTTTAGGGTGAAAATCGAGTAAGTAACCTTAGAAGTAATAATCGGTAATTAAATAAAATCAAGTGTTCTGCTAGACTCGTCGCTGAAAGGCTCGAGGATATTAATAGGTCTCGGTGTGGTTATAAGGACTTAACATTCCATTGTCTATTAAGCCAAGATTAAAACCCATTGTCGCTTTAGACGTTCGCGCGGCAAGGTAGAGCGTCTTACATAAGCACTTTCAAGAAACTAAAGGACGGAAAAGAAATCTAGAAAACCGGTGAGCGTAACAGCCTAGGTAGTGCCATAAGAATCGCCTTGAGAGTGTTTGGGGGGCTTAGTGGTGTCTTAATAGGTTTAGTATCCAAAGATCCCGGTTCCACACCACAAAATCATCGAATAGAGATCCATTCTGAGTTTAGCTTGCGTCTAGCCTAGGTAGTCTTCATCATCTCTGGTCAAAACCTTTGTTCGAGTTCGCGTCTAGTTCGTCTAGTTAGTATAATTTTAATTATATTTTTAGGATATTTAGAAACCCCCCCCATCAAATAAACAATTAGTTAAGTTCGTGTCAGTCTAAGTCTAGATAGAGTCATTAGCGTAATTCAGTAGAGTCTCTTGGGTTCGATACTCGGACTTCCTTAGGCTATACTACACCGATCGGTACACTTGCCGGTCGTGTGGTTTAGGGTTTAGAGAGTCTTAGTTTTATAAATTTAAAACTTAGAGAGTCTAGTTTAGGGTTTAATTTAGTTAATTTAGTTGAACCACTTTTAGCACATCAAGTTTTTGGCGCCGTTGTCGGGGAGTCTAATTGACACATCCGTGCTATTTGTTCGTGTGTTTGAGTCATAGGAGTCTAATTGTCCGTGTCTTTTATTTTTCTTGAGTCTTGTAAATATGTGTGAAATTTGTGGAGGACCTCATTTTACTGTTAAATGCCCCCAATATGAGGGGTACTCTACGCCATATTATGCTAACCCTTTTGTGCAGCCGCAGCCATATTTTTCACAGGGGTATGCTCCGCAAGGTTATGATCATCGGCCATATTACAATGATCTGTATCAGCAGCCGCAACGTAACCTGGTTCAGACGAGCGATAGAGGTTTTGAGGGTAGTATGAGTAGGATAGAAGAGATGTTCGCTCAGAAAATGACACAAATGGCGCAGTTCATAGCGCAAAATCAAGCTACCCTGGAAAGCATGGTTGAATATACGGAGAGAAATAAAAAGAGAGTAGAGGAGTTAGTTCGAGAGCGGGGTGAGCTAGAGGAAGTAGAAGAAGAGTCAGATTAGGAGATCATTCCAGTCACGGAGACGATAATGGACGACGAAGTCCCACCTCCGGTCCAGAAGGGTATTATATATGACTTCGGGAGTGACTCCGATGATGAAATAGACGAAGAAGAATGGGCGGCATATCAAAGGTCGTTAGTGAAGAAAAAAGTAATTGAAGAAGAAGTGGAATTGGGGGATTCCACTGGTTGGATGTTTGATGAAGTGGAAAAAGAAAAAGTAATGGAGGAGGAAGTGGATTTAGGAGACTCCCTTGAGTTAATGTTTGGTGCAGAGGAAGAAATTGAAGAGGTTGAAATTAAGTCGTCTGGGGAGGATGAGTTTTTAGAGTTAGAATTAGATGGTTTACCAGTCTATGAAGAGGTAGGAGTGTTGGATCCTGATGGGGACATAGCATACTTTGATGCCCTACTTGAAGGTGAATCGACAGAGGTGATCGAACCTGCCCCAGACGAAGAGACTAAGTGTGGGGATCATCATGCGAGAGTGGTGGAAGAAGAAGAGCACCACAGCTGGCCCGTGGAAGTATTAGTGATTAATGAAACTAAAAAATCAACAAAACCACGGGAGAGGGCAAAGAAACGAAAAAGAAAAGATCAAAAACGGAAGAGGACCGAAGGGTTAAACAAGAAGAAGAAGGAAAAGCCTTTGAATTTCAAACATGATCAGTCTTCTCATTACATGCCACGCATCCGGTTTCTTCCAGGTAAGTTTAAATTTTGGTGGTCTGACCCGTTTCAAAATTTTAAAATATTTTATAACTCCACCAATATATTTTTGAAAATTTTTGAGGTTCGGGTGGAATTAAACGGGTTGGACAGGGTCCAGGTCAAAGAGAAACCTCCTGATTAAATTCAAGTGTGGGGAGGTTTTGTAGAGTTTGTAATTTTATATATTTGGTATAATTTGTAGAGTTTGTATATTGAGTCTTTTATTTTGTATCATGAGTCTAATTTAGTAGTATTGAGTCATTTTTTTAGAGTCGGTACTGCTTTGGTGTTTGCTTGTTTTTGTTTATGCAGGTCTGAATCGTACCAGCCGTACTCAATCTCCATTCGGGTGATTTCGGAGCTGCTTATCAAATTCCATGCATTTACCAAGTGTACTAGTCAGTGTCAAAGCCGATCGCGAATGAAATGCTATACGATCGAGCTGGATTGGACGAGACCATGGGAGCATACGTATTATTTAACCAGCTAAGTCCTTTCCATTTATGCCCTTGTGTCTTTTTATTTCTTATTTA
This sequence comes from Helianthus annuus, assembly GCF_002127325.2. Taxonomy (NCBI): domain Eukaryota; kingdom Viridiplantae; phylum Streptophyta; class Magnoliopsida; order Asterales; family Asteraceae; genus Helianthus; species Helianthus annuus. The sequence goes on from NC_035436.2 coordinate 69,728,587, forward strand.
TTTTTAGTTTTTTTTTAGTCGGTTTCCATCCTACATTGAGGGCAATGTAAAGTTTAAGTGTGGGGATGGGAAACTATCGTTTAGTGTCTAGTTAGTAGTGTCTTGAGTCTTAAAAAAAATAAAATAAAATAAATTGAAAAAATTAGAAAATGTCTTTTGAATAAAGAAGTTTGCAAACTAAGAAACGGAAAATGATAGAAAAGTCGGGTTTTTGTTCGGGTTCAAATAATAATAATATGAGATAATAAAAATTGAGCTTGTGTCTAGTTTGGGATGTGCGGGTAGGCTCGGTTCGGTTTTGAGTTCCTTTGATATTAAATATACTTAATTGTTGGTCTACTAGTGGGTTCTCATCTAGGGAGAGTGGGGAAATTGAAACCGCCAATAATAGTATAAGGGATGCCATTATAAGCTAAGATCGTTAGAGTTTTTGGTCATTATCTCGTTGAAAAAGAAAAAAAAAGAAAGAAAAAAAACGAGCTAGAAACTAAATGAAAGTAGCCATTTCTATGTAGTCTGTGGTTGGGGATAGCGACTCTACAGCCGGATTACCGCTAGGATGTGTGAAATCGACCTTGCAAAATAAATAAAAAATACCGAAGCCTAAGTAATCCGAGTTGGGGATAGCGACTCTACAGCCGGAATGCCTCTGGGTTAGGGAAAGCAACGTCTACGCTCGAAAAAAAAAATGAAAAAGTGATGAAAAAAATGGAAAGAAAAGGAAAAAAAATAGATTTGATTCTAAACTCTCTTGATCTTGGTATAAAACGGTTAGGAAATAACTCAGTGGTTGTTCCTTTTGTCCTATAAGCTTGAGGTGGGAATAGGTGGACTTCCGATTCTTAGCGTGAGACCCTAGGTGGATTGACCATATTTGAACCTTAAATTGCATGATAAGGGCTTGGAACCGGGTTTGGGTTGAAGAGGATCGAAATACTTGCAATCGCGGCTAACACAAGTTTTAGTTTTTAATAAGAAATTTAAGCTTTTGTCCCGAATGATTATTCCGTCTATGATTTTGTTTTGCACAATTCTTTTTCGAGGACGAAAAAAGGTTAATTGAATACGGATCGAATAGGTGTTATGGTCATGAATCTATCTACGTTTAGCTAACTTGCAAATCATATATTGATTAGATGATGATTGTATGATGAATGTTTTCTGTATGATTACGGTTGGTGATTGACGGCAATTAGGGTTTCCTGTGATATTGCGTAACTGTTGAATTGTAACTGATCTGATTGACGTAACTGACATCTTCACGAAACTGAATCATTGACGAAACAAGAAGGGTGTTTCGCCAAGGGGTAGTTGACGAAACAGCTAAGCTGTTTCGCCAAAGGATAATTGACGAAACAAGAAGGGTGTTTCGCCAAGGGGTAGTTGACGAAACACAATGTGTTTCGCCAACAAGTGTTTCGCCAAAGATATGAACGACGAAACAAGATAGTGTTTCGCCAAAAGGAAGTTGACGAAACAGAATATGTTTCGCCAACCTGTGTTTCGCCAACTTGGGTAATTTGCACAGTAACCTGATTTAACTCTGTTAAATGTTAACTGGATTGATTAACTGTTGTTAAGTGATGTGCTTGACTTGTATGATATTGAATACATGTTTAGTACTTCTGTGATTATACTTATACGTGAACAACTTCGTGAATATGAACTGATTATACCTACGTGCGTACTTTAGGACGTGATTGATTTTACGTTGAGCACATACTTAGCATACCGAGCAAACCAAGGTGAGTTCACACAGCCAAGGCATGGGGTTCCCAGGGTGGGAATGGGATTTTGATGATTTACTCGTACATACTAACTAATAGAACCTAATGATATGGTCCTCGGGTGAGGAAGAGAAATGATAAGATACGTCTAGACTAGTATACCGATTGAACTGATCTTCGCATACACGCCAAGGGTTGGCCGTGATATTATGACTAATCATTCGCACACATGCCCTGGGAAGGCCGCAAACTATAGATACTAAAACTTCGCAAGTAATGCCAGGGTGGCCGCGATACAAATATACATAGTCTAGGATATTTGGGAGTATTTCCCCAAATCTTCGCATACATGCCGGGAGGGCAGCGACGGAAAATAATACGATATATGACTAAACGAACAAACATAATGCTACTCACACTATTGCAATTACTGAACTGTACACTGTGAACTCGCTCAACTAGTTGTTGACTCTCTGCTGCATGCCTTGCAGGACCTTAGGGACATATGGAGCTTGCACAAGGAGGAGCAGGTCGTTGTGGGCACGGATCGTGAATGTCTCGTTAAAACACTTTATGACATTTCGTACTTTATTATGTTGGGTTTTATTTATACGCTTCCGCTAAACAGTGATAACATACTTATATTTTGAACACCTTTCGTATTGGTGGTTGAATGACATTTACTTTTACTTATTAATTACATGTTCAATATGATTGGTGGCTTGATCCTGGTCATGTCACGCCTCCAAGCGGTGGTACTCCGCGAGTGGATTTTTGGGGGTATGACAGATTGGTATCAAAGCCATTGGTTATAGAGAACTTGGTTTTAATATGGGAAAAACGTTTTTATTAAAACCAGACTATAACCAGAACAGTGCTCTCAACGATCCACAACGACGCTTCGCTCCACGTGCAAGACTCAACATCCTAGGTAATAAGGTTTATGTTTATTACCTGCTTGCTAGAACTATATAGAACTTTGCTCGTAGTACGCTTAGATTACATTGCCTATTATACGTCATTACATGAGAATACCTATGTGCTTACACTCTTCTGTCAACGCACTACTCGCGAACCTTTCTCACTTATTCTACTTTTACTATGAAGATCATGTCTGGACGTGTGAACATGACTCAAGCCCAGTTGACGACACTTATCAATGAACGAGTAGCTGCGGCACTTGCAGCTGCACCAGCAGGTAGTATACCCTGCGGATGGGATACACACTAGGATCTTTGAATCCTACATTCCTAAATCAACCTTTGTATTTAATATTGTCCTATTCTATGCACAATAGGTCAAAACGCTCCACAACCTGTCTGCACATTCAAGAACTTCATGGACTGTCGTCCAAGCACATTCAGTGGCACGGAAGGAGCAGTGGGACTACTCCATTGGTTTGAGAAGCTCGAGTCGGTATTCGAGATGTGTGAATGCCCTGAGGCTCGCAGGGTCAAGTACGCCACTGGTACTTTGGAAGGAATCGCGTTAACTTGGTGGAACGCACAAGTACAGATCCTAGGGTTGGCAGCTGCTAACGCCACCCCTTGGAATGATTTCAAGGAGCTGATTAAACGTGAATACTGCACACGGGAAGACATCCACAAGTTGGAAGACGAGTTTTACCATTTGAAAATGACTGGGTTAGAAATTGAAGCTTATACCAAGAGGTCAAACGAGCTGGCCGTGCTGTGTCCAACGATGGTGGACCCTCCAATCAAGCGCATTGAGTTGTATCTCAAGGGGTTAGCGCCAGAAATCCAGAGCCATGTGACATCGGCTAATCTTGACAACATCCAGGCTATTCAGCGCCTTGCTCATCGTATTACGGATCAGGCAGTAGAGCAGAACAAACTGCCAAAACGCATCAGTGCTACCACTCCAGCTGCTACATCCGCTACTCTCAGTGACAACAAAAGAAAATGGGAAGGGGACTCCAGTAAAGGTTCAGTCTCAGTTCAGTCTCAAGCACAGCAGCGCAAGACAAATGACTACCAGAGTCCGAGTCAGCAATCATCTGGCAGTCAGGGGCAAGGTGGATATCGGGGAAATCACCCACTATGTAATAAGTGCAACAGACACCACAGTGGACGGTGTCGCAAGGAACGTTGTCAGAGATGCCTCAAGTTAGGGCATGAAGCCAAAGACTGCAGGAGTGCGCGACCTGCGAAACAGAACCAGCAACTACAACTACCAGCTCCACAGAACCAACAGCAGCAGCCACAGCGTGGAAACCGAGGGTGTTTCCAGTGTGGGGCAGAAGGTCATTTCAAACGTGATTGCCCTCAATTGAACCAGAACCAGAATCGCAACAACAACAACAACCAGGGCAACGGGAACAACAACAACGGGGGAAACAACAACAACAATGGCAACGAAGCTCGGGGTCGTGCTTTCGTGCTGGGTCGGGGCGACGCAATGAATGATCCCAATGTGGTTATGGGTAAGTTTCTTCTCGACGATATTTATGTTACTGTCTTATTTGATTCGGGTGCGGATACAAGTTATATATCGTTAAAAGTGAGTAAAATGTTAAAACGTACACCAACACCCCTAAACACCAAATATGTCGTAGAGTTAGCAAATGGTAAAAGTGTAGAAGCCGCGCATGTAGTCAAGGGTTGTAGCATCGTTTTAGCTGGTCAGACCTTCTCGATTGATCTTATACCCATAGTTTTGGGTAGTTTCGACATCGTCATCGGTATGGATTGGTTATCCCAACACCACGCAGAGATTTTATGCAAGGAAAAGAAAGTTCGCATTCCTCGTTCTGGCAAGGAACCTCTCGAAGTTCAAGGCGACAAGAGTGGTGCCGTGGTTAGCATCGTCTCTTTCTTGAAGGCTTAGAAATGTCTACGAAAGGGACACACTGCCATCTTGGCACTTGTTACTGATACATCAGCGAAAGAAAAGAAGTTGGAGGATATTCCAGTAGTACGCGACTTTCCTCAGGTGTTTCCTGAAGATTTACCTGGGCTACCGCCTCATCGCCAGGTCGAATTCCAGATTGAGTTAGCTCTTGGAGCAGCACCAATAGCCCGCGCACCGTATCGTTTGGCTCCAACTGAACTGGAAGAACTGTCAAAGCAGCTTACAAGAGCTCTTGAAAAAGGGCTTTATTCATCCAAGCTCTTCGCCATGGGGAGCTCCAGTATTATTTGTGAAGAAGAAAGATGGTACGTTCAGAATGTGCATCGACTACCGTGAACTCAACAAGGTGACGGTGAAGAACCGTTATCCTCTTCCGCGTATCGACGACTTATTCGACCAGTTGCAAGGGTCGAGTTACTACTCCAAAATAGACTTGAGGTCAGGGTATCATCAGCTGAGAGTCCGGGATGAGGACGTCTCCAAAACCGCATTCAGAACTCGCTACGGTCACTACGAGTTTCTTGTTATGCAATTCGGGTTAACGAACGCGCCTGCCGTATTTATGGATCTGATGAACAGGGTGTGCAAGCCGTATCTAGACAAGTTCGTTATTGTCTTCATCGACGACATTCTGATTTACTCCAAGAGCCAGGAGGAGCACGAGCAGCACCTACGGTTGATTTTGGAACTTCTTCGAAAGGAACAATTATACGCCAAATTTTCTAAATGTGACTTCTGGCTTCGTGAAGTCCATTTCTTAGGCCATGTGGTAAACAGGGATGGGATCCATGTCGATCCATCCAAGGTAGACTCAATCAGAAACTGGCCTGCACCGCGTACACCGACAGAAATACGCCAATTCTTGGGTTTGGCGGGTTACTACAGGCGATTTATCAAAGACTTCTCAAAGATTGCACAGCCGCTTACACTACTGACACAGAAAGGTGTCACCTAGCGTTGGGGAGATTCTCAGGAAACTGCTTTTCAGTACTTAAAGGATAGGCTTTGCAGGGCACCTATTCTCTCATTGCCAGAGGGCACGGATGACTTTGTAGTTTATTGTGACGCGTCGATACAGGGTCTTGGGTGTGTATTGATGCAACGGGATAAAGTTATTGCTTACGCTTCGCGGCAACTCAAGGTTCATAAACGGAACTACACGACGCACGATCTAGAGCTAGGAGCTGTTGTTTTCGCGCTTAAGATATGGCGACACTACCTGTACGGTACCAAGTGCACAATTTACACCGATCACAGGAGTCTCGAGCATATCCTAAAGCAAAAGGATTTGAACATGCGTCAACGAAGATGGGTCGAACTACTGAACGATTATGAATGCGCTATTAAGTACCATCCCGGCAAAGCCAATGTTGTGGCTGACGCCCACAGTCGGAAAGACACTACACCTAGACGCGTACGAGCTTTGCAGCTCACCATTCAGTCCAGTCTTCCTGCACAGATACGAACTGCTCAGATAGAAGCATTGAAACCCGAAAACGTCAAGGCTGAAGCCTTACGCGGCTCAAGGCAACGAATGGAACAAAAGGAAGACGGCGCCTACTATGTAACAGGGCGTATTTGGGTCCCACTATATGGCGGATTACGGGAACTTGTGATGGATGAAGCACACAAGTCTCGCTACTCGGTACATCCAGGGTCGGATAAAATGTACCACGATCTCAAAACAACATACTGGTGGCCTAGCATGAAAGCCCACATCGCGACTTACGTTGGCAAGTGTTTGACATGTGCAAAAGTCAAAGTGGAGTATCAGAAACCAGCGGGCCTACTTCAGCAACCCAAGATACCGCAATGGAAATGGGAAGAAATTTCCATGGATTTTGTTACAGGCCTACCCAGATCCCAGTGTGGGAATGATACTATATGGGTGATCGTGGATCGACTCACCAAGTCTGCACACTTTCTGGCTATAAAGGAAACGAATAAGTTCTCCATTCTCGCAGACGTTTATCTTAAAGAAGTTGTTTCGAGGCACGGGGTGCCCACCTCTATCATTTCGGATCGGGATGCACGATTAACGTCAGAGCTATGGCAAGCGATGCACAAATCTTTTGGCTCACGATTAGACATGAGCATAGCATATCATCCTCAGACGGATGGGCAGTCTGAGCGCACGATCCAAACTCTCGAAGACATGCTTAGGGCATGCGTTATCGACTTCGGCAACGGCTGGGAGAAGCATCTTCCTTTGGTGGAGTTCTCATACAATAACAGTTATCACACCAGCATACAAGCCACTCCATTCGAGGCATTGTACGGGCGTAAATGCCGGTCACCTCTCTGTTGGGCAGAGGTGGGGGATAGTCAGATCACGGGTCCAGAGATTGTAGTGGACGCCACGGAAAAGATTGCGCAGATACGGCAACGTATGGCGGCAGCTCGCGACCGTCAGAAAAGCTACGCGGATAAGCGTAGGAAGCCGTTGGAATTCAGGTCGGGGACCGGGTTTTACTTAAAGTTTCACCCTGGAAGGGTGTGGTTCGCTTTGGCAAGCGAGGCAAACTAAATCCGCGGTATGTCGGACCGTTCGAGATCATAGAGAAGATTGGCAAAGTGGCATACAAGCTAAACCTACCAGCTGAACTCGGTGCAGTTCACAATGTCTTTCACGTGTCAAATCTGAAGAAGTGCCTGTCAGATGAGACCCTCATAGTTCCTTTGAAGGAGCTCACTATCGACGAGCGGTTGCAGTTCGTCGAGGAACCTGTTGAAATCACGGACCAGGATGTTAAGGTCCTCAAGAACACGAGAATCCCTCTTGTTCGAGTTCGTTGGAACTCCCGTCGCGGCCCAGAGTTCACCTGGGAGCGTGAAGATCAAATGAAACTCAAGTATCCCCAGTTATTCGGAACCAATCCAACCACTACTGACGCTGAAGCTACTACTGCAGAATTTCGGGACGAAATTCCAAATCAACGGGGGAATGATGTGACACCCTAGGAAAACCAGTGAACGATACAACTTACCTAGCTTCCTCAGTAACCGCATGCTAAATTTCGGGACGAAATTTCTTTCAAGTTGGGGATAATGTGACAACTCGAGTTTCCGACTTTCACTTTCGCATTGAATACACGTTGACCTTGACTGTTTAGTAGTTGACTTGTTTGATTTGTAACCATACGTGTTATGTTTTAATGAAACGTGTTATGATTGTGCATGTATGTGATTTATTGTTGTTGTAAAATATATCATAGGTTATTACAAAACACTTAGACTGATTCACCATCAAACAACTCGACGAAACAGAGTTGTGATTCGCCATGCAACAACTCGATGAAACAGAAACTTGATCCGTCAATCCATTCTCGACGAAACAGAATGTGTTTCGTCGGCCCAGTTTCGCCGAAAGCCCATTAACGGCCCAACACATTACGTAATTATATACCGGACTTCCTGTTCATTCGTCACTTTAGCAAAACACAAAACCCTAGAGCTCCTGTGCACTGACGGCAATTGGTGTGTGTTCCCGAGACTCTCTAGCGATTAACTCATCTCTCCATCCACTCGGTTAGTCGTTTATGTGTTCATGATTTCTTGACTACCCGACTTATGTTCGTGAATATGCTTGATTTCTTTATATATGTTATGCATGATTAATCGGGTACGTAACTTTGTGCAAAACATGATGTCGATTATAGATTCTAACAAACAAGTCATATTGATGAGAATACGTGATTGGTAGAACTGGATTTAATGGTGTTTATGTCGGGTTAATGATTGTTAATCTTATTGATTGAATACGGATCGAATAGGTGTTATGGTCATGAATCTATCTACGTTTAGCTAACTTGCAAATCATATATTGATTAGATGATGATTGTATGATGAATGTTTTCTGTATGATTACGGTTGGTGATTGACGGCAATTAGGGTTTCCTGTGATATTGCGTAACTGTTGAATTGTAACTGATCTGATTGACGTAACTGACATCTTCACGAAACTAAATCATTGACGAAACAAGAAGGGTGTTTCGCCAAGGGGTAGTTGACGAAACAGCTTGGCTGTTTCGCCAAAGGATAATTGACGAAACAAGAAGGGTGTTTCGCCAAGGGGTAGTTGACGAAACACAATGTGTTTCGCCAACAAGTGTTTCGCCAAAGATATGAACGACGAAACAAGATAGTGTTTCGCCAAAAGGAAGTTGACGAAACAGAATATGTTTCGCCAACCTGTGTTTCGCCAACTTGGGTAATTTGCACAGTAACCTGATTTAACTCTATTAAATGTTAACTGGATTGATTAACTGTTGTTAAGTGATGTGCTTGACTTGTATGATATTGAATACATGTTTAGTACTTCTGTGATTATACTTATACGTGAACAACTTCGTGAATATGAACTGATTATACCTACGTGCGTACTTTAGGACGTGATTGATTTTACGTTGAGCACATACTTAGCATACCGAGTAAACCAAGGTGGAGTTCACACAGCCAAGGCATGGGGTTCCCAGGGTGGGAATGGGATTTTGATGATTTACTCGTACATACTAACTAATAGAACCTAATGATATGGTCCTCGGGTGAGGAAGAGAAATGATAAGATACGTCTAAACTAGTATACCGATTGAACTGATCTTCACATACACGCCAAGGGTTGGCCGCGATATTATGACTAATCATTCGCACACATGCCGTGGGAAGGCCGCGAACTATAGATACTAAAACTTCGTAAGTAATGCTAGGGTGGCCGCGATACAAATATGCATAGTCTAGGATATTTGGGAGTATTTCCCCAAATCTTCGCATACATGCCGAGAGGGCCGCGATGGAAAATAATACGATATATGACTAAACGAACAAACATAATGCTACTCACACTATTACAATTACTGAACTGTACACTGTGAACTCGCTCAACTAGTTGTTGACTCTCTGTTGCATGCCTTGCAGGACCTTAGGTACATATGGAGCTTGCACAAGGAGGAGCAGGTCGTTGTGGGCATGGATCGTGAATGTCTCGTTAAAACACTTTATGACATTTCGTACTTTATTATGTTGGGTTTTATTTATACGCTTCCGCTAAACAGTGATAACATACTTATATTTTGAACACCTTTCGTATTGGTGGTTGAATGACATTTACTTTTACTTATTAATTACATGTTCAATATGATTGGTGGCTTGATCCTGGTCATGTCACGCCTCCAAGCGGTGGTACTCCGCGAGTGGATTTTTGGGGGTGTGACAATAAATACCGTTCACGAGAAACGTACCATTAACCACATTGTTTTCGGCTTGTGCTTGGCGCGCGTTGATGTTGAATGTTCTAGCGCGGGCGGCTTGTTGTTGTTGCTGTTGAGGCTGTTGCTGCTGCTGTTGCTGAGGCTTCTGCTGCTGGGGCTCTTGTTTCACAACCCTGTTCGAGCACATGTTCGCAAAGTGGTTGGGATCACCACATGTGAAGCAAACTCTGGCGTTGACCGCGGGTGCCTGAGCCGCTTGTTGGCCTTGAGGGCTGGGAGCGGAGCTTGATGAGCAGTGGCTTGAGCTGGTGCTTGACGGGGACCAATACGACAGTTTGCGGTGAAGTGGCCGTACATATTACAGTGAGCGCAAAAACGGCAAGCTAAACCCACTGGGTGATGATAAGTGTTGTTGGGCAGGCAGGGTGAGGGCCTGTCTATGCACGCTTTACAGGCGGTGCATAGGTGATTGGAGCTGGAGCTGATCGGTGTTGTTGTTGCTGAGCTGGAACCGCTTGAAGTGGAGCAGCGCTGGTGACATCACAGTTCTTGTTGCTGGAGCTGCTGTTGTTGTTCTTCCTCTTGCGACGAGAGGACTTTGATGACTGCGATGCGGTGACGGTGGTGTCAGCGGTTGGTGTGGCGGTGGTAGCTTGGTGCAGGTTCTTTGAAGCTTTATCCCAGAAACCAGCTTTTACTTACTTGTCGTTGATTTCAGCGGCAAGCAAGTAAGTTTCTTCGATTTTAGCTGGCTTGGATGCATGCACAAAATCTGCAACACAATCCGGCAGAGCGCGGATGTACTTCTTGATCGTCATGTCGGTAGTCTTCACTTGATCAGGGCAGATGATACTGAGCTGCTTGAAGCGAGCAGTGAGGGCAGCATTGTCACCATCTTTTTGCTTAATGTGCCAGAATTCATCCTCCAGCTTTTGGCGCTCATGGGGAGGGCAGAACTCATCGAGCATAATGTTCTACAACTCGTCCCATGGCAGACCATAGGTTGCATCATTTCCGCGCTTGTTCCTTTCGGCAGTCTACCAGTCTAGAGCGCGGGACTGGAAGACGCCAGTCACATTCAGTGTGCGGAGATTGTCAGGACATCCACTCTGATGCAAAGTGACTTCGATCGAGTCGAACCATTGGAATAAAGCCGTAGGGCCTTCTTCTCCAGTGAACTCTTTCGGTCCGCATGCCTTAAACTGCTTGAAGCTGAAAGCAGCTTTGGGAGTCTCGGTCCTGGATTCCTCAGACGATTTGCTCATGTTTCCGTACAGTTCACTGACGAATTGGGGTACAACCTTTGCCATTTGCTTAGTAATCATGGCAGCGAGGCGTTTGTCTGCTTGCTTTCGGCGAGCGTCACGGGTAGCGCGAGATCCAGATGACGACATTGTCTGCAACAGACATCGTCACAGGACTCAACACAATATAATCGAATCTCACCTCACATGTGACAACGGGTGATTTACGGCTCCTAATTTCGCGATTAACGAGCATTAGGACGATAATAAATAGTGTTTAAGACGCAAATTAACTAAATCAGGCCCTTGGAATGCCCAGGAACGTTTATTCAACAATACAGTGCGCGTATGGTGATTTACGGGTAATCTGTTGAATATTACGCGACAACGAACTGATACCGTCCAAAATACTGGCAACACCGACAAATACGGATTTTCTACGAATATTTGATATTTATAAACTTAATTTTGTGAATTTATTGGGCTTCCGTGCGACTTAAACGCAAACGTGAACTAAAAACGCGATAACAGGAAACGTATCGGCAATGAAACGGAAGCGACAGAGACGCCTGCCACATTCAGAACGTACATTTTACGCTATATTTAGCTTCGTAATAAAATTTTAGTAACTACAGTCGAAACCGAATCGAAAAACGGATTAAAAGGCGAACGACGCCTTTTACACGAATTTTTACCGTTATTGACCATCGAACGCGCTAACGACATTTACCGACACCATTTTCATATTTTTAAGACTAAACTTTTAGTTTACGACATTATGGAGCGTTCGGGTTGCGAAAACGGGTCTCGTAGGAATTACGGGCCACTTACACACGAGATGGGCTTATGGGTTTGGGCCCAAGCCCAAACCCACTAATAACAAAACCAGTATATATTTGTGTTATAAACACTTGACTCTCATTTTTTTATACAGATCAAGTAAACACACACACAAACATGAAGTTCAAAATCTATCCTCCTCTCATCTTCCCTTCTACAAAACCTAATATCCACATAAATCCACTGCAAGACCACTCTTCCTCTCGATCTCGTTACCTGCAGGCACAAAGTAAAAAAAATGATGAATACTCACATCTGCTCCCTCTTCCTCTCGACAGCCGGCGGTGGATGAAGACACGCCGCCGCTCACGGCGGCGGCGGTGGTGGTGATTCCAAAGCGATCAGACAAACACCCCCCTGTACTGCTCGCTCTCTCTCCCCGTTTTCTTTTCCGGTCGGACCAGCTCCGATCGTCGTTTCCGGCGACGATGATGAAGAACGGCGGCGGTCTGTGTATCGGACCGGCGGTCGGTACAATTATCCGGCGGTCCTTGTTATTAACCGACAGGTTTCAAACCCCGAGGAGGATGATGAAGATGAAGAGGCTGCTGTTGGTGTTGAAGATGGTGGTGGTTTTCCGACCACCCGACTGCGACAACGAAAGAATCGCCGTGAGAGAACGGCGGTGAGACCCGACGGCTACCGGAGCCGCGTCGGAAGTTGTACGGCTGAAATGGTGGTTGAGCGATGGTGATGTTTTTGTTCGAACTGACGAGTGTTCCGATTCGGGGCGCGTATCAGGTTCGGGTCAGATTTGGTAAGTACTCGAGTCAGATTCAAGTCGTTTGGAGTCTCGGGTTTGGTCAACAGAAATTTCGGGTCGGTCAACAGCTTCGGTCAGAAGGCTCGATATGGTCAATGGTTTGGTTTAGTCAACATGGGTCGGCGGTTCGGTTCGCGGTCAGATGGCTCGGTTCGGTTTGACTCGGTCAAACCGAGTCAACTCAGTGTTCGGGTCAGCGGTTCAGGTCAACAGTTTGGTTCGAGTCAGCTAGTTCTGGTCAAATTATGAAGCGGTTCGGGTCGACTCGGTCGAACCGAGTCAACTCGGTCAAGCCTGGTCAATACAGCGAGTTGACTCAGTCAACTCATCCGGTCAACTCAGTTGACCCGGTCAACATCTTTCGGCATTTCGACATAAAGAATTGGTAAAATTTAATGGCACGATTACTTTTGTCGTTTTTTCATTTAAAATGGATTACGTGACAACGAGCTCAAATTGAGTAAATAATAGTTCACCTCCTGAAATATTAGAGATAACTTATATAAACATTGTTTATATTGTTTGAATATTGTTGAATTTTGATAATATAGCGACAACTAGTGTTGCCGGGGGACGTCCAAAAACAGAGGAAACTCTACCCGTTTTTCTCGAAATACGAAAACAAAACGTGATTTATTGAAAAAAAAAAAAGACAACTAATGGTATCGAGCGACTTTTATGAAAACCAATACACATATATGATTACTTACAACGACACTTTAAAACTCACAAATACGTCATTAACGTAACTATTTCATGAAACAAATATAAGGATTTGTATATTTATTTTCAAACGCGTAATGCTCGACAATTCTTTTATAAAAGTGAATGTAGTCTACTTCGGACTACAACACATTTCGGATTCTTTTATAGAAATTAATATAGCTATTATATTACTTTAAACTTGACAATTCGACAAGTCTTTATAAAATCAATGTAATGATTGATATCGTTTAAAATGTCGAATAATACGACTTCTTTTCATAAAAATTAATATATTGTATATTTATTTCAACAATCAAACGACACGACGATTGTTTTACTAAAATAAATATAGTGTATATATTTATTTGAAATATTAAACGACACGAATTCGTTTTATAAAAATAAATATAGCTTACATATTTATTTTAAACATTGTACAACACAAGGTCTTTTATAAAGTAGATATAGTTTATCTATTTATTTCAGACTTCAAACGACTCGATGATGCTTCTATAAAATAAATATAACTTTATATATTTATTTCAACCGCCTAAACGGTAGGTACTCGTATTTTGATACGAAAGGCGATATACATAATATGAGTTTGTTATGTGTTACTTCATATGAATATTCTTTTATACACGTACGACTTTTCGGAACGACTACCATTATTTTGTCGATATATTGATATTTTTGTATAAATATTTATATATGTCGAATTTCTCAAAAACTAAGTACTTTCTAGACTTAGTAAATTATTAACGGTATCAAACGAGACTTAACGCGTATAACTTAGTCATTTTCGTTAAGTTAACAACTTACGTCGAATCATTCGGCTAACGATTCGGTAGAGCTCGATGACACGTAGTTTAGTTACTACGTTTATTCAGAAAACTTATAAGATATTCCGTGTTAGGAATATCGTATAACGTACGTTAGCGAGTGTCTTCTCGGAAACGACATCACGAAGTCGTAATTAGCTAGCATTGCACATGGAAATCCAGGTGAGTTCATAACCCCACCTTTTTACGGTTTCACATTTTTATAAATGTTTTCGGGGTGGAAAGACATGCACGTTTTGCAGAAAACACACAAAGTTTTCGACTAACAAAGACTGCATATTTTAGACAAAGCACGTATTGCAAGAACATACAAAGCTTTTGAACGAACGAAAACTCATATTTCTAAATCATATTACGAATGGATTTCGAGGAACTCAAATGGTTTACGAATGGATTATACTAAATATACCGGTTTTTACAAAACAAATGCGGATTATCGAAATGAGAATGATTTTCATGACTAGGGATGGATCGTCTGGTGATAATATAGAGAGACTGGGGAGTTGGCCTTAGAGGCTGTGGAGGTTCAGCCTTAGAGGCTCGGGTAAAATACATGTTACAATTATTACAGACATTTTTATAAATGATATGGTTAGCCTAAGGAGGGTATACTACTTAGATCATGTGAAGGGTGGGTACAACATTTAAGGCCATTAATCCTCGTCGTGGGACCGTGGCACATGAGTGATAGATCTATTTGGGTGTAGCGAGCCCATACCCATGAGGCCGGGGCGGCCCATAGTGGTGACTGTGTCTTACAGCCGGAAGCCCGGTACAAATTTGCTAGGTTTGAGTTTTCCTGCACCATTTCACACATACCATTGGCTTTGCAACCCATTGGTGATCTCTTTTTCCTTATTGCTACATACCAGGGATATAAATACTTACAGAAATACTTGATTTATACAAATTAAATACCATGTTTTATACAAATTCAAAGCATAGGATTTATGGGGGCGTGGAGTCAAAGTCAGGGTGGGCATTGACGGTTATACGAACATTACAAATACGAGAGTTTACAAATACATGGTTTTACGAACATAATGCGTTACAAATACAAAGTTTTCATATAACTTGGCAAGAAAATGATTTTCTAAATTCGTTTTCTCAATATTATTTCACAAACCGGTTATTCAAAAGATTTATTTCAAATCTTTTACAAACAAACTATGAACTCGCTCAACTTTTTGTTGACTTTTTCGCATGTTTCTTTCTCAGGTTACTTTTCAGAAACTATGGCACGGTTGGAATAGGAGGACCATGTGGAGTCGAGTACTTAGTGGCGTTCAATTTTCTAAAAGACTTAGCTTATTTGCTTCCGCTGTGCAATGAAAATACCAGTCCAGTCACGCCAGCTCTGATAATTTCGGGGTGTGACATCACAATCCTAATACTACTAAAGCTCGAGAACACTACCAAGTATTCACATAATCACATAGGCACATAAGCACAGATTCACGTAAGCACATAAGAATGTAAGGCACATAAGCACAGAAGGCACATAGAATACACAGAACCTGGCTACATTTTGCACATATTCACAGAGGCGGTCAGAATACAGAAACCTATCATTCAAAGTTCGCGAGCGTTTGAGAATAGCGATCGCGTATAACGTAGCGAGTAGTATAGTATAAGTGTATAATCTAGCATATGGTCGTCCACAATTAGCGATTTGGCAGCGTTTTGAGATAGAGATGCAGTGCGAGTTGTGTGTGTCGATTCAAGCAATAGCGAAAAGCGAATAATTCACCAAAAATCGAAAACACATAAATAAATAAGTCATATAAAACACATAAAATCTACATAAAATCGACAAATATCAGAGTCGGCAGTAGCGATCTCAGAATCGAAACACATAGAAATCGAGAAATAGATTGTCTGCGGCTAGATAGACTTCGACTAACCAAAGTGATTCGACTATTCACAAGGGCTTTTAGTACACACTTAAACTTTCGGGACTGTGCTCTCGCCTCGAGTTTGGGCGAATGGCATGCATCCTTCCAGTTTCAGTGCGACTTCAAGTCGTTGGAGTCCGTCGAGACTTTGATGAGAGTTTTGTAAAGCAAAATAAGATTGGAACGAGTCGTCAAGGTTCGGGTTTCACCCATGACTTAACAACTTTGCTCCTGTTTTTGATAAAGTATGGATTTCACTCCTGATTCAACTTAAATTCTCGTGTTTCATAGATAAATATAGATCGAACAGGCGATTAAATCGAGAGTTTGCGGTTTTCACACCTAATCTCGACCTAATCACTTGTTCATTTTCGAAAATTAGGGTGCAGTGATAGTGTAGCGTGTGCGAGAATAGCGAGAGATAGCACGTAAGCTCGTACAGCAACCCTAAGGGTACGCACAAGTCGGTCTGTTAGTACCTAACTATAGACTAGGTAATTTCTAAGACGTCGACCCGGACTAGGTCGAGTCTTGCCTAATTCTCTATAGTTATGGCTCTGATACCAATCTGTCACACCCCAACCGATGGCGGAATCATCGGGGCGCGGCACTGAGCGAAACAAATTGTCCAGAAGTTTCCATAACGACTATATTTACCAAATATTTAAAGCAACACGTCCCATACCATGTCGTAAATGATAATACAGTTATTACAGAAAAGATCTAGCCAAATTGTTCTGTTCCGACAACTCAGATTTTTATTACAGACAATTGTTTATTGTTGACCTAGGTCTTTCCTAGCCTCGATTTCACAGCAAAGAAAGCAAATAAGCATCCTAAGCACCTGTCACATACGTTAAAGTAAAAGTCAATACACATAGTGTAAAGGTGAGCATACAAGTTTAATAGATATAATAGAGTTCGAAATCGATTACGCATACCAGCACGTACACAATGTGAAGTGAGGCATGTTAGTTATCGACATGAACCTATCGATACCAATGACTGCGGGTTGACTGCCCAAGGCAGTTCGCGATACACACTCACCACTGTGAGCCATGTAACTAATTGTCCTTAACAACCCCTGAGCGAACAGGTGCTGAGTCCAAACTATAGTACTATCGTTGCTAAGGCAGGTAGACAGCATTCTATGTGTAAACATAACAAACAAGCATTCATTAAGTCACGTATACATGCGGTAACGGTTAGCGTTAAAAGTATTGCGTAGTGTGTTTGATGTGATTTAGAATAGGTAACGTATGTAACACCCAAAAGTGCATAAAGCAAAAAGGGATCGAATATACTCAGAGCGATTGGTGGATTGAAGGGAGCGCTAGAGAGTAAGGTTAGCCTGATCAGAACGATAGTATAACGAATAAGCGACGCGTAAAACGATACAAGTGCTAGTGGGTCGGACAGCGGGTCGATCGGATGGTAGTCTGATCGGACATCTGATCGTGCGAGTGGCAGTCCGCTCGGATGGTCATCCGATCGGATGACCTTTCGAGTGGATTGTTTCCTCCTTTGAGAAGGATGTGTTTGTGTATGATGGCTTGACTTTTGAAGTTTTTGTTGTAGCATTTTGAAAACATAGAAGTATCACTACCTTTCAGGTCGATACCCCGATTGGTTGGACACTTCAGTGAGAACAAGTTCACAGCAGTTTGTCATTCGATCGGATAGTAGTCTGGTTGGGTGGCAATCCATTGGTATTGATGATGTGCGTTAGGTGTGATATAATTTAGATTTATATTTAAGCCCTTTTTACACTTTTAGCCAAGTTTTAAATTTATAAAACACGATATTTACTAACACTAAACACACACGTGGGCAAGTACACCCATCGTGGACGTAGTATAGTGTTGGTAAGATACCGAGGTCGTCTAAGGACACAAGAGCTTTTAGTACCGGTTTATCCTCAACGTCTAATCAAATCAAAAAGAAGTTATAAAAGATTTTTAAACTAAGAAAATAAAAACTAACTAAATGCTGAAAATTAAAATAAAATAAAAATAGATAGACAAGATGAATCACTTGGATCCGACTCGTGTATTAGTATAACCTTTGATTATTTTCGCACTTTTGCACTTGTTTAAGAGATTATCTTAGTTATTGTAGTAGGCCCCTCTTTTGAAGGCGACGTTACCCTCAACCCAGTAGTTTGAG
The DNA here is from genome assembly GCF_002127325.2 of Helianthus annuus. NCBI lineage: Eukaryota > Viridiplantae > Streptophyta > Magnoliopsida > Asterales > Asteraceae > Helianthus > Helianthus annuus. The sequence goes on from NC_035436.2 coordinate 69,746,847, forward strand.
TCAGCAAGGATACAATCCTAAAGGGTTGGATTATTGGAAGATAATGAATTAAGTTATTAATGCAAATTATGGTAGGCCCCGCTTTTGGCGGTGACGTTACCCTCGGCTAAGTAGTCTGAGTCAGCAGGGATACAGTCCTAAATAGCCGGGTTATATTATTAATAGTAGTTAACTTATGAAGGGGTCAAAGAGTTTGGATCCCCGGCATCCAATACCTATGGGCATTGAAGGAGATCCTACTAAATTTGACCCAGGTGACCTCTAAACGCTGAACAAGGGCAAGACCCTTACCAAACCGTTCCCTTAACCCCCGACCAGGTAGCCAACATACCTCCATATAGACCATGGAGATATGAATGGTGAAAATCTTTTATTTTATATAGACAGTAAAATAATGCCAAGACACCACGGACAAACGATAAGGAAAGATCACCTTCAACATAAGCAACTAGTTATTAAAGTCATTAATACAAAACCAAATAAAAACTGCAAAAGATTAAAAATAAAAAGTATTATACTAAACACTTGTCTTCACCAAGTGATGTAAGAGACTTAGGCAAACATGGCCTTGATTGTCAAGAACTCTTACGATCAATCTTGGATCCCGAGACAACTCACACACTCTATGATGGACAATGGATGATGGTGGTGGATGATGGTGTTGTGATGGTGGTGGGTGGTGGATGAAGTGTGAGAGAGGTGGTGTGCCAAGGGATGAGTTGAAATGAAACCAAGCACTCCTATTTATAGGTTGAACAGAAGGCTGGGCACGGCCCCGTGTCCGCTGGACACGCCCCCGTGCCTGTCTGACACTCTCTCTCTTTCATTAATTGTAATTCGCAATTACAATTAATGCGCCTGCTGTACTTTCGCCACGCCCCCGTGCTCACTGGACACGGCCCCGTGGTGGGCAATAGAAGCTTCTATAAGTTTGTCTTTTCTGCTGCTTCTTGGGCACGGCCCCGTGCTGGATGAGCACGGGGCGTGTTCAGTCTTCTGACTTCTCTTTTCTGCTTGGGAAGATGCCGTTGAGGGGTCGGGCAATCCACTTTTGTTCCTTTTCTTGTATTTATGTTAGATTTTAGCTGTCTTTTTGCTTCTTTTGTGAATTTGAGCTCATTTTATCCTGAAAATATAAAAGGAAGACAAAAACACTCTTTTTCCAACATTAGTACTTAAAAAGGGTTAGTTTTATGCCTCAATTGATGTAATTTATATGTTGCATTTTACACACATCAAATACCCCCACACTTGAAATTTTGCTTGTCCTCAAGCAAAACTCTTTAATATGTGGCTCACACTCCCAAATGGAATGGGTAGAAGAGAAGGTTTTTGGCTTGTCATAGAGTGTCGGGAATCCAAGATCTTTTTGGGTTTTATTTTTATTTATTTACAATCCTATTCGTTATGATTTGTTTAGAACGTTTCATAGGAGAAATTACTAATTTGGGCATAACATGCCTTTTTTTTAAATTCCATTTATATACAAGTTCACATACCTCACGGGAGAAATCACTCACACTCGGCCGAAGGTGTATTTTTAGTGAATCACTCGAGAGCGGCGTGGAACTTATTCCTACCATAAGCTTGCCAAGCAATCAATCCTCCTCCTTTTTAACTTGTTACCTTTGTAAATATCAAGAGGACTTTTTGGGTATAGGCTTGGGCTAAAGGTGGGTGAATGGGTTAGTAGAAAATGGCGAAAAGCATAAAAAGCGTCGGTTTTCGTAAAACACTTTGTTTTAGTGACTTTTTATTTCGAAGTATTTCTCCAAACAAGCTTTTGTTTTAATAGCTTTGTTTGTTTATTTCTAACTTCATCATTTTTTTTTATTTTTTTTAGTCACACGAAAAACCGAGCTTGTTACTAAAATAAAGGGTGAAAATAAAAAGGGTTTTTGGTGGGTGAAAAGGTTTTAGGGTAAAGAAATGAAAGGTTTAGGCTCAAAGGGGTTAACTAGGGGGTTTTGGGTAGGTGGTAAAAAAAATTGGAAAATAATGGTGTAGAAAGAAAAATGGTTAGTCCTAATGCCTCCATCATTTACTTACTTGGGTTTAAGTTGGTAAGGACCGGGAATGAATCGTCGTGGCAAGTTCTAGAGTCGTAAGAACCAAGCGGCTATTCACACAAGAAATGAAAAATGAGCATTTAGTCTAAAGATGTACATTTGTATGCTCAATAAAGGCTCAAAACTCACTTTTGTGGGAATGGGTTTTTATGTGATCAAGTATATATAATCGAATTTTAACCAAGCTTGTCATGCCGTTTCATAATTTTCTTATGTTGGTTCCTTTTATCACGACGCTATCGGTTGTAAATTTGTAAAAATATAACCTTTTTAGAACTTGTTATTCCCGTATTAAACCAAGACAAGTAAAAAAAAAGAAAAGTTTTTGAAAAACAATTTGGGGTGATTAGCGGTTCCAATAGAGTTTTGTGTAAGGCTTGTTAATAGGACTTGCAAAATTTCAAAGTTTTAGCTTCCCCCCACACTTAAATTACACATTGTCCTCAATGTGTCCCAAAAATAAATTTTTAGGTTGATTGGATGTGTAATGTGGTGTTAAAAAGCAAAGATTTATGTTACTGGCAGTCTGGACACGGCCCCGTGGGGACCGGACACGGCCCCGTGTTCAGGTGCCAGTAACAAAAATTAAAGAAAAGAGACAGAAGCCTGGACACGGGGGCGTGTTTGGTGAACACGGCCCGTGTCCAGTTACCTGAACTAGGCATTTTTCTGCAGGGGGTTCAGCACGGGGCCGTGTTGGTTGGACACGGCCCATGTTGAACCTTCTGTAATGGAGAAATTTGTGTCGGGTTGCCTTGTTCTTGTGCTTGGGGCCATTTTTCTTGTTCCCCTTTTCATCCTTTACCACCATGAGTGTGTTTTATTCCTGCAAATTAAAACTAAAAAGATTAAACTAAACTAAGGATAGTTCCGCGGAATGCCTCCGTGGTGCGCCACGTTTATAAGGGTCCTTGGCTAGACCCAATGTGAGGTTATATATTTTCTGAGTGGGATGTTTGGCATCCCATGTTACACCTTCGGAGAGCAGCATCCAAACTCGAATCAATAACCTTCATGTAGTTGACCGGGTCGTCGTCTTCTATTCTCTTCCCAACTCCGAATTTTACTTCATCATCCCCGTACCTCAAGGTGAGTGTTCCGTCATTCATATCTACCACTGCTTGTGCGGTGGCAAGAAATGGTCTCCCTAGTATGAGGGGGACCTCGGTTTCTTCCTCCATATCGAGTATGACAAAGTCGGCCGGATAGACGAATTTGCTTACCTTTACAGGACATTTTCGATGACACCTTGCGGGAATTTGACGGATCGATCAGCAAGTTGTATGCTCATTTTTGTGGGACTCGTTGTTCCTAGGCCGAGTCTTTTAAACATTGATAAGGGCATGAGGTTGATGCTAGCCCCAAGATCGGCTAGTGCATTACGAACGGGGGAATCCCCGATTGAGCAGGGAATCGTGAAGCTTCCGGGATCGATTTTCTTTTGGGGAAGTTTGTTGAGTACGAGAGCAGAGCATTCTTCACCTAAGTTAACTAATTGCAAAGTTTCAATTTTCTTTTTATGAGTGAGGAAGTCTGTCACACCCCCAAAATCCACCCGCGGAGTACCACCGCTTGGAGGCGTGACATGACCAGGATCAAGCCATCAATCATATCAAACATAGCTTTTCATAATAAAAGTAATTAATGTAATTCATCATGACATGACTGATGTTTCAAAACCAAACATTGTTTAAGTAGCGGAAGCATAGTAATGTAAACTCAAAATAGTTATAAGTTCAGATATCGTTCATGATCCAAATCCCACAACGACCTGCTCCTCCCTGTGCAAGCTCCATAATGTACCTAAGGTCCTGCAAGGCATGCAGCAAATAATCAACAAACTAGTTGAGCGAGTTCACAGAAAGTAAGTTCATAACATAGTGCATAAGTTTAGCTAGTGGGGGCTTCCCATACTAGTGTGTACTAAAGGTGGGGGCTTCCCAAACCTTGTGTTTATATTACTGGTGGGGGCTTCCCACGTTTATCCTTACTAATGAGGGCTTCTCATTAGTGGTACTTACTAGACTAACTTCCAACCATGTGTTCTTCTTTACCAAGAACAGGAATACGTACTGGGTCACGTAGGCTTTACGTGACGTGCCCTTCCCCGAGGACAGTGGTACGCGTTGGGGGGCTACGTAGGCTTTACGCAGCGTGTCCTTCCGACCCGGAAGACAGTAGAAGGTATTGGGTTACGTAGGCTTTACGTAACGTGTCCTCCCGACCCGGGAGACAAATGGCAAATACTGGGTTACGTAGGCTTTACGTAACGTGTCCTGACTAACCTGAGGACGATGGTCTATAGTCTAGTGAATGCGTAAGTACAAGTAACCCTTTCATTATCAACATATCCAACCCAATTCCAAACCCGGGAATCCCATGCCTTGGCTGTGTGAACTCACCTTGGTTTGCTCGGCAGATACACAAAGGGTATAGGTAGCCAGTAAATGGTCAACCACGTCCTATCATGGTTATTATACAAGTCAGGTTTTGACTTCATGTAATGCACGTATAAAACATACAAGTTAACATGTTTCGAGCACTTATAGAACATGGCAACACTTAGCAGTCAAGAGCATAACTTGTGCGTTCTTACCTCGGCCCAACATAACCCGGCCCAATTATATACCACATATTAACTTTGTGCGATCCAATGTCTAAGCCCGAAAGACAATCAGCCCAAACAGATAAGCAATCCAATAACATAACAATCATAAATCCAATCATTTGGCCCAACTGATTGGGCCCGTGACAGTGTGCGTCCAAAATAGTGTACGTGCATATTGGTCTCGAGTCGCAACGGGAATTACGAGTCGCAACAGGGGATTGCGAGTCGCAACAGCTGGTTACGAGTCGCAAGGGACGGTCTCGGCTCGTCATGGTCTGGTTACGAGTCGCAACCTGACTCGCAACCATGATTGCGGCTGATGTCGTTGTGGTCTCGAGTCGTGATTGTGAGGTTTCGACTCGCAATCTATGTCGCAACCGGATGTGTAACAGCTTTCCTGATTTCATGCAATTCAGTTACAACATTTATGCAAATCAATTATCGTTGTCAGTTTCCAAAAATCAATTAACAACTAACAGTTTACCAATTCAAGAAATCATCGATCAAACAGGGTTTCCTAAACCTTAATTCGTATGAACAACAACATGAACAACCCTTAAACAAATCATCAATAATTATACAACATTCATACCAATCATCTAGCCATTCTATCAACCGGTTTTTATATAAACAAACATCCAAATTCTGTGAACTAGCACCCGATTATCACATCATAAACAACCATAAAATTAGTACATGAAAGCCGATTTACAAACACTATTACTATAATCCCAAGAGATCATGCGAGTAAGGATTCTTTCATAATCAATCATGCTAAGCTATATAGTACGCATATCACACAACATCAAACAATAATCATCATACTAACATAATCAACATACTAACCGGTTACAAGTAAAGGGATGTGATCCGAATGGGGAGTTGGTTCTTGTGCCGTCGGTCTCCACGCAACGAGAGAGAGAGAGAGAAAGTCTAGGGTTGTGTGTGTGTTATGAAAATTGTAACAATGAGAGAAATCAAACCCTTACCAAAAGGTTTTGTGTTTGCGAGTGGGGAGTGGGCCGAGCCCACTCGGCTGCCTAATGGATCCGTATACAAGGTGTGGCCCACAAGGCTTGTGTGACCACAAGGCTTGTGTGACCGGTTATAATGTGCGGTTTGGGTTTGGCTCGATTAACATGCAAACATATATCACACAACGCACATATTAACACACGTACTCACATAATTATATAATCAAGTTCACATAGTATGTAACATCATAGCATTCGTTAACTCAAAGTGTCATATAAGCACGTAACGTTACATCTAAGCAAGTCTAAAGTCCGAGTTGTCACATTATCCCCAACTAATTGGAAATTTCGTCCCGAAATTTGGTATGCACTTACTGAGGAAGCTAGGTAAACTGTATTGTTCACTGATTTTCCTGGGGTGTCACATCCTCCCCCCGTTGATCTGGAATTTCGTCCCGAAATTCCGAAGAAGTAGCTTCAGCCTCAGTAGTGGTAGCATTGGTTTCGAATAACTGGGGGTACTTTTCTGTCATCCTGTCTTCGCGTTCCCAGGTGTACTCTGGGCCACGTTTGGAGTTCCAACGAACTCGAACAAGAGGGATTCTCTTGTGTTTGAGGACCTTCACATCCCGGTCCGTGATTTCAACTGGTTCCTCGACGGACTGCAACCGCTCGTCGATAGTGAGTTCTTTGAAAGGAATGATGAGGTTTTCATCTGATAGGCACTTCTTTAAGTTCGATACATGAAAGACATTGTGAACTGCCCCGAGTTCAGCTGGTAGGTTTAGCTTGTATGCTACTTTGCCAATCTTTTCTATGATTTCGAATGGTCCGACGTATCGCGGATTTAGTTTGCCCCGTTTGCCAAAACGAACTACACCCTTCCAGGGTGAAACTTTTAATAACACCCGGTCCCCGACCTGAAATTCCAACGGCTTTCTACGCTTATCCGCGTAGGCTTTCTGACGGTCGCGTGCTGCCGCCATGCGTTGTCGTATCTGTGCAATCTTTTCTGTGGCGTCCACTACTATCTCTGGACCCGCAATCTGACTATCCCCCACCTCTGCCCAACAGAGAGGTGACCGGCATTTACGCCCGTACAATGCCTCGAATGGAGCGGCTTGGATGCTGGTATGATAACTATTATTATACGAGAACTCCACCAAAGGGAGGTGCTTTTCCCAGCCGTTGCCGAAATCGATAACGCATGCCCTAAGCATGTCTTCTAGTGTTTGGATCGTTCGCTCAGACTGTCCATCTGTCTGAGGATGATATGCTGTGCTCATGTCTAATCTTGAGCCAAAAGACTTGTGCATCGCTTGCCATAGCTCTGACGTGAATCGTGCATCCCGATCCGAAATGATAGATGTGGGCACCCCGTGCCTCGAAACAACTTCCTTAAGATAGACGTCTGCGAGAGTGGAGAACTTATCCGTTTCCTTTATAGGTAGGAAGTGTGCAGACTTGGTGAGTCGATCCACGATCACCCATATAGTATCATTCCCACGCTGGGATCTGGGTAAGCCTGTGACAAAATCCATGGAAATTTCTTCCCATTTCCATTGAGGTATCTTAGGCTGCTGAAGTAGGCCCGCTGGTTTCTGGTATTCGACCTTGACTCTCGCACAGGTCAAACACTTTCCAACGTACGTAGCAATGTGGGCCTTCATACTAGGCCACCAATAAGTAGTGCTGATGTCGTGGTACATTTTATCCGACCCTGGATGTACCGAGTAGCGAGACTTGTGAGCTTCATCCATTACAAGTTCGCGTAAACCGCCATAAAGTGGGACCCAAATATGCCCCGTTACATAGTAGGCGCCGTCTGCCTTCTGTTTCATTTGTTGTCGTGAGCCGCGTAAGGCTTCAGCCTTGACGTTTTCTGGTTTCAATGCTTCTACCTGAGCATTTCGTATCTGTGCTGGAAGGCTAGACTGAATTGTAAGCTGTAGCGCTCGCACGCGCTTCGGTAAGGTGTCCTTTCGACTAAGGGCGTCAGCCACAACATTGGCCTTGCCTGGATGGTACTTGATAGCGCATTCGTAATCGTTCAGTAGTTCAACCCATCGTCGTTGACGCATATTCAAATCCTTTTGCTTAAGGATATGCTCGAGACTCCTGTGATCGGTGTAAATCGTGCACCTGGTACCGTACAGGTAATGTCGCCATATCTTAAGCGCGAAAACAACAGCTCCCAGCTCTAAATCGTGCGTCGTGTAGTTCCGTTCATGAACCTTTAGTTGACGAGAGGCGTAGGCAATGACCTTGTCGCGTTGCATTAACACACATCCAAGTCCCCGAATGGATGCATCACAATAAACAACGAAGTCGTCTGTGCCCTCTGGCAAAGAGAGGATAGGTGCGCTGCAAAGTCTATCCTTTAAGTGCTAAAAAGCAGTCTCCTGGGGCTCTCCCCAGCGATAGGCGACACCCTTCTGTGTCAGTAGTGTAAGTGGTTGCGCGATCTTGGAGAAGTCTTTGATAAACCGTCTGTAGTAACCTGCCAAACCCAAGAATTGGCGTATTTCTGTCGGTGTACGCGGCGCAGGCCAGTTTCTGATCGAATCTACCTTGGATGGATCGACATGGATCCCATCCTTGTTCACTACGTGGCCTAAGAAGTGGACTTCACGAAGCCAGAAGTCGCATTTTGAAAACTTAGCGTACAGCTGTTCCTTTCGAAGAAGTTCCAAAATAAGACAAAGATGCTGCTCGTGTTCCTCCTGACTCTTGGAGTAAATCAGGATGTCGTCGATGAATACTATGACAAACTTGTCAAGATAGGGTTTGCACACCCTGTTCATAAGGTCCATAAATACAGCAGGCGCGTTCGTTAACCCGAACGGCATGACAAGAAACTCGTAGTGGCCATAACGAGTTCTGAAGGCTGTCTTGGAGACGTCCTCATCCCGGACTCTCAGCTGATGATACCCTGACCTTAAGTCTATCTTGGAATAGTAGCACGACCCTTGCAACTGGTCGAATAAGTCGTCGATGCGCGGAAGAGGATAACGGTTCTTCACCGTCACCTTGTTGAGTTCACGGTAGTCGATGCACATCCTGAACGTACCGTCTTTCTTTTTCACAAAAAGTACTGGAGCTCCCCAAGGCGAAGAGCTTGGACGAATGAAACCCTTTTCCAAGAGCTCTTGTAGCTGCTTTGACAGTTCCTCCAATTCTGATGGAGCTAGACGATATGGCGCGCGAGCTATGGGTGCTGCTCCTGGAGCGAGCTCGATTTGAAATTCGACCTGACGATGAGGCGGTAAGCCAGGTAAGTCTTCAGGAAACACCTGAGGGTAATCACGTACAATTGGAATATCCTCCAATTTCTTTTCTTTTACTGATGCGTCTGTAACAAGAGCCAAAATGGCTGTGTGACCCTTACGTAAGCATTTCTGAGCCTTCAAGAAAGAGATGATGCCAACCACAGCACCACTCTTGTCGCCTTGTACTTCGAGAGGTTCCTGACCAGAACATGGAATGCGAATAATCTTCTCACTGCATAAGATTTCTGCCTGGTGTTGGGATAACCAATCCATCCCAATCACGACGTCGAAACTACCCAAAACTATGGGAATGAGATCAATAGAGAAGGCTTGGCCAGCTAGGATAAGATTACAACCCTGAACTACGTGCGTGGCTTCTAGACTTTTACCGTTAGCTAACTCTACTACCTGTTTGGTGGGTAAAAGTGTTGGTGCACGTTTTAGCAGTTGACACATTTTCACAGACATATAGCTTGTATCCGCACCCGAATCAAACAAAACAGTAACGTAAATATTGTCGAGGAGAAACTTACCCATAACAACGTTGGGATCGTTCACTACGTCGCCTCGACCTAGCACAAAAGCGCGTCCCCTAGCTTCGTTGCCATTATTGTTGTTGTTTCCCCCGTTGTTGTTCCCGTTGCCCTGGTTGTTGTTGTTGTTGCGGTTCTGGTTCTGGTTCAACTGAGGGCAATCGCGTTTGAAATGACCTTCAGCCCCACACTGGAAACATCCCCGGTTTCCACGCTGTGGCTGCTGTTGCTGCTGCTGGTTTTGTGGAGCTGGTTGCTGAGGCTGATGATTCTGATTTGCAGGCCATGGACTCCTACAGTCTTTGGCCTCGTGACCCATCTTAAGACACCTTTGACAACGACCCTTGTTGCACGGGCCATTGTGATGTCTGTGGCAATTGTGGCACTTAGGCTGACTCCCCTGATATCTCCTCTGTCTGTGACCACCAGAGGATTGCTGACTGGGACTCTGATAGTGGTCAATCTTCTGCTGCTGAGCTTGTGGCTGAACAGTCGCTGAACCCCCGCTGGAATCTCCATCCCATTTTCTTTTGCTTTCGCTAGTAGTAGCAGGAGTAGCTGAAGGAGTGACTGTAGCAGTAGCGTTGACACGCTTAGGCAGTTTATTCTGATCCACTGCCTGATCTGTGATGCGGTGAGCGAGGCGTTGAATCTCCTGGATGTTATCAAGATTAGCCGAAGTAACATGGCTCTGGATCTCTGGTGCCAACCCCTTGAGATACATCTCGATGCGCTTGTATGGAGGGTCTACCATAGTTGGACACAGAACGGCCAGCTCATTCGACCGTTTAGTATACGCTTCAATCTCTGATCCAACCATTTTCAGGTTATACAGCTCGTCTTCCAACTTGTGAATATCTTCACGTGTACAATACTCACGCTTGATGAGTTCCTTAAAATCGTTCCATGGGGTGGCGTTAGCAGCTGCCAACCCCAGAATTTGCACCTGCGCGTTCCACCAGGTTAGCGCGATTCCTTCCAAGGTGCCGGTGGCAAACTTGACCTTGCGAGCCTCAGGGCACTCGCACATTTCGAATACTGATTCTAGCTTTTCAAACCAATGGAGGAGTCCCACTGCCCCCTCGGTGCCGCTGAAAGAATTTGGACGACAGTCCATGAAGTTCTTGAAAGTGCAGACAGGCTGCTGCGCGTGTTGACCTATTGTGTACGAATAGGACGAAGTTAAATACGAGAGTTAATGTAGGATCTAAAGATCCTAGTGTGTGCCTATACTGCAGGATATACTACCTGCTTGAGCTGCTGCAACTGCCGCAGCAACTTGAGCTTGAACGAGAGCCTCTAGCTGGGCTTGAGCCATGTTGATTCGTCCAGACATGATCTTCATTGTAAAAATAGCGTATGTAAGAATGGTTCGCGAATAGGGCGATGACAGAAAAGAGTAAGCACGTAGGGATTCTCATGCTATAGTATCATGTGTATCTAAGCGTAATGCGAGCAAAGTTCTAAACAGTTCTAGCAAACAGGCAATAAACATAAACCTTATTACCTAGGATGTCGAGTCTTGCACGTGGAGCGAAGCGTCGTTGTGGATCGTTGAGAGCACTGTTCTGGTTATAGTCTGGTTTTAATAAAAATGTTTTCCCATATTAAAACCAAGTTCTCTATAACCAATGGCTCTGATACCAATCTGTCACACCCCCAAAATCCACCCGCGGAGTACCACCGCTTGGAGGCGTGACATGACCAGGATCAAGCCATCAATCATATCAAACATAGCTTTTCATAATAAAATTAATTAATGTAATTCATCATGACATGACTGATGTTTCAAAACCAAACATTGTTTAAGTAGCGTAAGCATAGTAATGTAAACTCAAAATAGTTATAAGTTCAGATATCGTTCATGATCCAAATCCCACAACGACCTGCTCCTCCCTGTGCAAGCTCCATAATGTACCTAAGGTCCTGCAAGGCATGCAGCAAATAATCAACAAACTAGTTGAGCGAGTTCACAGAAAGTAAGTTCATAACATAGTGCATAAGTTTAGCTAGTGGGGGCTTCCCATACTAGTGTGTACTAAAGGTGGGGGCTTCCCAAACCTTGTGTTTATATTACTGGTGGGGGCTTCCCACGTTTATCCTTACTAATGAGGGCTTCTCATTAGTGGTACTTACTAGACTAACTTCCAACCATGTGTTCTTCTTTACCGAGAACAGGAATACGTACTGGGTCACGTAGGCTTTACGTGACGTGCCCTTCCCCGAGGACAGTGGTACGCGTTGGGGGGCTACGTAGGCTTTACGCAGCGTGTCCTTTCGACCCGGAAGACAGTAGAAGGTATTGGGTTACGTAGGCTTTACGTAACGTGTCCTCCCGACCCGGGAGACAAATGGCAAATACTGGGTTACGTAGGCTTTACGTAACGTGTCCTGACTAACCTGAGGACGATGGTCTATAGTCTAGTGAATGCGTAAGTACAAGTAACCCTTTCATTATCAACATATCCAACCCAATTCCCAACCCGGGAATCCCATGCCTTGGCTGTGTGAACTCACCTTGGTTTGCTCGGCAGATACACAAAGGGTACAGGTAGCCAGTAAATGGTCAACCACGTCCTATCATGGTTATTATACAGGTCAGGTTTTGACTTCATGTAATGCACGTATAAAACATACAAGTTAACATGTTTCGAGCACTTATAGAACATGGCAACACTTAGCAGTCAAGAGCATAACTTGTGCGTTCTTACCTCGGCCCAACATAACCCGGCCCAATTATATACCACATATTAACTTTGTGCGATCCAATGTCTAAGCCCGAAAGACAATCAGCCCAAACAGATAAGCAATCCAATAACATAACAATCATAAATCCAATCATTTGGCCCAACTGATTGGGCCCGTGACAGTGTGCGTCCAAAATAGTGTACGTGCATATTGGTCTCGAGTCGCAACGGGAATTACGAGTCGCAACAGGGGATTGCGAGTCGCAACAGCTGGTTACGAGTCGCAAGGGACGGTCTCGGCTCGTCATGGTCTGGTTACGAGTCGCAACCTGACTCGCAACCATGATTGCGGCTGATGTCGTTGTGGTCTCGAGTCGTGATTGTGAGGTTTCGACTCGCAATCTATGTCGCAACCGGATGTGTAACAGCTTTCCTGATTTCATGCAATTCAGTTACAACATTTATGCAAATCAATTATCGTTGTCAGTTTCCAAAAATCAATTAACAACTAACAGTTTACCAATTCAAGAAATCATCGATCAAACAGGGTTTCCTAAACCTTAATTCGTATGACAACAACATGAACAACCCTTAAACAAATCATCAATAATTATACAACATTCATACCAATCATCTAGCCATTCTATCAACCGGTTTTTATATAAACAAACATCCAAATTCTGTGAACTAGCACCCGATTATCACATCATAAACAACCATAAAATTAGTACATGAAAGCCGATTTACAAACACTATTACTATAATCCCAAGAGATCATGCGAGTAAGGATTCTTTCATAATCAATCATGCTAAGCTATATAGTACGCATATCACACAACATCAAACAATAATCATCATACTAACATAATCAACATACTAACCGGTTACAAGTAAAGGGATGTGATCCGAATGGGGAGTTGGTTCTTGTGCCGTCGGTCTCCACGCAACGAGAGAGAGAGAGAGAAAGTCTAGGGTTGTGTGTGTGTTATGAAAATTGTAACAATGAGAGAAATCAAACCCTTACCAAAAGGTTTTGTGTTTGCGAGTGGGGAGTGGGCCGAGCCCACTCGGCTGCCTAATGGATCCGTATACAAGGTGTGGCCCACAAGGCTTGTGTGACCACAAGGCTTGTGTGACCGGTTATAATGTGCGGTTTGGGTTTGGCTCGATTAACATGCAAACATATATCACACAACGCACATATTAACACACGTACTCACATAATTATATAATCAAGTTCACATAGTATGTAACATCATAGCATTCGTTAACTCAAAGTGTCATATAAGCACGTAACGTTACATCTAAGCAAGTCTAAAGTCCGAGTTGTCACAAAGTCCCTCATGAACTTAGAGTATTTGGGCATTTGGGTTAGGACATCAATAAAAGGAATATTGACATGCAATTGTTTCAATAGACTTTCGAATTTTTCGAATTGCTCATTGGTCTTTTGAGGAATTAACCTACCGGGGTATGGAACTCGAGGAGCCTTGGTAGGCTCTGATGACGGAGGGGAGTTCTTCTCCTGCGGAGGCGGGGGTACAGTTTCTTCTGTCGGCGGTGGCGCTTCCGCAGGCCCCACGGTGCGGTTTCGTAACGTGATGAGATGAACTTGCGCTTTTGGGTTTGTTTCGGTATTGCTTGGTAATGCACCTTGTGGTCTCTCGGAAAAATTTTGAGCTAGTTGATTTAATTGTTTTTCTATGTTTTGAATACTAGCTTGTTGATTTCTAAAATTTGACTCTAATTGTAGAAACCTTTCCGAGTTTTTCTTTTCAGTGTCAGAGATGAGGCGAGATACAGTATCTTCAAGCCTTTCTCGTCCACCTTGTTGTTGAGTGAAATTTTGTGACTCATTTCTTGGTTGTTGAAAGTTTGTTCGTTGGGTTTGTTGGTTACTACTATTGCCGGGCTCCCTCCAACCAAGGTTTGGGTGGCTTCGCCATCCTTGGTTGTAAGTGCCAGTTGGAGGACCCGACGGCCTAGGTCTATTATCAATGTAGCTTACGACTCTTGTTGATCGTCCGTTTCTTTCATACAACTCCAATTTTCATGTGGCCCACCACACCCTTCACAAGCCATAACCGAGACTGTTTTTGTCATTTCTAATTTTTTTATTTTTGAAGAAAGGGCCTCGATTTGGGCTTGTAAAGAAGTGCTTTCATCAACCTTATGGGCGCCCGGGGCAATAGATTTATTGCCTCGGGGGGTGTGCCACTGAAAATTGGTTTGAGCAATTTCCTCAATTTGGTTATATATTTCATGCGGGCGGCGATTACCTAAAAGTCCCCCGGAGCTAGAGTCAAGTGTCTGCCTTGTGTGTGGCAACAGTCCATTACAGAAAGTGGGTACTGTCACACCCCCAAAATCCACCTGCGGAGTATCACCGCTTGGGAGCGTGACTGACCAGGATCAAGCCACCAATCATATTGAACATGTATTTAATATATAAAAGTAAATGTCATTCAACCACCAATATGAAAGGTGTTCAAAATATAAGTATGTTATCACTGTTTAGCGGAAGCATATAAATAAAACCCAACATAATAAAGAATGAAAAGTCATAAAGTGTTTAACGAAACAATCACGATCCAAGCCCACAACGACCAGCTCCTCCCTGTGCAAGCTCCATGTATCTAACGACCTGCAAGGCATGTAACAGAGGATCAACAACTAGTTGAGCGAGTTCACAGAAAGTAAATGCGTAATAGTAAGTTCGTTTGTAACATGTGGCTCTACTGGGCCGATAGTACGTTCTATTGGTGGGGGCTTCCCATGTTGTATATCCACTAGACTATTCGTAACCATAAGTGTTCTTCATAACCCGAGAACAGTAATACGTACAAGCTTTACGTAGGTTTTACGTAAGTATCCTTCACAAACCGAGGATAGGGGTACGCGGGGGTTTACGTAGGTTTTACGTAAGTGCCTGACACAACCGAGGCAGTAGTGAGTATAAGTTCACGTAGGTTTTACGTGAGTGTCCTTCGCAACCTGAGGACAGTGAGTAGCACAAGTATACGTAGGTTTTACGTATGTGTCCTGCACAACCGAGGACGATGGTAGGTAGTCTAGTATCGGTGTAAGTACGAATCTATTCAATCTCATTCCTTCAATCCCATTCCCAAGCCCTGGGAATCCCATGCCTTAGTAAGAGTGTGAACTCACCTTGATTTGCTCAGTATGTTATTGCTTCTAGGGTTAATTAGTGTTTAAGTCCGTTACACACGACCTAGGGTACATTGCACATAAACTTGATGTGAGTGTTTTACGTACAATTAGGGTTTACAACCTTAAAATCCAAACAACGGTGATTCCGTGTGATATATGTTTACAGGTTTACGCGACATAGATTGCACACACATAAATCGTCATACAGTAGCATACGGTGACATACAATGCCATACAGTGTTTTGAATTCAGTATTGTAAACATCATAAGTAACTCAGAATATAATAGCATCAACAAAAGTCATACTAAGCATCATCGCAAAGAAATTCGGACTAGTATCATGAAACTCGGACTCTATTCATGCAATAAAAGGTCGGACATGATAAATCACTAAAAGTCGGACATGATCAATCATTAAAAGTCGGACATGATCAATCATAGTAAAACTCGGACACACCACCCACTTATAAAATTCGGACCAATTACCTCCTATACATGAAACTCGGACCAAGGACTCTTACAAGACTCGGACAAGGAGGCTCTACAAAACTCTGACATAACTTTCCTTTCTCAAAAAGTCGGACAAGAGGGGGGGGTTTCCCTACTTAAAACTCGGACAAAGGGGAGGGAGGGCATTCCCTGCTTTAAAGTTCGGACAGGGGGGTTTGATGCCCTAAAACTCGGACACCCCCTTATGTTTATATAAAAGGTCGGACAAGAGCATGCAGGTCAAAACTCGGACTTAACATGTTTTAGAGTTCGGACTTCCATCCATCTTAAAACTCAGACAAACATCTTCACATTACAAAGGTCGGACTAACATAAATCATACAATATTCAACTCCATTGTAACAGTTACGTTTTCTACGATCAAGAAAACCCTAATTCATGCCTTTGCATAGCAGAAATCAAATCAACAATGAACACTTACATCATATCAGACATATCTTGACATCAACCAACCGATTACACAACTAATCAACATCATTTCACAATCATTAGGATTCAATCAAAAACTACAGAACTAGTATGTGAAGAACTAGGGTTTAGCATGAATCAATAAATAAACAATTAACAACAAGCAATGATTAAACAATTACCTTGAATTGATTCTAGACAAAAAGAGGGAATCAAGAGTGATGAAGAACTTGTGCCAATGATGATGATGATGATTGCCAGAGAGAATCAGAGAATATGAAAGTACGTGCTTCAGTTTTGTGTGATGGTTAGTGAATGATTAGGGTTAAAAATGATTAGAGTTTCACTAATTACTCTATACATCCCTAAGTATCATCTTTTACATAAGTACACCATCTCAAAATAATTCACAGTTTCACCACCAAGTTCATACATTTGACAACACTTAACACATAACCATGCACAATCACACAATACACTTCATTGTATCAAAATGTATACAATTTCATAGCAAACCAATCGTGCAATTAAATAACTAAACAAGCAATAAATACGAAAGTGGAATCTTGGAAACTCAAGTTGTCACATTATCCCCAACTTGAAAGAAATTTCGTCCCGAAATTTAGCATGCGGTTACTGAGGAAGCTAGGTAAGTTGTATCGTTTACTGGTTTTCCTGGGGTGTCACATCATCCCCCCGTTGATTTAGAATTTCGTCCCGAAATTCTGTAGTAGTAGCTTCAGCCTCAGTAGTGGTTGCACGGTTTTCGAATAACTGGGGATACTTGAGTTCCATTTGATCTTCTCGTTCCCAGGTGTACTCTGGGCCACGACGGGAGTTCCAACGAACTCGTACAAGAGGTATTCTAGTGTTCTTGAGGACCTTGACATCCCGGTCCGTGATTTCAACTGGTTCCTCGACGAACTGCAACCGCTCGTCGATAGTGAGTTCCTTAAAAGGAACTATGAGGGTCTCATCTGACAGACACTTCTTCAGATTCGACACGTGAAAAACATTGTGAACTGCACCGAGTTCAGCTGGTAGGTTTAGTCTGTACGCTACTTTGCCTATTCTTTCAGTGATTTCGATCGGTCCAACGTACCGTGGATTGAGTTTGCCCCGTTTACCAAAACGAACCACCCCCTTCCAGGGTGAGACTTTGAGTAGTACCCGATCCCCAACTTGGAACTCGAGCGGTTTTCTGCGTTTATCAGCATAGCTTTTCTGACGGTCACGAGCTGCCACCATGCGTTGTCGTATCTGTGCAATTCGTTCAGTAGCATCAACTACCATTTCTGGACCTGTAATCTGACTATCCCCCACCTCTGCCCAACAGAGAGGTGACCCGCATTTACGTCCGTACAATGCCTCGAATGGAGCGGCCTGAATGCTGGTGTGGTAACTGTTATTGTACGAAAACTCCACTAAAGGGAGATGTTTTTCCCAGCTGTTGCCGAAATCGATAACACATGCCCGAAGCATGTCTTCTAAGGTTAGGATAGTGCGCTCAGACTGCCCATCCGTCTGAGGGTGATAGGCTGTGCTCATGTCTAATCGAGAGCCAAAAGCTTTGTGCATTGCTTGCCATAGTTCTGAAGTGAATCGTGCATCCCGATCCGAAATAATAGGGGTTGGCACTCCGTGCCTCGAAACAACTTCTTTCAAGTAGATGTCTGCTAACGTAGAGAACTTATCCGTTTCTTTGATAGCCAAGAAATGAGCAGACCTTGTGAGTCGATCTACGATCACCCAAATAGTATCATTTCCACGCTGGGATCTAGGCAGACCAGTAACAAAATCCATGGAAATTTCTTCCCATTTCCACTGTGGTATCTTGGGTTGTTGCAGTAGGCCTGAGGGCTTCTGGTACTCCGTCTTGACTCTCGCACAAGTCAAACATTTGCCGACGTAAGTTGCTATGTGGGCCTTCATGCTAGGCCACCAATATGTAGTTCTGATGTCGTGATACATTTTATCCGAACCTGGATGTACCGAGTAGCGAGACTTATGAGCTTCGTCCATCACAAGTTCTCGTAAACCGCCATATAGTGGGACCCAACTACGTCCTGTTACATAGTAGGCGCCGTCTTCCTTCTGTTCTAATCGTTGCCTTAAGCCGCGTAAGGCTTCAGCCCTGACGTTTTTTGGTTTCAATGCTTCCACCTGAGCATCTCGTATTTGTGCAGGAAGATCAGACTGAATAGTAAGCTGCAAAGCTCGTACACGCCTAGGTAAAGTGTCTTTTCGACTGAGCGCGTCAGCCACAACATTGGCTTTGCCTGGATGGTACTTGATGGCGCATTCATAATCATTAAGTAACTCGACCCATCGTCGTTGACGCATGTTCAATTCCTTCTGCTTGAAAATATGCTCGAGACTCCTGTGATCGGTGTAAATAGTGCACTTGGTACCGTACAGGTAGTGTCGCCATATCTTAAGCGCGAAAACAACAGCTCCCAGCTCTAAATCGTGCGTCGTGTAGTTCCATTCATGAACTTTGAGTTGCCGCGAAGCGTAGGCAATAACTTTATCACGCTGCATCAATACACAACCAAGCCCCTGTATCGATGCGTCACAATAGACCACAAAATCGTCTGTGCCTTCTGGCAATGAGAGAATAGGTGCACTGCATAGTCTATCCTTCAGGTACTGAAAAGCCGTTTCTTGTGTATTTATTACCCCAATGATAGGTAACACCTTTCTGCGTCAGCATTGTAAGCGGCTGTGCGATCTTTGAGAAGTCTTTGATGAATCGTCTGTAGTACCCTGCCAAACCCAAGAATTGGCGTATTTCCGTTGGTGTACGCGGTGCAGGCCAGTTCCTGATCGAATCTACCTTGGATGGATCAACATGAATCCCATCCCTGTTCACCACATGGCCTAATAAGTGGACTTCACGAAGCCAGAAGTCGCATTTTGAAAACTTGGCGTACAGTTGTTCCTTTCGAAGAAGTTCCAAGATAAGACGTAAGTGCTGCTCGTGTTCCTCCTGACTCTTGGAGTGGATCAAAATGTCGTCGATGAAAACGATGACGAACTTGTCTAGATAGGGTTTACACACACTGTTCATTAGATCCATGAAAACTGCAGGCGCGTTCGTAAGCCCAAATGGCATGACTAGAAACTCGTAGTGACCGTAGCGAGTTCTGAATGCTGTCTTGGAGACGTCCTCATCCCGGACTCTCAGTTGATGATAACCTGACCTTAGATCAATCTTGGAGTAGTAACTCGACCCTTGCAACTGGTCGAATAAGTCGTCAATACGAGGAAGAGGATAACAGTTCTTCACTGTGACCTTGTTCAGTTCACGATAGTCTATGCACATTCTGAAAGTGCCATCCTTCTTTTTCACGAATAGTACTGGAGCTCCCCAAGGCGAAGAGCTTGGACGAATGAAGCCCTTATCCAAGAGCTCTTGTAGTTGCTTAGACAGTTCTTCCAGTTCAGTTGGAGCTAAACGATACGGTGCGCGAGCTATAGGTGCTGCTCCTGGAGCTAGCTCGACTTGAAACTCGACCTGGCGATGAGGCGGTAGACCAGGTAAATCTTCAGGAAACACTTGAGGAAATTCGCGTACAACTGGAATATCCTCTATTCTTTTCTCTTTCGTCGATGCATCAGTAATGAGTGCCAAAATTGCAGTATGACCCTTTCGTAAACATTTCTGAGCCTTCAGGAAGGAGATGATGCCAACCACGGCACCACTCTTGTCGCCTTGAACTTCGAGAGGTTCTTTACCAGTGCGGGGAATACGAATGATCTTCTCCTTACATAGAATCTCTGCTTGCTGCTTGGACAACCAATCCATGCCGATGACGATGTCGAAACTACCCAGAACTATAGGAATAAGATCGATGGAGAAAGTCTGACCAGCGAGGATAAGATTACAACCCTGAACTATGTGTGTGGCTTCTAGACTTTTACCATTAGCTAGCTCTACGACATGTTTGGTGTTTAGGGGAGTTGGCGCACGTTTTAACATTTGGTTAACTTTCAAAGACACATAACTTGTATCCGCACCCGAATCAAACAATACAGTAACATAAAAGTCGTCAAGAAGAAACTTACCCATGACTACGTTGGGATCATTTCTGGCATTACCCTGCCCCAACACAAATGCACGACCCCTTGCTTCGTTGCCGTTCTGGTTCCCACCGTTGTTGTTGTTGCCATTACCCCGATTGTTGTTGTTGTTGTTGTTCTGGTTTCTGTTTAGCTGAGGGCAGTGTCTTTTGAAGTGACCCTCAGCGCCACAATGAAAACATCCCCTGTTGCCCTGTTGCTGATTCTGCTGTGCTGGTGGCTGCTGCTGATTCTGATTCGCAGGCCGAGGGCTCCTACAATCCTTGGCCTCATGACCCATCTTGAGGCATCTTTGACAGCGACCCTTGTTACACTGGCCACTGTGGTGTCTGTTACAGTTGTTGCACCTTGGAAGGTTCCCTCGATATCCACCCTGCCTGTGACTGCCTGAAGAGTGCTGACTAGGACTCTGATAACTGTCAGTCTTTCGCTGCTGAACCTGTGACTGAACTGAAGCTGATCCCTTGCTGGAATCCCCATCCCATTTTCTCTTGTTTTCACTGGGAGTAGCAAGTGTAGTAGAAGTGGTAACGGTAGCAGTAGCGCTGATACGTTTAGGCAGCTTGTTCTGTTCCACTGCCTGATCCGTAAGGCGATGAGCGAGGCGTTGAATAGCCTGGATGTTGTCAAGATTAGCCGATGTCACATGGCTCTGAATCTCTGGCGCTAACCCCTTGAGGTACAACTCAATGCGCTTAATTGGAGGGTCCACCATAGTTGGACACAGCACGGCCAGCTCGTTTGACCTTTTAGTATAAGCTTCAATTTCTGACCCAGTCATTTTCAGATGGTACAACTCATCTTCCAACTTGTGAATGTCTTCCCGAGTGCAGTATTCCCGTTTGATCAGTTCCTTGAAATCATTACAAGGAGTGGCGTTAGCAGCTGCCAACCCTAAAATCTGAACCTGCGCGTTCCACCAAGTTAGCGCAATCCCTTCTAAAGTACCAGTGGCATATTTCACCCTGCGAGCCTCAGGGCATTCACACATCTCGAACACAGACTCGAGCTTTTCGAACCAATGGAGGAGTCCAACCGCTCCCTCCGTGCCACTGAATGTGCTAGGACGACAATCCATGAAGTTCTTGAAAGTACATACAGGCTGATGAGCGGGTTGACCTAGTGTGTAAGAACAGAATGAGGTTAAACATAAGAGTTGTTTAGGAACGTAGGATCTAAAGATCCTAGGATGAGTTACGACTGCAGGGTATACCTCCTGCGTTTGCAGCAGCAAGTGCCGCAGCAACTTGTTCATTGATAAGAGCCGTCAACTGGGCTTGTGTCAAGTTAATACGTCCGGCCATTGATCTTCACATCAAAGGCAACATAAGTGAGAAAGGTTCGCGAATAGTGCGATGACAGAAGAGTGTAAGCACATAAGAGTTCTCAAGCAATAACAGATAGTGAGCAATGTAATCTAAGCATACCACGAGCAAAGTTCTATGTAATTCTAGCAAGTAGGCAATAAACATAAACCTTATTACCTAGGATGTTGAGTCTTGCACGTGGAGCGAAGCGTCATTGTGGATCGTTGAGCACTGTTCTGGTTATAGTCTGGTTTTAATAAAAACGTTTTCCCCATATTAAAACCAAGTTCTCTATAACCAATGGCTCTGATACCAATCTGTCACACCCCCAAAATCCACCTGCGGAGTATCACCGCTTGGGAGCGTGACTGACCAGGATCAAGCCACCAATCATATTGAACATGTATTTAATATATAAAAGTAAATGCCATTCAACCACCAATATGAAAGGTGTTCAAAATATAAGTATGTTATCATTGTTAGCGGAAGCGTATAAATAAAACCCAACATAATAAAGTATGAAAAGTCATAAAGTGTTTAACGAAACAATCACGATCCAAGCCCACAACGACCAGCTCCTCCCTGTGCAAGCTCCATGTATCTAACGACCTGCAAGGCATGTAACAGAGGATCAACAACTAGTTGAGCGAGTTCACAGAAAGTAAATGCGTAATAGTAAGTTCGTTAGTAACATGTGGCTCTACTGGCCGATAGTACGTTCTATTGGTGGGGGCTTCCCATGTTGTATATCCACTAGACTATTCGTAACCATAAGTGTTCTTCATAACCCGAGAACAGTAATACGTACAAGCTTAACGTAGGTTTTACGTAAGTATCCTTCACAAACCGAGGATAGGGGTACGCGGGGGTTTACGTAGGTTTTACGTAAGTTCCTGACACAACCGAGGCAGTAGTGAGTATAAGTTCACGTAGGTTTTACGTGAGTGTCCTTCGCAACCTGAGGACAGTGAGTAGCACAAGTATACGTAGGTTTTACGTATGTGTCCTGCACAACCGAGGACGATGGTAGGTAGTCTAGTATCGGTGTAAGTACGAATCTATTCAATCTCATTCCTTCAATCCCATTCCCAAGCCCTGGGAATCCCATGCTTTAGTAAGAGTGTGAACTCACCTTGATTTGCTCGGTATATTATTGCTTCTAGGGTTAATTAGTGTTTAAGTCCGTTACACACGACCTAGGGTACATTGCACATAAACTTGATGTGAGTGTTTTACGTACAATTAGGGTTTACAACCTTAAAATCCAAACAACAGTGATTCCATGTGATATATGTTTACAGGTTTACGCTACATAGATTGCACACACATAAATCGTCATACCGTAGCATACGGTGACATATAATGCCATACAGTGTTTTGAATTCAGTATTGTAAACATCATAAGTAAATCAGACTATAATAGCATCAACAAAAGTCATACTAAGCATCATCGCAAATAAATTCGGACTAGTATCATGAAACTCGGACTCTATTCATGCAATAAAAGGTCGGACATGATAAATCATTAAAAGTCGGACATGATCAATCATTAAAAGTCGGACATGATCAATCATTGTAAAACTCGGACACACCACCCACTTATAAAGTTCGGACCAATTCCCTCCTATACATGAAACTCGGACCAAGGACTCTTACAAGACTCAGACAAGGAGGCTCTACAAAACTCTGACATAACTTTCCTTTCTCAAAAAGTCGGACAAGAGGGGTGGGGTTTCCCTACTTAATACTCGGACAAAGGGGAGGGAGGGCCTTCCCTGCTTTAAAGTTCGGACAAGGGGGGGCTTGATGCCCTAAAACTCGGACACCCCCTTGTGTTTATATAAAAGGTCGGACAAGAGCATGCAGGTCAAAACTCAGACTTAACATGTTTTAGAGTTCGGACTTCCATCCATCTTAAAACTCAGACAAACATCTTCACATTACAAAGGTCGGACTAACATAAATCATACAATATTCAACTCCATTGTAACGTTTTCTACGATCAAGAAAACCCTAATTCATGCCTTTGCATAGCAGAAATCAAATCAACAATGAACACTTTCATCATATCAGACATATCTTGACATCAACCAACCGATTACACAACTAATCAACATCATTTCACAATCATCAGGATTCAATCAAAAACTACAGAACTAGTATGTGAAGAACTAGGGTTTAGCATGAATCAATAAATCAACAATTAACAACAAGGAATGATTAAACAATTACCTTGAATTGATTCTAGACAAAAAGAGGGAATCAAGAGTGATGAAGAACTTGTGCCAATGATGATGATGATGATTGCCAGAGAGAATCAGAGAATATGAAAGTACGTGCTTTGGTTTTGTGTGATGGTTAGTGAATGATTAGGGTTAAAAATGATTAGAGTTTCACTAATTACTCTATACATCCCTAAGTATCATCTTTTACATAAGTACACCATCTCAAAGTAATTCACAGTTTCACCACCAAGTTCATACATTTGACAACACTTAACACATAACCATGCACAATCACACAATACACTTCATTGTATCAAAACGTATACAATTTCATAGCAAACCAATCATGCAATTAAATAACTAAACAAGCAATAAATACGAAAGTGGAATCTTGGAAACTCGAGTTGTCACAGATACCTGTTGCCATATCGCAAGGCCATGATGTGGACACTTGCGTAATAGTTCCTTGAACCTTTCCCAAGTTTCATATAAGGATTCCCCGTCCTCTTGTGAATATGTATTAATCTCAGTCATTAATTTAGCCGTTTTAGCGGGAGGGAAATACTTATATAGAAATTTTTGGGCTAGTTCATCCCAGGTGTTTACCGATCCAGCTGGGAGGGCGTTGAGCCAAGCTTTTGCTCAGTCTTTTAGTGAAAAAGGAAACATTCGAAGGCGGATGGCGTCATTTGATGCTCCATTGATCCGAAAGGTATCACATATTTCTAAGAAATTAGCAATATGTAAATGGGGATCCTCATCCGGAAGCCCATGGAAGGTTGCGGAGTTTTGGAGCATTTGTATCAAATGCGGCCGAAGTTCGAAGTTATTGGCTTCAACATTTGGTGCATTGATAGCGGCGCCCAGGTTACCTACGGTAGGTCGTAGATAATCCATGAGGGTACGTTGGTCCGCCATTTGAGGTGGATTTCCCGAAACTTTCTCTTGGTTTTTAGCTTTTAGTCTTTTTCTGAGAAAGCGTTCGGGTTCTTCTAGAGGTTCTTTTATGTCCTTATTAGAATTGGAGGTCATACACTATGTAAGATGGCGCATGGTTCCAAGTCCTGCAATAAAAACGGAAAAGAGTGCTGGTCAGAAGGTTCACCACGGCCCCGTGCTCAGCGAACACGGCCAGTGGTCGGAGTTACAGTGATTGTTTTCCAGATCCCAGTTACTGGAAAGTTGGACACGACCCCGTGTTGCACCGACACGGCCCCGTGGTCAGCCTTCTGTAACTTGGAAAACTAAAAACTGCCAGTAACGATGCTGGGCACGGCCCGTGTCCGACCAGGCACGGCCCGTGCTGAGCTCTGCAGAACCTGAAAAACTAAGAAAAATCCTAAAAAAATAAAAAGAAAGATAAAAAATATGATTAGGCCGTTGATTCCTAACTTTCTTAAAATCCATGTGTCCCCGGCAGCGGCGCCAAAAACTTGATGTGCGTTAGGTGTGATATAATTTAGATTTATATTTAAGCCCTTTTTACACTTTTAGCCAAGTTTTAAATTTATAAAACACGATATTTACTAACACTAAACACACATATGGGAAAGTGCACCCATCGTGGACGTAGTATAGTGTTGGTAAGATACCGAGGTCGTCCAAGGACACAAGAGCTTTTAGTACCGGTTTATCCTCAACGTCTAATCAAATCAAAAAGAAGTTATAAAAGATTTTTAAACTAAGAAAATAAAAACTAACTAAATGCTGAAAATTAAAATAAAATAAAAACAGATAGACAAGATGAATCACTTGGATCCGACTCGTGTATTAGTATAACCTTTGATTATTTTCGCACTTTTGCACTTGTTTAAGAGATTATCTTAGTTATTGTAGTAGGTCTCTCTTTTGAAGGCGACGTTACCCTCAACCCAGTAGTTTGAGTCAGCAAGGATACAATCCTAAAAGGTTGGATTATTGGAAGATAATGAATTAAGTTATTAATGCAAATTATGGTAGGCCCCGCTTTTGGCGGTGACGTTACCCTCGCTAAGTAGTCTGAGTCAGCAGGGATACAGTCCTAAATAGCCGGGTTATAGTATTAATAGTAGTTAACTTATGAGGGGGTCAAAGAGTTTGGATCCCCGGCATCCAATACCTATGGGCATTGAAGGAGATCCTACTAAATTTGACCCAGGTCCCTTGCAGGACCTCTAAACGCTGAACAAGGGCAAGACCCTTACCAAACCGTTCCCTTAACCCCCGACCAGGTAGCCAACATACCTCCATATAGACCGTGGAGATATGAATGGTGAAAATCTTTTATTTTATATAGACAGTAAAATAATGCCAAGACACCACGGACAAACGATAAGGAAAGATCACCTTCAACATAAGCAACTAGTTATTAAAGTCATTAATACAAAACCAAATAAAAAGTGCAAAAGATTAAAAATAAAAAGTATTATACTAAACACTTGTCTTCACCAAGTGATGTAAGAGACTTAGGCAAACATGGCCTTGATTGTCAAGAACTCTTATGATCAATCTTGGATCCCGAGACAACTCACACACTCTATGATGGACAATGGATGATGGTGGTGGATGATGGTGTTGTGATGGTGGTGGGTGGTGGATGAAGTGTGAGAGAGGTGGTGTGCCAAGGGATGAGTTGAAATGAAACCAAGCACTCCTATTTATAGGCTGAACAGAAGGCTGGGCACGGCCCCGTGTCCGCTGGACACGCCCCCGTGCCTGTCTGACACTCTCTCTCTTCATTAATTGTAATTTGCAATTACAATTAATGCGCCTGCTGTACTTTCGCCATGCCCCCGTGCTCACTGGACACGGCCCCGTGGTGGGCAATAGAAGCTTCTATAAGTTTGTCTTTTCTGCTGCTTCTTGGGCACGGCCCCGTGCTGGCTGAGCATGGGGCGTGTTCAGTCTTCTGACTTCTCTTTTCTGCTTGGGAAGATGCCGTTGAGGGGTCGGGCAATCCACTTTTGTTCCTTTTCTTGTATTTATGTTACATTTAGCTTTCTTTTTGCTTCTTTTGTGAATTTGAGCTCATTTTATCCTGAAAATACAAAAGGAAGACAAAAACACTCTTTTTCCAACATTAGTACTTAAAAAGGGTTAGTTTTATGCCTCAATTGATGTAATTTATATGTTGCATTTTACACACATCAATTGAACATGTTGAAAACTATTTAAGTGTTGAAGTTTAAATGTCACATGTTCGAGCGGTTAAACCGATCGGATGGTAGTCCGATCGGACAACAACTCGTTCAACGTTCAAACTTCAAATGTTGGTAACTAGTTTAAGTGTGGGACCCAAGGTGTAGATCGATCGGCTGACAACCCGTTCGGGTAATAGTTCAATCGGACGGTAGTCCGATCGGACAGCATTCCGTCCGGGTCGTTCCGTTCGTCTTACACTTGGTTATTTTGGTAGTTTTTCGTTTTATCGATATGTGTTGATAACGTGTTAAGCAACGAAAACCTCATCAATACTTGGTACTCCTGATCGGACAGGAATCACCCAAATCCGGTCAGTTAACTGTTCGAGGCGGTGTTCCATGTTTAACCCAAAATCGGTAAACCTCGTGGATAGAATCCAGATCTTAGACCAACACAACCACAAGAATGAGTAGGAAGTCAGTGCAAGCTCCGATTCTATCGGTATTGAGTGTAAAAGAGTTGAAAGAAAGTTGGAAAACCATCTTTCAATCCTTTTCACCGTGAATATGTTTAGATCTATGAAAGATCTTTGTTTATTTATGTGGAAATCGGTTAGATTCAAGTTGTTCTTGAAGGATTGAAGTCAAAACATGAAGTTCCTAAGAACACCATGATGACATCACCCTGGAACACCTCAAATCTAGTGATTTCACGGTTAAAAGTTAAGATTTAAAAGATAGAAAGGTGTAGAATCATGTGTAGATAAAAGATGTACAAGATTTAGGTTGAGATCTTACCGGAATTGAGAGAAATCGGAGAAAAGGCAAGGTTGAAGCGCTGGTCGGACAGAGAGTTCCAAAAGTAGAAAGTTTGATGGTGACATGGGGTATTTATAGGGTTACCCAAAGTGGAAATGGTGGATCGATCGGGTGGCAGCCTGATCGATTGGCTGGCCGATCGAGCGGCAGCTCGATCGATCAGCTGGTCGATCAGTTGGTCACCTGGTCGATTGGCTAGTTGGTTCGAGTGTTCGGTGCGACGAGTTTTGTTGTTTCGATTGAGATTGCGAGCGATGCGAATGCGATAGAGTTTCCTATTCAAATTACTTTTAATCCCAACTACTATATCTAACATACAATCATCATATTTTACTTACGTTTAGCGTTTGCGATTCGATTGCGATTCGAGTTTCGATTGTGTTTCGATTGATCACCACAAGATAACATAGATAACATGCACAAGTAACACATAAAAGGCACACACACACGTATATAATTAACCAAAATGCGTAATTCGAGTTGCGAGCGCGATTGCGATAAGCGATAAGCGATGAAACTTGCGATAAATATCGATTAAACCTCGATTGTTACTAGATACTCCACATAATACAACTAACGTTAAGCATAAAATAGACTAACTACGAGTCAAAGAAGTCAAAAAAGGAATTGAGCAAGGAGTGACAGATTGCAATTAGCAATCTTTTCTTCCTTTGACTTCAATCTTGACTTTGACTTTGAATTTTGAAACACAGGGCGTTACGTCCTGCATTGCGCTGACCCATGAATCTTCAGTTAGTGCTTCCTTGTAGGTTCGCGGCTTAATCTGCGAAATGAAACAGCTAAGTGAAAATTTTGTTTCTAAAGGAGCAACTTTAGTATAAAAGCATGTAAGGCCATGATCAATCTGGCTTCTGGTGCGAACGCCTGACTGCAGCTCTCCTATTATCAACTCTTCTGGATGGTATGAAAGAGTTCTCGGCATAACCTCGCCAGGAACATCCACCTCGCCTTCCAAATTAGTAACGTTCTGATCCGCAACTTGTTCATTGTCAAGAATTGTCTGATCTGAAGATTGGATTTGCTCCCCCTCAGACTCTGAATCACCATGATCAAAAGTAGGAATATCATCAGATTCTGAATTATCATCATTGACAGCCGTCTGATTTTCAGGAGCAGGTTCGCGTTCCGAAGTAGTCGGAGTTTGCTGAACTTCATCATTCTCTTCAGTGTGACTTGGACCAGCTTCATCATCATTGGAAGTTTGTCGTTGACGTCTAGAAGACCCTGCTGGAAATCTTCCCTGTGATGCTTCATATTCTCTTAAAATATCTAAATCATCAAAGAACTCTGGCTCTTCTTCTAACTCGAATGAATCCCATAAGGTATCATAGTTGAATCGCCATGAGTCTGCGGGCTTCTGTGGAGGCATAGTATAGCTTTGACATTCAACATGCTGTGCTTCGATGATCTTCTTCAGACTTGGAACAACGACTCTTCTGAGTGGACTGGCATATCCCACAAAGATACCTTCAATGCTCTTTGAACCAAATTTGCCATTGGGATCTAGAACAGTGTAGGGGGACCCGAACGGCTCTAAATACTCGAGATTAGGCTTGCGGTTGTTGATCAACTCGAAACATGTCATGTTATGCTTCTTCACAGTGAGTACCCTGTTGAGCGTATAGCAAGCGGCTGAAACTGCTTCTGCCCAGAAGTTGATCGGTAACTTGGAATCAGCAAGTATCGTTCTCGCTGTTTCAATCAGCATTCTGTTCTTTCTCTATGCGACTCCATTTTTTTGTGGAGTATAAGGTGCGCTGAATTCTTGCAGTATACCTCGTCTATCACAGAATTCCTCCATTCTGTTATTCTTAAACTTCGTACCATTATCGCTTCTAATTCTTCGATTTCATGCTCGGTACAAATTCTCTATCTTCCTAAATAACCTCAGCAAACTCTCAAATGTCTTGTCTTTTGACTTCATGAACGTCACCCACGAGAATCTCAAATAGTCATCAGTGACTACGAGGCAATAGAGATCACCCGTAATATTTTTGACATTCACAGGACCGAAAAGATCCATATGAAGTCTCTCTAGAGGCTTCGAGACAGAGTTCATCTTTTTGCCAGGGTGGGATTTCTTTCGTTGCTTCCCTTTTATACAACTTATACACTCCCCCTCAAGATGGAAACTCTTCAAGAGAACACCTTTGACCAAATCATTATGCACCATGTAGTTCATCTTGCGCAGGTGAATGTGGCCCATCTTCCGGTGCCACAATTGCGACTCCTTTTCAGTGGCTCTTAACATGAAGCAATGAGTTTGACCCGTGGTAGTCGTAGCGACGCTCATATCCAACACGTATAGATCATTAACTCGTGGTGCTCTCATGATGATCCATTCCTCGGGGATAACAAACCCCGGCTTCAAGATCAGACATTCTTTATCAGTGAAATGTGTCGAATACATTCTATCACAAATTTGAGAAATGCTAAGAAGATTATTCTCTAGCTCGATGATGTAGTTGACTCTTTCAAACGTGATAACACCATTTGATAATGTTCCTTCACCAATAATACTTCCTCCTTGATTACCAGCAAAACTGACGTCTCCACCGTTAAACCCTCTAACATCGTAAAGCAGGGCTTTTTTCCCTGTCCTGTGCCTGGATGCTCCACTATCCATAATCCAACGTGAGATAGATCTTGGGAGCTCCTGCACATTTCAAAACATTCAGTTAGATTTTGAAGCAACCCAAGCCTCTTTCGACTCAGGTAGCTTGACGTTTAGGCGTGTGGTTTTGGAGTACAATGGTGGGAAATTCTTGTCATTCACTTTGAGACTTTCTTTAGATCCAATCTCAACCTCTTTATACAAAAAGAACTCACTTTTCGGAGGTTGGCCAGATGATTGATCTTTCTTTGGAACATACTTCTTCCCTGAAGGGGTCGAAGTTTGTTTCTCAAGTTTCTCATAAAAGTCCAAAGGTACATTCATCTTCTTAGTTGAAGATGATTGTTTTGCAGAGTCAGAAACCTTTGATTTTTGAGAATTTTATGTCTTAGTCTCAGATTTTGGCTTCCAAGTTTGCTGCGAAGAAGCGACCCGTTTGTAAAATTTATCAGTTTTCTTTACCTACTCTTTTACGGGTTCAGTTTTGACTTTGATGTTTTCATTTTTCAAAATTTTCTTCTCAACAAACATTGGAGCTTTGCCTTTGACATCGTTCTTCTTTCTTGGACTCTCGACAACCATAGACTTAGGCTTCGAGTTGGTGCACTTTCGTGCAATGTGTCCAACTTCGTTGCATTTAAAGCATGTTTGGGTATCAACTTCCCGACTTTTGCCTTCAGTCTGAGGCTGTGAGGCCTTTTTCTCAAAGAATTCTTCATTTGATTTTGAAAAAATTTCAGATTCTTGCTCGGAATGTGAACTTGAGCTTTTCACAAACACTTTCTTTTCAACAAACTTTTTGTTTTGAAAGTTCCTCTTTTGATTGTTCTTACCACCCTGATAACCACCCGACCATCTGTTTTGATTGTTGTTGTTAAAACGTGGCAGTACAACAGGTTTTTTATAGTAAGATTTATCTTTTTCAAAGTTCAATTGCCTTTTGGAACTTTTCAAACCCTCAATTTCAGAAACATCAATTTCAACCAATTTAAACACATTCTTCAACTTGTCAACATTCACATTCTCAAGTGGAAATTCAAGATCCGAATACAACTTATCTGAACCAGACATCTTGTACATCACAAGAGTAGGTCCGTCATTTGAATTGTTTTGGGATTTTTATTTCGGAATGTAGTTATTCAAAAAGCACTCTTCATCTTCAGTCGAATCACTGTCAGATTTTAAAACGTTTTCAACCACATTTTTTACGACTTCAGACTGAACACTGTCTTCATCAGATGATGAAGTGAATGTGATATCGATTGTTTCTGGAAGTTTAACATCATTTGATTTCTCATTTGTTTCATCTTCATTATCCAACCCAGACTTTTTCTTTGAAAAATTGTTTAACATGGGCGGTGGAACTTGATGATAACCCACCCCGGTTCTATCTGAGTATACATCTTCACCAGCTTTGTTCTTCCCAATGGGCTTGGGAACTATGTGTTGAAGAACAAAGCTCGCGGAGTTGTAACTGTACAGTTTCAGATTGATTCTTTCATTCTCAATCTTAGCTTCCTGAAACTGAAGCTTTAGATTTGCAATCTCATCCAACTGCTGGTTGATTTGTCTTTCTTTTGCCTGAAGAACTCCAGACAATTGAAAATTTTCTTTGGATGCTTTACCATTTCGCTCATCAGAATCTTTTATCATTCTTTTTAGCTTCTCATGATTTTCAGAAAGTTGTCGGTTTTCATGAATTAACTTCTCATTTTCTTTCTTAAATCGTTCTACATCAGTTTTCTTTTTCAATTCTTTCTGTTAATTCTTTTATTCTCTCATTTGAAGCTCTCATCAGTTTATCTCGACTTAAGATTTGATCTTCAACCATTTTAACTTTTTCAACCAGTTCTTCAGTCTTTTTGGATGTGAGATATGCATTTGTGATGCAAACTTTGCAATCTTTCATGCAATTTTTGCAATCACTCTCAGTTTTAGCTTTATCAGTCTTACCTGATTCATTGTTTGAACCACTTTTACTGACCTTGCTTGTTGACTCAGACGCAGTTTTGGAATCTACCTCTAGTTCCTTTGCCATAAGCACTTTGTCTGCCATCTTGGTCAGGTTCTCTACGGTCATTTCTTTTGTTGTGTCGATTATCCCATCGTCGACTTTCCTTGACTTTAACTCTTCCTCTTCAGCTTTCTTTGTAGCATCTCTCTCTGTTCATCCTCTTGCTTCAAAGATTCAATGATAGTTTCAACCATGAGTGTTGATGGTTCTGCAATAATCTTGCCTTTCGGATCCAAATAGCACTCTCGACCAGGATCCCATCTGTTTGCCTTCTTGGCTTCTTTCCAAGCTCGATAGTTTATATCTTTCATAGTTTGAGCTACCATCTTTCTATAATTGTATTTCTGCTCTTCAATTCGTGTATCTTTGTATGGTTCAACTTTTGCCATGAACGCATAACCTACAACATCATCTTCTGGTAAAAACTCACTCCAGTCGAAGCCTTCGTCATCTTGAATAATAGCTAAGGCTCTCAACTTCTCCTTCGGAGTCTCTTCAATTTGCTTCATTAGGGGCGGCTCTTCGCGATTTCGATGATATATAGCCTTTTTGTAGTAGTCATCATGGAACGGATTAGCTGTTTCATCTGCAGCTGAATTCCTGCATTCCCTCTTGAAGTGCCCTTTCTGTTTGCACTTAAAGCATGTCATCTTTGATTTATCAAAGCCCAACTTCGTAGAAGGTCCACCGATGGAATTTCTTCCTGTTATCTCCATAAACCTTTGCGCTCTTCGAACTATGCTTGCCATGCACCAGCGTATGTCGATTAACTCCATTTCTTCATGATCAATTTGATCATAATCTTCTTTCGTCAGGTTTGTGTTCCCGATTTTCCCAGCTACCAAGCTTTCATATGATTCCAATATTGAAGCTAGAAACATCGTTTGTTGTTTAGCAGTTTCTTCATTAAAGTTTTGAGCATTGTTTAGGTTCACAGCTATTTTGCACTGAAAGATGTTTTTGGGAACATTCTGCTGTTGCTGATTCCCTGAAGCTGATGAAGAAGAACCTCCATGATAACCACTGCTCGGTACAGAACTGCTGCTTTGTTTCTCTTGATTTGTTATGCTTGAACTCTCAGCAGAAAAAAAAACAGTTTTTGGTGAAGTGGTTTTAGGTATCATACTACCCCTGTAGTACAAATCGACATTTTGTTGGTACGGGGTGTTGTTGACTTTATTCATCTTATTGATTTCAAGTTCATGACTTTCAAACCTTTCTATCAACCAATCAACAGTCATGTCAGCCATTTTCATGGTGTTTTTCAAAACTAGTGCATAATACTGCCAATCATTTTCATTTGGCAACGATTCCAACAACTTCTCGACCATTTCTTCTTCGGTGATAGTTATTCCATATCTGACAAGCTCTATCTTCAGATGACAGAAACACTCAAACATCTTTAGCACCGACTCATTCTTCATGCATGCAAACAAATCAAACTCTTTCTCCAGTAGACGTTTCTTGTTTTTCACTATCTCTGCCCCTCCTACACACTTCTTCTCTAACTTGCGCCACAAATCTTTTGCATTTTCGTAACTAATCAAAGAAATGATATCATCTCTAACAGATTGATGTAATAATGCTATATATTTCTGTTCAGCAACAAATGTCTCTTGTTCACCATCATTCTAATTTTCATAATCTTTTCTTCCAATATCGAAACCGTTCTTCAAACACTTCCAGCTTAGATAAGCAAACGCTTTCAACCAATCTTCAAATCTGCTTGCCCATCTGTTATAGTCTTCAATCGCCATGAGCTTTGGCGGCTTGTTATATGTACCATAGGCGTTATCGATACTGAGAGAATCAACAATTGCCTTCTTCGGATTTGGATTTGTGTTGGTCGTTGTATTTGTTGAAGCATCCCCGGTGTTATATGTAAAAACATCGCTGAATGGGTTTAGGAATTCGTCTCCCATTTTGTAAACACCTGAAAAAATTTCAAACACTTAGAAAAATTTTCACAATTTTCAAAATTCAAACTGATGCACTTGGATCGGATGGTGATCCGATCGGACAACACAACCAAGTAACAACGTCCAAGTTTCGGATAGGCTCAAGTGTCGGACGGTGACTCGATCGGATGGTGACCCGATCGAGTGGTCGTTCGATCGAGTGACACAAGAACTTTTGAAAACATTAAACCTTCAAATCTTCACCGATCGGATGGTGATCTGATCGAGTGAGATGATGACGTCAGCGAGTGAAATAAGAACTATCTAACCCAATCCGATCGGATGGTGATCCGATCGGGCGAGATGATGACGTCAGTAACTAAATGAAGAACACAGTCTATGCCAATCCGATCGGATAGCTATCCGATCAGGTGGATGACGTCAGCAACAACGAAGAACTATACATGGTTTTTGCTTGATTTGATTCAGTTTTAGTTGGAATTTTCAATGAAAATTTGAAGGATTGGTCTTTGTTCAATTGCGAATCGTTTGATATGATTTTTAGTCAATTTTGTCCGTGAATTCCTGTTCAATTTTGAGTTTTTCTCGTTTTAATATGTGAAAAAGCAAGAACAGCAAGAAATGAGGTAGAAGATGAGAAATTTGTCAAAATTTCCAGTGAAATTTGACAGAAATCAGCAAAGAATCGCTGAAATTCCGGTGAATTTGCAATTGTCGTCTTCGATACAACCTCATGTGGCTCTGATACCACTTGTTAGGCCGTTTGATCAGGATCTGTTCGAGTAGAACGTGGCTGGATCGATCAAAATCAATGTGCGGAATCCCTTGATAATGTCACAGAATCAACAACGACAAGTTCAACGTTTAATCCGTCTGAATTCTATTGAAGATTGTGAAAGTACAACTGTTCCGGTAGAAATACAGACTGGCAGAGCTTTGCTATCAAGTTCAGCAAAAGTTCTTAAAACACTAACACTAGCTAGCTATTTATAGGCAATAACCAGGGAGGTTTTAAGTGTCACCCGATCGGATGGTGATCCGATCGAATGACATTCGTCGTCCGTCGGATTACACTTTTACAATTATGCACCGTTCCCTGAGTTGTCCTGACACAAACATACATACAAGTACATACATATACAAAATTACATACACAGCACAAAATAAGACTCGATGTAGACGGAAGCTACAGACATATGTACTAACTACGCTTCCATTTCCGGCTTGCGTGTTCAAAATTTCATAACCCGCAACCCCGGGTTTATTTCCTACGGATTAGTGCTCCCATTTACCCGGTTTACACATATCTTTATTTGACCCGTTTGGCTTGTCTTTATTAAATCCTTAATTCGGACAAACCAACAATATTAAATTTCAAGTTCTCAACTATAAATCTAAAACTAAAACTATTAATATCACATCCACAACTAGTAACAACGAGCATTTAGAGGCGTACCTTAAAGCTTTCCCTTGAGTCGACTATCCCCTCCGGTTTGGTCCCCTGGTTTATCCTTCGAGTCGCCTATAGTGCACAACCCGATTTATACATCAAATTATTATTATGGCGACCATATTCATCATATTCAAGACAAATTAATTCATGTATTTCTCATACAATTTCAGCATATATATATAATTTCACTTAGGCATTTTATCATAAATCTAGTGTGCATAATTCTCTAACTTCTCCTTTATCTAGGTTTATGCACTTTTAGGCCCTAGTTACCTCATTATATACATAACATTATTGGTGTTCAACAATTTTTCGCTACAATGTTCTTCTACCTCGTTGTATGAAACTAGTTTACATAAGAATTTGGGGGTTTTCCATCTTAGAATCGAAAACCCACTTCATCCATGACATGAACAAACACTTATGTATAGTATTCAGCAATTACTCAACAAAATCAGTGATTTTGTTTAACAATAACATTTGTGTTGTCATAGTATCATTAAATTCACAACTTTCATCTACAATTTCTTATTTCTATGGGCTTCCCCAACACTAAAAATCATACAATTTATGAAATTTCAGCATACCATTTGACTAGATGATGTAGTAGACTCTAATTTAACAACATGCAAATCAGAATCGTTTTGATTTATGGCTGAGTTTGATGGATTTGGTAGTGAAGAACATGAACTAGGGTTCTGCTCTTGTTTTTCTCCTCTGGTCGCACACACTAGTGTGTGTTTTTGATTTATTTAATTTTTATTAAACAAAGTTTCCATCCTTTACATATTCAGCCCCTCTAGTTTCGATATGGTTACAACGAAAAAAACCATGTATGTAACTCGAAAGGAAAGGGGTTTCAACGAGTTCGTTGACTTGATATCAAGGAGTCAACGTTTTGCAATAATACGGTCATCCAAATCACAATGCAAAATTCGACATAGCGAAACAATATTGAACCAAAACTGATTATCGGTGAGCAATAACTAAATCGTTAACCTAAACCAAATCGAAAACAGACGAAACCGAACCGAAATTAACCAAAAACTGAATTAACTGAAAACTGAATTAACCAAAAACATGTTATCAATTTATTTATACTCTCGTTTGACCAAAATTAGTTGAACTGAACCGAGTCAATCATATTTTTATATCTCCGGTTCATATATTTCATATTTTATATCTCCATTTCATATATTTATACTTTTAAATGAACCAAACCAAAAACCGTCAATCTAACCGAATAAACCGAATCGATTATCAGAAAATCGATTGGTTAATAAAATAGACTAACCGATAAACTCCGGTTGAGGATAATAATTGAACCAACCGAACCATGCACATCACAATGAAATGGATTAGCCTATATATATATATATATATATATATATATATATATATATATATATATATATCACAATAATGCTACAATAAATATTAGGGGCGTTTGGTTCGCAGGAATTCAATGGAATTTAAGGGAATTGGAATTTGAATTCCATCTCTTAAGATGTTTGGTTCACAAAATTTGATGGAATTGGAATCCCAATTCCAATCTTCATGTGTTTGGTTGACATTGGAATTGGAATTGGAATTGGAATTAGGCATGAATACCTTCAAATTCCTTTAACTAAAGGAATTCAAAATCCTTCGTATATATGAAGGAATTAAAGTAACTTCATTGGAATCTTCGACTGTTTCGACCCTTACCGCTTCGACCCGTACCATTTCTACCTGTACCGTTTCGACCCGTACCATTTCGACGCGAACCGTTTTGATGCGAACCGTTTCGACCCGTACCGTTTCGACCAGTACCGTTTCGACGGGTACCCTTTCGACGCGAACCGTTTCGACCAGTACCGCTTCGACCCGTACCGTTTCGACCTGTATCGTTTCTACCCGAACTGGTGGTTGTGGGTGCCGGGGTGATGGATTCCTATTCATTTGACAACAAAACACAACAAAATGGAATTGAGATTCCAA
Source organism: Helianthus annuus (assembly GCF_002127325.2). NCBI lineage: Eukaryota > Viridiplantae > Streptophyta > Magnoliopsida > Asterales > Asteraceae > Helianthus > Helianthus annuus. The sequence goes on from NC_035436.2 coordinate 69,784,630, forward strand.
TTCCAACAATTTCCAATTCCAATTAGAATGTTTAAATTTCAAATTCAATTTCTCCAATTCTAATTTCTATACAAATTCTAATTCGAATTTCAAATTCAATTTCAAATCATTCTGTAAACCAAACGCACCCTTAGAACATTATTATATTATTATATTAATAAGAAAACTAATAAAAAGTATATCTTATTTTTAAAAACTACTCGTATAAAATATGATGTACCTAGGAGTCGCTTGCAAATCAAGATGCATCAATTACATGGCGTCAAAAAGACCTCCAAATCTGTACGCAACCAATTCATCATTCACCCCCATGGATTTTAGGGCTTTTTTCAACTCTCAATCTCATCAAACACTCATCTACTTCCCCCCTACATCTCCGCCTTTATCAACATTTTCCCTTTCCATCGCTGCTAAAAGGTTCATCTCCTATGCCTATTTATTTCCACTTTATAATAACCCAATGAACATACCTATTTACGTACAATTTAATCGTTTTCTTATGATTTCTACGATCAAATTACTAAATTACCTGTGTTAGATTGAAAAACTGGTAGCAAAAAGTAAAAATTAGGTACAAATTATAATATTTAGTTTATTAGGGTTTGATGAGGAACAAGAGAAAAGCCTCTTAATCAGTCAAGCCTCCTACTTGCTCATTACAAAGTTGCCAAACAGCCCTTTAGATTGTAAAAAAAAACCTTACATTCTCTTTAGTTAATAATCAATATAATTCATTTATAGCATGTCAATTGTATACCTATATCGATTTTGTGCACAATTTAATCGTTTTCTTTTGATTTGTAGGATCAAGTTAGGTGCAATCGGAAGCAAAAGTGAAAATTAGGTTTCACTTTTAGTTTATTAGGGTTTGATGAGGAAGAAGAGAAAAGGGGGTAGTGACTTATTAGTTACCGACAATGATATGGAGATTGTGGGATCGACTGGCGATTCGGAGTCATTGATATCGTATCTCAAGTGTCATTACTCGTTAGAAGATTACGTTAGGTTGAAAAAAAGGTGTTGTAAGGAAGACGTAGTTTGTGGTGGTGACGATGTTGTTGACGGATCATGTAAGAACAGACTTGCCGGTATTGCCGCCACAGCTCCGCCCTGTGCGACGTCGTCGTCGCTTTTATCCGGGAGAGGGATTAAGAGGAAGATCGGGTGCATCGACGTAGCGACGCAAACGGGAAGGAAAAATAAGATATCGGAGGATTACGAAAAGGGTGATACGATTGGTAAGGGTAAGTTCGGGTCCGTTTGGTTGTGTCGGTGCAGGGTTACTGGCGTCGAGTTTGCGTGTAAAACGTTGGTGAAAGGGGAGGAGACGGTGCATAGGGAGGTTGAGATAATGCAGCATTTATCGGGGCATCCGGGGGTGGTGACGTTGAACGTGGTGTACGAGGATGCAGAATGTTTTCATTTGGTGATGGAGTTGTGTTCGGGCGGAAGGTTGATTGATCAGATGATGGAAGAAGGTCGGTATTCTGAACAACGAGCTGCTAATATATTTAAGGAGTTGATGATGGTTGTTAAATATTGTCATGACATGGGTGTCGTCCATCGGGATTTGAAGCCGGAGAATATTCTTTTAACAACGTCCGGGAAAATTAAGCTTGCGGATTTTGGCTTGGCTGTGAGGATCACAAATGGTACAATTCTTTTCTGGTCCAAGTTTTTTTTTCACTTTATTTATCTTGCATGAATTCCAGAAAAGCAATTTTGGAAGACATAATCTGTGTGTTTATCTGTTTAATTTGTATGCTTGTATTAAAGCAACAAATATAAATATTCTATAAACAAGAGGGCCACTTGTGCATCACTAACTGCTGCACTTTATTGGGGAATTCTGATGAAAAATGAAATCTAGTTAGATTGTGTTTGGGGATAACTGATAAGAGTTTTAACTGCCTTATAAGTTTCATGTTTTAGTATACCCCAATCTGGGATGATTTTGTCTCACTTGTTGTGTAGGTAGAGTCGTTGAGGTGGCAATTTCAACCCATTTGGTTATGGGTGGGTAAATTCTAGTTATGTTTTATCGCTAACGGGTCAAAAGGGTAAAACAAAAATAATAAAAAAAGTATAGCTTAAAAGGAAATGGTTAACCTCGTAAGTTATTTTATTCTAAAATCATGTTATTTCTAAGGTAATACAGTTTTTTGCAATTATCTGACACACCAGCTTTTTATAACTCGGCCCGGTTTGGCTTTTTAACCGTACCCATTCTATCCACCTATGATTGTAGTACAGTTATTGTTAATAGCCACTTGTGATTTGGGAGATGTCATTTTTGTTTGTGAATTTACGTAACAACAGGTCAGAGCTTAGCTGGACTGGCGGGAAGCCCGGCTTATGTAGCCCCAGAAGTGTTAACGGGAAACTACTCGGAGAAAGTGGATGTTTGGAGTGCTGGTATTCTTTTACATGTTCTTTTGGTTGGTGTTTTGCCATTTCAAGGAGCCACATTGGAGGATGTTTTTGAGGCGATTAAGACTGTGGAACTCAATTTTCACACTGGAGTATGGGAATCCGTGTCCAAACCTGCTCGTGATTTGCTTGAACGCATTCTTACAAGGAATGTCGATTCTAGAGTAACAGCTGATGAAGTATTAAGTAAGTTTTTAATTTTTAATTAGAGTTAAATGCCATTTTAGTCCCTGTGGTTTGGGCCATTTTGCCCGTTTAGTCCAAAGGTTTGAAACATTGTCATTTTAGTCCAAATAGTTTCAAGCGTTGCCATTTTAGTTCACTGGATTAACTCCGTTCATTTTTTCTGTCAGCTAGAAGGGTAATTCGATCATTTTATATGGTCGAATTGCCCTTCTAGTTAACAGAATTACATACAAAATGACCGAAATGCCCTTCTAGTTAACAGAATAAAGGGATGGAGTTAACCCAGTGGACTAAAATAGCAACGTTTGAAACTATTTGGACTAAAATGGCAACGTTTTAAACCTTTGGACTAAACTGGCAAATTGGCCCAAACCACAGGGACTAAAATGACATTTAACTCTTTTAATTATAAGTGTGCTAGTTTGGTTTACTGACAATGAAAGGGTTATTTCAGGCCATCCATGGATTATATTCTACACAGAACGCACCATAAGGTCTCTATCATTCAAGTCAAAGTTAAAACATCAAGCCGGACAATCTTCACAGACGTCTGTAGCTGAGTTGACTCATCAGTTGACCGTCAATGGCGGTTCATTAACTAAATACTCACTTCCATTATCAACATCAACAAGTTTAAGCCATGATAATTCAGAAGAGCTGGATGATTCAGGTTTAGTTGATGCACTTGCTGTTGCAATATCTAATGTGAGGATTTCGGAACCAAAAAGGAGCAGGTTATGTGTACCTAGCAGTCCCATTCGAGAGCAGTGTTCCTCAACTACTAACCTTTGCAGAGCATGTTGACCATCAACTTTGACTTTCACCTAAAATTCCTAGTAGAAGCCTAACAAAAAAGTCGATAAATTGGTATATAGTGAATGTAAATATAACGTGTCTTTTTAGCCTTTATAAATCGTCAAACTGTAGCAGGAGCTATGAATAAAATGTTCATGTGTTATAATGGTCATGAGTCATCTTATGAGCCCTTGTAATTTGTAAATATGAAAAACTGCTTAGCATGGTATAGTGTTCAAATATCATGCCAAGTTGCTTGCATGAGAGACCATTCCAATCCTTGTTTTCAAAAGGCATGCCCGAGGCGTGCAAGACAATCGGGTAAACGCCTTTGGGGCTTTAGGGTATGTGGGAAGCTGAGATAAAAACAACTGAAGGTGTATATAAATTGCGAATGGTTTACGTGATGAGATGATATGTAAAAGATGTGAGATGTAGTTTCCTGTTACATAAAAAGCTTTTTTGCTTTTTTGGTTGTACTAAAAAAGTGGATGGTTACACAGGTTTTTTACCAATTAGCACCTTGTGGTTTTTAAACCAAGTACCAGTCTTAAAGTTGGCATTTGATAGAAATGTTAGCCCAAAACATGACCAGCTTATAGTTTGACTACTTTTTGACACAAGTTAAACATTTATTATAACAAAACAATATTTATTATAAAGGAAGAAGTTTCACTTTGTTAATTGTTCTAAATCTTTACATGCAAAGAAACACACTGTCTTCAGTTTTAAGGTAGCATATGACAAACCATTTCTCTTCACTCAAACTTTTTTTTTTTTTTTTTTTGGGAACCACAAATTTCTTTTAATCCCTGTCACCTCATCTTCTTGAAAACTTGGACCACAAGTAAACCAGGAAGAGACAAAATAGGGCAAATAAGACCACATGCAGAACATGACTTGAACCAGACTGGACGATGCTCTTGTTTAGTCTCCTCATGTTGTTCTTCACTCCTGCTTGAGCTTTTATAAGTGTCATTTGCTGCAAACATGAACCGATTAGAGAAAAGGTCTCAATTCTACACGGTAATTCCATGTAACAACCAAGTTATTACCACTCGTGGCAAAATATGCGTGTTGAGTAATCATAATGCCAGTTATAAATGTCCATTTTTTATTTTATTTTGATGCACAACTAATGTATTAAATAAGACTTTTTTTTTTTTTTTGAAAATTAGCATACACTTGACCATCTTTTGGTGACATGTACCAATAACTATTTAGCTCTAATCACACGCATAGTTGTTAAAAGCTATGCAGTTAATAGCGGCGCTATAGCGGTGCTATAGCGCGCTATAGCGGTGTAGCGGAGGTCTGGCATCATAGCGGTCCAAATAGCGGTTGGGCATAGCGGTTCCGCTAATAGCGGCGCTATAGCCCGCTATTTGACCGCTATATGTAGTCCTTTATAGCGGCTGAAGCAGTGATATTAGCGGTCAGCCTTGGTCGAGGTCTTGGAAGCAGTTCATCATCATCAGAGTTCAATTGCTGTCCATCAAAGCTGATAAAAATCGAATCAAAGCTGTTCGATTCGATTGCTGGTCTGATACTCGAGTTCATCAGAGCTGTTCGATTCGAGTTTTGTTCTCCTCTTCAGTCTTCGACAGTCACCTGTCACCAAGGTATTAGTGTAATAGTGTTCTCTTCGGTCTGATACTCGAGCTCATGAATCTGTTGTGGTCTGATATCATGAATCTGTTACAGACTTATGATGAAAGTGAAAGAAAACGGCGTATGATAAAAGTAGGGATAATTAGGGTTATTTAAGTTTGGGTATTTTAACATATAACCCCCCTCCATCTTCATTAGTTTATATTTAGTCCTCATACTTGTGAATTTATATATAAACAATATAAAATTAATGGTATATGTATATAATATATATAAAAATACATAAATTATGCATGGTATAAAAATTACCGCTATATCACCTCTATACCACCGCTATAACCTATATATCGTATAGCGGACCTTGACCGCTATCCGCTATTTTACCGCTTTAACTGCTTAGGTTAAAAGCCATCATCTCTTGCGCCCAGGCCCAATTTCCTGGGAGGCAATTGCGCCTAAGTCAAGGCAATTGCGCCTAAGTCAAGGCAATTGCGCTTCAATTCTCCAGGTGATGGTTCATGCGCAGATTCCGGTAAGATTCCTAGATTTTTGAGAGTTTTCGGCCAAATTCTCTAAACTAGCAAGATTCCAGCTAGATTTCTACTTTTATCTAACGAAACTACTTTTCTACACTAATAAACTAGCATTTTATAACTTTTGGTACTAAATAGACGATATCAAATGTTATATAATATAATAGCTCTAGTTTATTTTGTTTGAAGAATAGTATTAATTTCTATTATATATAATATATTTTTTTTTGTTGTGCGCTTTTTTTTTCTCAGGCCCGCGCTTTTTTTGTGCCTTGCGCCTAGGCCCCAGGCGAGGCCTATGCGCCTTGAGTGCGCCTAACGCCTTAATAACTATGATCACATGAACAACAAGTAATTAAAAAATAAGCAATTGTGATGAGGCATTATTATATATACATCTTTACATCGTATAAACGAGTTCAGAACTAAAAATGTCATACCAGCTGATTAATAAACTCATTCTGAAATTTGGCCTCCGTTTCGATCTCTGATGCTACCTGTAATGCAACAATAAAGAGTGAGATGCTTGTATAATACACGAAACGGATGTAAAATTCTCAGAAAGATACTTACATTCCTTAACTGCCTAACTTGCTTTCGGAGGCCACTGATCTCATCATCCAGATCACCATGCATTGGATCAATGCGCAGTTGGATTTCATCAGAACCGGTTCCTTGTCTGGTGCTAAGCCCATCTCTGTGAACAATTTATATATAGTCAACATATCCAAATGAGTATTATGGAGTCATGGAAACATCAGAAGTGAAAAAAATTCAGATGAAATGGTCATGTTGACATTCAACGCGTTATAATGTTTTTCATTCACTTATTTTTTGTAGACAATTATGCTTTGCAGCTATTAATTTATTGAGAAACAAACTTGAAAACAAAATTCAATAAAGTCGTTACCTTGATCTATATGGAGCAGCACCATAGTAGCCGCCACCTCTGTTTGAACTGGACGCCATTGAACGATAGAATTTATGAGGTTGTGTTAAGCGTTAACTGAGGAACCCTGAACACACAATTGAACAAAATCAGTGACAAATCTAACAATCCCAATACTAAAGTCAAATGAAGTCCTGACATAAATGACACTCCTCACTTGACTTATGCCCAAACAAAAAGTAAATCATATATATTTTACATTATCGAACATCCTATCATATAATAACCTTCCAACACCACAAAATAACTATCACAATGATTTTCTTAAAATTCACACTCCTCATTCCTATCCTAACCGTCACTACCCATTAGCTTCTTTCTCTAGTCTGACCCACTACTTGCAATTCCACTGCAGACTTTAGCATTGGATGCTTGTAACTATGTATCACAATGTATGTAATCATATTAAAATTTTGTGTCACAATCTTCTAATCATCTCTAATGTAGTTGATGCCTTCCAGATATGCACTGACCCTAAAATCGAGTTTGTCTTTCTCTTTCTTTTCCAATGAGTCTGGTTTAACTATTATCCAAAATTTGTATAAAGCACAAAAATGTTCATCTTTTTGTTCATACTACCAACCATTCTCCCTACAACCTATTATTTCTGCTTAGTTGATCATTTGATCTCCCCTGATCCTCAGTTGAATTATCAAAACCAAAAACAATTATGAAAAGTGAAAGGCAGCAAAACATTCCCTTGAATCCCGTGATATATTTTCTACCCAGTGGCCTAAAGTTTAAGATGGGATAGAGTTATGGTAATGGTCCATGCCAATTATCCTTGTATACTTTCAAGAGGAAGCATAGCTAGCAGCTTGATGCTCAAGATTAAGTATATAAGCTATTTGATGGAAGATTGCTATATGAGATCGGGTACAAACATTTAGACATTAGAGCTAAATACGAAGTAAAAGAGCACTCAAATAAACTTTCCTGGTGTCTTTAGCATGGTGTGAAGTGTCCAAGAGTAAGGGAGACATCTTTAGCTCAATAAAATCAACTCGGTATCCGATACAACACTGACTAGATGCCTTCGATATGCAATCCCAGATGATGAGGAATACCACTATGAACCATAAACTGCCTAACTTGGTTTTAAAAAGCAATAGGCGCACAAAAGCGACGAGGTCTAAAATTGAGGCGCGAAGCGCAAAGCGCAAAAGCGGTGGGCTTATCCTACCCGGGGCGCAAGATGTTTATATAATTTTTTTTATATATCCCATAGGTTTTTAGCTTCTTTTAACCAAAATATAGCCATAAATAAGGCGTTTATACTATTTTACTTGCATGTACAAGTCAAAAAAACCCAAAGTGCAACTTTTTTCTGCAGAAAAACGCCTCAAATACATGAGGCGCGCGCCTCAGGCCAAAAAGCCCCCCCAAAAAACCCAAAAATCTGCGCCTTTTGGGCGCTTCTTGTAATTACACAAGGCGCTGAGCGAAAAAGCCCCAGAAGCTGCGCCTTAGTGCGCCTCGCGCCTAAGCGCGCCTCAGGCGCGCTTTTTAAAACCAAGCTGCCTAAATGCTTCAATCCTCTATGCTGATTGGCTTTTCTGATCATTCTCTACCTTAAACCCTAATCTCCCAAATCATGGCAAACAGTACACACACCTAGTTCACGCAAGACCGAACAAACACAAACACAAACCCCATAAACAAAGATAATCAATCACAAACACTTAATGTTAGGCAACATGCAATGTAATAATCGTTGTTCACAAATCCAAAACAACACGGTGTACCGACTATAAAAAACCTAAACACATGACGACTATCTCATAATATCGAAAATCCGAACTTTTACAGAAATCATCCAAATAACCAACTAATTTAGCGGCCTAACAATCTTTAATCTCAACTCCAAAACAAACTTGTACCGACTACCAAAAACCTAAATACATGGCAATTATCTAGTAAAATCAGAAATTCGTAAGCTAATGTTTCCTAGGGTTCCAAAAAATCATTACAAACGGATTATTATAGAAATCATCCAAATAGCAATTAATTCAGCAGCTTAATAATAATCGTTAAACACAAATCTTACTAAAAATCTACACACATGACGATTATCTCGTAAAATCCAGAATTCCTAAGCTAATGTTCCCTAGGGTTCCAGAAATTGAGAAAATAATTCATTACAAACGGATTTTAACAGAAATTATCCAAATAGCAAATTAATTCAGCAACGTAACAATCGTTAAACACAAATCCTCCGAAAATCTAAATACATGACGATTATATCGTAAAATCAAGAATTCGTAGGCTAATGCTTCCTAGGGTTTCAGAAATTCACAAAACTAAATCATTACAGATGGACTTTTATAGAATTTGTCGAGTTCTTACCGATTAAAACCTTGATTCGTGTCAGCCGAAGAGATCGGGGATCAAATCAAAATCAGATGTCTGCTTGAACAACTTCGATGGAAACGAAAAGTACCGATTCGATCAAGCGGATCTGATTATTTGTGCAGATGTGGTGGTTTCCGTAGGGTTTCTGTGATCGTTCGGGTATGTTTATGATTTAACGTTTACTGGTTAGCTTAACGCGGTTGGAGCATAAAAAAGAATAAATAAATAAATAAACTTTATGCACGAGATTAGGTTTTTTTTTTTTTTTTTTTTCTTAATGATACTTTACGATGTTAAATTACTTTCTGGTCACCTTTGAGACCTAAACACGTGTCTCTGTTAAGTGAGCTATCTTGAAATCACCTCGTATATGCAAAATGTTGTTTTCAATTTCATGAACCCATGACATCCAAACCATATGACAAAAACCTTACGTCAGGCTAGGATATATAATGGATTTGAAATACGAAAGTTACATATTAAAAGTATAAAAGTCGGGTGTAAACATGTTGATAATGTGATAAGCGCTTAAACATCATGAGATCACTTAACAGTGACTTAGAAGTTTAGAGTTTTAGTGTGTAAGGTAGGGTGTGCAAATGGAAGTTCGGTTATGATTAAGGTGAAGAAAAATCCATAACCAAAGCTAACGGTTATGGTTATTAGTTAAAACTTTTAACTATTAACCATAACCATAACCGTTAGCTTGGTTATGGATTTTTCTTCACCTTAATCATAACCGAACTTCAATGTCGGTTAATCAGTTTTGGTTCTATTTCAGTTAATTTAGGTTAATTAACCGCTTGAAATGTTTGATTTTGGATTAAGAAAACATCTTGACGTCAATATTCTCTCGTTAATTAGTTCTCTCATTTAGTTGGCTTTGACGTCACTATTCTCACGTCTCAATTTTTCATATTTTTAGCAAAAAAAATTGATGTTTAGTATTCTATAAATTAATTTGTTTGTGCATTTTTATCCTTGTACTTACTCTAATATAAGAAAGTTGACGCTATCGGGATATCTATTCTAAAAAATAGGTCGGTGCCTCGTCTAGCAATGAATGTGAGTTTCAGGTTAAAACATGCTGTAAGTAGCTAGTGAATAACAACTTTTAGTCGAAGACAATGAATGGAGTTAAAGATGGATTAGCAAACATTCACTCAGACCACTACACATCATCTTGTTTATGTGATGATATATATCTTACTGAAGGGGTATGGTCCTAAATCATGCGCCGACTACATGATGCAAGCTTAGGTCACGCACAAGGGAACCATAGCCAAATCAGATGTGTTCTGATACTTAGTCCATTATCCAACAGAATGGCGCAAGCTTAAGCAGCGCAGGCATCATGGTGCCAGCAAGACAGCTTGAAACAGTACAAATTAGTACGAAAATAGTAAGGAGAAATATTATGATGGTTGTCATCTTCAGCTTCACCGTTTCGCCATTGTTGTTGATTGAATGAAGTCGCCATTGTTGACCAAGCCCAAGCGTTTTTGTTTTCCGACAATCTTTACTCTCATCTCTTATCTCTTATGGGTGTCGGTCACCACCCCTCTCTCATCTCTCTTCTTCTTCTCGTTCTCTCTCTTCTGAACGGTGGAAATGGGCGTCCATCGGCCGGAACGGTAGTGTCGGATACCTATTTGCGACGCCACGAAGCGCTGGTCATGGTTGTTCTTCACGAAACTTAACTCTCCTTCACCACTCTATGCTTATCACTTATAATTTTGTTCTTCTCTCTATATATCCTTTCCATTATCAAAGGAGGTAGGTTTATGTATGGCGGTTGTGAAGAAGATGAGGAGGTAAGGCGGTTACGGAGAAGAAGGTGTTGAATTTGTTCATGGTGGAGGAGATGACAGGCGACGGTGGTTAGTGGCGGAGGTGACAGGCGACGGGGGTGATGGTGGAGGAGGCGGCAGGGGTTGGCAAAGGAGGTGACAGCGGCGGTTTGTGGTGGTGGAAGTGAAGGTCTGGATATGAGAGAGGGAAAGAAAAGGGAAAAAGAAAGAGGGGTAGAAGGGTGTGTAAAATTGGGCCCCACATGTTTTTAATATTAGGTAATTAATATTTTTATTAGTAGGGGCATTTTAGTCAACTTACACCCACTTAACATTAAAAACTAACCTCCATCCGCTTCAGGGACTATCCGCTAATGAATTTGTGAAACTTGAGGAGTATAGTTGTAATTTAAAAAATGTAGAGACTATAGGTGAAATCTGGGCAAACCGCATGGACTATACAGGCACTTTTTTCTAAATTTAAAATACCTACTAATCATTAACTTTAAGGAATTGGGTTTTACAGCATTCACATCCCTTCCATCTTTTTTACCCTATAATTTCACTAAAAACAACTATATTTTCTCTCAACACTCAATTAGGGATGAGCTCGGTACCGTCCGGTACCGAACCGGTACCGAAAATCCCCAAAAGTGGGTACCGGTACCGAATATACCCGGTTCGCTACGGTTCGGTACTGGTATTTGAGGGTAAATACCGGTACCGAACCGGTACCGTACCGGACCAGTACCGAACCAGTACCGAAAATGCTAAAAGTCGGTACCGAAAAAGTACCCAGATCGGTAAATTCATTACCGGTATATAACAACCCTCCTAAATTTTTCGACACCCTAAAAATATTTTAAATACCCCAATATGTCCTAAAATACACCCCGTATGTAAAAACGGGCCCCGAATACCTTTAATATTATAAAAATTAAATAAAAACAAAATTTATTGGGCTGCCGCGGGCCGCAAAGGCTTTGCCTTCGGGCTACGCGGGGCGCGACAGCTTGGCTACGAGACGAAGCCCGGTGACGACACGTGGCACAATCGTGTCAAGCCTAGTGGGTGACCTGGACAAGCTAGGGCCTACCCACCCTAGCTAGCGGGCCACGTAAGCCCCTTCCATTTCTTACACGGGGCGCGACAAACTCAATTTCAGCTCCTATAAATTGGGAGCTCGGGCCTTCAGTCGAAACTCAGTAAACCCACTCTCCTTGAAGGTTCTGCTCATCGGTCTCCTTTGGCTCCTCTGTTTGCTGATGCTATTCCCCTCACATATGTTCCCAAATGGAAAGTATCTCATTCTTCGGTGATAGGGACTCCTGAGGCTGCTAGGGACTTTCTTACTCATGATATTCCTCCCTCTCATAAGTTCGTGAACTCTGCTTTGAGGGATGATCTTTTTGAGGATCAGTACAGTATGTCCCTTTGTGAGAGCTTTTTCAGGGGTGCCGGTATGTTGCAGCGGATTGATGATTTAAGGAGGGCGAATGAAGGACTCAAGGCTGAGCTTAAGACCTCCCAATCCGTTGCTGCCTTTTGGGTATATGAACAAATGCGGTACACCCGAAGATTCGAGGTTCAATACTGGCAGACTTAGACAGACAATCTAAGGGAGTCTTAAATTTAAGAGCTTTTGTCGGAAGCCGATTCAGCAGATACACGGAGGTTGCAACGCCCTCCGGCCAGAAAGATTTAGGAACCTGAGATTCAATCAAAAGGGCTCGAGTCATTTCAAGTATAACACGGTTTTTCCGTTCGGAAACACCGTTTTGTTCGGGGGTATGAGCACAAGAGGTTTGATGAATTAATCCTTTGGTTTTAAAGAATTATTTCATAGATGTATTGACAAATTCCCCCCCATTGTCGGATCGAAGGATTTGGATTTGAGTTTGAAATTGAGTTTGAATCATAGCATAAAACGTGACAAATTTTTCGTAAACTTCGGCTTTGTTTTTTAAAAAATATACCCATGTCATGCGAGTGCAATCATCCACGAATAGTATAAAGTACCGAAGACCCTGCCCCCCATCACAGGAGCAGGACCCCACATATCAGAATGGATTAGTGAAAAAGGTGAAGCAACTTTCGTATTACTAGGTTTGAACGGTTGTCGATGGCTTTTAGCACGAAGACAGGTTTCACAATCTATTTTTCCATTTGAAGGGAAGAGTTTTGGAAACAAAAGGTGCGAATAACCCTGGGATGGATGTCCCAACCGTCTATGCCATAGCCAGGCTTCTCGGTTATCAGTTCCATGAGCCAACATCACAGTACCCTGTTGAGCCACTTCATCCACATAGTACAATCCTTGGCACTCAGTACCACGTCCAATAATTACACCCGTCCTGATATCCTGTAGAAGGCAGAAAGTAGGATGCATTAGTACTGTGCAATTTAGCTCTTTGGTAATATGACTAATTGAGAGCAGTTTGTGTGATAATGATGGAACATAGAGACAATTTGATAATTTCATAGTTGGTGAAATTTCAATTGTTCCTCCTCCTTTCACTTGCATCATTCCGTTGTTTGCAGTGTGGATTTGAGTTTTTTGGGGATTGGACATTGATCGTATGTCTGATTGTTCAAACGTCATGGTGTCAGTGGCACCAGAATCGAAAATCCAAGCACTGTTCTTACTATGATTGATTTACATTTTTTTTAGAGATAAAAAAAAAACAAACCGAGCGTATTTAATAAACAATCAAATTCGCCAGAAACCCTCACCAGAAACGAAAACCGGGATAAAATCACCCACTACTCAACAAATTCGCTGGCTAGGTGGCAAAGGAAGCTCATAGTTATAACGCCGCTACTTGGATAATAACGCCGCTAGGTGGCAAGGTTATCTCACGCGGCGAATTTATCAAAAAACACCGGTGACTTGAACTCGCGTTCAAGATTTAAAATCACCCACTATTCAACAAATTCGCTGGTTGTATTGTCCAAGACACTTGTCGGTGAAACAAATTCGCTAGCGAATTTATCAACAAATTCGCTAGCGAATTTATCAACAAATTCGCTGGTTATTTTTAGGAAATTAGGGTTTAGGATATTAGGGTCTGCTGGGCGGCGGCAACTACTGGAGAGTTATGGGAACGGTCAGCATCCAGATCGGCGATAGTTCAGAGAAACAGTTGAGTTCAAATCCCGACCTTACTTACTTCCCAATTGAAGAAGACCCAGTTGTTGCGATCTGTTTAAAAGAACTTACTTGTCTTCGTTGAGAGGGTTGTAGAGCTTTGCCAGAACTGTGCGGCGGTTATGTGCGGCGGCACTGGTAGGGTAGCTTGCAGGTTCGTTTTTGAACTTTGATTTTGATTTTGTTTTTTCTGGTTTGAGGTTAGATTGATGATGAGCAACATGTTCGAGAATCAACACTGCTCTGATACCATGTTGTCTGGTATAGAGAATAATCTCTGAATTGGTTGTGAATTGTATTGATAAATTGTATTGTTCAATTTTGGGTTACAAAGAATGGTGTTTATATAGAACACCAAATTACATACTAGCCCCCTATACTATCTATTTTCTTCTTTCCGACATGGAGTTCTGTGGTAATACAAGCACCATTACATATTAGAACAAGATACACTTTGTTTCTTGATTTAATCATATCCATTATAATTTTCTTTGGATAAGGGGGTATCCATTATAATTTGTATTTAGGACTTTAGGTACATGAATTATGGAAGCCGAAAATCAAAGTATTTATCTGATAATGCTAATGTGTCACTTTAATTTTATCGGGACGAAGATGGTTGAACCGCCAGGTGAGCTTGACATGTTTCTGCTAATGCATTCATGCTTATATGATTTTTTTTTGCATGGTTTTAAACAAGGAATAATTGCATATTTCCCCTTAAAATGCTTCACAATTGCATATTTACCCAACCAAAACTAAAAAGTGCATATTTCCCCTTCTTTATCTAAATTACAAAATTGCCCTTTTCAAAATTGAGAATGTTTTATCAAATTATGAAATCAAAAAATTAATCAGTTTTAGTTTGTTGTAATTTGTTATGTTTTGTTACTGTAAAAAATTAATCTTGAAACTTATCAATTAATATATATGAATTATCGATTCGTCACTTCAAATTTTGAAATAAAAAATCTTTAACACCTATAGAATCATTAATGAAAGACATAAAAGTCTCTTAAAACTTTTGCTTCATTTTAGAGAAAACCTGCAACTCATGGACCCAATCATCGAGATCATCTGTTATACTATTATATAAATGCACTTTCAAGCTTGTGTTACCAACTAATGGATCCAATCGTCAAGATCTCGTCATCAACGAATGCTGAAATGTGACTTCTTCTTCGTCACCGGAACTCGGAAGACAAAGCTTTGCCTTCGTCAAGATCTCGTCATCAACGAATGCTGAAATGTGACTTCTTATAGATGTAGATTCCAGAATGTGTTTGATGTATTTTGAGGGTGAATGGCTCAATCACCAAAAACTAGTAAAAGAAAGGGTAAAATATGTAATTTTCTAAATTCTAGTAAAATGAAGGGTAAAATAGTCTTCCTATAATTTAATTTTAATAAATTAAATCAAAATGGGTAAATTTGTAATTTTACTAGTTAATAGAGGGGAAATATGCAATTTAATTTTTGGCTCGGGTATATATGCAATTTCAAAGTTTTTTAAGGGGAAATATGCAAAAAACCCTTTAAACAATGCTAGACCAATTTAAGTGAAGGTGACAATTTTGACCCATTTACTTATGAATCGGTCAAATGGGTTGAATGAGCTGAAAGTTGCCCGAAGTCTCAATTATTGTTTTTTTAGACTCGTTGCTTGTAAATTAACTAGTCGATGCCCCGCCCGCGTTGCGTGGCGATGGCCGAATAATTCTCAATCAATTAAAAAAAGACTACTATAATTTTGGTGGGAAAAAAAAAACAAAAACGATGATAAGACCGTAATTTTGGGCTCATGGCAAAACTGTAATTTTTCAGAACTAATGAGCGAGTGTTAGGCAGCTCCTTGACACGAAAAAAAATTAAATCGAGTAAACCAATTAAAACAAAAAACCTTTATAGTTTTGCTAAAAAAAACTAAAACGATTAGAAAAACGTAATTTTTAACTGAGGGCGAAATCATAATTTATTCAGGGATAAAATCGTAAATTAAATGGACCAATGGAGGACTACCAGGAAGCTGCCGGCATGACTGTAATTTTACACTGAGGGCAAAATTGTAATTTCACCAGGAAAACAAACAAAAACGATAGACAAAATATAAATTTAAGTTGAGGGCAAAATCGTAACTTGGTAGTGAGAAAAAAAACTAATGGCAAAACTATAAATTTATACGGGGCAAGATCGTAATTTTGAACCGAGGGCAAAATTGGAACTTTTAGCTGGGAGCAAAAGCGTAATTTTTTTTTTGTAAGTGGGGGTAAAAACATAATTTTGAATTGATGGCCAAAATTGTAATTTAAAAAGAAAAAAAACTAATGGCAAAACTGTAAATTGAAACGGGGCAAAATCGTAATTTTGAACCGGGGGCAAAATTGAAATATTTAGCTGGAGCAAAAACGTAAATTTATTTTTAAGTGGGGGTAAAAACATAATTTTGAACTGATGGCAAAATCGTAATTTTAAAGCAGGATAAAATTGTAAATTTGTTGGGCTAATACGAGAGTGCCAGGCATGTCACTATTCGTCTGCCGCACATGTGGGAATCTCTATTCCCGCCGACACTTGTTGAAAATGAAAATGGTAAAATAATTTGTTTCGCTGCAAAGCTCCAATCCCAAAACCGAAATATTAGGGTCGATGCAAGCTTACACATGATTTATTTTTTTTAGTTGTGGCAAGGATTAACATCATTTGACCAAAATTTGTTATTGGGAAAATTTTGGGAATATGAAATGCAAACGTAGATCATTGTACTTTACAATTTGTCCAAAATCGCTCTTGCATAGTGCAGCTTCAGTTTACTATTTTGCAAGGATAATATGGTTTGCAATGTCTTATCATTGTTATGTTTCAATATGATGATTTATTTCATGGAAAGGAATCCAAGCTTTGTATGTGATTAGCATCCTATGTTTTAAAAAAGCATCAAGTAGAGTTAGGCAAGCTAGCCAAGATCTAATTTCATATTCTTCTATCGTTAATACCATACGTTCATCTGTTAGATAAGCTCGGTAATTGCCGTAATGGGCTTAGAGGGATTAAGCACATGCCTGCTCAACGTTGGACAGGCATATTTCTCTAACTGTAGGTGGATTATAGTGCATTTAGTACATAAAGAACCAAAATTATGAATGCAAGTATGTATACACACGTGCGCGCACACACACATAGAGAGAGACGCATGGACATTTGTACTTATTGCATTAACTGTTACACATGAGGCAGTTATGTAACCACATAACTGCATCTCTTTTTCTCTCAGACCATCCGTAGTGGGGCGTGATTTTTAAAAAAAATTGCAAAATAACGCCCCAAAACGCCCGGAACCCGTTACATGGGGCGTTTTAGAGCGTTTTTTTTGAAAAAAATTTGATTAAGCGTTATGTTTAAAATGCCTTGCCCCAATCCTTTTCTCCAATCATCTTCCATCTCATTATATGTTATCCAATAAGAATTTTTTGAGGTTTTTTTTTATTTAATTATTTTACATCTCATTTAACATAATACCCCACATCCCCACTACACCCATTTTGTAAAAACGCCCAATAATGCCCCTTGCTGACTGGGCTGCCACATGGCGCAAAACGCCCCATGGTGGGGGCATTATATTGTTTAACCACTACACATGGTCTCACAATATCTTTAAAGCGCTATGTACAATGCTTATGCGTTCGTCGTGGTTCTCCATTTAAAACTAGTTTTGTAATAAACCTTGAGATAGAATTAAGAACAGAATTACCCGCCATAAATTAGTAAGAATACGAAGAAACCCTAGGAACCCAACCCACTGCTATAATCTCTAAGGGAATAAACTAGTTTTTCATATTCATCAAGTCTGTCTTACAATATACGAACTCCCTTAACATATGGAGGTAATTTACAAGGCATTCTCTAGACAAAATAAACAAAATCTGGAACATAAGATTTGTCTTTCTAGTACAATAATTGCAGCTAATAATACAAGAATGCAGGACCACATCCTGCTGCATTTGTGAACAGTTGTTTTCTGCCTCTTGCTTCCCACTTTCGGTAGTGCCGGCAAACTATGAAATCACGTTTCTCTTGCTGTATTCTATCCATCTAATCTTCATTTCCGGGCCATGTGAATTATTTAATCAAATCGGGATCACCCAATAATGCCGGAAAGTGTCATAGTTTAGTTTAGAGGCTAAATGTGTAACATGGTGTTCTATATTATGTAACCCTAAATCAAGTTTTTCTCAATACAATTCAAACCCTATTACAAAGTTCCTTCCCTATACCAGTCAACATGGTATGAGAGCTTGATCCAAGCCCATGAAAAGTTTTGGGCCAGTAAGTATTCCTGTACTAGTCAGCAAAGGAGTTCGATCAATAAAATTTTCGGGGTCAGTAGATACTTGTGACTTGGCAGTTAGTTTGCCCATGCTACACAACATTGAACCTAGTGTAAACGGGTTGTTTAAACATCCCAAATTTTTCGACGACGACATGTTGAACAATTATGGTGCCTTAGCTTGATCCACAGATGCCTCACCTCCTTTTCTGTTGTTTAGGAGCGCATAGAACAACATCTATTCTATTCGGTGATACTTATAAACAGATGCTTACAGCATGCATTATCGCGGCATTGGGATTTCTGTCTTGCATTGTTGGTGCCTTGGGGTAGCTCTTTGCAATATACTTTTGATGCTATACAATTGTTATCTTACGAGCTGATATAATCGGCTAGCTAGGAACCGGCCAGGCCATATAACCTTTTTATTTATTTATTTATGTTATCATTTTTTGGAATATGCAGTTATGTAAATTATATCCATGAACCATGTTTATTATTATTAAAATTTTGATTACATTATAATGATTAAAAAGAAACAATTATATCGGTTCAAACCTCCAAAACCGAACCCTTAAACCACCAAAAGCTAAAACCCCACCCAGCCTTGACGGTTTGGTTTGTCGTTTCCAGAAACCTTATTTAGTGGTTCCATGTTAAATGACTCGTTCGAATCAATTTTTTTGATTATTTCTCATTTTTCTATTTTGCCTCTAAAACTTGCCAAATAAAAGGTAAAATGGTACACAAAGAGCAAACATACAAAACATCTACATAAATGATCGTTAGGCCCACTTATGGTTCAGGCTTGTTATGTATGTAACCAGGTTTGGGGCTTGGTGCTATTTATAACCGAGCTAGGGACTGGGACCGTTCATGGTCTAGTCCTAATCAAACTTCTGTAGGTTATGAAGCACCAATCCATAACCAACATGCTCAATGAGTCGTCAAGTTTTTAAGGGCCGTCACATTTATTAATGCATGTAGTTTTCTTTTGATTTCAGGTTATGAATGTTGTAAAAACACACCAAGAATCAGACTATAATCAATCACCAACACCAATTGTTCTATTACTTTCTTGAAATGAAAACTATTACAAGACTGAATTGAAAGAAACAATAAGAACTCACTATCTCTAATACAAGCCCTAATCCCCCTTTTTATTACATCAGCTAACTAACTGTTAACGGAACTATGACCCGGATTGACAACTTTAACCCCTGTATTTATAAGGAATAAGCATTCAGGCCCTTCATCTTTATTAACCTTCCAAACTTAAGAAAACTTTATAACAGTTGACCTACTTTGACTTTAATATCTCACAATCTCCACCTTTAAAGCCAAAGTATCAACCTGTCCTCATTAACCAACTCCCATATCAGCAAGGCACAAATCAAATTTTGAACCCGGCAAACACTTAGTGAACACATCAGCGATATTTTGTTCTGTTTCGACCCATTTGATCTCAACCAGCTTCTTATTCACTATATCTCTGATGAAATGCAGTTTAACATTGATATGCTTGGTTCTCTCATGATAAACACTATTCTTTGATAACTGAATAGCACCCTGATTGTCACAGCAGACCACTGGAACATTAGCTTTAATTCCCAATTCTTTCAAAATTCCTTTAAGCCACAAAGCTTCTTTCACAGCTTCAGTTAATGCCACATATTCAGACTCTGTTGTTGACAAAGCTACTATGTGTTGCAACTGTGACTTCCAGCTCACCACATTACCAAGTACTTTGAACATATATCCAGTGACTGATCTACCCTTATCAGGATCTTTAGCAAAATCAGCATCAACAAAGCCCACCACCCTTTGTTGATCACTAGCATTATCCCCAAATACTAAACCCCAATCCTGAGTTCCCTTTAAATACCTCAGGATCCACTTCACAGCTTCCCAGTGATTTTTACCAGGACAAGACAAGTATCTACTCACAACGCTGACTGCATATGCCAAATCTGGTCTAGTGCAGACCATTAGATACATCATACTACCCACAACATTAGCATAAGGAACTGAACTCATATACCTTTCTTCCTGCTCTGTCTTGGGTGAATCTTGAAGAGTTAACTTGAAATGAGCACCAATAGGAGTTTTAACTGCCTTACAACCTTCCATCCTATAATTGTTCAAGATCTTTTTCACATAGGAACTTTGTGTAAGCTTCAACTTCTTGAGTTGTCTATCCCTGCAAATCTCCATTCCCAGAATTTTCTTTGCATCTCCTAACTCTTTCATCTCAAATTCAGACTTCAATAATTCTTTGACCTCCTTTATTTGTTCTTTATGCTTACATGCTATAAGCATGTCATCAACATATAACAACAAATAAACATAGTTGCCTGGACAATATTCTCTGTAATAAACACAGGAATCATAGGAACTTCTTGTAAACCCACTGCTTGTCATGAACTCATCAAACCTCTTGTACCATTGCCTTGGAGATTGCTTGAGCCCATACAATGATCTTTTAAGTAGGCATACCTTTTCTTCACTTCCCTCTTCTACAAAGCCCAAAGGTTGAGCCGTGTAGATCTTTTCATCAAGATAACCATGTAAAAAAGCAGTTTTTACATCAAGTTGTTCCAGCTCAAGGTCTAATGCAGCTGTTATAGCTAGCATTATCCTGATAGAAGTGTGTTTTACAACTGGAGAGAAAATCTCAGTGTAATCCACACCTTCCTTCTGAGTAAAGCCTTTGGCCACTAACCTGGCCTTAAACCTTCTGTTTTCAACTCCCGGAATCCCTTCCTTTATCTTGTAAATCCACTTGCAAGCTACAACTTTCTGACCTTTAGGTTTCTTCACTAATTCCCAGGTTTTATTCTTGATCAAAGAATCCATCTCTTCTTGCATTGCCCTATGCCATTCTTCCTTTTCTTTAGAACTGATTGCTTCATAGTAAGTAAGAGGCTCATTAACACACTCATTTTCTGCTGTTATGAAGGCCACAGCAGAAACATTAGTGTTCTGTCTAAACCTTAAAGGTTTAACAACATTTCTTCTTTCTCTGTCTCTAGATAACCAGTAATCACTCTGCTCACTGGTTGTTTCAGTCTCAATAGTTGGATTCTCTTCATTATGAACATCACTTGACATGCTCTCTGATGTCTCCACCTCAATTTGAACATCTTCTTGGCTGGTATTCACTGACTTTGAAGGCTTTCCATTTATCACATCTTTATAATAAACCTTTTCTTGAAACTCAACATTTCTACTTTTGATGATTCTTGGACTTTCACCTTCTAACTTCCAAAGTCTATACCCCTTCTCCCTTTCTTGATAACCCAAGAAAATACATTTTACAGCCCTGGATTCAAGTTTATCTTGACTAGTATGAGCAAATGCTAAGGTGCCAAAAACCCTTAGATCTTCATAATTGGGTGGCTCTCCTGTCCACACTTCCATTGGAGACTTCATATTGATAGCTCTAGAGGGACACATATTGATAAGATAAGCTGCTGTCTTTACTGCTTCAGCCCAGAAAGTCTTTGGTAGACCTGCACTTAACCTCATGCACCTGACCCTTTCCAGCAATGTTCTATTCATCCTCTCAGCCAACCCATTCTGCTGAGGTGTCCCTGGAATTGTCAAATGTCTGCCTATACCACTTTCTGCACACAGTTCTTCAAACTCCTTGTTACAATACTCAAGGCCATTATCAGTTCTTAACTTCTTAATCTTTCTTTCTGTCTGATTTTCTATGTAGACCTTCCATTCTTTGAACTTCTTGAAGGCTTCACTCTTGTGTTTAAGAATGAACACCCACACCCTTCTTGAAAAATCATCAATAACTGTCATGAAGTATCTAGCTCCACCTAGTGACTCAACTCTGGCAGGCCCCCACAAATCAGAGTGAACATAATCTAGAATTCCTCTAGTGTTATGTTTCCCTTTCAAGAACTTGACCCTCTTCTATTTTCCCATTATACAGTTTTCACAGAATCCCACATCACAACTAGTTAGCTCTTTTATAACTTGCTGTTTCTTTAGTTCCATTAAGCCTTGACTACTCACATGGCCTAATCTCCTATGCCACTTTAGAGTGGTTTCATTTTCTTTTTCAGAAATCACAGCAGATACTTCATTACTAGCAACACTACCATCCAAAAGATAAATGTTATTGTCTTTTCTAGTGCCAGTCAACACTACCAGGGATCCTTTTATCACTTTAGCCTTCCCATCCTTTAGCAACACATGATAACCATCCCTTTCAAATGTTCCCAAAGACAATAAACTTCTTTTTAAAGAAGGAATATATCTGACATTCTTCAAGACTACTTCAGTACCATTGTTCATTTTGAACACAATGGTTCCAATGCCAAGAATTTGACATGGTCTGTCATCTCCTAACTGGACTGTTCCAAGACTGTACATCTTCAAGTCTTTAAAATATTCTCTTCTTGGAGTCATATGGAAAGAGCACCCTGAATCCATCACCCAAAACTTCTTAACCTCATCCCAAGTTACACTCAGCACATCTGCACTATCATAGCCATCAGAAGAATCTTCTTGAACTGAATGACTTGTATATGACTTAGAACTGCTGGACTCAGTTTTCTTCCTCTTCCACTCTGGACAGTCTTTTTTCAAATGTTTCTCAGAATTGCACACAAAACATTTCCTCTTAAACTTAGTCTTGGATTTTGATCTTGAACTGGAACCCTTGAATGACTTGGAACTTCTGTTGTCAGGCCTTCCTCTAACATATAACCCATCACTACCCTCTTCTTTATCAGCTGTCTTTTTCTTCAACTCTTTTGAGTTTAAGGCAGCCAATACTTCCTCCATAGACAAAGTTTCCCTAGCATACATAAGAGTATCTACAAAACTCTCATATGAACTGGGTAAGGATGTCAAAAAGAGTATTGCCTTATCTTCTTCCTCTAATGTCACTTCAATATTCTCAAGATCCAAAACAAGTTTATTAAAATCATCTGTGTGCTCTTCTAAAGACTTACCAGAATCCATCTTGAACGTATACAGCCTCTTCTTCAGGTATAGATGATTTGCAAGAGACTTGGTCATGTACAGGGTTTCTAACTTTGCCCAAATTCCGGCTGCAGAAGTTTCTTTTGACACTTCTCTCAAAACCTTGTCCCCAAGACTCAAAATTATTGCACTATGAGCCTTCTCTAATATCTCTTTCTTTTCTTTAGCGGAGAGTTCATTCGGAAGCCTATCTTCTCCCTTCAATGCATCTACCACGCCATTATGCACTAACAACGCTCGCATCTTCACTCTCCATAAACTGAAATCGTTTCTGCCATCGAATTTCTCCAATTCGAACTTAGTTGAAACCATCTTGATCTTCAATTGCTGTTGAACACCGTCGTCTTCTTGAATCGAGCCAACAACCAGGCTCTGATACCAATTGTTGTAAAAACACACCAAGAATCAGACTATAATCAATCACCAACACCAATTGTTCTATTACTTTCTTGAAATGAAAACTATTACAAGACTGAATTGAAAGAAACAATAAGAACTCACTATCTCTAATACAAGCCCTAATCCCCCTTTTTATTACATCAGCTAACTAACTGTTAACGGGACTATGACCCGGATTGACAACTTTAACCCCTGTATTTATAAGGAATAAGCATTCAGGCCCTTCATCTTTATTAACCTTCCAAACTTAAGAAAACTTTATAACAGTTGACCTACTTTGACTTTAATATCTCACAATGAAATGCCCAAGTACACCATTCTTGCATACTGCTCATTTTTTTCATTCTTTTTTTCAACTATCTTGATATGTGTTCTGCATAATCAGAATGTCAAGTAACATAAATAAATCTATGTTTTAAGAAAAACATGAAAGAAGGGCATAGGTAAATATACAAATAACTACATGATAATGCACCTAAAACTATCATAGTATCTTTTAGTTTTTCTATATTTATATAATTGCTTACCCCACTCGGTCTCTCTCCCATTAAATCATGAAAGCTTTACCTATAATTATAATATCCGACATTACAGTTCTCTACTTGAATATGGTTTTGTATATATTGAGTGCGTCTCTCTATATATACACATACATATACACGCGCATACACACATAGTGGTGTTCCATACATAATCAGTTTTATGTAGTAAACTACGAGCACCACATAACTCTCTCTTTATCTCTTCCACTACAACTTTAAAGTACCATGATACATAATCAATTTTAAATTGCATACCCACCTCTCTTTTCCTCTCTCACTATAGCTTTTAAAGCACCACATACAAATGATTACGCGGTTCTCCACTTGTTCTACAAAGAACACACCCCTATATTTAAATAGAAAGAGACTAGAAAAAGAGGGGGGGGGGTCGTTCAAGACCATTTTCAAGTAGAGAACTGCAAGAACCACATAAACAATTGTTACTACAATACATATCACCTTTGCTTTACTCTTCCATGATAAGTGAGAAGGACGTTATACAAGTGCTGATGCGATTCTCTACTTAAATTTGTTCAACCGTCCCCTATATGTGGTTCACGCAGTTCTATCTCTATACACACATATATGTATATGACCATAGTGGAGAGTTCAAATGAGAATAAATTCTTTGTAAGAAGAAAAAAGAAGAAATTTCAACCAATAAAAATGTTTCATTTGACTTCATTTAATATTTGTATTTAATGTTATTGTAAGGGTGTATTGGTAAACATATATAGATTACTAATTTGTAGTTTCCTCTTTAATAGCTAACTACATTCAATTTGTAACTGATTTTCAAAATATATATTTTTTAAAAAAAAATTAGTGTAGGATAAATTACCAGGTGTGTAGGATAAATTTCGATATGTATAGGATAAATTTCGAAATATGTAGGTTAAATTTAAATGTGTGTAAGAAAAAACTTTTAATCTGGAGGATGATAGTCTTTATGATTAGTTAGTCAAAGATAATAATAAATAACATGATATAAAAACTATTAAATGTTTTATATTGTACATTTTGTTCTTTTTTCTTTTTAATTAAATTTTATTTTCAAATAAATCCTCCTCTATGACTATGGTGCTGTTTGTTTTTGCAGACATAAACTGTCTGCAAGATGATTTCATCTGTTTTCATGTCTGCTACTAAAGATGTGGTCTGAAGCTCTGCAAACTGAAAATATAAGGTTGTTTGTTTTTATACTGTCTGCAAGGAGAAGAGAGAGGTAGGAGGAGAAAAGGGAGGTCGTCGGACTGCGAGGAGAAGAGGGAGGCCACCAAAAAACTGGTCAGAGGAGGAGGGAGGTCGGAGGACGGCGATGAGAAGAGGGAGATCGCCGGAATACTGGTCGGGGGAGAGGTACCTGGTCAGAGGAGAAGAGGGAGGTCGTCGGAAGGCGAGGAGAAGAGGGAGGTCGTCGGAAGGCGAGGAGAAGAGGGAGATCGCCGGAAAACTGGTCGAGGGAGGAAGAGGAGCGACGACGTCTGGGAGGGCGATGTGGGAGGGGTTGATGTTTTAAGCGTATATGAGGGAGGAGTATATTAGGGTTTTTTGTGAAGATGTTTTAAGAAGGGGGTCCATAGCTTATTTTTTTAGATGAAAAAAACTGAGTTCAGATCTGTTTAAAGAAAAAAACAAACAGTCTTCAAGGGTAACGTCTGCGCGCCGGCAGACATTAGCTCCCTTGAAGATCTTTGAAGAAAAAATAAACACCTCCTATATGTATATATGTGTAGACAAATGTGTGTCTATAACCAACTGGGGTAGCCCAGTTGGCCACCGACACCCACCTCTTCCCAGAGGTACCAGGTTCGAGTCTTGGGAGTGGCATATGTCGCCCAGGGTAAGAATTCGGCATGGGGAATTCGTTTACGTTCGTTCGTTTAATAAATGAATGAACATGAACAACAAGTTTCGTTCGCTTAATTATATGAACGAACATGAACCGAGGTCTCGTTCGTTCGATTGTGTTCGTGAACGTTCGGTAACATGTTCGTGAACATCTAAACATTGTTCATGAATGATTTTTTTACTTTTATTTTATCTAAATTTTTATAGTTTTTAATTTTTATTTATTTATTTATTTATTACCCTAACAATCAAAATAGGAAACCTCATTCCCATTGTGTTTAGGCATTATTCCCCATTCCGTCCTCAATATTCACATCGACCTCCATTCCAGGATTATGGCTTCAAGTTCCAGCGCTGCTCTCTCTTTCATTCACCTCTAGCCTCCATCACTTTCGTCGATTTTATTTGTGTTCGTGAACACGTTCATTTCCCTAATGAACGAACATGAACATAAAATCTCGTTTGATAAGTGTTCATGAACCGTTCATAAAAACATTTATGTCCTTAACGAATGAACACCAACAAGGCCTTGTTCGTGTTCGTTTGATTTGTTTACAACCCTATGTACAAGTAATTAAAGCCCAACGTACTTAGTTATTATCCCAGAATGTTTAATAGCTTAAGAATGTCAAGTGATTAAATACTGTCAATTAAATCCTCTCATCTAGATTACACTCGAGTCCCTCATCTTTAACAAAACTATAGATAATTAGTTAGTAGTTACACTTTATCCCCTTACAAAAAACTAACTCCTACTCCCTCACGATTTTTAAATGGTCATAACTTTTTGGTATGTTAATAGATTTTCTTTATATTACACCATATAAACAAACGAGTATTTTATTCTCATTAATTTGAGTATAGTATTTCTATAGTTTTTTTTTAATTTAAAAAGTTGATATGTTACGTGATTAATAGTGTCTAAGGGTGAGTAATAACTGAATTGTTAACCGAAAGTGAACCAAAATCAACCAAAAACTAAATTAACTGAAAACTGATTAACGGAAACCCAAATTAACCAAATACCCAGTTATCGATTTTTTTGTACCTTCTATTAACAAAAATTAACTAAACCGAACCATTCATATTTTCATACATTTCTAGCTTTTATACATTCAGTTCATGTATTTCATGTTTATACCCCCATTTTATGTATTTATACCTCCGTTTCATGTACTTATACATCCATTTCATGTATTTCTAATCAAAGTTTTAGCCCAAGTTTGGTTTTGGCCATTAACCGAAATTAAATAAATCAAACCAAAAACCCGTCAATATAATTGAATAAACCAAGCCCATTAACTGAAAACCGATTGCTTAATAAAATAGACTAATCAATGACCTCGATTTCAGTTGAGGATAATAATCTAACCAACCGAACAATGCACAACATGGAAATGTCTTTGTTTCCTGCCGCATCACGCTCGCACCTATCGTTTATTAACCAAAACCGGTTATCAGTGAGCAATAACTAAATAGTTAACCTAAACCAAACCGAAAACAAACGAAACCGAACCGAACCGAATCAACCAAAAACTTAATTAACTGAAAACCGAACTAACCTAAAATCGGTTATAATTCTTTTTGTACTCTCGTTTAACCAATATTAGCTGAACCGAATCGAATCATTCGTATTTTCATATATTTCTAGTTTTTATACCTCCAGTTCATATATTTCATATTTTGTATCTCCATTCATATATTTATACTTTCATTTCATGTATTTATACCTTAATTTCATATATTTCTAAGCAAAAGTTTTAGCTCAAGTTTGGTTTTTGCTATTAACCGAAATTAAATGAACCAAACAAAAAATCATTAATCTAACCGAACAAACCGAAATGATTAACCGAAAACCGATTGGTTAATAAAACAGACTAACCGATGATTTTGGTTTCGGCTTCGGTTGGGGAAAATAATCGAACCAATCTAACCATTCGGTTTACATTTTTCACGTTTGATGTTTTACAACGACTTGTTTAACGTTTGATGTTTTACATCGACGCGAAAGTTGCTCCCTTCTAAAAACTGACACCAAGCGTAAATTCTTTTACACAACAAAATAAAAAATAAAAAACTATTTACGCGTTACGTTTTTTAACGCACGTTGTCGAATGTTTTTTTACGAGCGTTGTGTTTGTCGAACGTAAATGTTTTTGTTTATTTTTTTACATAGTGCTGTATTGCGCAAAGACGTTTTTTACGCATGTTGTCAAACATTTTTTACGCACGCTGTCAAAGTCCATACCTTGATTTATTTACACACATAAGAAATCGACAAAACCCCCCGCTTGTCGAAAGGTTTTTTTAACGCAAAATGTTTTTTACGTACGGTGTCGAATGTTTTTTTAAGTACGCTGTCGAATATTTTTACGCGTGTTATGTTTGACTAACGTACACAAGAACATTTTTTACATATGCGAACATTTTCAAAAAAACTTTTACATTTGAAATCGACAAAACCACCACTGCCACCGTCACCATCGCCGTGCCACCACCATCTCCGTCACAGAACCACCACCGCTGCCGCCACCGTCTACATCACCCCGATCAGTCATCTTGCCGGGAATCCGTTCCCCGATCCACCAACATCACCGGCGACCCCACCCCTTTCGTCTTCCACGGTGGTTCCGCCGCCTTCGAACACCACAACCACCTCGATAGAAAAGGAGAGAGAGAGACAGATAGAAAGAAAGAAAGAAAGAAAGAAAATGGGTGTGACATCGAGAGTAAAAGACTACATTGTCCTTTTGATTTAATTTGAATATAAGTGATATGTTAAAATCTTATTGGATGATAGGATTTCTCATTGTTCTTACAACTGCTAGTTGTTCCTCCTTGAATCGAATCATATATATATACACACACGATATTCCATATAGTAACTATATTTCCCTTTACATTGGTAATTACTTAATTTTCAGTAAAAATATTATCTGGGTCCTATCAAAATCTTTGATGCCAACAATCTGCACAACCAACATCAATAATTGGTGAACCCGAGCAGCAAGTGTGAAGTCCTGTCGCTATTTCAAAGAAACCCTTTCTTTATTTGAGTGATAAAGAAGGGTTTAGCTTTATTTCTTGTCAAATAGTTGGAAAAAATAGCCCCAAGATTTGGAGGATTATGTTATAGTCCCTTTATCTAATATAACACATTATGTGCATGTAGATTCATGGGTGGGAAGGTTGATCCTGACCAAACTATGGCCCACCCATGAGGAAAACATCTTGCATATTATCCTTTGACCACTTGAATATGAATCATGTCCCCATACTTTTGTCTGGTAACACACTGATTCAACATCAAGAGTTTAGGAAAAGTTCTTCATTTCTAACCACAACCTAAAGCAAACCCGAGTCGAGCTCAATCAAGACCCGTAACAGAATCAAACTGGTTTGTTTATGGCATATGACGAACCGAACTGAAACGTAGGCAGATGGTTTTGTAATAACTCTTAATATTTACTGCTTAATCAATTTATCATTGGGATAAGATGGTTATGCAACTTGGAAGTGGGTATTCTTGAGCAGTTGAGCTGTGAATTCAAAACTTTATTTTAATTTGGTTGAAATGATGAGTTGTGTTAATTTTAAAATTTCATACACTTAATCTTATTCATACACGAATATTTCATATATTTGATGGGAGCTTGAAGAACTCATTCGGATTACTCGTTTTATTTCATTTCAAAAACTATAAATTGAATAGAAAGGGTATAATGATTTATCTAAATAGATTCTCTACAGTTAATTAATTATCTTCCATCTCTTATATCTCTTACAAGATTTTGGCAACATGCACATATGCATTTTCTGATGACATCCGCGCGCACAAACACACACATATATATATCAGCAGGATGCCAACACAATGTGACGGGAGCGATACATCGCATTGCAATACTCGTTTTTGATAGTTTTCTTATTCATATAATATTTATTGTCAAGGGCGGACCTAAAGTCAACCCAAGGTGGGCGGGCGCACCCCCGGGGAAAAAAAAATTTAGTGCTAAATTCCATCGAAAATCCCGTCCGCACCCCTTGGAATTTTTCGTCCGCACCCCTTAGAATTTTTCGACCGCAACCTTGAAATTTTTCGTCCGCACCCCTTAGGAAAAAAGTGTTATCAATTTATATTTTAAACCCAAATACTCATACTTTTACCCACTTATAATTCCTAACTAGCTAGCCCACTAAGTCTTAGCCCATTAACCAAACCCAACAATGTTTCAAACTATAATAAAATAATTAAAGCCCAAAACCTTTTCTCTCCCGCTCTCTCTCTCTCTCTCTCTCTCTTGCGTCCCTGCACTGCCAACGAACAACATCACCCAGCGACAACAGTCCAGCAGCCAGCAACCACCGTAATCAGCCACCATACCACCGTCGTTTGACACCAAATCTAACCGGAATCCGAACACGGGTAAGTTTCTTTGTTATTTTGATGATTTTGGTTGATATTATAGGAGAAAAAAGGGTAATAAAGTTGTTAAATAGGTTTGAAATTTTATGTGTTTTGACGTTTATGGTTGTTTAGATGATTTTTAGGATGATTATGTTGTTTATATATTTTTAGGGTGATTATGTTGTTTATATATTTTTAGGGTGATTACAACTTACGTTATGATTTCTAGGGCTTGAATAGTTGAAAGCTAAAATTGAAACATTATATTATGGAGCGATGAACTTATGTTATATAAAGAAAGAATTGCTTAAGAAATTAGTTTTAGATGATATTTTGGATAAATTTCAAAAAATGAAAACCCGTAGGGCGTCGACGTTTTAATTATGTTTGTAAAAAGGTTTGACATATTTTTGATGATTATATAAATTTAGTTTGATGTTCGTTTATTTTACATGACCCGACCCGACCCGACCCGATACGAACCGATTTTTTTACTTATATACCTAGGGGCCTAAAATTTTTAAAAATGTTCCGCACCCCTATGGAAAAATTCCTGGGTCTGCCACTGTTTATTGTAGCATCATTGTGATAGATATACATTAAAAGCGAAGTAATCGGGCAATCCATTTGTGCATGGTTCGGTCGGTTCGGTTTTATCCACAACCGAAGTCGAAACCAAAGTCATCGGTTAGTCTATTTATTAACCAACCGGTTTTCGGTTAATCACTTTGGTTTATTCAGTTAGATTGACGGTTTTTGGTTTGGTTCATTTAATTTCAGTTAAAAACAAAAACCAAATTTGGGCTAAAACTTTTGCTTAGAAATTAATATATGAAATTGAGGTATAAATACATGAAATGAAAGTATAAATATATGAAATGGAGATATAAATATCAAATATATGAACCGAAGGTATAAAAGCTAGAAATATATGAAAATATGAATGATTCGGTTCGGTTCAGCTAATTTTAGTTAAACGAGAGTACAAAAAATTTGATGACCAGTTTTTGGTTAATTCGGTATTCAGTTTTCAAATAATTCAGTTTTGGTTGATTTCGGTTCAGTTTGGTCTGTTTTTGGTTTGGTTTAGGTTAACAATTTAGTTATTGCTCACCGATAACCGATTTTGGTTAATAACCAATACGTGCGCGTGCGATGCGGCGGTAAACATAGGCATTACCACGGTGTACATTGTTCGGTTGGTTAGATTATTATCCTCAACTGAAATCGAAGTCATCAATTAGTCTATTTTATTAACCAATCTGTTTTCAGTTAATCGGTTTGCTTTATTCAGTTAGATTGATGGTTTTTGGTTTGATTCTTTTAATTTCGGTTAATAGCCAAAACCAAACTTGAGCTAAAACTTTTGATTAGAGATACATGAAATTTAGGTATAAGTACATGAAATGGATGTATATGTACATGAAATGGAGGTATAAATACATAAAATGGGGGTAAAAATATGAAATACATGAACTAAAGGTATAAAAGCTAGAAATATATGAAAATATGAATCGTTCGGTTTAGTTAATTTTGGTTAAATAAGGGTACAAAAAATCGATATTTTTTTTGGTGAACTCAGGTTTCGCTAAACCAATGTTTAGTTAATTCAGTTTTTGGTTGATTTCGTTTCGGTCTCGGTTAACGATTTAGTTATTACTCACCCTTAGACACTGTTAATCACGTCACACATCAAATTTTTTAACTAAAAAAACTATAGCAATACTATAATCAAATTAAATAGAATAAAATACTCGTTTATATGGTGTAATTTTAATAGGGATCGGTTCAAATGAATACCACCATGAGTTGTGAGAACCATGGAAACCTTTTGATCCCGTGCGAGTTTGGCCAATTTTTTTTTTTTTTTTTTTTTTTTTTTTTTGCACAAACGTATAAACACATCTGTAAAAAAAATAAAAGAAAATTGTGGAGTCGGTAGTTTTGACTGATGCAAGTTTTTTTACGCGCTGGTGTAAATTTTGTATGAAGATAAAAAAAATTTTACGCCTCATGTAAATGTGGGTATGCGGCATTTTTTTAATTTTTTTTAGCTGAAACAAGTGATATTTTTTATGACTTTTGAGAAAACAAAATTCGGAAAAACCTTTTGAATGGCCTACTTCTCACGGTTCTCATAACTCACGATTCTCATATATATATATATATATATATATATATATATATATATATATATATATATATATATATATATATATATATATATATATATATATATATATATATATATATATATATATATATATATATATATATAGGGGAATGTTTAAATGAGAACGCGATTGTGAGAACCGTGAGAACAAATGAAAAAACCGTGAGAACATGGTCAAAACAATTCAAATTCAAAAACAAAATTCTACACTTATCATTATTATTCGAATAAAATGTTAGAAATTTAATTTACATATTTAAATTTACGTGAATTTGTAAATAAAGAAAATTTGCACATGTGTAAGTTTTCCCATTTACACATGTGTAAATCTGTTATATTTACACATGTGTAAAAAATCTAAAAAGAGTGATTTTGAAAGGAGAAATGAATTATTTGATGTTGTAAATTCTTTTTTTGAGGTTGTATCTTAATTACAATGTGGTTTGTATTAAAAAAATGGTTTTTTCATTCGTTCTCACGGTTCTCGCAATATTTAGCGTTCTCAAGATAACCCTCCCCTATATATATATATATATATATATATATATATATATATATATATATATATATATATATATATATATATATATATAGGCCAGTTAACGTACAAAATGGCTTAACGTACATTGCGTACACGATTGTTTTTCAACGTGCGATTTTTATCTTCACTATGCGATTTCTGATAAAACACAAACATGCAAATTTGTCTTTTCATCCTCCCATGCGATTTCACCATGTTCACCGACATGCGATTTCAACATCTTCACCATGCACGTTTTTTATAACGTGCGATTTCTAATCGCGTACGTAGTGTACGTTAAGGCCAATTGTATGATACACTTTTCTCTCTCTCTCTCTCTCTCTCTATATATATATATATATATATATATATATATATATATATATATATATAGGGTAGGGATCTTAAGAAAAGTCCACCCTATTTGAGAAACTTGAGAAGCATTCTAGACCACACATTTTCCCTAAGCTTTTCGTAATATACACATATGTATAGTATAAAATTGACTATATACATATATGTATGTTGTCAAATCTTGAATTATACACATATGTATATAGTCAATTTTAAGTTATACATATGTATATATTACGAAAAGCTTAGGGAAAATGTGTGGTCCAGAATGCTTCTCAAGTTTCTCAATTAGCCTAGTGCTTATCACGTGATCCTGACCTTATATATATATATATATAGGGAGCCGCTAGAATGAAAACCACCCCGAGTTGTAAGAACCGCGAGAACTACACCCCACGGAGCGCCGTTCGCCATGATTTTTTTTACAAGTAGATGTGTATATTATAAACACAGCCGTAAAAAATCATGGCGAACGGCGCTCCGTGGGGTGTAGTTTTTTACACCACAAGTTTGGTGAAAAAAAAAAGAAAAAAGAAAAAAAATTAAAAAACACCAAACTTGTGGTGTAAAAAACTACACCCCACGGAGCGCCGTTCGCCATGATTTTTTACGGCTGTGTTTATAATACACAAATCTACTTGTAAAAAAAAATCATGGCGAACGGCGCTCCGTAGGGTGTAGTTCTCACGGTTCTTACAACTCGGGGTGGTTCTCATTCTAGCAGCCCCCTATATATATATATATATATATATATGGTAAGGATCCTAAGAGAAGTCCACCCTATTTGAGAAACTTGAGAAGCATTCTGGACCACACATTTTCTCTAAGCAAAAAAATGCATAAAAATGTAAAAAAAATGCAATTTTTTTTTTTTTTTTTGGAAAAATAAGAGCTTTTTCTTTAAGGGTTTTTTAGGGATTTATACACATGTGTATATTGTTAATCTTTTAACTATACGTATGTGTATATTGTTAATTATACATATATGTATATAGATATTTAATATTGAAAAATAAGTGTTATCCACCCTAAACCTTAAACCCTAAATCCTAAATGTAACCCTAATGCTAAACCCTAAAGCTAAAGCTAAACCCTAATACTAAAACCTAAAGCTAAAGCTAAACCCTAATGCTAAACCCTAAAGCTAAACCCTAATGCAAACCCTAAAGCTAAAGCTAAACCCTAAAGCTAAACCCTAATGCTAAACACCAATGTTAAACCCAAAAGCTAAACCATAATGCAAAACCCTAATGGTAAACCCTAAATACTAATGATAAACCCTAATGTTAAACCTTAAAGCTAAACTCTAAATACTAATGCAAAACCTTAAAGCTAAACCCTAATGCTAAACCATAAATACGAATGCTAAATCCTAAAGCTAAAACTAAACCATTCACCTCAATCAAAGATTTATAACACTTATTTTTCAATCTTAAACATGTATATACATATATGCATAATTGACAATATACACATATATATAGTTAAAAGATAAACAATATACACATATGGATAAATCCCTAAAAAATCCTTAAAGAAAAAGCTCCGATTTTCCAAAAATAATAATAATAATAATAATAATAATAATAATAATAATAATAATAATAATAATAATAAAATAAAATTTGCATTTTTTTTTACATTTTTTTGCATTTTTTTTGCTTAGGGAAAATGTGTGGTCCAGAATGTTTCTCAAGTTTCTCAATTAGCCTACTACTTCTCACATGATCCTTATCCTATATATATATATATGTATATATATATATATATATATATATATATATATATTTATATATAGAGTAGGAGTTAGGTAGAAAGCCTTATTTTCCTAGAAAGTCTAGGAAGCAATTAGAACGTCTGGCATTGAAGGATTTTAACTAAAAGGGCAATTGTGTAATTTGACATTTTATTTTAATTTTCGAATTTATATCTCATTAACTAACTATGCACGATTTTATGGTAACTGATTCTCCATGATTTGCAAATTACTACCAGATGTAAATATCAATCAAATTCTCATTCGTTCCTTTCACAATCTTGATCAACTTTATTCGTAAATCATTTTTTACGTGAGAGATAATTATGGCTTCAAACACAATTCTTGATTGCAGATATGGCAAATACACTTCTTTTTCTGTTTACTATTATCTGGTCTGTATCGATTTTTAATTATGTCTGGAAACCACCAGAATGTTCTTGACGTTGTGTTTTAACAGCAAGCAGATTCATACAATTGTGTTTTAGCATTCAGATACATACAGTTGTGTTTTAACAGCAAGCAGATTCATACAGTTGTGTTTTAGCATTCATATTCATAAAGTTGTGTTTTCACAGCAAGCAGATTCATACAGTTGTGTTTTAGCATTCAGATTCATATAGTTGTGTTTTAACAGCAGTCAGATTCATACAGTTGTGTTTTAACAGCAAGCAGATTCATACAGTTGTGTTTTAGCATTCAGATTCATACAGTTGTGTTTTAACAACAAGCAGATTCATACGCTGTGTTTTACCATCCATGATCGTAATGCTGGAGGATTTCTTGACGCTGTGTTTTAACAGCAAGTAGATTAATACGATGTGTTTTCTTGATGTGTTTTTTCATGAAGGATAGAAGGAAGAGAGAGAGAGAGAGAGAGAGAGAGAGAGAGAAAAATCGCAAGAAATGTGGGGTGGTTATGGAATGACAATTATTTCCATATTTAAAACAAGCTAAATGACATATCTACCCTGATTAATTAAATAAACCTATTTTTAAGAAACACATATTACCAAAATGCCACCAAGATGATCTCAACCATTAAACACACCCATTGGATGGCCCAGATCGCTTCCTAGACTTTCTTGGAAAAACACACTTTCCGTAGGATCCCCACTCTCTCTCTCTCTCTCTATATATATATATATATATATATATATATATATATATATATATATATATATAGGGAGAAGATCATGCGAAAACCACCTCTAATTGCGAGAATCGTGAGAACCAATGTGAACACAACCAAAAATGCCTAAAAATAGCTAAAAATCACACAAATTTTTTTTTAAATATTTTTTATATAAAAATCGCTACTTTTCGAAGCAAAAAGAAAATTAAAAAAAAATTAAAAAAATTTTTTTTTTTGCGACTAAAAGTAGCGATTTGAGCATAAAAAATATTAAAAAAAATTAGATTTTTTTTGATTTTTTTAGGTTTTTTGGGGGTTTAATTTTTAGCATTTTAGCTTGGGGGGGTTAGGTTTTTTGGGGGTTTTAGTTTTTAGCATTTAGCTTGGGGGGGGGGGGGTTGGGGGTTAGGTTTTTTTTAGGTTTTTTTAGCTATTTTAGGTCGTGTTCACATTGGTTCTCGCGGTTCTCACAATAAATGGAGTTCTCGCATGAGCCCCTCCCTATATATATATATATATATATATATATATATATATATATATATATATATGTAGGGGGCTGCTAGAATGAGAACCACCCCGAGTTGTAAGAACCGCGAGAACTACACCCCACGGAGCGCCGTTCGCCATGATTTTTTTTTACAAGTAGATGTGTGTATTATAAACACAGCCGTAAAAAATCATGACTATAATACCCCTTATTCTGATTGGTGGAAAGTGGTTCTTATAGTTCTTACAAGTGGGGGTGGTTTTCATTTTAGCGGCTCCCTATATATATATATATATATATATATATATATATATATATATATATATATATATATATATATATATATCCAATCATCTCTATTAAAGTCTGACTGACAGACTTATTTCACCCACCCCCAAATTTTGAAATCCCTTATTTTCTCTCTCTCTCTCCCTCTCTCTCTCTCTCTCTCTCTCTCATATTCGTTCACAACCATTCATCTCTCACCTCTCTCTCTTAAAATCACCATCATCTCTCACCTCTCTCTCTCTCTTAAAATCAGATTATAACCTCCATTCATCTCTCACCTTCTCTCTTAAAATCCAAGATGAAACCACACCCACACCCCTATCACCTCCGACTGGTCACCCACACCACGTTTCTCCGGCGACGCTGATGCCGGTCACGTCCCCTCTCTGTCTCGTTTCTCTGGGTTTAGGTGGTTGGTCGGTGGTGGGAGGGTTCCGGGTTTAGGTGGTTGCCGGTCACATCTCTCTCTGTCTCCTTCCCAAATAAAGAAAGCAAAATTTGTTTGGTCGGTGGCGAGGCGATGGTGGGAGGTGGTTGGTAGGTGGTGGAAGACGGTGATGGGAGGTGGTTGGTCGGAAGACAGGGGGTGGTGGGTCATGGTGGGGGCGGAGGTAAATGGAGGTGTTGGTCTAACGTCAGACAACGCACCTCAGCCACTAATTTTGTGGCATTTGATGGCTGCCGGAGTGCGGCAAACACCCAGGTGGTTTGGGGGTTTTTGCCGGAACAACCACCGCCGGCATCGACTCCGGTGAGTCTTTTCGTTTTTTGGCTTGATTACCTGTCTTCGGTAGTCGGTGCTGGTGCAGGTGGCTGGTGGGGGTCCAAAGGTTCGATTTTTGTTTCTGTTGGATTGTTTATCTGTACAACTTGTTTGATTTGATTATGTTTGTTGGATTTGTTCTTTGATTTGTGTACAGCGGTGCCCGGTGGTGCCCCGTGGTGCCCGCTGGTGCCGGTGGTGCCCGTTAAACTTTTTTTGCCGACAATTGATATTGACGATCGTTCTTTGGCAGTGATGATGCAAAAAAAAAAAAAAAAAAAAAACGCATATTTTGATGACGATGGCGCGGCAAGGATGGTGGAGGGTAGGTTTTTGAACGTGCAACCCCACTTTGCAGCCTCTGATTATCAAAAAATCTGAGCCAAACCGTGTTTTTTTTTCCGAGATACACATTGTTTTGATGTTGTTGGTTTTTTAATTTTTTCCACCCAGTCGATGATGATAACAATCTATCTGAGACACCTATCGAGTTTGCGATTTATGGGTGTGTTCGTTTTAAAGTAAAACGTAAAAAGTTTTACGTAAAACATAAATCATAAAAAGTTTTACGTAAAACGTAAAAAGTTTTGCGTAAAACGTAAAAAGTTTTGCGTAAAACGTAAAAAGTTTTGCGTCAAGCGTAAAACGTAAAAAGTTTTACGTAAAACTTAACATGTAAAAATTTTAAAGTAAAACGTAAAAATATTTACGTAAAAAGTTTAACGTAAAACTTAAAACGTAAAAAGTTTAAAAAGTTTAACGTAAAACGTAAAAAGTGTAAAAAACAACGCGTCAAAAAACGTGAAAAAAACGGCGCGTTAAAACGACGTGAAAAAAACATGCAACAAAGGGCGTGTGAAAAACGGCGCGTTAAAAAACGTGTAAAAAACGACGCTTGAAAAAACGGCGCGTAAAAAACAAGAGGCGCGAATGCAGCGCATAAAAATGCCGCGAAAAAAAAAGAGGACGTAAAAAAACGTCGCGGTAAAACGGGACGCCAAAAACCGGCGCGTAAATAACAAGAGGCGTGAATGCGGCGCATAAAAACGCCGCGAAAAAAAACGGGACCTAAAAAACGTCGCGGTAAAATGGGACGCCAAAAACCGGCGCGCAAAAAAAATTCGCTTGGTTAAAAAATCTGAATTAAAAAAATGCTTTTAATAAAAAAAAATTTAAAATAAAAAGTAATATAATAAAACAAAAAGTAATAAAAAATAATAAAGACAAAAAGACAAAATAGAGTAATTTTACTATACTACCCTTTTAAATTAAAACATTAAAGACATAATAAGACAAAATCTATTTAATATTAATTTTAGTTACTTTCAATCTCATCCATCCATCTTCTTGATCTAAAGGCTAGAAAGTGGTTCTCTCAGTTTTTACAACTGGAGGTGGTTTTCATTTTAGCGGTCCCCTATATATATATATATATATATATATATATATATATATATATATATATATATATATATATATATATATATATATATATATATATACATATATATATGGTGAGGTTCCTGTAAAAAGGACATTTTTCGTAAGAAGTATGAGAATACATAGAGATTGATATGTAGGCGTCATGTTTTGGACTTAGACATGATGTTTTGGGTTGTTTTGGCAAGAAAAATACCAAACATAACAATTTAAAACACAATGCAACGAATTATGGGCGTGAAATTTAAAACACAACTAAAACACACTACTTAACATTCTTAGCATGGTGTTTTAAGTTTTAAGCCTAGAATTCATTGCATTGTGTCTTAAATTGTTATGTTTGGTGTTTTTCTTCCCAAACAACTCAAAACAATATACACATGTGTATAAATCCCTAAAAATCCTTAAAGAAAAAGCTCCAATTTTTCTAAAAGAAAAATAATAATAATAATAAAATAAAATTTGCATTTTTTTTACATTTTTTTGCTTAGGGAAAATGTGTGGTCCAGAATGTTTCTCAAGTTTCTCAATTAGCCTACTACTTCTCACATGATCCTTATCATATATATATATTTATTAGGAGTTAGGTAGAAAGCCTTATTTTCCTAGAAAGTCTAGGAAGCAATCAGAACGTGACATGTGGCATTGAAGGATTTTAACTAAAAGGGAAATTGTGTAATTTGACATTTTATTTTAATTTTGGAATGAGTGAATTTCAAATTTTGTCCTTTATCTTTATACACAATTTCAAGCGCTGTCCTTTATCTTTAAAATTGACGACTTTTGTACTTTATATTTCAGATTATTGCACGACTTGTCCTTTAGCAGTAACCCAGTTTATTTTTTCAGTTAAATTAGATTATAGAAGGGTACTTTAGTCTTTTTACGCATTTATATAAAAATGTTTTAACAAAAAAAACAAAAATAAATTAAAAATTAATATTATATGTATATATATATATATATATATATATTATCTACTCATCTCTTTACATCTCTATCCCCCTCTCTCTCTCTCTGCACCAACAACCGCCATCATCGACACCTGCCACCATCCACCACCATTACCGTTCTCTTTCATCTACCTTTAACCCCCAAGTTGAAGCTGGTCAAAATTATATCCATCTTAAAACCACTCCTGCACCGTCATCTCCTCCAAACACCCATCTCAAAACCACTTCCAACCTCATCGCAGACCCATCTCAAAACCACCTACTGCACCATCTTCCCACCACCATTGCAATCGCAGATCTAAAATAGTGATTTGGGGGTTGGGCGGTGGATCTGAGATCTGAAATTGCGATTTGGGGGTTGGGCGAAGTGACAACCGTGAATGTTATTAGTTGCAGAGGTTCTAGAAGGGGTGGTTGGGGTAGCAGTGGCGGCATTTGGTTCTCTTCAAATGATGAAGGGGATAGCTTCAGGCGAGGTGGTAGGAGTGGCGGCAGAGGCGGTTCTAGAAGTGATGGAGTTGCTTATCATGGTTGTGATGGTGTTGGTGATTATGATGGGGCTGTGAAGGATGAGGTAGGTGAGCTAAGAACGTGCATCTATATTTCCTTTAATTTTGTTTGATTGACTCCAATAATTCTCAACAGATTAACGATTGGTTGTGGGGTTTGAAGGATAAAATTGTTGGGGTTTTTTTTTTGGGTAATTACTCAAGTCTTTTTAATCACCTTAATGGATTGATTGGGTTGTTAATTTTGGATTGAGTTGATGAATAATTTTGTTGAATATTGGGGATTAAAGATCAAATTTATATACTCTGTATCTGTATTTCGGGGGAAATGAGAAGTTATTAGGGGAAATGATTTGCACATGGTAGGTTGGTAATAAAAGAGACATTAAATGATAAATGTACCCTCATGTGACCTGCACATGGTCACATTTAACTGAAAAAACAAACTGGGTTATGCCTAAAGGACAAAACGTGATCGATTTTAAAACATAAAGTACAAAACTTATCAATTTTGAACATAAAGGACAGCGCCTGAAAATAGGTATAAAGATAAAGGACAATCTTTGAAATTCACTCTTTTGGAATTTATATCTCATTAACTAACTATGCACGATTTTATGGTAACTGATTCTCCATGATTTGCAAATTACTACCGGATGTAAATATCAATCAAATTCTCATTCATTCCTTTCACAATCTTGATCAACTTTATTCGTAAATCACTTTTTATGTGAGAGATAGTTATGGCTTCAAACACAATTCTTGATTGCGGATATGGCAAAGACACTTCTTTTTCTGTTTACTATTATCTGGTCTGTATCGATTTTTAATTATGTCTGGAAACCACCAGAATGTTCTTGACGTTGTGTTTTAACAGCAAGCAGATTCATACAGTTGTGTTTTAGCATTCAGATTCATACAGTTGTGTTTTAACAGCAAGCAGATTCATACATTTGTGCTTTAGCATTCAGGTTCATAAAGTTGTGTTTTAACAGCAAGCAGATTCATACAGTTGTGTTTTAGCATTCAGATTCATACAGTTGTGTTTTAACAGCAAGCAGATTCATACAGTTGTGTTTTAGCATTCAGATTCATACAGTTGTGTTTTAATAGTAAGCAGATTCATATAGTTGTGATTTAGCATTTAGATTCATACAGTTGTTTTTTAACAACAAGCAGATTCATACGCTGTGTTTTACCATCCATGCTCGTAATGCTGGAGGATTTCTTGACGCTGTGTTTTAACAGCAAGTAGATTAATACGATGTGTTTTCTTGATGTGTTTCTTCATGAAGGATAGAAGGAAGAGAGAGAGAGAGATAGAGATAGAGAGAGAGAGAGGGGGGGGAGAAGGGGAGAGAGAGAGAAAAAAAATCGCAAGAAATGTGGGGTGGTTATGGAATGACAATTATTTACATATTTAAAACAAGCTAAATGACATCTCTACCCCTGATTAATTAAATAATCCTATTTTTAAGAAACACATATTACCAAAATGCCACCAAGATGATCTCAACCATTAAACACACCCATTGGATGGCCCAGATCGCTTCCTAGACTTTCTAGTAAAAACACACTTTCCGTAGGATCCTCACTCTCTCTCTCTCTCTCTCTCTCTCTATGTGTATATATATATATATATATGTGGTGAGGTTCCTGTAAAAAGGACATTTTTCGTAAGAAGTGTGAGAAGACATAGAAATTGATATGTTGGCGTCATGTTTTGGACTTAGACATTATGTTTTGGGTTGCTTTGGCAAGAAAAAGACCAAACATAACAATTTAAAACACAA
Organism: Helianthus annuus; assembly: GCF_002127325.2. Lineage (NCBI taxonomy): Eukaryota > Viridiplantae > Streptophyta > Magnoliopsida > Asterales > Asteraceae > Helianthus > Helianthus annuus. Next base: position 69,827,126 of record NC_035436.2, read on the forward strand.
TGCAACGTATTATGGGCGTGAAATTTAAAACACAACTAAAACACACTAGTTAACATTCTTGGCATGGTGTTTTAAGTTTTAAGCCTAGAATTCATTGCATTGTGTCTTAAATTGTTATGTTTGGTGTTTTTCTTGCCCAAACAACTCAAAACATTATGACCAAGTCCATTACATGATGCCTAGATGTCAATTTTTATGCCTTCTCACACTTCTCATGAAAAATGTTTTTTTACAGGATTCAAGGACTATATATATATATATATATATATATATATATATATATATATATTAACGTACTTAAAAGTTATGACCATTTAAAGATCGTAGAGGGAGTTAGTTTTTTATAAGGAGATAAATTGTAACTACTAACTAATTATCTATAATTTTGTTAAAGATGTGTGATTAAAGTGTAATTTAGTTAAGAGAATTAAATTCACGGTATTTAATGACTTAACATTCTGTAGCTATTAAATATTCTGGGATAATGACTAAGTACGTTGGGCTCTAATTACTTGTACACTAATGCGTCATCTACTTGTATCTTTTAATCCACATGCCAATACTAACCAAGACAACTATCAAAACATCGACAAAAATGAGTATGTCGTCACGATACTTTTAGATTTTTTTAAAAAATTATAGTTTATATGATATGGCAATGATACGTAAAAGAATTATGAGTTTATTGTGGAAGGGAAAACTGTAACTAATTACCCATAATTATGCTAAAACTTGGGGATTTAAGTCTAATAAAATAGGGGCTAAAATGTAATTATCATTTAAGATTAATTTACCCTCATTTTAGGGGTGTATTTATAAATTAAGAAAGAAAAAATTCTTTTTTTTTGTGTATCTTAAAATGCCACTCCCTTATGCATTATAATATAGTATAGATATAGATATTGTCTAGTAGAGTTTGTGCAAAACTATACATATATATAGTGGTGGAGCTAGCCAATTAATTTAGGGGTATCAAAAAAAATATACCGTGCAATCATACAATAATAAAAAAACGACGTATAATCACGTATAATCATTAAACCAATGAATAACAAAACGTCTAACCACATATAACCAAGTAACAATATAAACAATATGCTTTGTCTACTTTAGTACTATACTCTAACCAAGTTTAATCATTAAACCAGTGAACAATAAAACATCTTTTTTTTTTCCCATAATAGTCTTTCAAATTAAATTCATGAGTATGTGGTTGAAAAGTCCCTTTAACATGATATGCCCTTCTTCTAATGTATCTATTTGATTAGGGTGATAACTAGCAATAAGTGGCCTATCATAGGGATACGAAGGAAGATCGTTCGAATTGATAATACCTCGTGTTGTAGGAATTGAACTTGTAGGATTACTAGGGATGGCAATCGAACCCGAACCCAATGGGTAAACCCAAAACCCGACACATCTGGGACAGGTTTGGGGTCGGTTAATCGGGTTTGGGACTAGGTTTTATTTTTTTCGCGGGTTTGTGATGGGTTTGGGATTTGGTGATATACCCGTTTACCCTACCTAATTACCCGATAAAGTAAACCCGTTTACCCGATTGTATACCTGATATAATTTCTTTTATACTTTTAAATATGTAAATATATAATACATCCTTTTTTCTATACATATAGGTATTTTATCCCATATACATTATACTTGTTTGATATATTTGTTGAGTGATAATACTAAATGTAACTGTTTAGTAGTTATCCGATGGGTTTTGGGCCGGGTATACCCAACGGGCAAACTTTTTAAAATTAATGGGTTACCCGAAACCCGCGGGGATACCCGATACCTGATGGGTATTTACCCGCCAGAAACCCGACGGGTTTGGGACAAGTTTATCTAATCGGGTTTGGGGTTGGGATTACCTAAACCCGTCCCAAACCCGACCTATTGCCATCCCTAAGGATTACTTGGACCAATATCAACAGTTTCTTGCGTATTATTAGGAGTTGCATCAATGTTATCATTTGCTTGTATATTATCATTAGCAACATTCGTACTTGCATCAATGTCATCATTTGCTTGAATATTATTATTAGCAACATTTGGACTTGTATCATTCGAGATTGTATCATTAGCAACCCGATTTTAATCAAATTTTCCTCAAATTTTCATTTGAAAAAGTTCCCAATTAAAGATTGTTTTTTAGATTGTAGTTTCATCTTCACTTCAAATCAAAGAATTCAAGTCCTTAGTTTAACAATAAAAAAAAATAAAAAAAAAGAAACGTATAAGTTTTTGAAAATAATAACTTATCTATAGTTTAACAACATAAAAAAAAGTATAAGTTTTTTTTTTTAAATAATAACTTATCTAAACATTTAAAGTCTTAAATCTTAAATCCTAACATATACACAAAGTATAATTGAACATAAACTATAACACATTCAGCAGTCATAAACAAACAAGAAATCAATTATTTAATCAAACAATCAAAGGCCAAAAAAACTAAAAACTCACAAAATCGATTTCAGCAGGCTTGATATTTCACAGGGACTTCAGACGAAATCGATTTTCAGCAGGGAGTGACCAAGGACGATTTCAGCATGCTCGATTTTTAGCGGGGACGATGATCAGCGATTCAACCTTGCTTATGTTCGATAGTCTAGGTTCGATGTTTTATTTCCATTTTCCAATTGCTGCCCCCAATGAAAAAAGGTTTATTTTAATGTTTTTGGGTTTTGAGCTAAGCTTTGACATTTACTAATTGGGCTCCTTTCAATTATACTGTTTTTAATTTGGTTTACTTTATAATTTGGGTTTAATGTATTCTACAACTTTTGGGTTGTAAATGGTTCGGGCTTATAAAAATAGGATTTTAATAATATCAACTATCGTATTTCTTTTTTTTTAATCAATCGAAAAAAAAATTATGCGACCCTATTACTACATTGGCTTCGCCCCTGCATATATATAGGTATGAAATTTAACGGTACGTAAATTTTTACATATTTTCATGTGTATCATAATAGACACCAACGTCACTAAAGGACGTGAATCAACAATTTTTCTTAAGTAGAAACACTTCAGAAACAATAAACCCAACCTAAAGGAGAATTTCATCTCAAAGTCTAAAAATGTGTGTTTAGACTTTGTAACATACTAGACAAATTCCGTATTGATTGTGAACACAAGAGATGTAGAGTTTATAAGAATATATATTGTCCGAAGTACCACCAGCATTTTTTAGGTGTATTTGGTATGATTGACCTCGTGGGAAATCTCAACTCGAGCAACCAAAAATCAATTCATAGGCTCTCAGTGAAAAAACAGATAATATTAGTTGGTATGAAGTTCCACATGTTACAATGTCACAACTTTAAACCAAACACTCTCATCGAACTATACTATTGTAGTTGTCGAAATTACACTACTAGTTTCTTGTTCATGTGAATCTAAGTTTCAAAAGCAAACAAAATCAGTATGAAAACACACATCCTCTCAGCCATATTGAAATCATTTCGACTTCTTTAAAGTTCTTTTAAAAAAATATATATTTTATATAAATATTCAATATACATTGTAGATTGTAGATTGAGGTTGACTTGTTACCTATATCGTTGACTTTTGTTTGGGATTCTTTTGATTAGACTAGGGATTAAGGTAATGGGCATTTTGGGAACAAATACCGTTTCTTAAACTTAGTGTGGAATAATGGTGATTTGTCACATGTCAGATGTCACTTGTTTCATTAAAAGTTGTAAAAACAACATAAAAATAAAATAAGAAAATATTAATATTACTAACTTATTAATAAATTCCTTTTCAAACGGCAAAGTTAGAATTTAAAAAATAGAATTATGCATATAAAAAAAGTAATATTCTCTTTTGATTCAAAATATAAGAATTTAAATTATTCATAAACTGCCAAAAATTGTCGGCATAAATTCATGTGTATCTTATTTGCTAATAGGACATGAAATAGACAAACAAATATATAACTAAGAGTAAACTGCAATTTTACCCCTGATGGTTAGGGGTGATTGGTACTCTTACCCCCTCTAAGGAAATAATTGCAATTTTACCCCCCACTGTTTGTTGTTATGTTGCAACCTTACCCCTCCGGCCTCAAATTTGTTGACTAATCTGTTGACTACCACCTGAAATGACTATAATGCCCTTTCATATTACCACCTGTGTTTTGTGCACTATGTGATATTACCCCCTGCCACCACTGCCACCGCCATTCACCACCACAACCACCACTGCCATCTTCTTCCTCCCCCCTCTCTCTCTCTCAAAAAAACCCACCACCCGCCTTCATCTTCAACAATCACCACCGTCATCTCCACACCCCAGCCCCCAATCATACACATACATAATCACCACTGTAAGACACCTTCACTTTCATCGTTGAAAAATGACTATATAATGATCACCCATAAACCCAAAACCCCATCACCACTCGTGCTTTCTGACTCATTGCTATACTGAGTGAGTGGTGACCCCCAAATCCCCCAAAAAATAACATATTTAAGATTCTTACTGTTTTAAGATTTGGTATGTTTTACGATTCTGCAATGAACCCTTTAATAAACCCCATTTTCTTACATGGGTGTGTTGCATCCCTACAGTTTCTGTTCTTGATTGTCTTATTCATCACTTGGGTATGGAAAAGATTCAAGCTTGATCAAACTTTGGTTCCAAAACAGAGTTCTGGGTGTTTGTTTTACAAGCAAACTCTGTTTTGTTCTCTTGTTCTTTCACTCTTTAATCTTGTTTTGTTTCTTGAACAATTTTTATTGGTATAGAAATGGCTGGACTGATGAAAAGATTGTGACCCTTTTGAATGCTGTTCTTGGAGCACTTGTTTGGTTATTTATTTCTGTTTATTTGCACACGCTTGTTTCGAATTCGTCGACAGGATCAAGAAAATACCCATCTGTGATAAGGGTGTGGTGGGTGTTTTTCTTTACAGTTTCTTGTTACTCCCTTGTGGTAGACTATGTTTACTACAAAAAAACCCATGATTTAGTTTCTATGTTGTTTGTCTCTGATTCTATGTCTAGTTTCATGGGTTTGTTTCTTTGTTTTGTGGGGTTGTCCTACAAAACAGAGGAAGAGTTCCAAAGTAATAATCTTGAAGAACCGCTTTTGAGTTCTGGTGTCTCTAGAGGTGGAGTTGCATCAACTTATGAAAATGCAAGTTTCTATAGCTCACCCATCTTTCACTCCAGGGTAATCGACTCACAGGTAACTTACCTGTTTCGCTCATGAATCTCACCCATTTAAAATACTTTAACATTTCGAGAAACAATTTCACTAGTAACTTACCTGTCTCTTTTACTAATGTTATCCGTTTGGAATACCTGGATCTTTCTGGTAACAATTGGGGGCTGGGGTGTGGAGATGACGGTGGTGATTGTTGAAGATGAAGGCGGGTAGTGGGTTTTTTTAGAGAGAGAGAGAGGGGGAGGAAAAAGATGGCAGTGATGGTTGTGGTGGTGAATGGCGGTGGCGGTGGCGGTGGTGGTTGAGGGTGGTGGCTGGAGGTGGCAGTGGTGGTGGTGGTGGTGAATGGCGGTGGCAGTGGTGGCAGGGGGTAATATCACAGAGTGCACAAAACACAGGGGGTAATATGAAAGGGCATTATAGTCATTTCAGGTGGTAGTCAACAGATTAGTCAACAAATTTGAGGACGGGGGGTAAGGTTGCAACATAACAGCAAACAGTGGGGGGCAAAATTGCAATTATTTCCTTAGGGGAGGGGGGTAAGGGTGCCAATCACCCCTAACCACAGGGGGTAAAATTGCAGTTTACTCTATAACTAATAATACTTTTGGCTATTAACCTACTAGGTTATAGACCCATGTAACCTACTAGGTTATAGACTCATATGTTACATGGGTTTAAGGATAGAAAATGAAAAGCTTGTTGGAAATTTAATAAATAATCTTATATTATGAGTTAATATAATAATTATTTAATAATTAAGCGAAGATGAATTAGAGATCTTGTGCATTAAGTTTGTGTGTTGTAACCATAAACATGTAGGAAATTGAGCTTGTCCCACATAAGTGGAAAGATAAATCTTTTGTGGATTTATAATTAGAATTCTCTACACGAATGTATTCTTGTGTGACAACTCACACCCAGTGGTAGCCAGGAGGGTGCAAAGCACCCGACACGCGCCCGGGCACGGGCCCGGGACCGGGACGAGGGCGATGGGCGCAATGTGGAGCTTTGATGGCGCACTTTGCACTTCGCACGCTCGCATCGCCGCGAGCCCCTTGGAGACGCCTTTAGTATTTTTTAGATGCGTCTTGGCCTGATGTTGTCAGCTAGAGACTGTTCAAATTCCACAAGTCAAATGATGAGTTACAGTATTCATTATGCCATTCAATTCTAAAATTTATTTTTATAAGTTTCAGAATTCATTGTGCTATTGAATTCTAGAATTGAATGGTGCATTAAATATACAGTTATGATGTCGAATTCTAACAAGTATATATACAAAGCACAAAGCTTTGTTTTTTGACATACTGAAATCGTATGGTTCATACAACACACACATCAAACGAATTTCCTAACTTTGCATATCTGCACACTCTTGTTTCAGGTATCCTTTCAGGTGCTAGGCTAATCCCGGCAGTACAACCTGCTTAGGCTGTTGTACCCTGGGAAACAGACGGTTCACCTGGGTGGCCCGAAATCTGTTTTAAGGGAAGCATGATCTTCACGTGCCTTAGTCACCGTTGTTTTATGTTTTTTTTCTTCTTTCTTTTTGTAACTTGTACTTAGTTTAATTTACATTTCCTGTATTGTATTTCCTTTCAGTTTAGTTCACTTCTTCTTTATGTATTGTAATAAGAATATTGATAAATAAAATTGTTATTTTATTTATTTTGTGAACGGATGTCTTACAAAGCTTTAAGATAATCATGGAGTTGATCGAGTTCTTTGAAAAAAAATGTGTTTTCAATTTATATAAACTTGAATGAGTTTTTTTTAAATAAATATGTTATTGTTGAGGTAGGTTGCGTTTGGAAGACATAACGATCATAAATTTTGAATTACTTTTTATGTTTCATATCATTTCTTGCATCACACATAATAAATATAAATTTTGATATAAATACATATAACCCTAATATGAACTATACATACAAAATCAAAGAAAAAAAATATAACATTACTCATTTTAAATGATGCGTTTATAAAGTAAGAATTTCGTTTTTGAATACAAAAGGATTAGTATATTTTATTTCAAATTAATAGTTTCTTATTTTAAAAAGTGTTATCAAAGTAGAAGATGGAAGTGTATTAGTTCATGATCTAAGATTATATATATTAAACACACACACACACACATATATATATATATATGTATATATATGTGTGTGTATAACATTTGTGAAAACAATAATAGCAAATTATAAAAATGATGAGATTTTAAATTTTTGACGTGAAATAGTGATAGATAGTATAAATTTTTTGTTATCTCATCTTCCTTTAATAAGTATGATTTTATTTACTAAAGTAGAGATATTATATTAAAGTATAGGTAAGTAGATAACTAATATTAACTATTAAGAATTAAGAATATTGAATAGATATAATCATGAATATAAGATTATTTTAATATATATATATATATATATATATTAAATTCAATCATTTAATAGATTTTATATTAATTTACTTATTATTTATTATGATTGAGAGGACATGATAAATTGCCACATGGCATTTTGGTAAAATATTTTCTTATAAGAGAATGCCATGTGCCATTAAAGGATTCTTTTATTAGTATTAGATTAGATATCCTCAACCGCGAGCGCAGAACTATGCCAGCACGGAGGTTACACTTAGTACAAGGTAAAAGAGATATGCAACCAATCAACGCTCGCCAGGCTCTGTGCCAGACAATCCCCATGATGTGCAATCGTGCAGGGGATAAACAATACAGACGACAACGACGTGTAGCCAATCAGCGTGCACCATTTCACCTCTCCTTAATCTCCACTAACGGCTGATGACAGATGACACAAAAAGCACATCCCGGAAGCGACGTGTAGCCAATTAGTGGTGCACAATCGTATCCCACCTCTACGACAATAACTTCCACAACAGAGGGAACCAAAAGAATATTCCATGAAAGCGATGTCTCGTCTAATCAACCCCTCTTCTTCTCCAACTATTCGACAATAAATACCAACCTCCACCAAAGGTTTAAGGATTTCGATTTCCTTACTCTCAATCTTAACACACACTTTTTCTCCTTTTCTCTGGAAAGAACTGTAACACTCCGGAAATATAAAACTTTATATTAGAATTATAAAGTTTAAATAAACAAGAATTAATTAACTAGGGATTTATAACCTAGTTAACTACAAGTCTAAAAATAACTTAAATAGGGTTAAAACAACAAAAATCTATGTTAAACAAAGGTGAGGGGCCAATGTTGTCAAAAATTGAAACCTATATTACTGATTTTAATTAAAACAAAACCAAACCCCTTAATTGAGAGGTCTGGTCGATCAGAACAAGAAAGGGGGCGACACCCCACTCTCAAACCCTAAAATTCTACTAAATTCTCAAATTGAAGGCTCAATCCAAGGTGAAATCAAAATCAGGACATAGATTCGTGATCTCCTCATCAAAGGGATCATAAGGCAAGGAATCCGGGACGTCAAGCGGACACGCCGGAGGGGATACTCGTGGAAAAGGTGTGCTTTAAAGGTACGTGACATAGCCTCGTTAAATTCTGCATGTCTATTTGGGTTTAGAGTATAAATAAAGTCGTAGAGTAATAGTTACGTTTGATGCGTCTTATAGTGACGAAGATCACTTGACCATCAAACGGTCAAAGTAAAGATTGAGATTTAGATTTGAATTGTTAATAAAGTGATAATTTTCACTAAGTAGTCAAACGGGTCGAATTGATGTAATCAAAAGGACCATAGAGATAATAACTAGAAAGTCTTGAATGTTGAAAGGTGTTGGATTGCACCACAATTACGAATTTGCCCATGATACTTCTAGTTGTGAATCCGGGATTTTGGGTCAAACTATAGTAATAAGATGTAAATGTTGCTCGAAACAGAACATTTGGATTCCGTATGAAACAAGTTCTTAGTTCTATGGGAACACAAGGCCATGAATGGCGTAGATATGCCAAGGTTATAAGCCCGGGATATTGGGTAAGTATGCTAAATGTATTTAGAAACTAAAAAGTGTTAAAATGCAATCATTGTTAATGGGTTGGATAAACGAAACAGGGAAACCGGGGATAAATCGTTGGTATCTCGGTTTCCGTGATGTGAAATTTACATGGTTAGATCCGAAATTTTATTACGGACACATAGGAAAAAGAATCGGTAAAAACGGACTAGCGAGTAAAAAGTTATGATAGTTTAAAGTTGGAAAATGGTAAATTTCCGGAGCTGGGCAGAAGTGCAGGATTTTAACCTGCACCTGCTGGAAAAAGGGTTCTCCCGCACCACGCGGAAGATCCCATTCGGAACCCCGCGACACGCGGAAGCCGCCGCGATACGCGATGGTCTTCCAGTGTTCTCCCGCGACACGCGGCAGGTCCAGTATTGGAAAATATTTTTTTTTTTTATATTTTGACGCAGAATCTCGTTTCTGCATTTCATTTAAATGTCAAAACTAACATTTTGATTGGTTTTGACTTTAGGTGATGATGGGAGCTAACCGGATGATGATCAAGCGCGCTATTAAGAACCGAACACGCATTTTGAAAGCTTCCGCTTTAATTTAACTCTATCTAGACATAGTTGATGATGTTAATAACTTGTTACTCATGTTTTGAACGTTTTAAACTAGTTGGTAGTTGTCTAGTAATTGTCACTTGAAACTTTATTTTGTAGTTATGTAATTCAAGGCATCTTTTATATTAAAACTTTTGAAAATATAAACGGGCGTTACAAGAACATTACTTATTACCTCTCCTTAACCTCCACTAACGGCTGATGACAGATGACACAAAAAGTACATCCTGGAAGCGACGTGTAGCCAATTAGTGGTGCACAATCGTATCCCACCTCTATGGCAATAACTTCCATGACAGAGGGAACCAAAAGAATATTCCATGAAAGCAATGTCTCGTCTAATCAACCCCTCTTCTTCTCCAACTATTCGACAATAAATACCAACCTCCACAAAAGGTTTAAGGATTCCGATTTCCTTACTCTCAATCTTAACACACAATTGTTCTCCTTTTCTCTGGAAAGAACATTACTTATTCTCATGCCGGAGGGTGGTTATGAGAAGAACCCCCCACCTCCCATTCTCGTAACAAGCCGACGGTGTTGCTTTCTTTTGCAGATCGATTATAGGAAGATCTTAGCTCACCTTGATCAGAGAAGAGATTAGAAGAGATAACCCCCAGTGGAGACACTACGCGGTTTATCCCTTGCGGACCAGGCTCGAGTTTCTTCATTGGTGCCATCTCATTTCGCTAAACCTTTTTCTTGATTTCTTCGTTTCTTGATCATCATGAGCGATATTCCTCCTCCACTTTTCTCCTCAGGCTCAAAGTATGCGGTCGTTGGAGCCGTTGTGGGTGGCTCTGATCGATATGACGATGGGTATGAGCAAGAGGATCAAGCATTGGCATCGTCACAAAAGTTGCCAACAACACACCAAAAATAAAACAATCTTTTCAAGCAAACCAGCTTAAACACTTTTTCAAGCTTTTTCAAATTCACATTTTGAATCAGAAATTCATCATCCAAAAATAATTTGTCAGAACCAAACATTTTGTACATCACCATTTTTGGATCATCATTCAACTTAGAATCAGATTTCGGAAGATAATTCTTATGAAAACTTTCCTTATCTTCAAAATGTGATTTTGAATTTTCATTTTTGGTGGAATCATTTTCTTCTTCAAAAACTTTTTCAATCACATCATTCACCAACTCTGACTCACAATCATTGTCAGCTTTGGTGTGTGTAACATCAATATCATCGGGCAGCTGACCAATTTGATTTTGAAAAGATTTTAGTTTAATGTTCAGCGCCTTTTCCACCCCTAGCTTTTTCTGGAAATAACCTTCCCTCATGGGAGGTAGAACACGATGATACCCTGGCCCTTTTCCCAACAACTTTTTCCTCAGATTCATTCTTTTCTGTCTGTTTTGGGAAAATGTGATCAAGCACATATGACGATGTTGAGTAACTAATCAATTTCTTATTGACCCTTTCCGTTTCAATTCTCGTCTTTTCTAACTCTTGCTTAAGCTCTGCAATTGTATCAAGATGAATATTGATTGCAATTTGTTTATCCATCATGGTAGCTTTAAGCAACATTATAGTAGCATCATTTTCACGGCAAAGGTCAAAAAATTGTTTAGTTTTGCTACTCATCATATCATATGCTTCTTTCATTTGGTTGTAATCATATTTCAAATGATCATTTTGTTTTTTCAATTCTTGAAAATTTTTATCTTTTTGAAAAGAGTAAATTACAAAAATTGTCCTTTATGTTGACACTAGATTTCAAAGTGTGTCATTTATCTTCAAAACGTACAAAAAAGTACTCGATGTTTGCAAACCCCTACACATTATGTCCTTTATCCCTAACTTAATTATTTTTCATTGAGTGTGAAATGACCTAAATACCCTTACTGTTAAATAATAACTAAAAAGTTAAAAGAAATATAATTAATATTTAAAAATTTATGTGGGACCACCACCCACTCCACCCTCTTCATCTTTCCCAATCTTCACCACCTCCACCTTTCACCACCACCACCTTACCCTGTCGGAAAAACGCCACCACCTCACCCTCTTACCTTCATCTGCAACCTCATCCACCACTGTCACATCACCTCACTAGAACTGTCGTAAATCAATGAATGAACCTATAAGGTATTGCTAAAGGTAAGCTAAAGATTTGATTCACGTTCAAAGTTTCCGACAATCACTTGGCTTTTCTCATCATCATCCAGTATCTTAACAACAATACAAAGATGTTAATGTAGTTTCGAAAAATAATTCAATTGGTCAACCAACAACAGCCTCCGCGAATCAGTCTGCACCTCCAAATTAATTATCATATTCTAAATTTATAGTTTGATATGATTCAAGCTAAAGATGTTTTAAACTTCTATTACTTACTTAAATAATCAAAAGTGCCAGACTCACATAACTAATTTTCTTATTATTACAGCTACAAACATCAAAATCAAATCTAATCATCGTCTCTTCCAGCCTATTTTATTATCATATTGATTACCTAACAGATGATGGTTCCCGATCGGTAGTGCGGGGTTGGAACGTAGATGACCAGCAGAACCCGATAGTGGCTAATCAAAAGAAACTGAGTTAATTATGGAGTTACTAAATGATGGACCATATATGAATATATACGCTTATTGAATAGCCGATCAACGTGGTGGTGGCAGTGCTCCGCGCTGTTGTGGCTCAAAAAAGATGAACTGCAGGTGAAACAAACTGGTACTATCGGTACAAATTGGTGGTTAGCCACGGCCATTTTGTTGGAAACTTTGAACGTGAATTGAATCTTTAGCTTACCTTTAGCAATACATTAGAGGTTCGTTCATTGATTTACAACAGTTCTAGTGAGGTGATGTGACAATGGTCGATGAGGTTGAAGATGATGGTGAGAGGGTGAGGTGGTGGCTTTTTTTCCGGTGGGGTGAGATGGTGGGTGGTGAAAGGTGGAGGTGGTGAAGATTAGGGAAGATGAAGAGGGCGGGGTGGGTGGTGGGTCCCACATATATTTTTTGAATATTAATTATATTTCTTTTAACTTTTTAGTTATTTATTTAACAATAAGGGTATTTAGCTCATTTCACACCCACTTAGGAATGAAAATAACTAAGTTAGGGATAAAGGACATAATGTGTAGGGGTTTGCAAACATCTAGTACGTTTTCTGTCATTTTTGAAGATGAAGGACACACTTTGCAATCTAGTGTCAACATAAAGGACGATTTGTGTAATTTACTCTTTTGAAAACATGCAACGTCTTTCTTAAAACATTTAGTGCATCCTTTAGTATACTTTTGTTTTAAACTTCATTTGTTTCATAAGGTTCCTTGCATTTTTGTTTCAAAACTTTTCTCTTTTTCAACTAACTCTGCACATTTTTGTTTTAAAATCTCTTCTTTTGCAACTAGTTCATGTTTTTTGTTAATTTCTTTTGTTTCGGCAAGTTCTGTGCAATTTTGCTTTAAAATCTCATCTTTTTCAGCACAGAACTTGCATGATTCTGTGCACTTTTTGCGATACGATTCAGTTTTTCTCTCAATTTTTTCAGCATCTTCTTTCTCGATTTTCACACTCTCTTTTTGTCCCTCAACTGATTAATTACTCTTCTCTGTCTAATCTCTTTTCTTTTTCTTTTCAACCTGAGCTATCATCACTTTTTCTTCTATGTTTGGCACATTTTCTTCGTCCAACACTCTTGCCACTTCGATGATTTCTTCTTGAATTTCTATTCTTTCTTCTTCTCTTTGCATCCTACTTATTTCCATGTTGCTGTAACACATATCTGCAAAAGCATTTTAAATCTCATCAGATAAAGAATAGATACATCAGAATTCTCAGGAGTTTCATCAGAATAAATTTCTTCTTCTTTTTCTAGCATTTCTTCGACCATCTGTATGGGTTCTTCAATAATTTCAGCAAGCATTGCTCGTCCTTCTGTTTTAGGAATGTAATTATCCCAAATAAAACCCTTGTCTTCTTGAGTGACGACTAATGCTTTGCTTTTCGATTATGAAGATCCATTTTCTATTTGAGGTCTTGGCTATGGTGAAGGCTTGTGATATATAGCTTGTTTATAGTAATCACTATGAAAAGGATTGACATTGCCCTGATTTTCCCGATTTGTGCATTTTCTTTTAAAATTTCCTCGCTGTTTGCATTTGAAACAAGTGACCTTTGATTTTTCAAAACCGAGTTTAGAATCAGATCCAACCAAACACTATCTTCCTGTGATTTCAGTAAATCTCTGCATCCATCTAAGAATACTAGCCATGTTCCACATGATATCGATCAGCTCTAACTCCTTTTGATGTATCTGATCATAGTCCTCTTTTGTCATGTTATAGTTCCTGATTCTTCCTGCAACTAAACTATCATATGACTCGAGAATTGATGCCAGAAATCCCATATGTTGTTTCACTGTGGATTCATCGAAACCTTGAGCATTTTATAGATTTACCGCTATATTGCATTGTAGCACATAAGCATTTGAATTGCTTTGATTCGAATTAATTGGAGCCTTGTGATGATTTTGAACTCGGCGTTGAAGAATTTGGTTTAGAGCTTGAAATGTTGAGAATCTACTACTGCTGTTTGAACTGTTAGAACAAAATCCAGAAAATCCCGTTGAGTTATCTGCACTGTATGTTGTCTGAATCTTCGGGCTCTGAATGTTCAATGAACTATTACCTTTGTAATATAAACCCACATCTTGCTGTGTGGTGGAACTCTGCATTTTAGTTTTCTTTTTCAGCTCTAATTCTTGTCCTTCAAGCTTTTCAATAAACATCTCAAGAGGGTAACCATAGTAATCACCTCCATTTTTCAAAACCATCAGATATGTCGACCAATCACCCTCCTGAGGCAATGCATCAGCCAACCTATCAACTAATTCTTCTTTATCTTTTTCAATCCCCAATCTTTTCAATTCTTTCACCAAATAACAGTATCTCTCGATCAACTGTTTCATTGATTCACCCTTCAAACTTGCAAAATTTTCAAATTCTTTTTTCACTAACGCTCTTTTATTTTTTAGTATATGTTTACCACCCTCATATTTAAGTTTAAGTGCATTCCATATTGAAAATGCAATTCTGTTATGCTGTAAGAGGGTGAGAATATCATCTTTTACTAATTGCTGCAAAAAAATTATCATTTTCTTTTCATTGATGAATTTATCTCTTTCACTTTCATCAAATTGTATCAATGTTTTCTTCTGACCATCAACTACAACTGGTTTCGAATACTCACGTATGATTGAATACCAATAATCTGTATCATATGCTTGAATCCAATTTATAAACCGTTCTTCCCAACTTTTAAACTCATCTATTCTCATCATTCTTGGTGGTTTCTGTTGTGTTCCAAGTTCATTCTCTAAACTTAAACTCTGAACCACCCAACTTGGCGTCGTTGCAACGTGTTATAGAATTCAGAATCCATTTTCAAAATCTTGAACTACGTGACGAACACTTGAAAAATCAAACACTTTGGTCCAACAATCTTTCAAGAGAATGGGAATGACTACCTTTCGTGAGAATGGTTGATGCCACTCGTGCGAAGGGTGAGCTCCTTTCGTGCGAAAGGATACAAATTCAAATTAAGTTGAAATAAGGTCCTTTCATGCGAAAGAATGATGTGTTTCGTGCGAAAGGATGTGTCCTTTCGTGCGAATGGTCCTTCCTCACGAAGATCAAGTAACGTTTTCTGACATTTTTCACAATTTTTCAATGATTCTGATTGAATTATGGTCTAATTTGTTCAAGAATTGATTATTAGTCAGTTTCGCATCTTATTTTCAAAAATTAGCCAAATTTATGCATGAATTCATCTTGAATTTGCTCAAAAAGAAGAAGGTGTAGAAGATACATGTGAAAAAGTCTTCAATTTGATGCAAATCTGTTGGATTCTTGTGTTGCTTGTCACTGAAATCGGCCTCCAAGCTATGCTCTGGCTGACTCAAATAGACACTCCGTAATGTGCGGAATCCATTCGGAATGTTGACACACATAAGAAATCGTATAAACATTGGTTTCTATTGATGTTTTAATGATACAAATCTGAGAAACCAAACTGACAGAGCTTCGTTGCCAAAATCCAAAAAGTTACAAATGACACACTCAACACACCTATTTATAGGGATGTCCATTCATGCGTGAGGCCTTAGGTGCGAGAGACTGCTTCGTATGAAACGCCTTTGGGCGACTGGCAAACTCCATTCGCACGAAGGGTCCCTTCGCACAAAAGAGTCTTTTACATGATTTCTGACACATTCGACACGTATTCCTATACTATACATGACTCGATCCTAAGACGTAGGCAACGACCATTTCGTGTATCAACAAAAACATGTAAATTGGAAAAGTATCAAAATTGGACCAAAAATTGTTCTTAATGAACAGGGTAGCACAGATACGCACGTAACAGTGGTACATGTATTGATGGTACGTTATACATTGATAATTCTTGGATTTGGAACCAGCGCAGGATTGCTACGCTCGTATCAGTTGTGCTGAGTATCAATAAAACAAGTGATGCCCACACTTATTGATATGCCAAGGGTGTGATGCGCTCAAAACAGTTTTTGAGAAAAATATTTAAGTGTTCAAATATTTTTGTAATCAGTTGGGTTTATGCTTAGTATTTTGTGTGTGCAGATAATGTGAGACCTATTCAAATTAAGGATATGGATTAGCAGCACAACATCATTGCTTTGCTTGGCGAGAGTGATAAAAAGGAAAAGGAATTCAAAGTTTTAATGCCTTGCTTGAAACGATCAAGAATCTTCAAGGTTATTACTGAGATAAGAGTGCCGTATGAATCATAGATCAGAGAGTTTTGGAAGAATGCTAAAACAGAATGTCAACTTGATCCGCCAGAGATTCATCCTGAAGTTGAAAAGCAACATGTGGTTTTTACTAAGGAATTAATCAGGGAAATCCTAGACTTATATGTTAGACGAAAAGCTTGTTAACGGATGTTTTCAGGGAATGGGGTATGTTAGAGAGATAAATGTATCCGATAATACAAAAAGTTGTGTGTATAGTTCTTACATGTACTAGTCAAGGATAACATTTAACAACATGAAAGATAATATTAGTAGGAGAAAGTGGTTGATGTATCTGAGATCTGTTGAAATGTTTATGGATGTACAGTGCAAAGACCTGGAGTATATAGAATATGATAAGATGGAACTTGAACACATGAACCTAAAGAGGATATTCCAAAGTTTAGAGGTTTATTTGGGCATTTGAAGAAGAAAGATTATAAAGCTCCTGAAAACAACAAGTGGATACATGATGATAGTGATTCTAGTTCTGAAACATAAGCTATGAAGAAGTTTACATACACTAAAAGCAAAAAAAAAATCAAATCAGAAGATGGATCACAAAGAACACAATCACAAAAAATTAAAGTTGTTGCTAGAGAAAAATAGATGAATCTTAAGAAGCTTAATTGTTCTCTACAACATCTTACAAAGAGAAATCTGATAATGGAGAAACAAAAAATGATGAGGAAATTTAAAAATATACAGGAACATATCAGAAGTGTGGAAAGATCACTACCCAAAGTGAGAGATAAAAGAAGTCTGAAGAGGATAAGGATGAAGACTATGATCCTGAAGTTGAGGCTCCTATAGTCGTATAGAAAATTGGTGGTAGATAGAAGAGTATTGTAAATCAAGTATGAAGAAAATAGGATCACCATTAACTAAGAAAGCTAAGAAGGGTACAAGTATGAGATTGATTGACTAACCAGATGAGGAAGAACCAGTGTTGATAAATATGCCAATGATCGAGTTGAAACAAAAAGAGTTAAGGTTAAACAGGGAACTCCGTTAGTTGAGGTGGTTATTGATATTGAAAAGACTCAGAACACTCACATCAAAACACCAACAACAACACCATCACAATCACAACCATAACAATCAAAACCAACATCATCTAAACCAGATCAAGAAGGACCTTCATAACAACAACAAATATTTCCAACACCTAATCTTGAAGATCTTGGTGATTTTGATTACTTCAACAAACCAAACAATGAGAATATCTTAGATTTGCAAAGACAATATGTTAAAAGTCAAAGTTGAGAGTTTGGCTTGAGAAAATGAATGGTTAAGGAAAACAAACGAAGAAAAACAAAAGAAGATTGACGAAAATATAGATGGTAGAAGACATTATGCTAGTTTATTGATCAAATTCACTGATTATTTCAAGGTGTTAGAGAAAAAAGTTGAATGTGAATTTGATGATGAAATCAAGATGATGAAGGAGATGCTGAAATAGAATGAGGAAGCAGAAAAGTTAAAGAATAATATTGAATCACCTAAAGTTCAAGAAACAGTTGTTGAAACCGTTCAACAAATAGTAGTTACAGAAGAACAACCAGAAGTGGTGATGATTGAAGCTGTAGTTGTTCCTCCAGTTATAAATCAAGATGATGAAGATAAGGGGATGAAGAAGAAAAAAATTGATTATGGTGATGATGATGTGGATAGGACATTCGATGATAAAAGTGATGATGATGATGACGACAATCAAGGTCAAGGTGGTGCAGGTATATCTACCGGAAAAAGAAAAGAATTTGATGAAGAAAGCTCTAAAGATCAAACCAACCAAACAAACTCTAATATAAATGAAAGTGAAAGCTCGCCAAAGCAACATGGGAAGTGTGGGAAAGAAACTGAAGTTGAAAAGAAGCAAGATTTAATTTTTTATACAAGTGGTGATACAAGAGTCATTACAGATGCAGTACCCTTCACATCTGTTCCCCCTTGTTTCCCGTTTTTATGCCCATACTCTTCCTCATCATGGGTTAAGCTCTTTCGCCTCCACGCAGTTTCCTACAAGGTATCTGATGTACCATCAATTATACCTATTTATAATACGAATTTGGCCCCATTTATGAATAGTTTCGAGGCAAGTTATGAAGAAAACACTACCTAAATCGTTCCTTTTCAATTTTAGCAGGATTTAAAGGTCAAAGATCAAAAAGAAGCAAAAAACAATGAAAACGAACCAAAAATACGAAGTTTCCAAAAAGCACCCCCATGCACAACACTAGGCACGACCGTGCTTCTTGCCTTAGCCCGCCTTTTGGAAGAATCAGAACAACTTGGTGGGTAAGAAAGAAAAACAACGGGCACGCCCGTGCACAAGGATGCATGACCGTGCCTACGCTAAAGACAAACCGGGCAAGACAAATACTAGATACCAAAAATACAACCGTTGTTGCCCCTGTCGGGACACCTCACTATGCACGACCGTGCATGGGTAGGCACACCCGTGCCCAAGTGCTATCGGAAGACAAGAAAGACAAGATCTCGAAGCTTCCAACAGATTCAACGAGAAGCACACCCGTGCTTACCGGCCCTCAACCAACCTATATATAAAGGCATCATTCGGCCATTTGAGGAATGCCCTTCTTTAATCTTTTGTTCCCTAGTGTGCTACAACCAGTATTGTAAGAATCAGTAGGCTCTAGTAGGTCATTGGAGTACCGACTAGCGATTTATCGGGATTAATAGGGATTAACTAGATTGGGATTTATATATATTTTTTAGTTATATATGTACACAAACATTTTTATATGTAGTTTGTTAAAGTAGACATGTTTTAACCGCTCGTGACCCATCTTTTTAAGTAATTGGCGGGAATTTATAAGGTTTGGTCGAAATTTAGCCAGGATCTAGCCAAATTTTGGCTAGAATAGGACCATTATTGACTGCCTAAAGATTAATAGGTGAACCTACGATTAGTGATTAATCACCGATTACTCGAAGACTAGTCGGGATTTTTACAACCATGATTACAACCCCAAGGCTAATAGACTTGTGCCTTCTTGGCCTTGTTATCTCACCCTTAAAGGCTCTAGTCCTTTGGAGAAAATGTGGATGATCTATGGAGCTTGATTAATCAATATTCAAGTATGCCATGATCATGATGACTCCAAAGCCCCCTTTGCATAGAAGTGAGAGGTTAATCCTTAGGATGCCTTCATGCCAACCAAGACCTATCCAAAGCTAGGATCCTACACCCTACCATTGATCATCCATGATAAGAATAAGACATCGTTAGATTAGTTCACTAAATATAAGTAATAAATGAGAATGAGAGACACTTTGTTGCACACATACTTGCACTGGAACTAGAGCTTGAAGATCATGAAATGTGGTAATCGCCATTGGTAAAAGTGTTTCATATGGTTGTAATCTCTATGTCTTCTCATACTCTTGGATTAGTTAATCTTATTAATTAGTCACCTTCATACCATCTAAAGTTCGGATTTTAGTCTGGATATTAGTGACGGAATAGGCCGGGTGTAGGGGAGTAGGTTATGATGAAGACTTAGTTCCGTCTTTGGTCATGCCTAGCTATCAGACTTATCTGGTGATCAAAAAAGTTGTGGGAACGAGAAGGTGTATTCAAAACCGTAGCTTTGATACCATAAACCATGTTTATGGTGTAAATTCTTAATCATATCTATTGATAAAAATGCCCTTTAAATAGAAACTAGATTTTTTTACTGTCGCGCGTTGCGGCGAAACGGAGAAAATGACAATGTAAAACAAACGTTATTTGAAAATGTAGTTTGAAAATGTAGCATGTTGTTTAGAAAGTCAAACCGTTAGCATCGGTTCAGTTTATCATCGTATCATTTTACTATAGCAAATAAATACTTTATTTTTTATATAAATTCATTTTTAATAAAACTTACTGATCGAGGGTAAAAATTAAACACAACTGTGTAATTAAATTTTTAGAAAAAAATTAACATACATAAGTTATTAAATAAATATAAAATTCATTGATAAAAAAAGATAATTTAAAAAAAAGAAAAAATAATTATTAAAAAAAATAAATGATAAAAAAATATGGTTTTTCATGGTTATTTCAAAACTATACCTATAAAATAGTACAACCGTAAAATAGGAAAAGATATACATAACAAATTACAATCAGTCAATTAATAATAATCTAATACTAGAATAAAATCCAATATTATCGGATGTCTAAAAGGACAAACCTCGAGTATGAGGACGAAATAACTTAAGCATAATAAAAAACTGAAACCAATAATAAATGGCAAATTGGATTTAAATAATCCTGCTTTCTCAATTTGGTTGATAATAATCCTAACTCAGTTATTGGTTGATAATAATCCAAACTGGTCCACTTTTAGCCGATAATAGTCTGCGTTAAATATAGCTTAACGGAGTTAAGTTTTTTTTCCAAATTATACAAACCGATGTTTTAGGACTTTTGATTAGAACGAGGATACCAGTTGATTGATGCAAAATTTACCTTGAAATACTGCCCAAAAAGACGAAAACGGTGCTTCAATTCGGGTGTTTAAACTTCCAATTGACAAAAATTAAATCGTTTGAAGCATCGTTTCGAGGTAAGTTTTACATAAATCGACTCGTATCCTCGTTCTGATCAAAATCCATAAAACATCAGTTTGTAATTCGGAAAAAAGCTTAACTCCGTTAAGCTATTTTTAACGGCGGACTATTATCGGACAAAAGTGGACCAGTTCGGATTTATTATCGGCCAATAACTGAGTTGGGATTATTATCGGCCAAATTGAAAAATTGAGATTATTGAAATCCAATTTGCCATAATAAATATATAGGGATTTAAAAAATGTTTGGTTCAGTTATGACTTTTTTTAGTTATACTTTGGTAATGGTTAATTGTGTATAACTAACGCACATAGCATTAAGTTTAGTGGTATTTTAGTGATGTGATAAAACTTTTTTTTTTTTTGAAAATTAACTTTTATTCACAAGCAACCCTCAACCGAGGGACGCCCAAAACGAAAGAACCAAATTACATTAAATTGAAAGAGCACCAATCTCTCCAAACTATACTTCTGTTCTTAGATCTATTATGGTACCAATGAAAGCCTAAAATTTTAATATCTTGAAAAATATCAAGGATTTCTTTTCTTCCATTATTGAATCTCCTATTGTTCCTCACCGACCAAATACACCAGCAGGCAGTAATGATAATACCATGGAGAGCTTCACTAGCAACCTTGTTTAAGCCAGCGTGTTCGTGAATAAGGAGAAGGTCTTGGATAGAGAAGGCGAAAATAGGACTGATCTTGCACCAACTACTGATCATGCACCAAATATTTGAGGCGACTGAGCATGAACAAAAGAGTGATGTGATAAAACTTAACAACCATTAGGTCTTGAGTTTGATTCTCACAAATAGGTTTTTCTCAGCTTTGCTGATGACACCATGATAAATTTGTCATTAAAAGAAATTCTTTATAACTAACAACATAAACAAACAATTATTAAAACCAACCTTTATTATATTTTCTTTTTATAAGTTATATATTATGGGTTGTAAAAGTTTTGTTATGGCTTTCAAATAATACATTACTAGCACTCTTTTTCCCCTTTATAAATTATAAATTATGAGCAAAGATCAAATATAAATACCCTTATCATATAAAACATACGAATATGGTGAAAAGGTAAAAAATGTGATGATATTTTCGTAATTATTTACTCGTAGAGTAATTATCAAAATTACCCTACAAATGACTTGTAAGGTAATTTTGATCTTGTAGGGTAATTTTGTAAAATGTTCTTGTATGGTAATTTTGATCTTGTAGAGTAATTTTGTAGAGTATCATACTTACTCTACAAATGATCTTGTATGGTAATTTTGATATTGTAAGACCACCCGTAGTGGGCTAGATCCCGGCGTTTTCTCCCCCCCAAACACGCCCCAAAACGCCCTCCTCACACCCCCACCGGCGTGATCCGGCGTGTTTTCGCAACCCCCCCCCCCCCCCCCCCCCGGGGTGTTTTGAATCACGATTTGAACAATTTTTTTGCCAATAACATTTAATCTTCCAATTTTTAGTCCAATAGCTTGTTTTGTTGGTCTTTTTATTTTTATTTAATTCTTTACACCCTTTAACACAATGCCCACATCCCCACTAAACCCATTTTAAAAAAACGCCCAATAATGCCCCTTGCTGACTGTACTGTCAATGGCGGAAAACGCCTAAGAGTGGGGCGTTATTCACCCTTACCACTACGCATGGTCTAAGGTAATTTTAATCTTGTAGGGTAATTTTGTAAACTATCATAATTACTCTACAAGTGTATCAAAATTACTCTGTAAATTTCAAAATTACCCTACAAGAACATTTTACAAAATTACACCACAAGATCATTTGTAAAGTAATTTTGGTAATTACCCTTCGAGCAAATAATTAAGAAAATATCACCGTGTTTTTTTTTTTTTTTTTTTTTTTTTTTTTTTTTTTTTTTACTTTTTCATGCCTTTTGTTTGTACGTGAACTTAATTTAATTATATCATGCTTGTTATTTTTTATTTTATTTTTCTTTTTACCGAGAACATGATTGAATTTATTAATTAGAATGAGTTTGAATTAACTTACGTCTAAAACTCGCAGTTAGCCAGTTAACACACGATACAATTAGCTGTATTAAATGAACTATCTTCCCATAATTAATAAAGCATTTTGTGACCGAACGACCGAACTAATCAATTATGAAAGCTAAAAATCAAAATTATTGTTACATATTTAGTTTTGACTAGAAACCGAAGGTAAGTTATAAAGAACTTGAAGTTTAACTGTGTAAGATATTTTAATTTGAAGCCTTTTATAAAACTAGAATTGATTTCCTGCGTTGCGGGATTGCTTTTTTTAACGTGATTTGAGCGAATCAATTTTTTTTTTTGAATAGCTTATCTATCATAACGTAGACCAAACTGGAAAACGTCTAAAAAGATAAGCAAAAAGTACATATTTTATTTGACATGAATTATTTTCGAAATAAATTATATCAAAACATAAATCAACTTGAATTAATATTGACACGTACATAAAAATAAGCTTGTAAACTCAAGAGGGTCATAATGTCATTACGTTGAAACGTAAACCAACTTGAAGATATATTGACATGTAAATAAATGTCAAAGCGTAGACCAATCGAAAACTGTTAGGATCGGAGGCTGTCATGATTGTGCTTGTTTGTATAAATTTAACAAATTAATGAATATAAAATAAGATTAAGTGCAGCGGAAATGAAAAACAAACTTTGTAAACACAATCAAGAGAGAAAATAGTTTAGTAAACAAATGCTTCTCATTAAGTTGAATGATTCAATTACAAATCAAATGATTACAAGCATGCTTACAGAACTAAGCTCCCCCTCAGCCTGATACTCCAAGGTTGGTTGCACAAGATGAAAGGATTGGACTGGAGAAGAAGAGTCCACTCAGTCAATCAAATGTAACAGTACAGGGTACTGCTCCATTTATAGGCAAACCAAACCACTGAGGCATCTCAGCTGACGTCATCATAATAGTGACATCTAACAACCTAACAACCTATAAACACTGTTCTATACAAACTACTGATGTTTAACAACTGATTATAAGTACAATACATAACAAGAGAAAACTACTGCTTCACGTTCCGCTGTTGTAGCCTGAGCACTGATGTTGAGCATCAGTGCTTTCTTCAAAGGTGATCAGTCCTTGAATGAGTAGTGCTTGTGTCTTCAGCAGTACTTAGGAAACGACAGTAGATAGAGCAACAGTGTTTGTCTCCAGCAGTCTTTAGAGTTTCATCAGTGCTTGATTCATCAGTTGTTCTAGTGAGCAGTACTTAAGATCTATCAGATGTTAGATTACCACTGTCAAGGGGAAAGCCTAGTGCAAACAGCTGCTTATTTTGAGTCCACTGTTGTGATCCGGTTTTGGCTTTCATTATCTGTTCCTCTGGTAGGGTTCAATCCCAATAATCTCCCCCTGGAACAGATAATGCCAAAACCCTTCATTATTCTGGACCTTTATTCCTCATCAGAAGTTCCTTAGCTTGTCTTTTAAATTCTTCTTGAAAATTCTTGGAACTTGTGTCATCTTCATCCCTACACAGTGTAAGTTCAAGGAGATCCTGCAAATCTTCAACACTAAGGCCTAGTGCTTCTTTCCTTGATATGTACTTCACTTCACCATTGGATCTGACCAAGGTCAATACGTGGGTCTTTTGATCAGCCGTCCACTTTAGTATTTTTAATCCTAATGGGTTTCTTGGGAGAGATTTATTTTTAGATGATTTGGAGATGTTGGCTTTGTGAAAACTTGCAGACTTTCAGACATTCGTTTGAGAGCCATTTCAATGTCATTGTTAGCTGCAGCTATGTCTTCTGCAGTCTCTTTTTCTATCTGCTCCTGTCTCTTTTGCTGATCTGACTCAATATCTGAAAATTCTGAAGTATCTGGTGATGCAGGCTTAGTTAACACCTTCTTAAAAAGGTTTTGAAGTTTTGCTGAGGTATATTCTTTTAGACCCATTTTTATGATTGTATCCTTGAAGTACTCAGCTTCCTTTTCTTTTACCTCTTCACTAGACAGCTGTTTTCCTTCTTCTTGGTTTGACACAAGAATAGGATTATCTGCTGATTTGAACAGTTTTTGGAGGTTTTCAATCTGTTGTTCAAGCTTCATCATTTGTTCATGCTTCTTTGAAGTGCCTGAAACAGTTATCTTTCTTTTCTTCAGCCTTTCATAGGCTTCATCAATATGCTGCTTTGACCATTTTGATATGGCATTGGCAGTGTCCACTTTTGCCTCAACCGGCTCTTGTTTCTTTCTTTTGTACTTAGTTGTTAGGTAAGTGATGAGCTTTTTGTATTTACTCCAATTTGGAGCATTTTTCTTCTTTCTAGGATCGTTCTTGATTCTATCAATCCTATCAGCCTCATGCTTTAAAGCCACTATTGGCCATTCTTCAAATTGGTTTTCTTCAGCAGGATAAAATTTTTCTTGCATGATGTATGCAAGAAGTTTTCTTCTCATCTCTTTTCGTTGACCTGCCTTTTCTTTGCTCAGCTCTTGTGCAAAATCTTTTATCTGTTTGACTTTTGTGAGCAGAAATTCCAATCTTTCAGCAATGGCTTCATCACTTTGACCTTCACATTCAACCTTGGCTCTTATCTTAGCCTGTCTTGCTTTAAGCTCAAGGTATTCATCCATGTCTTCTGGGACTATGAAGCCAACGAGTGAAGGAAATCTTCTGTTTGAAGGATCATCATCAGTGTAGAATTGCCTCATCTCATTTTTGATAGCTTCTAGTTCCAGTGGATATTTTGCAGCAATGGGATCATATTTGTCCTCATTTGCCTGAGTAAGTTTTCTTTTTCTGGTATAGAGCTTTGCTGGTTGTGATGTGGGAATGGTGAGAGCAGTGGTGGATGGTTGACTAACAGTGGTTGAAACAACTGGTGTTTCAACCGCTCTTGTCATTACAACTACTGATATGTCAGCAGATGTCTTCTGCTTTTGAGCAGGGGTTGTGATGGCAGGGGTTTGAGTGGTAATGAGTGACTGACTAATAGTAGTATGAACAACTGTTGTTTCAACCACTGTTGTCATTACAGCAGATGTTGTATATCTGCTGTCTTCTGCCTTTTGGCAGGAGGTGATGATGGGGTGGCTATTTTTGGTGGTGAATTTGTTGTTGGTGATGTGATCTCAGATGATGGTGGAGCAGTGGTTATGGTGGTGTGTGGTGATATGGTGTGTGGTGATGTGATGTGTGTTGATACAGTAGCTTTGGTTTGGCTATTTTCTGGCTCAATAAAGATGCCATCATCAATTCCTTTCTTCTTACACTTGATCTTCTCCCCCTTTTTGGCATTATCTGGGAAGGGTTCATCCATGAAGAGGACAGTGGGAGGAACTTTTCCAGAGGCACTTTGGATATGAGCCTTGATAGCTTTAATATCTGCCTGAGTATCTTTAAATCTTGACTCCACCATGTTTATCAGCTTTTGTACATGTATGGCATGCTGCTGATCAGCCATCTGCTTTTGTCTTTCCAGCAGTGGTGGGAACATGTTCCATAACGCATTTGCAACAGGTGCCTGTTGTATAGGTGCTTGAGCTAGAGCAGCAGTGGATTGGGCTTTCTGAGCTTTTAACAGCTGCTGCACCATATCCTTTATTTCAGCAACTGAGGTTTCTAGGTTTTCAACCCTGCCCGTCAATTCCTGATATTTTGAATCATCACCCAAGTTAATGGGATCATCTGAATCCCCACCAGCAGTGGTTTTACCAATGTGTGACTTAGGGACTGAATCCCAAAAATCATTCATTGATGCCCCTTGTTCTTGGTACTGGGGACTTCTTTTTTCAGCACTTGATAGCCTTTTAAGTGTACCAGTGGGCAATACAACCTCACTGGTGGTTCTCAGAGGTGCTATTGAAGAAATTGCCTTCAAGGGAGTCTTATGAATGAAACCACTGTCCAAATGTAAACCAGTGGGTTCAACATTTGTAGTGGCTGCTCCACTTGAACTACTGACAGGAGTTACTTGTAACTCCTGGAGTGTAACCTCCTCAGTTGTTGATGGGTTAACAAAGATATCAACATCAGATCCAGTCACTTGTGGGAGTATACTCTCAGTGATAGGTGTTTGAGAGGAACTGGTTTGTGTCTGAGTAATACCGACTGTATGCAACAAAGGTATAATGGATGGTGGTAATGTGGGGGGTGAAGGTAAGGGAGTTGAAAGAGACATGTCCTTGGGATCAGGACTATGGAAGATGGATCCGAGTGGGTCTAGAGCTTCGTATTGTGGGGTCCCTGTGTTTACAACCTGATCCTTTTGTGAGGATGCAGGAGGAGTTTTAGGCAAAGGTGGAGATCTTTCTTCCAACTGCTGTGAGGAAGTAGTAGCAGTGGTTATTGGTGACACTTGTGTTGTCACGGGCATTTGCTCTGGGATCTCATCTTCCAGAGGTGCCTTTGTTTTGGGTTTGGGGGGCTTTCTGGATGTTTTCTTTTTGTTCTTTTTGGTGGTGGCAGGTGTGGGTTTCAAAACAGTGGGTGTGCTGCTTTGATCACCTGGAGCAGTGGGCTCAGCAACCAATACCTGAGGAGCAGTTTCATCTGCTAAATTCTGCTCGGGTACCTCTGCTTTTGTTTTTATAGGTGCCAACATTCTAGAGAATGTTTCAGGCGTTAAACAGTTTATTTTAAAAGAAGCACCTTGTTTGGGCAATTCTGCATCTTCCTTTTCAAATTTTTGTTCAAAATAATAACTTAAAAACCTTGGAAAGAGCAGAAATGCTTTGCTATCAACATTTCTTACCAGATCATCAAAAATTTCCTGGGAATAATTAAAGTTTTCATTGTTTAAAATTGCATATCCCAGACATTGAATTTTTGATGGTATTTCATTAAAAGAAGTTGTTTTATTAGATACACACATCAACAGAGTGTGAAATAAAAACCTTGGTGCAGAAGGGAAGAAACCTTTTTGTAAGGTGTCCCTTTTTGGTTGCTCTGCATAACTCCTATTCATGAAATCCTTTTTCAACTCAGTTTTAGAAAAAGAGGTTTTATCTTTCAGTTCATTGAGTTTGAAGACTTCTGAAATAGATTCTGGAGAGATTTGAATCTTTTTACCCTGTATCGAGGAGTTGATGGCTGTGACAGTGCCTCCTTGTTATTCAAGGGTGGCATTGTTCCAGAACTCTCTCTGGGTTTGTAGATAAATGGGAGCGTCTGCTGTTAACAAAGTTTTATACTTTGATGCAGATAAGGTGTCAATGATGGAGTCGAAGGTGTTGTCGGTTGTGGGTTTTGTGAGTATACCCAAATAGTTGTGAGGGGATTTGTAACGAATTTCTGTGGTTTCAGCGGTCATTTGAGTAGCGTCAGTGGAAGCAGAGGAAGAAGACGGTTTTGATTTTGATTTCGACTTTGATTTCGTCATTTTTGATGAAGAAGATCGAAAAATGTTTTTGGAATTATGAGTGGGAAACTGCTTTGTGAAGAGAATGTTTGGAATTCAATTCGGTGGTGAAGCCCTGTTTGGGGTTTTGATCAGGGTTTTATTTAGGGAAAAAGGAAATACTGACGTGGCAGCGGTTATAATGATCTGACGGCTAAAAACTGACCACGTGCCAACCCCTGATGGAAGAGTAAATAATGGAGGACAGTTGTTTTGGGAACCACTGATGGACCAACCATCAGTAGTTACAACGGTAATAAATGAATCAGTGGGTGATTTTAACTATCAGTGGATAGCACATCAGTGGATAGAACACTGATGTTATACAACAGTGCTTATGAAGAAATTGAAAGAGCAGGGGTTGACTTTCAGCAGTGGACATACTTTAGAAAGCAGATGTTTGAAACACGACAACAATAAAGGGAAAACAATGGTAGAAAATAAAATGAAGACCATTAGTATAACAACTGTTTGTGCAGCAGTTTTTTAACTTTTGACAAATAATTTTAGCATCTGTTTGATCAGATGTGGGGATTGATTTTGTCTTGTATAAGTTCAATATTATGTCCAACATCTGTTATTCTACATAAATGCTATACTCAACAATTTACATTTTGGATGCAAATTATCAATATCATTAATTTGTCAGCAGTTTTTCTAGGAGATTATGTTCTAGGTTTACCACATGTTCATTATTCCTGACAGTGGTTCAACATCCTAGATGATGAAGGCTTCTTTACTAAGGCCACTCATTTTATGTCTAATTATTTGAATTAGAACATGAGAATCTTTAGTAGCTTAAGAATCTATTTGCAATCAATTTTTGATCTGTGATAAACAGACTTGAGTTTGATATGACCTTGACATATGTACCATTTCCTTTTGATCTATTTTTTAGGGATAATAACTTCACACAAAAATAAGGAAATTACACCCTGACCAGAGATGAACTTTTTACTATAAAAAATGAGTGAAAGTACAAAATATATTATATATAAAAAATAATATATCTGGTTTTATTCTGAGAAAAACTTCTGTAAAAATTTTTTGAAAATAACATCAAAAGGATCTGGTGACTTTTCAAATAAGCTCATGATCATATCATTCTCAAGTTATTATGACCACTGTTTAGGATCATTTTCTTGTCAATTGATTGTAAATTCTTCTTTTAAGATTAATCACTGGAGATGCCATTGTTACCTGAACTATTCCTGTATTGATGAATGCACATAATTGCATGATATCCATTGTTTTCCCAGCTTTGGACTCATAAGTGTTTTATGTTTATACTCTTTTTCTTTTGGCTTCAAAAGTTTTGAGATAAACACACTTTTGAGTTTTGTTCATTTTCTTCTTCCCTTTTTACCTTTCCCATTCATAAGTACAGAAGTACTTACTGGGAGATCTTATTTAAGAAAAGCTTAGTCCAGAATCATTTTGCAGCAATGTTGAGAGATCTGGCCACATTTGTACATGTTTTATTACCAATTCTCACATTACGTATGATTTGGACTATTTTGACTGCCGATTTTCTTAATGTATTCTTAACATAATTGATTTTGGTCCTTTTAGAGAAACCTCAACCTGTTTTTCAATACATAAGATTCAATTAACTAAAATTTGGTTTCCCTCTTTTTAGGTTAATAAAAACACTCATGTTTATATGAACATAGGTTTCGTTAATCTGAGGTCCTTACTTTAGTACAAAATATGATGAAATCGTCACAAATTTCATAACAACAGTTGAAATAAATTTTGACTG
The DNA here is from genome assembly GCF_002127325.2 of Helianthus annuus. NCBI lineage: Eukaryota > Viridiplantae > Streptophyta > Magnoliopsida > Asterales > Asteraceae > Helianthus > Helianthus annuus. Next base: position 69,857,400 of record NC_035436.2, read on the forward strand.
AAGATTATCATACCATAGTTATCATACATGTTTCCAGATCTGAAAACTATGGTTGATTTGTGCATGACATCACTTGTTGTTTGAAATTTGTGAATCTTATGACATCTTGGTTGTTTTTACAGAGCTTTAGAATAGTCACTTTGAACATGATTTCTCATTGCTCTGTTTTTCAACTAAATACGGCCAACCTTAGTATCAATGGATTTTGAGCTGAACTGTTACGTCAAATTGATTGTTAGATCGAATTTGACTGCCCGGGCTCTGATACCAATTGTTAGGATCGGAGGCTGTCATGATTGTGCTTGTTTGTATAAATTTGACAAATTAATGAATATAAAATAAGATTAAGTGCAGCGGAAATGAAAAACAAACTTTGTAAACACAATCAAGAGAGAAAATAGTTTAGTAAACAAATGCTTCTCATTAAGTTGAATGATTCAATTACAAATCAAATGATTACAAGCATGCTTACAGAACTATGCTCCCCCTCAGCCTGATACTCCAAGGTTGGTTGCACAAGATGAAAGGATTGGACTGGAGAAGAAGAGTCCACTCAGTCAATCAAATGTAACAGTACAGGGTACTGCTCCATTTATAGGCAAACCAAACCACTGAGGCATCTCAGCTGACGTCACCATGATAGTGACATCTAACAACCTAACAACCTATAAACACTGTTCTATACAAACTACTGATGTTTAACAACTGATTATAAGTACAATACATAACAAGAGAAAACTACTGCTTCACGTTCCGCTGTTGTAGCCTGAGCACTGATGTTGAGCATCAGTGCTTTCTTCAAAGGTGATCAGTCCTTGAATGAGCAGTGCTTGTGTCTTCAGCAGTACTTAGGAAACGACAGTAGATAGAGCAACAGTGTTTGTCTCCAGCAGTCTTTAGAGTTTCATCAGTGCTTGATTCATCAGTTGTTCTAGTGAGCAGTACTTAAGATCTATCAGATGTTAGATTACCACTATCAAGGGGAAAGCCTAGTGCAAACAACTGCTTATTTTGAGTCCACTGTTGTGATCCGGTTTTGGCTTTCATTATCTGTTCCTCTGGTAGGGTTCAATCCCAACAAAAACTCTAATTAATATTAAAGTAACTCGATTTTATACCGTCTAATAAAAACATATTACATACGACCTTACTCATTTCCCAACAAAATTTATGTGAAAACGTACAAAAATTTAATACGTCCGTAAGAATAAGCACTTTGACATGACTCATTTTTGAGAAAAAAAAACTACGTCGAAATGTAAACAACTTGAATTTATACCAACAGGTACATGAAAATAAGCACGTAAAACTTGAGGGGGTCAAATGACAATTTGCAAAGTTTTTAGAAAGTTAAGGAGATATAAGTATCAATATTAAAAGTTGTGAAGGTGTTTAAAAATGTCAAACTTATATGGCAATCCTATAAAACACAAAAAAGTTTTGTGGTCAAAATCAAAAACCTAAATGAAAATAAGCACGTAAAACTCGAGGGGGTCAAATGATAATTTACAAAGTTTTTAAAAAAGTTATGGGAATATAAGTATTAATACTAAAAGTTGTGAAGGTGAGATTAAAAAAGGTCAAACTTATGTGGCAAACCTATAAAAAAACAAAAAGTTTTGTGGTCAAAATCAAAAACTAAATTAAAATAATCACGTAAAACTCGAGGGGGGTCAAATGATAATTTACAAAGTTTTTAAAAAGTTGTGAGGTTATAAGTATCACTACTAAAAGTTGTGAAGGTAAGATTCAAAAATGTCAAATTTATGTGGCAATCCTATAAAAAAACAAAAAATTTGTGATCAAAATTAAAAACCTAAATGAAAATAAGCACGTAAAACTCCAAGGGGTCATATGATAATTTTCAAAGTTTTTAAAAAGTTATGAGATATAAGTATCAATACTAAAAGCTATGAAGATGAGGTTAAAAAAAGTCAAACTTATGTGACAATCCTATAAAAATCAAAAAGTTTTGTTGTCAAAATCAAAAGCCTAAAATGTTCATGTAGCTAACATCTTTATCTTTTATATATACTAGGTTTCCTCCATGTGTTGCGGCGGGGAATTCGCATACGAACCTAACGGTAAAGACCAACATGGAACTACAAAATATAGATGTGTAAAACAACCAAACACAAAATAAAATGCAAGAAATACATGAAAAAAATGGTGACGTGGTGTTGCTAACCCACGTGCCGGAGATTACCAACTCGTAACGGCCACCTGTGTCGCAAGTCGAGATTGTGACATGCAGGGTCATTTGCTGAATCTGAAGTTATGGTTTAATTAACTAGTATAGTGGCAGAGCCTGACCTGTTTTTTAATAAATTTTAAATGGAAACGTATTTAGTTTTTGTAAAAAAAAAATTTAAAAAAAAAATCAATGGGTACCAGTCAGGTTCGTTTTAAAAAAAAATTATGTCTCTCATGTAGTTTTTATAAATAAAAAAAAAACTCATGAACGAATTTTATGAGGAAAATAAAACTATTTAATCAAACCTTTATGAGGAAAGTAAAACTATTTAATCAAACACGTATAATTATTTATAAAGAGGTTAAATAAAAACTAAAAAAACAATAAAAACCTAATTAGAAAAACCTAACAACAAATAAATTATACTGCAACTGCTGACAATTGAATTTATAATTTACCTATATATTAAAAAGAGAAGTGAATGAATAGTAATAATAAATAAATATTAAAATGAGTATTGAATGAAGTAATAAAAATAGAAATGAATGAATAGTATAGGGTACCGGTACCGGTATCAAATTTACCAAACTGAGTGTATTTTCGGTATCCGTTCGGCACCGATATTCATCGGGTATTACCCTCAAATACCGGTGCCATACCAGTACCGACCGTATCAAGCCGTACTGTACCAGGTATATTCGGTACCGGTACCCATTTTTTGGGATTTCGCTAACGGTATTTTCGGTACCGGTTGGTACCGAGCTCATCAAATCCTGTAGCAAATAGCAATGCAAGTAATTGCACAGTTTAGATTACTTTTCATACACACAGTAAGTAAACTGTATTTCGTTTGAATGAGGTTTTATATACACAACAACTTATTTTGCTTTATTTTTTGTCTTTTTATGTAATGAATGAATTGTAGCATGTAAAATTAACTTGGATATTTAGATTATTGATGAGCAAATCGTATCAAATCCTGTAATCAAACCGGTATCGTATCGGTACCAAATTTACTATACCAAATCATTTTCGGTACCAATTTGGTACCCACCTTTTGGCGTTTTCAGAATCGTTACTTTCGGTTCGACACCGGTCTAGCACCATACCTATATTTATTGATTTTTACCTTCAAATACCATACCGTATTGTATCGAGCATTTTCGGTGCCGGTACCTAATTTCAATGATTTTCCGGATCGGTACATTCGGTGCCGTTACAGGTACTGATCTCATCCATATTTTAACGTGTTAGCACCGTAATAACTGAACTGAAAACAGCTGAATTTTCAACGTGTAGGACGTGTGGGTCCTATTATTATTATATATTAGGTTATTTAAAATCGATTTTTTTAGGATGGATTGACTATCATTTTCACGACATTTTTATTTATGTTTTGATATTTGGTATCTGTTTGCCGTTACTGACACGCGTTTTGCAGTCATTGGGTCCCCGGCACAACGCGCGGGCGGAATTTAACTAGTATAATTTAATTTTAATTATCAAACAAAATCAATGTTGCAATAATAACATTAGCTACAGTGATTTAGTGATGTTGTTTAAAATATTATACTTGTCTAAGACCCTGCGAGTTTCGCGGGTGGCTTAACACACAAATATATTGTAACACCCCGTGTTACCGAATGTCAAAGTCAAAGTCAAAGTTTGACTTCTTTGACTGTAATTAGTCTATTCTATGTTTTATGTTTTGTATTATGTGGAGTAAGTGTTATTAATCAAAGTAATCGAACGAATCAAAAGTTAATCGACGCGAAACGCTTTACGACTGTGAATAGTAGGAAGTAACAATGCGAAAAAGTTAATCAATCAATAATCAAGCTAATCGAATCATCAATCAAACTCGAAACTCGAATTATGCGAATTTGGTGTATATTACGTGTGTGTGTCTGCCTTACGTGTTACCTGTGCGTGTTTACTTTATGTTATGTGTGGTGATCAATCGAATCGAAACTCGAAACTCAATCGAACTCAATCGAAATCGAATTATGATGAATGGTAGCGAAAGGATAGCGTGAAATATAGATGCTTGTATGTAGATATAGTGGTTGGGATTAAAAGTAATTTGAATCGGAAACTCTATCATACTCGAATCGCCTTCAATCGGAATCGAAATATCAGAAATCATCGCACCGAACGCTCAAAGCAGGCTGTGAATCGATCAGGCTCCTAGCCGATTGAACAGCCCAGCCGATCGGACGAACTGTCCTATCGAGCAGGTTGTCCGATTGGGATGGCTGGCCGATCGGCTAGCTCTTTCCCCTTTTGGAAGCCTATAAATAGGTCTGTCATTGTCATTCTTTCCACTTTTGGAAACCCTCTGACCGACCAGCTCGTGTTCTTCACTATTTCTCAGATTTCTCTAAATCCCGGTAAGATTTCATCCTAAATCTTGTACGATTTTGATCTACGCACACTCCTACACCTTTCTATCTTTTTAATCTTGATTTCTAACCGTGAAATCATCAAGATCTAAGTGTTCTAGGATGATGTCATCATGGCGTTCTTCAAGAACTTCATGATTTGGCCTCAATCCACCAAGAATCACTTGGATCTAGCCGATTTCCACATAAACAAACTAAGATCTATCACAGATCTGAACATTTACATGATGTGAAGGTTGAAAGAAGGATTTCCAACTTTCTTTCAACTCTTTTACACTCAACGCCTTCAAACCGGTAGAAACGGAGCTTGAGCCAACTCACTAATCATTCTAATGGTGGTGTGGTTCAAGATTCGGGTTCTATCTACGAGGTCCACCGATTTCGGGTTTAAACGTTAAACTACCGTTCTGAACCATTCACCGGCCGGACATTGGGTGATTCCTGTCCGAGCAGGGGAAACGAGTAAGAACGAAGTTGCCATGGTTCAGCTCGTTGTCAAAATACCTCGATATAACGTCAGACAATCAGAACAGCCAAGTATTAGACGAACAGGCCGATTAGGTCAGAATGCCGACCGATCGAACAGGCTGTTCGAACGAACAGCCCAACCGATCGGACATGTTAGCCGATCGACCAGGCCAGCCGATCAGCTAGCACATGGGCCCACACTTTAACAGTTTCATGAAGTCTAGTATTGAATGAAGTGCTGTTCGATCGAACTACGGTTTGGGTTGAATTACTCTTCGGATCATGAGATACTATGCTGCAAACACTTAATCGATTTTCAACTCGTTCGACGTATTGGAGTGCCACCCGATTGAACATGCTGTCCGATCAGGTGACATCCTGCTGGGGACTTACTACTGAAGTGTCTAACCGATCGGTTAAGCCGACCGACCGACCGAACAGACCGTTCGATCGATCGACCTGAAAGGTAAGAACACTTCAAGGTTCTCAAATACCACAACGAAAACCTCAAAAGGAGAAGCCATCATACGCAAACACATCCTACTCAAAGGAAGAAACAATCCACTCGAACAGTCCAACCGACCGAGCCTACCGGCTGATCGAACAGGCTGTCCGAACGGACTGTCTCACCGAACGAACACCCCGTTCGATCGAACCTACAGTTCGATTGACCAGGCTGTTCGACCCATCATCACTCGTTTCCATTTAGCGCGTTACTCAACGTTATACTATCGAACTATTCAGGCTAAACCTACTCTCAAGCGCTCCCTTCAATCTATCAATCAATCGATGTGAGTATACTCAAACCCTTTTTGCTTTAGCACTTTTGGGTGTTACATACTTTACTTATCAAAAATCACAATCGAACACACTACTCAATTATTTAAAGGCTAACCGTTCTGCATATATTACGTGACTAAATGAATGCTTGTTGTTATGTTTACACGTGGAATGTTGTCTACCTGCCTTAATGACGTAGTACTATAGTTTGGACTCAGCACCCGTTCACACGGGGGTTGTTAAGGACAATTACTTGCATGGATTACGGTGGTAATCATGTATTGCGAACTGTCTCGGATAGTCAACCCACAGTCATTGGTATCGATAGATCCATGTCGATAATTAACATGCATCGTTTTCCTCTGTGTACGTGCTGGTTATGCGTAAACTATTTCGAACTCTATATGCTATTATCAAACTTGTATGCTCACCTTTACATTTTATGTATTGACTTTATTTTAACGTATGTGACAGGCAATTAGGATGCTTATCTGCTAGGAAGGCGAGCTTAGAATAAGCGTCTAGAGCATAGTTGTCTGTAGATCTTGCAGATCGAGTCTCTAGAAGCAATTGAACAATTTTTATATTTATGTTAAATCTGAGTTGTCGGAACAGAATATTTGACTAGTTGTTATCTGTAATAAGTTGTTTTACTATTTGGGATACGGTATGGGACGTATTAATTAAACTAAATAGTAATGATAGTTGTTGTGGAAACTTCTGGACAATCTGTTTCGCTCAGTGCCATGCCCCGATGATTCCGCCATCGGTTGGGGTGTGACAGATTGGTATCAGAGCCATAACTATAGGGAATTAGGCTAGATACGACCTAGTCCGGGTCGCTGTCGTAGAGACCTAGACTATAGTTAGGAACCAACAGACCAAGCTTATGTGCTATACCCAGCTATTTCTCGCTATCACTACACTCGAATAATCAAATAGAGTCAAGCGTTTTAGTCAGGAATAGGTGTGAAAACCGCAAACTCTCGACTAAATTGCTTGGTCAATGCTGATTTTATCAATTCATCAATGATTTCTTCATTAATTTCTCAAAACCAACAAGGAGAATTATACCAAATCAGGAGTGAAATCCATATTTTGATGAATAATCTCCTCAATTTTACTAAAACAAGGAAGAAGTTGCTAAGCTAGGGGTGAGACCCTAACCTTGACAATTTGTTCCGGATTTTATTTTCTCACCAAAGCCTCGAGGGACTCCAACGACCTGAACTCACAAGTATGACCTAAGGAATGCGTGTTGAATGCCCAAGAATCGAGGCAGCAACGCGAACCCGAAAGTCAAAAAAGTGACGACAAGTCCACTGCGAATAGTCGAATCGCTTTGGGTAGTCGATGTCTAGTAGCCGCAGACAATCTATTCCTCGATTTTATGTGTTTCAATTATGAGCTTGCAACTGCCAACTCTGATAACTCGTTGATTTTATGTGTTTTGAGTGTACTTGTCTGTTTACGTGTTTTAATTTTGAAAGTTATTCGATTTCCGCTATCACTTCGATCGACACACACGACTCGTATTGCTATTCTATCTCAAGACGCTAACAAGTCGCTGCAATTTTAGACAAAATTATGCTATGATTATGCTATACTACTCGATATGCTATTCGCGATCACTATATTCGAACGACACGCGAACTTGGAAGGATAGGTTTCTGTATTCTGAATGCATCTGTGATTAAATGCGTAGGTGTTTATGTGTTTATGTGCTTCTGTGATTCTGTGCTCTATGTGCTTCTGTGATTACGTGAATCTGTGGTTTTGTGCCTATGTGATTATGTGATTCATGCCTTATCGTGTTCCTGAGCTTTAGTAAGTAGTAGACGTGTAAGGTAAGATTCGATTTGTTGTGTCTGAGACCTACGACAATGTCCATTGCAGACCATGTCGTCATCTGGACACCGAACCCCTCTTACTCGCCAAGAAAAGAGAGACAAGCGTCTCGCTGCTATCATCGCCAAGCAAGTGGCAAAAGCTGTGAGCGAGGTGTATGAAAACGTCAGCAAATCATCTGAGGAGTCGCGAACCAATGCTCCTAAAGATGCTAACAAGACCGTTTTCAGCTTCAAACAGTTTAAGGCATGCGGACCAAAAGAGTTTACTGGAGAAGATGGCCCTACCGCCATCTTTCAATGGTTTGATTCGGTTGAAGTCACTCTGCGCCAAAGTGGCTGTCCTGAAAATCTCCATACCCTCAATGCGACTGGTGTCTTCCAGTCCCGAGCCCTAGACTGGTGGACGACCGAACGAAACAAACGCGGGAATGATGCAGCTTATGAGCTGACTTGGGAAGAGCTGAAGGCCATCATGATGGACGGATTCTGCCCTCCCCATGAACGCCAAAAGCTGGAGGACGAGTTTTGGAACATCAAGCAGAAGGACGGAGACAACGTTGCTTTAACTGCTCGCTTCAAGCAGCTTAGCATCATCTGTCCCGATCAAGTCAAGACGCCAGACATGGACATCAAGAATTACATTCGAGCTCTGCCTGATTGTGTTGCCGACTCTGTTCATGCCGCCAAGACATCATCAATCGAGGAGACTTACTTGCTTGCCGCCGAGATCAATGACAAGCGGGTAAAGTCTGGTTTCTGGGATAAGCCATCCAAGTCTCTGCATCAAGCTACTACAGTAGCGACCGCCGACTCCACTGCTCAACCCTCCAAGTCATCACGCCGAAAGAAGAAGCACAACAACAGCAGCTCCAGCAACAAGAACTGTGCTGTTACAACAACTGCTGCCCCTCTGCAAGCCGTACCGGCTCAGCAGCAGTCTCATCACCGACCAGCTCCAGTGACCAATGCACCGCCAGCAAAGCGTGCTTACATAGGTCCCCACCCGCTCTGCCCGACATGCTCATATCATCATATGGTGGGAATTGCCTGTCGTTTCTGCGGTCACTGTAATCTCTATGGTCATTTCACTGCGAACTGTCGCTATGGTCCTCGTCAAGCCCAGTTCAAGCCGCAGCTCATCAAGCTCTACTCCTAGCCCCTCAAGGCCAACCCGCAGCTCAAGCACCCGCGGTCAATGCTCGAGTCTGCTTTGCATGTGGAGACCCTAGCCACTTTGCAAACATGTGCCCGAACAAGGTGGTGAAACAAGAGCCCCAACAGCAGCAGCAACCGCCTCAACAGCAGCAGCAAGCAGCCCGTACCAGATTCTTCAACATCAATGCTCGTCAGGCCCAGGCTGACAACAATGTGGTTAATGGTATGTTCCTTGTGAATGGTATTTATGCATCGTGTTTGTTTGATACTGGAGCCGATAACTGCTTTGTGTCGTTTGAATTCGAGAAGCTCCTTAGTCGTAAGCGCTCTTATCTCCCCTCGTCATTCGAAGTCGAAGTCGCTTTTGGAAGAACTGTCGCCGTTAACTCTGTTCTTTGTGATTGTACCCTAGAGCTCAACAATCATATCTTCCCTATCGACCTTATTCCAATGCAACTCGGAAGCTTTGACATCATAGTAGGCATGGACTTTCTTCACGAAAACTATGCTGAAGTTGTGTGCTTTGATAAAATGATTCGATTCTCGCTCGCGAATGGTGATCTATTATGTGTGTACGGTGAAACAGCTTCGAAAGGTCTCAAGCTCATGTCATGCATCCAAGCTAGAAAATATCCCCGCAAGGAATACAGAGCTTTCTTGGCCAACATTGTAGTTCCAGAGAAGGAGAAGAAAAGGAAGGCAGAAGTCAAGGACGTTCTAGTGGTTCGTGAATTTCCTCAGGTGTTCCCTGATGATCTTCCTGGACTACCGCCAAGTCATGATATCGACTTTCGTATCGACCTCATTCCTGGAGCTAATCCCGTAGCCAAAGCCCCTTACCGACTCGCGCCATACGAAATGCGGGAACTTTCAAACCAACTCCAGGAGTTACTCGAAAAAGGCTTTATTCGCCCGAGCACCTCTCCTTGGGGTGCACCAGTCCTTTTCGTTAAAAAGAAGGATGAGTCGTTCAGGATGTGCATCGACTATCGGGAGTTGAATAAGTTAACCATCAAGAACCGTTATCCTCTACCTCGAATCAACGACTTATTTGATCAGCTGCAAGGTGCCAAGTGTTTCTCGAAGATCGATCTACGTTCAGGCTATCATCAATTGCGCATTCAAGAGGAAGACATCCCCAAAACCGCTTTTCGTACTCGATACGGCCACTATGAATTTGTTGTCATGCCTTTTGGTTTAACTAACGCACCCGCGGTTTTCATGGATCTGATGAATCGCGTGTGTAAGCCATTTTTAGACCGTTTCGTCATTGTGTTCATCGACGATGTCTTGATCTATTCCAAATCGAAAGCCGAACACGCGCAACATCTACGTTTGGTTCTCGAGTTACTTCAGGGGAATCAACTCTATGCCAAGTTCTCCAAGTGCGAATTCTGGCTAGAGGAGGTTCAGTTTCTGGGTCACATCGTTAATAGTCAAGGTATTCATGTCGATCCCGCGAAGATTGAAGCAGTTAAGAGATGGATTACGCCTAATAACCCGTCCGAAGTTCGTTCTTTTCTCAGACTAGCAGGCTATTATCGACGGTTTATCGAAGGATTCTCTAAGATCGCTGTGCCGCTTACCGCCCTTACTCATAAAAACAAGCCTTTTGTTTAGGGAACCGAAAAAGAGTCTGCTTTCCAAACCCTCAAGTATATGCTTTGCAATGCTCCTATTCTCACGTTGCCCGATGGAAACAACGATTTCATTGTCTATTGTGATGCTTCCAACCTTGGCCTTGGCTGTGTTCTTATGCAACGGGACAAGGTTATAGCTTACGCATCTCGTCAGCTCAAAATCCATGAGAAGAACTATACAACCCATGATCTCGAGCTAGGCGCAGTTGTTTTTGCATTGAAGAATTGGTGACACTACCTGTATGGTACCAAGTGTACGATCTTCACCGATCACAGGAGTTTACAACACATCTTTAATCAGAAGGAACTTAACATGCGTCAACGCCGATGGGTAGAACTTCTTAACGATTACGACTGTGAGATTCGCTATCACCCAGGCAAGGCAAATGTTGTTGCCGACGCACTCTGCCGACGGAGTTATTTTCTCGGTATTCGCAATACCCAAGCCCATCATGATCTCGAAACCCTTATCCACGAAGCCCAACATGCTTGCTTTAATGAACGCACTTTGAAGAAAGAGAGGATCTATCACGATGGAGCTCACCTGGTAAGCAAAGCCAATGGGATTTTCTATTATCTGGACCGAATTTGGATCCCTAAGCAGACCGATTTGGGAAAGATTATAATGGACGAAGCCCACAAATCCCGATATTCGATTCATCCCGGTGCCGATAAAATGTACCAGGATCTTCGCTATAAGTACTGGTGGCCGGGCATGAAACGGGATATTGCCCTTTATGTTGGAAGTTGCCTGACCTGTGCGAGAGTTAAGGCTGAACATCAACGACCTTCTGGCTTACTCGAACAACCTCCAATCCCTATATGGATGTGGGAGAGTATAGCTATGGATTTCATAACCAAACTTCCGCCCACGCCATTAGGTCACGACAACATTTGGGTTATAGTTGATCGTCTGACCAAATCAGCCCACTTTTTGCCAATACGGGAAGACTACAAGGTAGAACGACTAGCCCGAATCTACACCGACGAGATCATTTGTAATCATGGTACGCCTCGTGACATCATTTCGGATCGTGATGCTCGGTTTACTTCGCGATTATGGGAAACGTTTCAAGCAGCTCTCGGTACGTCGCTTAACCTGAGTACCGCATTCCATCCTCAAGCCGACGGACAGACTGAAAGAATGATCCGTACTCTTGAAGACATGCTACGTGCGTGTGTCATAGACTTCAGTGGTAGTTGGAACAGATACCTACCGTTAGTCGAATTCTCGTACAACAACAGCTATCATACCAGCATACAAATGGCACCATTCGAGGCCTTATATGGAAGAAGATGTCGATCGCCGATTGTGTGGCACGAGATCGGTCATTCGCAACTAACTAGTCCCGAGCTACTACAAGAGACGACTGACAAAATCCTCCAGATTCGAGACAACTTGTCAAAGGCCAGGGATAGACAGAAAAGTTACGCCGATAGAAGACGCAAGCCCCTTGAATTTGACGTTGGCGACTACGTACTCCTAAAGGTATCACCTTGGAAGGGTGTGGTCAGATTCGGCAAGAAAGGGAAACTAGCGCCTCGATATGTTGGACCTTTTAAGATTCTGGAAAGAATCGGAAAAGTCGCCTACAGACTTGAACTACCGGAGGAACTTAGGAACGTCCACCCAACTTTCCATGTGTCAAACCTCCGAAAATGCCTAGCTGATCATGATCTGATTATACCTCTCGACGACCTTCAAGTCAACGAAACGCTGCATTTCGTGGAAAAGCCTGTCGAAATCATGGATCGCCAAACCAAGCAACTCAGACGCTCGCGCATCCCAATCGTGAAAGTCCGATTGGAAGGCAAACGAGGCACAGAGTTCACTTGGGAACTCGAAAATGACATGAAGGCTAAGTACCTGCAGTTGTTCAAATGAAGATCTGAAGCGAGAAATTGGTAAAATCATTCACGGTGCTGTGCAGCTTTCAGCCTAATTTCGGGACGAAATTCCCTAAACAAGGGGAGGCTGTAACACCCCGTGTTACCGAATGTCAAAGTCAAAGTCAAAGTTTGACTTCTTTGACTGTAATTAGTCTATTCTATGTTTTATGTTTTGTATTATGTGGAGTAAGTGTTATTAATCAAAGTAATCGAACGAATCGAAAGTTAATCGACGCTAAACGCTTTACGACTGTGAATAGTAGGAAGTAACAATGCGATAAAGTTAATCAATCAATAATCAAGCTAATCGAATCATCAATCAAACTCGAAACTCGAATCATGCGAATTTGGTGTAGGTTACGTGTGTGTGTGTGTGCCTTACGTGTTACCTGTGCGTGTTTACTTTATGTGATGTGTGGTGATCGATCGAATCGAAACTTGAAACTCAATCAAACTCAATCGAAATCGAATTATGATGAATGGTAGCGAAAGGATAGCGTGAAATATAGATGCTTGTATGTAGATATAGTGGTTGGGATTAAAAGTAATTTGAATAGGAAACTCTATCGTACTCGAATCGTCTTCAATCGGAATCGAAATATCAGAAATCGTCGCACCGAAAGCTCAAAGCAGGCTGTGAATCAATCAGGCTCCTAGCCGATCGAACAGCCCAGCCGATCGGACGAACTGTCCGATCGAGCAGGCTGTCCGATCGGGATGCCTGGCCAATCGGCTAGCTCTTTCCCCTTTTGGAAGCCTATAAATAGGCCTGTCATTGTCATTCTTTCCACTTTTGGAAACCCTCTGACCGACCAGCTCGTGTTCTTCACTATTTCTCAGATTTCTCTCAATCCCGGTAAGATTTCATTCTAAATCTTGTACGATTTTGATCTATGCACAGTCCTACACCTTTCTATCTTTCAAATCTTGATTTCTAACCGTGAAATCATCAAGATCTAAGTGTTCTAGGATGATGTCATCATGGCGTTCTTCAAGAACTTCATGATTTGGCCTCAATCCACCAAGAATCACTTGGATCTAGCCGATTTCCACATAAACAAACTAAGATCTATCACAGATCTGAACATTTACATGATGTGAAGGTTGAAAGAAGGATTTCCAACTTTCTTTCAACTCTTTTACACTCAACGCCTTCAAACCGGTAGAAACGGAGCTTGAGCCAACTCACTAATCATTCTATAGGTGGTGTGGTTCAAGTTTCGGGTTCTATCTACGAGGTCCACCGATTTCGGGTTTAAACGTTAAACTACCGTTCTGAAACATTCACCGGCCGGACATTGGGTGATTCCTGTCCGAGCAGGGGAAACGAGTAAGAACGAAGTTGCCATGGTTCAGCTCGTTGTCAAAATACCTCGATATAACGTCAAACAATCAGAACAGCCAAGTGTTAGACGAACAGGCCGACCAGGTCAGAATGCTGACCGATCAAACAGGCTGTTCGAACGAACAGCCCAACCGATCGGACATGTCAGCCGAACGACCAGGCCAGCCGATCGGCTAGCACATGGCCCCACACTTTAACAGTTTCATGAAGTCTAGTATTGAACGAAGTGCTGTTCGATCGAACTACGGTTTGGGTTGAATTACTCTTCGGATCATGAGATACTATGCTGCAAACACTTAATCGATTTTCAACTCGTTCGACGTATTGGAGTGCAACCTGATCGAACATGCTGTCCGATCAGGTGACATCCTGCTGAGGACTTACTACTGAAGTGTCTAACCGATCGGTTAAGCCGGCCGACCGAACAGACCGTTCGATCGATCGACCTAAAAGGTAAGAACACTTCAAGGTTCTCAAATACCACAACGAAAACCTCAAAAGGACAAGCCATCATACACAAACACATCCTACTCAAAGGAAGAAACAATCCACTCGAACAGTCCAACCGACCGAGCCTACCGGCCGATCGAACAGGCTGTCCGAACGGACTGTCTCACCGAACGAACACCCCGTTCGATCGAACCTACAGTTCGATCGACCAAGCTGTTCGACCCATCATCACTCGTTTCCATTTAGCGCATTACTCATCGTTATACTATCGAACTATTCAGGCTAAACCTACTCTCAAGCGCTCCCTTCAATCCATCAATCAATCGCTGTGAGTACACTCGAACCCTTTTTGCTTTAGCACTTTTGGGTGTTACATACGTTACTTATCAAAAATCACAATCGAACACACTACTCAATTATTTAAACGCTAACCGTTCTGCATGTATTAAGTGACTAAATGAATGCTTGTTGTTATGTTTACACGTGGAATGCTGTCTATCTGCCTTAACGACGTAGTACTATAGTTTGGACTCAGCATCCGTTCACACGGGGGTTGTTAAGGACAATTACATGCATGGATTACGGTGGTAATGATGTATTGCGAACTGTCTCGGACAGTCAACCCGCAGTCATTGGTATCGATAGATCCATGTCGATAATTAACATGCATCGTTTTCCTCTGTGTACGTGCTCGTTATGCGTAAACTATTTCGAACTCTATATGCTATTATCAAACTTGTATGCTCACCTTTACATTTTATGTATTGACTTTATTTTAATGTATGTGACAGGCAATTAGGATGCTTATCTGCTAGGAAGGCGAGCTTAGAATAAGCGTCTAGAGCATAGTTGTCTGTAGATCTTGCAGATCGAGTCTTTAGAAGCAATTGAACAATTTTTATATTTATGTTAAATCTGAGTTGTCGGAACAGAATATTTGACTAGTTGTTATCTGTAATAATTTGTTTTTACTATTTGGGATACGGTATGGGACGTATTAATTAAACTAAATAGTAATGATAGTTGTTGTGGAAACTTCTGGACAATCTATTTCGCTCAGTGCCATGCCCTGATGATTCCGCCATCGGTTGGGGTGTGACATATATAACTTAAAATTGTTGAAATAATCCTTTGAAAAAAATAAACGTTCGAGTAACAAAATCCATCACTCTACCCACGGGTACGTAATGTATCAAACGAAGTTAAAACAGAAAAAGTAAGAAAATGGATTTCATATCTAACATTTTTTTTACAAACCTTTAGGAAGTGACTGGGCCTTCTATATGATTTAGATAGCTGATCATGTGTTTACCCCATTGTAGTGATTCCTTCCCTGTGCTTTATATCAGTATGACTTCCCTTAAAGTTTCATCCATTCCCACATCTTAAATGTATTCTTTCAAAGTTTTAGAATATTATCATCAAAACATTAGTTTATATAATAATAATAATAATAATAATAATAATAATAATAATAATAATAATAATAATAATAAACACAGTATTATAAAACTCAGTCATTTTCAACCCATTCACAATATTAAAAAGTGTTTGGCTTAGTTAAAGTTGGTCTGGATTACAATATAACTAAAGTAAATTTTGACACTAACAAAAATCATCACAAGTTGACAACTGAAATTATCCGGTGGACTTTTGTTGACATAATAATACAGTCCCATAAACGAAACCAGACTCCAACCCAGACACAAATTGAGACCAAGATGAGGACATGAACCTGGAATTTAAGCACATCTTGATGGTTTGTTTTCATGTGTATTAACATCACAACTTGTGATATCAAATTTATTATTCATGGGCTACAGAGGTTCTTGAGATCCTCTTCCTGGGCGTACCAAGTCGGTATTATTTTTGATAAATGAGGATACAGATCTTTGTATGAGTTCCTTATTATCCCTTCTGCAACACCTGTTGCTAGTGATACATCTGCATAAACCCACGTTTCTTGACTCAGTAACAATAATATTTCCAAAACAGAATGAACATATATCGTCAAGAACACAGTACGTGGAAGCAAGTTTACCTTTGAGGGGTTTCTGGTGGCTGTGGAGAAAAGAAACAACAGGCCGAAACCAGTCGCCGGAACTGGAAAGCTCGCTGTGGAGAACTCGCTCTCGAACGTCGCTGGAGTGATGTCTGGTGGCTGTGGAGAAAAGAAACAGCAGGCCATTAGCGATTTCATATGTGTAGGGCATAGGGGTAATTTTGTAATTTTGTTTTGGAAAAGTTATAAGCAACTCAAAAGTCACAATACCCTGACTTCTTAAAACTGACTTTTTCTTCCTATACAAAAAGTCATTTTGAAAAGCGTACAAAGTCATAAAACACCACAATTTCAGCCATAAAACACACTAAAAAAACCCACAAATAACAAAGTGAAGATCACTAAAACACAATATCCAAACCCTAACATTCCATAAAAACTTCAAACACATCATCGTGGAACTATGAATATAAAACACAACATGATCAACATAAAACACAATAATGTTAGTCATTCGATAATCAAAGCCTTATCATCCAAAACACAACACAAAACCCACATATATGGTGTTTTAGTAATCTTCACTTTGTTATTTGTGGGTTTTAAGTGTGTTTTATGGTTGACATTATGGTGTTTTATGACTTTTTACACTTTGTAGAAAAAAATGGACTTTGTAGCCAACTCCCACCCATATTATATAATAACTAGCTTAAGGACCCGTGTATTACACGGGTTGATTAAAGATAATATTTCTTCATCATCGTCGTTTACAAAAAATGTTATGAATATATACACGTCTTGAAACGGATCATGTAAAAACTTTTTATTAGCCATCAATATGCAGACATCACAATTCGTTGAAAATCTCTTTATATACCACATTAGTTGTTTTATCTGTAGGTTTTCCGTTGTTGTCAAGTATGAGTAGTTTGACCCCATCTCTTGTTTTCACCGTTGATAAGGCAACATACAATTGACCATGAGAGAAGACCGGTTGTTTGAGGCACAAACCAACTCTTGAAAGCGACAAACCTTGACTTTTGTTGATCGTCATTGCAAAACATACGGCCAGTGGAAATTGCCTCCTTTGAAAAGTAAAAGGAATCTTTTTATCAGAAGGGATCAAGTTTATTCGAGGTATATATGTGCAACTACCAATATTTGCACCGGATATTATCTCGACTTCTATTACACAGTTGTACAACTTTTTTTACTTGTAGCCTTGTACCGTCGCACAATCCATTCCGTTGGTTAATATTCCGTAATAACATTACTGGAACACCAACTTTAAGCACTAACCTATGATTTGGTAAGTCTGATATTTTAAGACCATTGAGCACATCCGGAGAGTATATTCTTTGTTGTGTAGAATTTACATCTTCAGACGGACAAAGACTGTCAGAGCTAAGATACTCTTTTTCTTCACCAGGAAACATTGCTAGCAACCTGTCATTAATCTCATGAACAACATCATTCTTAGATGCATCATCTGAACGACTGTTAGGAAAATGTTATCAAATATTATTAAAATTGTCGTAAAATATAAATGTTAAGGTAAATAAATAGATTTATGCTAACAATATGCAATGGATATTACCTAAATATCGATTGCCTGTATGAAATTTCATTCTCAGTATCGTTTATGTATAGTTGGCAAAATTTTGGTTGACTTCCATTGTTTGGCATAAGACTTCCAATTGTATGATAATTCTCACCGCTAATTCTAAAGCAAAAAGTAGCATTGCCTCTGTTAACCGTCGAATCAACCTTACCACCCATTGAAGTAAATGCGAACATTGAATTGTAACGTCGAATATTTTTCAAAAAGTGCTTGCTTTCCTCATTTTTGTTACCAAATAGGATTCGATAACTTCCTCTGGCATCTTTGTAATCTGGAAGCTCTACTATGCCATAAGAACAACATAAGAAATAACAAACTTTTCCATCCTTGTTTCTTCCTTTTTCTTTTTCTGCATCCCATAACTTTGCGTTACATACTTCACAAGTAACGCATTGGTCACCATGATCTAAATAATCTGTTTCGAAAATTAATAAAAAAGTATATAACTGTTATTTAACCAACAAAAGAACATATATTCGACACATTTAATACTTTATGGAGGCAAGAATACAAATTATTAGAAATGTACCTTTTGAAACACCTTTGAAGGGATCTTGATCTACAATTTGATCTGTAGTAAAATCCATAATTGGTATTGGAGATGTAATTCGTGGTCTGCCAATTAACTTATGTTTTCCGGATGACTACCTTTCAAAAGAAGAATTTTGAAGCATACTGGAGGTGCCAGTGAATGACGTAAGGTTAAAAGAAATATGACCCGAAGTAGCGTCTGTTGGTTGAGTACCATTATTCGTAGGACATCTTACATTACCTATTAAGATATATAAACAAAGTTTTTTTAATAATCTTCATGATATTAATTAATATAAACAACATCGACATATATCAAAGTTAATAAGTATTTACTTGTTGGCATGAATGATCCAGTTCCATTAGGCATGACATTTGGGGTTGCTTCTAGATCAGAAGAGGTCTATAAATTGCTATTGGTATCTGATATCCTATGTCTCTTAGCAGATCTTCTATTGTTCAAATTTACTTTCCTTAATCGACTGTTATCTATATATACAAATTCGAAAATATTGGGAGATAAAGAAAGCATAAAAATAAAAGATACGATTAGGCTAAATTAAACATAGATAGCAATATTGTGAAATGCAAGTTTAGTAAAATATGTTACTTGAAAGATGACTATTACAAATTAAAAAAGAATAATAATAACTAACCTTCCGATAAAACCGATAACTCTTGTATAACAGTCGGAATAGTAGACGGAGTTGGTATCGAATCAGTCGTTGTGTCCATTGTATGGACAAAATGTGATGGACATCCATGTAAGTTAGACCTTTTGTTATCCAATAATACTTTCCTTATTTTCCAACTCTGTTTTGCCTGATCTTAAGTAACAATGAGGATGACAACTACAACAACAATAACATACACAGAAATTAATAATTAAAGTCACAATGCAAAATACTGATGTGTTTTAAATATACAAAAAAATATGGAAAAAATACCTAAAGACATACTTAATATTCAAGTACAAACACAGGAAAATTAAACATATCGTGAATTAGTACCGTTAGTAATGGTCGATAACGGCCTTCTTCCTCTACGAACTGTAAAGGAATTAAAAAAATACAAAGTTTAGCAAAACACATTAAATTAAATGTTAACATATACATAGTAAAAAACAAAGGTAACACAATATATAAAATTTAGTTTATTTTCTTCGTGAACTAAAAAGTTCAGTTATGTATTAGATACTAATATCTATCCTTAAATAATAACTTATGGTATTACCACTTACCAGTTGTAATATTGGAGGGTGGATTAGTATGAAGGATGGCTGAAACATCTGTAATTATAATGATTAAATTATATTTAAACCTGTACATAAAAAATTTAATGAAAGCGGATTCGAGTGTTAAATTTACGACATTACCGCTTGAAACGTTTTCCTTTCCTGTATTGTAAGATACAAATGAGCAGTGGTTGTTTTTTTCTTTTAGACATTCCTGAAATTATGATGTGATACGATGTAAGAATACGAAAACCCAAAATTTTAATCAAGTTTAAATGCAGTTAAGTATGAGATTCTTATCATTCATACTATTAGATACTAATTGATACGTAATTTATGTTATCCTAAATTACCATTATACAACCAAACAATAGATGCATGACAAAAATTAGAAATATTATAAAACGATAAAACGAATGAGAATAACACATTACTGCAAATGCTGTATTACAAAAAATGAAAAAAACAATATATAATAAGAAGGTCTTTTGTTATTCATGTTAAGAAAGGATATAATATCAAAACCTTGAAACATTAAACATAGTTTGAAAAACCAAACACAAATCAATTTCATCATAAAATAATAATACAAAGGATAATTAATAATATCTCTTTACTAATATAAAGATCACAAACTACAATAAATGTAAACCGACATACATAAAAAAAATGCAAAGGCTGATCAACACTATCATATCTTATTGATATATATATATGTGTATATATATATATATATGTATATATATATGTATATATATATGTATATGTATATATATATGTATATATATATGTATATGTATATATATATATATGTATATATATATATCACAAACCACAATAAATGATTAATAATATCATCCTCCACTGATATAACAATGAAAAAGCATAATAAACAAAAAACAATATACATAGTCGGTAACAAATTAACATCAAGTGAACACATAAAACTTTTGAATGATAATCATAAAAAAACCGACGTAAAATAACTAGAAATCAACGTACATAAAAAAATGCAAAAGCTAACTAATAATATCATCTCTTATTGATATAACGATAACAAACGACAATAAAGATAACCCGCCACACATAGTGGGTAAAAAACCAACATCAATTAATGGCATAAAAGTTCTGAATACGATTGAAAGAAAAAAAACATAGAAAATTGTTCGAAAACACTGAGATGACTATTAGATTCGTGAGACTACTTTTCAAGCTTTGGCTTCAAAAGCCCCACATTCACATTCGAGTCTTCATCGTTCTCACCATAACTCTTACGCGGTTTAGTTGACGACTGAGAAGAACATAAATCCACATCATAAACGGCATCCAAATTACGCTTAAGTTCATTCTCCAGCATCTTCACAGAACAACTATTATCAGGTCCGGAGGGTGTAGTAAACATGTTATTGTTCAAATTAGACATCGGAGTGTCTTCATCACCAGTACGGGAAACAGAATCCTGTAAATAAAAACTAAAAAGGTAAAAAACAATTGATAAAAGAAGCTGAATGAGAAAATGTTTAACCAATAGTGAATTCCAAAATTCGTTTGACAGACCTTAACACGAATGTTAATAGTTGGATTTGAATCAGACGGAACAACATTTAAAGGTTCATCATCAGCAGGCTGTATTTATTTCATATGTTTCAATGAATGTTGTAATGTGATATAATTTTTTATAACAAAAAAGTACAACTAACGTATAGAAGGTATGTCGAACCCGGAAAGCATCAAAATGCCTATCAAGATCGGTGATGATTGCAGGATTTTCAGTCAACTTAGACACTGAGTAGCCATCTGTTTTGTTTTTATGTTAAACGAACCTATGGCTATCTTAAACGCAAACCTCTGATTTAACAATGCCTTCAGCTCTTTGGGAAAGTTACCGTCACTGGCTAACTGTTTGATAAACATTAAGAGTGTCATATTGGGGAACTTTGAGACATAATTTATAAACATACCAGTTTAACATATAAACATTAAGATGTATAAAGCAAGTAACGAAATGTTATTCCCACGATATAACTTACCTCAATGTTTTTATCCAAAAGCTGGTTTGCGTTAACCTTTATCAGTTTAACAACTTCACGTTCAAACAACGTCAAAGTGACAATCCCGGTACAATCCTGAACACGTATTAGAACTTTTATCCTGTCAAAACTTTAAATAAGATTTTGTTAATGATCATGTAATATTTTTAGGATAATAAATTAATCAAGTAAATTAACCTGGGAACAGACACAACGGTCCTTTTATTGCACCGATCAGTCTGGCATTCCAAGATAGTTACTTCATCATATCCTTCAGTTCTATCTTGCTTGTCCTTGCAAATAGTGTTGGTAAGAACCTTTTTGTTGCAACTTTTACATGCATTGTAAAACCATGAGTCTTCTAATGCAAAACTCTTAATTGTTCCCAGGATAATAACAAACTTTTGCTGTATACATAGAATATAGTTTAGTACATTCTGATAGTTACAAATAATAGGTATAATAAATAAAACAATAAAAATTTGTAACAATACTTGGGATATTTCGCTTAATGCTCCAATCGTACTAAAGGAAAAATCAGATAGATATTCGTCAGTTGTTGACTTCATAGCAGAAGAACTCAATCCAGAATAACCGGAAGACGTTGAAGCAGTAAGCTGAGCAAGGAAATTGTAAGAAAAAATAATGTATGTGACAATAATACGTATGTAAAAGATATTATATAAAAAGGTAATAAGATTACAAACTTTTTCTTAAAATCCAAAATCTCTTTTACTTCAGTGTTTATGAAGACTCGAGTTACAGTATACAAATTGGAGACAAACAAATTACCTGTTTATTTAAAGAAACATGTAAATAAAAACACAACTTGAATAAATTATATACGTGTACTTGAATGATAAGTCAAAGTGACGGTATAGAATATACCTCCACAAAATCTGTACTTCCCAAACTGAACAACGACCACAACATTCTTTTCATCCTTATGGTTCTTCTCAAATTCTAAAATCTGATCAGCATAACCACCCCATAAGGTCACGTAAATCTGAGGGTGTCTACAACAAAACGTTTAAATAGTTAAGTTGGTAGTTGTAAAATACATAAAATGGGACAAATATATAAGTAAATGTAGTTATATATAAGAATGTACCGCAAATCTTCGAGAATAAAGGTAGTCTTATTCTCGTCTTTGCCGTTATTATGTTCACTTTTATCCTCTGCCAGAAGACACTTAATCACAAAACCAATAACATCTAAAAAATACAAAATAATGTAATTAAAAGTACATAAAAATATAATATTAAAATATTAAAATATTAAAAATGAACAACACATTTTTAAATAAAGTACCAATCGGGCTTTTGAAAGACTTGCCGTCATCATCAGGGTCATCCACAACAGAATCAAATGGAGAAAAATCAAATCCCCATTCAGCACCAACATGCTCGTTGCATGCTTCGACAGTAGTGTTGTCATTTAGATTGATCTTCAACGAACTATGAACATATTTAACTTTCTGAATATTTCCCCCATCGAAGGATTACGAATAGTTAAACATTGATTTTCTTTCAGCAAATGCTCATAAGCAGTAGTGTTTTTTGTAAAACAAATGCCTGCATTTTCGTGCCCTAAAACACAACGTTTTATAATTAAATATAAAAAGTAACACATTAAATTGAAATTGAAAATAACGTATGCATTGGCCTAAAAAAAACCTCCTGGTCCATGGATATCATGTCGTAGAATAAATCTTCCTAGGATTGTTGAAGGAAGTTCTTGTCCATAGCCGGACTATGCGGATTCTGATAGTATAATCATCAACATTAAGATCAACATTAGTCAGAAGTGTGATAGCAGCCTGTTCCATCTCTGCAATTCATAAAAAAAATTAATATTATAAACTTGATGATGATATACAATAATCTATGAAGAAAAGTCCATGAAAAACATAAGATCTTAACAGAACAATAGAATAAAAATATGAATTAAAATGAAACACATAATACTCATACTAGAAGATATGTATATCGAAAATATACAAAGTCAGTAGCTGGGATGTGTATGAAACATAACAAATGAGACTTATTTATAACAGATGGTGAGCACATAATTTTGGTAACGATATTTTCAATTTTAATTATAATTATCAACCTTCACTAAAATATTAAAAACAGGGTAATATAAATTTTTATGATTGATCAGTTTCCATAATTATAAGAAAATTCCAAAGGAAGGACGAAATTTTGAAATTTATACCTATTAAGTGATAGTTGACTTGAAATTATAATTATAAATTATAAATGTTATTATAAAAACAAAATATAAATTACATTCGTTACTTATAATTTGATGTTACAACAATTACGTGATGTAAAATGCAAGATGGTTGGTATTACATTACATTACATTACATTACATTACATTACATTACATTACATTACATTACATTACATTACATTACATTACATTACATTACAATACATTACATTACATTACATTACATTACATTACATTACATTACATTACATTACATTACATTACATTACATTACACTACATTACATACGTAATAGAGCATTTCTACAATCATCAACTTATGATATTAATATCTCTCAATACATGCTATATTAAGTTATTTTTAAGGTCATGTTATTAAGGTTAAATTGAATTAAATAATTAAATAATAATAAACAAAGCATTATAAACATTAACTTTCATGATAATCATGATCAATGTGTAATTGACTAATCACCAAAGATTGTTAATCATGAATCAGAAACAATACATATTATGAAATCTGCTAATTCATTTAGTTAAAACATAAATCTTCGAGTCATGTTCGTGATAGATATTGGCTTATGAAACAACAACAAAGCGACTTCCTGCTCATTTCACTATTCTTTATGACATACCCACAAAACAGGGTGTTCCGGTAAATTAACACTTGAATAAATTAATAAAACTAAAAGAGGAAGTGAAAATAACTGGTGATACAGACCTTTCAAGAGAAAATGGTGAACACGCGCATGAGTTAAAAGTCCCTCTTTCATTTGAAATCTTTGGTTTTCAGAACGTCCAATGATTTCCACAATATAACCTCTGAATTCCTGGAAGATACTAAGAGATGAAAGTTAGTAATGAATTTAAAAATAAATCATCACCAAAATTCACCATGTTTGAGAAAATAAA
The DNA here is from genome assembly GCF_002127325.2 of Helianthus annuus. Classification (NCBI taxonomy): domain Eukaryota; kingdom Viridiplantae; phylum Streptophyta; class Magnoliopsida; order Asterales; family Asteraceae; genus Helianthus; species Helianthus annuus. The sequence goes on from NC_035436.2 coordinate 69,882,141, forward strand.
TTAAATCAAAACAAAACAAAGACGATTCATGATAATTTCTATAATCATTTTCATACTATTAGCATGATTCTGAATATTAAGAGATCAAACTCATCTCATGTATAATTTTGAGATATTAATATGATAAAAAAATTGAGTCCTTAACTTCTTATGTGATTCTAAACTTAATATAATCATTTGAAGCCCTAAATATAACTGTAACTTCTTAAAAGAAAACAAAAAGTACATGCTAGTATCCAGAATCTGTACATATCAGTAAACAAACATACAGTCTAGTGTACCAATGCGAAACCCTAAAATTCAGTATTATTCAACATAATAGTTAAGTAAATATAAGTCAGTAAACTTATTTATAGTTAATGCAAGTGTAAATGGACTATTTTTTTAAGCAAATGTTCCAAATGAATCACAAATAATAAGATCCCAACATATTTAAGTTATCGTGCATTATAAAGATATGTTTGCAATAATACTAAGAGATGAAAGTTAGTAATGAATTTAAAAATAAATCATCACCAAAATTCACCATGTTTGAGAAAATAAATTAAATCAAAACAAAACAAAGACGATTCATGATAATTTCTATAATCATTTTCATACTATTAGCATGATTCTGAATATTAAGAGATCAAACTCATCTCATGTATAATTTTGAGATATTAATATGATAAAAAAATTGAGTCCTTAACTTCTTATGTGATTCTAAACTTAATATAATCATTTGAAGCCCTAAATATAACTGTAACTTCTTAAAAGAAAACAAAAAGTACATGCTAGTATCCAGAATCTGTACATATCAGTAAACAAACATACAGTCTAGTGTACCAATGCGAAACCCTAAAATTCAGTATTATTCAACATAATAGTTAAGTAAATATAAGTCAGTAAACTTATTTATAGTTAATGCAAGTGTAAATGGACTATTTTTTTTAAGCAAATGTTCCAAATGAATCACAAATAATAAGATCCCAACATATTTAAGTTATCGTGCATTATAAAGATATGTTTGCAATAATCATCAGCAGAAAATGAACATACACATACATGATACGAAAGATAAACACCAAAGATTGTTAATCATGAATCAGAAACAATACATATTATGAAATCAACTAATTCGTTTAGTTAAAACAGGAAAACATAAATTTCAAGTCATGAACGTCATAGATATTGGCTTATGAAACAACAACAATGCCACTTCCAACTCATTTCACTATTCTTTATGGCATACCCATAAAACATGGTGTTCTGGTAAATTAACACTTGAATAAATTAACAAAACTAAAAGAGGAAGTGAAAATTAGTGGTGATACAGACCTTTCAATAGAAGAAGGTGAACACGCCCATGAGTTAAAAGTCCCTCTTTCATTTGAAATCTTTGGTTTTAACATCGTCCAATGATTTTCAAAAATATAACCTCTGAATTCCTAGAAGATACTAAGAGATGAAAGTTACTAATGAATTTAAAACATAAATAATTACCAAAATTCATCATGTATGAGAATAAATTAAATCAAAACAAAACAAAGATGATTCATGATAATTTCTATAATCACTTTCATACTATTAGCATGATTCTAACTATTTTTAAGCAAATGTTCAAAATGAATCACAAATAAGAAGATCCCAACATATTTAACGTATCGTGTATTATAAAGATATGTTGCAGTAATCATCAGCAAAAAATGCACATACACATACGTGATATGAAGCATAAACAAAACCAATTTCAAAATCAGATCATGACCATAAACATCTTAGCATAACAACTATGTAAATTGTTTATGAAAACTATAAAAATTCCTGTTGTAGAATTGATATGCTTTATTTATGAACAAACAGGCTGCAATTGTCAAATCAACTAGAATCTTTAACGACCCGAAGTAAGGTTAGGGTTCACATCAACTGTCGATTCATCTCTTCCTGTTTAAACATACAGTAAATAAATTAAAATATAATAATCAAATAAATTTAGGTATAAAACATCAAATATTAAACAATCACCAACCGAACAGATGTATACAATATTTAACATTGTTCCCACAGTCGCCGTATTCGTAGCCATAACCACCACCACCACCACCACCGTCATCTCTGTTATCATCAACCATTACCACCAGTTGCTGCGGAGGAAACCGTAGCTGACCGGAATCCTTTGAGAGAAGAATCGACAACGTGAAATATATAATCAGATTTAGGGTTTTTGATTTTAAATCTGGTGGCTACAGAGGACCTAGATTAGGGTCTTTGAATCTCAATGAAGGATGAAAAAGAATGAGAAAAAAGAGAGACAGAGTGATTGTAACACCATGTAAAAACGTGTCCAATTATATATAGACACGTGTCCTAAACTCGAAATATGTGAAAGATTGAGTTTGTGGGACTAAAGTTGACAAACAGTGAAAATATGTAAGCAAAGGGACTAAAAGTGTCAACATGCCAAACTTGTGCCTCTGAATGACCATACATGAAGAAAATATTCTTAAATGGGTGATTGATTGGATATAAGAAGCCGTTTGTGAAAATAATCGGAAGATTATAAAACTACAAGGGTTAAACGTGTCAATATGTCAATTCTGACCTCTGATTGACCTTTTAACGAAACGGAGGCTTTGAAATATTCAAATACACTCCCAAGAATAAGTGATAAATGTTTCACGTGGTTTCGAGATCGTTAAGCATGTTTTCAAGACTTTGGGCTATAAGTGTCAACTTGACGAAACTTGCTTTTATAGTGATATTTAACGAACCCGAGCCTAACGAAGTTTGTTTATATATCCTTGAGCCTCAACAAACTGACTACAAGGGCCTTATATGTTAAAAATGAGGTTATATAAGGTTTAATTGGACCATGGACTAAAGCTGCCAAGTTACAAACTTGTTTTGCCAGTTAAACCAGCCTACGCAGCCCGCGTAAGCCTCCTAATTATCTCGTTTGACTAGTCAATTGTCGGGTCAAAGTAGTTTGACAAAAAGTCAAACTGGACAGAATGTTTAAAAATGATAAAAATTAATAAATCAGAGGTTCTAAATTATATTTAACATTCTAATGACTTGGTAATTAATATCAAAACATGCTTTATCAGTCCTAACCTGACAATTAATAGTCTAAGGTCAGTTTATAACCAAAAGTCGCAAAAGCTTGACTTTTGCTTTGACTTTCAGTTCTCACCCGTTCAAGCTTAATTCTTCCATGTTTTAAGCTTCCATTAGGACCACATTACTTAGTAGTATAACCCTCTGGAGTTATATTGCATGGTGCCTAATGGTTTGAATTATATGCACTTGATCGTAATTATGCTTAAGAATGCAATAAACGCCCTTTTTACATACAACTGAGATTTTTTAATAATGTGAATGGACTAACACCTTTGCTACTGATATTTAGACATGTCCCGAAAATTTGACATCAGTTTGAGGTCTAGATTAGGAGTTATGCTCAATAGCGTAATTAAGGAGCTTTTTATTATTTAAATGGCGTAATTAGCATAAAGCATATCTAAACCCGATTTTTGATACCAAAATTTTTACCTACTGATGTAAAATAATATTTTGGGATTTTTGAAGATTTTTATTTATTTTTAGGCTGAGCATAACATAGGATTATAGCTTGATTTTAGTAATTGTCGGTTTTACCCTTTTCATGCATAAAATGAGTTTTACATAACATTTTGATGCCAAACTTTTTGCTACTGATTTTATATGATAAATAAAATATTTTGAACTTTATAAACTGATCAAAAACTCAGATTTCCTATTTTAACCTAAATATCCCTTAAAATCGACTTTTAAGCGTTTTAAGCACCTAGTATGGGTCAAAACTATTTTTGGTATATAAAACTTATTACCCCCTGATGTTTTAAGCTAATTTATATAATTATATAGTAAGCCAAAGTTTTTAAACTCAGAAGTCTATTTTGACCTTTAAAGCCTATGTGAAATTACTAAAATGCCCCTACGGTGTATAGTTGGATTATATAAGATAAATTTCACATATATAAAATACCCTACTGTTATAACTTATAAAAATACATATTTTTACTGATTAGATCAGATCTGAAACTCAGTTAAACATTTAAACTCTTTTTGAGCAATAAAATTACCAAAATGCCCTTATGGGACTTATTTTGGTTTAAACTACTTTTTGGGCATATATGTTAACATCTTACTGATGTAATAACATATTTTGAGCATAATAACGATTAAGATCTGTATATAATTTATTTGGTTACTCGTTACGCGTTTATGCGTTCAGATCGGCTTACGTGACTAGTTTACGTAAAATAGCCGAAACGAGCTTAACCTTATCATTAAATTCTCATTTTCCAGAATGTGTTTAGTTTACCTATATTATACAAGTATCCAAGCTTGTCGGGTCTAAACCACATTCTATTCCGGTCTCCGCTTAATCTAGCGTTTAGAACCGTAAGGTTTCCTTTTAGCTAGTCGGTCTAAGTCCTTGACTTAATTAAAGACCCATTAGCATCCTAATAGGTTAATAAACCTTCTATACAGATTAAATAGCTTCCGGTAAAAGGTGCCTTCAAAAATCTTTAGGATTTTACTGCTAACATCAGGTAAATACTTTTAACTTATTTTCCCTTATACGGGCTTGGGATATGGTATTATAATAATACCACTTGGTCGGGTATGAAATCATTTAATTGGATTGTGATTAATAAATTGCATAAACTGTTTTAATCTGTTTTGTTTGATAACATGAACATTGGGGGTTAATCTGACCTTGTCCTGGATATCCTCGGCTCATTTCATTTGAAAATGACCACGACCTATGCACGGGGTGTAGGAATACACCCGACAGATGCAAATGCTAAATAATATATATAAACCCACATGTTGGGGATAACGCCTCTGTGGGTTCTATAAGTGGTGAGTCGGTTAATCACGACCGGCTTCCAACTGGCCCCAAATGTATGACAAATATATAAATCAGTATACAAGATTATCTTTAAATTATTATCCCAAGTTATAAATGATTTGTGCCATGTGCACTTAAATCAATTTTCATAAATAATTTTCAAAAGAGTCAGTTAAATTGTATTTACCAGTGTAAACTGATGTATTTTCTTAAAGACTGATTGACAGGTACCTCTCGTAATAGGCTGGAGCTATAGGGTGTCAATAGAGGATCTTGCAAATCCATAAGATACCTGAAGTCTGTTGTTTTTGTTTCTTTGTATATTTATGATCCGCCTGTGGATCTTATTACATTCCAGTCTGTATATTCATAAACTCGAACACTCAGACATTATGGTTTCTAATAGTTTATTCACCAAGCCTTCCGCTGTGCTATATTATTGTGTGTATTGTCAATGATGATATCAACTACATCACGATACTCCCCGCCGGGCCCACCGGTAATATGTGGAAATATTGGGGTTTGATAGGTTGGTATCAGAGCCAACATTGAGTGAATTAAACACTAACCTTTTGTGTTTAATCTCAATGACACAATAAGCACATTCCTTAGACTCTCGAGTCTAGGCAAATGACATAGGATTTATTCTTAACTTTCCTTTGCTGTTTATATTTTATTTTGTTTCTTGCTTTGACAGGAACCTTAACTATAATGCCTCCCAGAGTTAGAGGAAGAGGAAAAGGTCCCATGCGAGGGGGACCATCAGCAGCGGGACCATCTCACCAACGCACTCCGTCTGCGTCCCTTTCCAGTTCTGACTAACACAATCTGTGGGGTCACTCCTTTGAGCCGGCGAGACATTCTGTCTCGTTAAGCTCTTCACCTTCATTTCATCCATCTTTTGGGCCGCTTATCCCAGATGAGCCCCAACACTCGCACCATTCTCAACACTCTCATCACTCCCACGAATCGCACCAATCGTACCATTCGTTGCATTCCCATTCATTTCACCATTCGGATTCTATCTACTCGCCGACGCAGTTCAACCCGAATGATTATGTTAACGACTTTTTGGGCTACAACCCTTTGGGCCCTGAGGACCATTTTTCTCAGGAAATGGAGATGGACAACGACCCAGATCTAGAGATGCAGACTGGAACACCGGGCCACCCAATTAGCATCTCAAGCGGTTCTCCCTTTCAAGGATCACCGTACCGTGGGCCCGGTTCGTTTCAAGAGATGATGGCCACCTATGATTGGTACTTTACTCCATCGTACCATAGCTCTCCAGCTCAACCTCCTTTGATTGAGCCCCAACTTCAAGCAGTTTCACCTCCACCACTTCCTGTTGAGGAGCCGCCTCAACAGCCACCGCATCCACCTCCCGAGCCTCCGAGGCGAAGGAGGAACGCACGTATATCCGTGTGAGGAGGACCTCATTTTAGTTCTCCTCAGGGTTCGAGTTCTTACCCTCCTATTCCAGAGGACCCCCAAATGGGTGGGCCCTCGAACGCGGTGCCGGAGATCGATCCTCCGCCAGCTTCTTATGCACCACCTCAGCCGCCTATGGGTTTCGACAACCCTATCCCGACTTACCCAGGTTCTTCTGGGTATAGCCCTTTTGAAAATCCATCGGGATATCATCGGATTATGGAACTCATGACCCGTACCTTACTGCTGCATAATATCACCATCTTTACCCTTCTTCTTACCTTCCAGTTTATCCAACTGGATACCTAGTGCAGGGTTATCAATACCCGCCTTACCAGCAACCTCCTCCTCCTCCTCGCCAACAGCAGCAAACTCAAGAGATCCTGGAAAGGTTAGACAAGGTTGAACATGAGACTAGAAAAACCAAGAAGGAGCATAGTAGCTTCATGAAGGGCCTTGCAAACCTTATTAAAGGCAAGAAGAAGTAGGGAATTGTTTAATTTTCTTGAATTGTTTTTAATCAAGTCCCTGTGAGGACATTATTTTATTTTCTGTACTAAAGTCCCTGCGTGGACTTATTTCCTATTTCCGTAAGCCCCTGCGTGGGCAGTTTGTTCTTTCTAAGACCCGTTTAGGGCACTTGTACTAGTTTCATGAATTAATGAAGTTTATCTTTGGTTTTTAAATATGTATTTTATTACATCATGTTATATCTTTTCAATTTATAATTGATCTGCCAAAGAAATTCTTAGAGGTATAACCTAGCCAAAATATTAACTGGCTGTGATGGCACAACCTTTTTAAGACAGTAAATCTCTGTTAACATCTGAAAACATGTTAACATTCCTAGCTGTGCGGTATGAGAAACCACACAAGCTTCCAAATGTACTTGGGTTTTCCAAGTCACCTATATATAGCCTAAATGATCAATGCGAATCATGGCTAATAAACATCAATATGATGTATACACCAAAACATCCATTAGAGGTGTATGCTTATAAGCAAAGGTGTAATAATGACAATGAAAGTTCCATTTATAAACTTCTTGTCAAAAAGGCGATGAATTTTGTTCAACCCTTATGAGATCACTGATCCAAAGGATCATTGATTATATTCTAATCGTCCTTGTGACAAGCTTTCTGAGCTATCTAAATGTCCTTCGAGACGATCCTAATATTAAATAAAATGTCTTTTATGACATTGGCAGTTGTGAATTATAATACCCCTGTCTAATAAATATAAGAGAATATTATATTCTGTTGATTATTAATTATTATCTTAAAATGGTCTAAATGGTTTAATAATATCATGACCATTTGATCACCAATACGATGAATCAATATATAATTTAAATATCATCCTTGTTTGATATAGTATTCAGAAATGGCTGGCTCAGATGAAGCAAATAGTCATCCTGCAGAAGGCAACACCAGGATTAATATCACTTGTGCCGAACTGCAAGCAATGATCACCGCAGCAGTTTCTCAGGCGGCAGATGCTAAGTTTAAAGAGACGAGTGTTGTTCGGTCTCAAACTCATTCAAGAACCCATTCTCAACCACATACTCATAAGAAGAGTGAGTCTCAACACTCATCTAACCAGGGTAGTGAACCCAAGAGGCAAATTGTCCTCGAGCCAACTCCCAGGTACACCAAGGGTTGTACCTATAAGTACTTTGTCTCCTGTAAGCCGAGGGATTTTACAGGAGAAAAGGGAGCGATTGATTGTATGAAATGGTTGGACGAGATGGAAACTGTGATAGACATTAGCGGATGTGCTAAGGAGGATGTAGTGAAGTTTGTATCACAATCCTTCAAGGGCAATGCCCTCACCTGGTGGAAAGCATTAGTGCAGGCCACTGGGAAGGTTCATTTGTACAATCTCTCTTGGGAGAAGTTTGTTGACTTGGTGAAGGACACTTACTGTCCTCAACACGAAGTAGAGAGGATAGAGACAGATTTCCTCACCTTGGTAATGAAGGATCTGGATTGTAGATCCTATGTGACTAGCTTTAACTCGATGTCAAGGCTTGTACCATATTTAGTCACTCCTGAACCCAAACGCATTGCGCGTTTCATCGGTGGGTTGGCCCCTGAAGTAAAAGGGAATGTTAAGGCCTCTAAGCCAACCACTTACAGATCTGCTGTGGATCTATCTTTGTCCCTCACTTTGGATGTTGTGAGGAGTAGGGCAAAGAAGAGTACCGATGAAGGGAAGAGGAAAAGAGAGGAAGACAAGTCTCCTCAGACAAATAAAAAGGGCAAAGGGAACTCTGGTTCCAAAAAGGGGCAGTCGAATGATAAGCCCAGGTGCAAGACATATCATAAGAGGCACTTTGGGAAATGCAACCAGGACCCACATGCCAAACCATGTGGGATTTGTAAGAAGAAAGGGCACAAGTCTGTTGAGTGCCGAAATATTAAGGATGCAACCTGTTATGGTTGCAATGAAAAGGGGCACATCAAAACCAGTTGCCCCAAGAATGCGAAGAAGCCCGAGGAGGCAAAGAAAAACAATGCAAGAGTGTTCTAGATGAACGCGAGGGAAGGTGAACGACGAGAACGTCATAACAGGTACCTTCCTCATCAATAATAACTATGCTAAAGTCTTTTGTAGACCATAAATTCTGTAAGATATTGAATTTGCCTATTAAGACTCTAGACATAAAATATGAGGTAGAGCTTGCCGATGGTACCTTAGAAACAGCTTCCACTCCTCTTGATGGATGTTCTATATCCATTAAGAATCATTCTATCCCGCTATCCCTCTTGCCAATGAAATTGGCTGGGTTTGATATAGTCTTAGGCATGGATTGGTTGTCGCATAACCAAGCCCAAATTGCCTGTGATAAAAAGCTTGTCATTATCAAAACCCCCTCTGGCGAATCAGTCACTATTCAGGGAGATACACAATATGGATTGCCTAACAACATGTCTATTCTCAAGGTATCGCAGTGTTTGAAGAGCGGATGTGTCATTTATATGGCACAAGTGACTATAAATGATCCGAAGCCTAAAATTGAAGACATTCCGATTATCTCAGAATATCCTGATGTTTTTCTTGATGAATTACCTGGATTACCTCCTGAGAGGCAAGTAGAGTTCAGGACAGACATTCTTCCAGGATCTGCACCTATTGCACGAGCTCCTTGTCGTTTAACGCCTACAGAAATGAAAGAGCTCAGAACTCAATTGGACAACTTATTGGATAAAGGTTTCATTCAACCTAGCTCTTCGCCTTGGGGAGCTCCAATCCTATTTGTGAAAAAGAAAGACGGATCAATGCGCTTATGCATTGATTACCGTGAATTGAATAAGGTAACGATCAAGAATCGTTATCCTTTACCCAGGATCGATGATTTATTTGATCAGCTCCAAGGGGCGAGTTATTTCTCGAAGATTGATTTGAGATCTGGGTATCATCAACTTAAAGTGAGAACTGAAGATGTGCCTAAGACAGCATTCAAAACGAGGTATGGACATTTCGAGTTCTTAGTGATGCCTTTTGGGCTCACTAATGCGCCCGCAACATTCATGGACCTCATGAATAGAGTCTGCAAACCATACTTAGATAAGTTTATCATTGTCTTTATAGACAACATACTTATCTACTCTCGTAGTCAAGTTGATCACGAGAAGCACCTTCGATGCATCTTAGGATTGCTTCAACAAGAGAAGTTGTATGCCAAATTCTCCAAATGCGAGTTCTGGCTTCGCGAAGTCCAATTCCTTAGACATGTTGTTAGCGAGCATGGCATCCAAGTTGATCCCGCCAAGATAGAAGCCATTATGAATTGGAAAGCACTGAAGACGCCTACTGAAATTCACAGGTTAGCTGGATATTATAGAAGATTCATCGAAAATTTCTCAAGAATAGCCGCACCGTTAACTTCTTTGACCCGTAAGAATGTGAAATTTGACTGGGGTCCAAAGCAACAAGAATCTCTTGAGATTCTAAAGCAAAAGTTGAGCAATGCTCCGGTGTTGGCCTTACCAGAAGGAATTGAAGAGTTTGTCGTATATTGTGATGCTTGACACACCAATATGGGATGTGTACTTATGCAGCGAGGCAAGGTGATCGCCTATGCATCACGACAACTAAAAGTGCATGAAAAGAATTACACCACCCATGATTTAGAATTGGGTGCCGTTGTATTCGCACTAAAGTTGTGGAGGCATTATTTGTATGGAACAAAGTGTGTGATCTACTCGGATCACAAAAGTCTCCAACACCTGTTCAATCAGAAAGAGCTCAATATGAGACAACGTCGTTGGATGGAAACTCTAAATGACTATGATTGCGAGATACGCTACCATCCAGGTAAAGCAAACGTGGTTGCTGATGCTCTAAGCTGAAAGGAAAGAGTTAAACCAATCAGGATCAATGCTAAGAGCATTGAGCTGAAGAATAGTCTGAATGAAAGACTATTAGCTGCACAGAAAGATGCTATTTTGGAAGCTAACCTTTCCAATGAAAAGTTAGGTGTAACTGCCGAACAGTTAGCACCTGGGAAGGATGGAATCCTCAGAATGAATGGAAGAATTTGGGTTCCTATTCAAGGAGGACTTCGAGATGTAATCCTCCAGGAAGCCCACAACTCCAAGTACTCAGTTCACCCTGGAGGTGACAAAATGTATCAGGATTTGAAGGCTAATTATTGGTGGATAGGTTTGAAGAAATCTATTGCCACACATGTAGCTAAGTGCCTGACATGTGCTCAGATTAAAGCTGAACATCAAAAGCCATCAGGTCTTCTACAATAGCCGGAACTTCCCACATAGAAGTGGGAAATGGTAACTATGGACTTTATAACCAAGTTACCTAAAACAAAGCATGGAAATGATACTATATGGGTTATTGTTGATAGACTGACTAAGTCAACACATTTCTTGCCCATCAAGGAGAGTCATAGCTCCGACAAGTTAGCCCAGTTGTACATAGATAAGATTGTAGCTCTTCACGGAGTACCGGTGTCTATTATCTCGGATAGAGATACTAGATACACCTGTCACTTTTGGAAAAGTTTCCAACAATCTTTGGGCACGCGTTTGAATTTTAGTACTGCTTACCATCCTTAGACAGATGGACAGAGTGAGCGTACAATTCAAACTTTGGAAGACAAGCTTCGTGCATGTGTTATTAACTTAGGTGGTAGTTGGGACGACCACTTGCCATTGATCGAGTTCTCTTATAATAATAGCTACCATACAAGCATTCAGGCTGCGCCTTTTGAGGCATTATATGGTAGGAAATGCAGAACGCCTATTTGTTGGGCAGAAGTAGGAGAAGCTCAGTTATCAGGACCTGATATAGTCCTTGAAACAACGGACAAGATTCTCCAGATTCGTGATCGCCTGAAAGCTGCCAGGGATAGGCAGAAAAGTTATGCTGATAAGAGGCGAAAACCTCTAAAGTTTGAGGTAGGCGATAAAGTTCTATTGAAAGTGTCACCCTGAAAAGGTGTGATGCATTTTGGTAAAAAAGGTTGTTGGTGCACTACATCTGTCGACTTTGTCTTGTATCGAGTCTTAGATTGCATTGTATAGATTAGGGCACGTTTTACGAGCAAATAGGAAGAGTATAGAATTTAGAAGGCTGATTTCGCTCATAAGTGTCAGTGAGGTGATTTCGGGCGAAATCACATATGCTGATTTCGCTCATGTGGCTCCTGTGATTGTTTGGAGCGAAATCTGGGCACTATATATATGTGTTTATGAGCGAAATCAGATAACTGTTGCCTTGTATTCCATGCCGAGGTGCTGCCGGTGTGAAGACTGCTTGTAATTGCATTCCGATCAATACAATCAGTAGTAAAAGTGAAGAATCAGCTGTTTCTAGCTTTGTTTCTTGTTATTCCGCACCTGAAACAGAGTAGAACCCTTCTAAACGACTCATTCGGGTCATATCACGATCCTACAATTGGTATCAGAGCTCAGGAGGAGGAGTTCTGCAGAGATTAGCTGGAATTCATCAAGTTTCTCACTTCTACACCTTCTTTCTTCACCAGAACGAGTTTTAACAGACAAAACCTGCTCAAAATTTCACTGATCACAGATAATTGGACATAAACAAATCCCTGAAAGTTTGAAACCTAAAATCGGACTAAAAATGGACTAAATTGACATCCAAGCTGATTTCGCTCGAAAGGAAGTGTTTGATTTCGCACATAACAGCCTGATTTCGCTCCAGTGCTAGGTCTAATTTCGCTCTTGGGAGACTTATTGTGGGATTTCGCTCCGAAGTACTGTTTAATTTCGCTCCAGGATCTCATTCAAGTCTGATTTCGCTCCAGTTACTTCTGATTTCGCTCCTGGAAGCCAAATCTTTCTGATTTCACTCAAAGATTAAGATCTGATTTCGCTCAGGGCTGCAATTATATCTGATTTCGCTCCAGTTTGTGTTTTGGGATTTTGTTCAAAGTTGTAAATTTGTTAATTTCGCTCAAAAGTTGCTGATTTTGAAAAACGTGATAAGTCATCATGGATAACGAGTTCTACAACGTGTTTGCAACACCGTCTGCTCCGGCTGCCATTGCACAAGCCATGAACTTAGAAAATGAGACGGGAACCACCCAAAAGCCCCCGAAACTAATGAGTATTGAAGAATACTACAGGTGGAAAGACAGATTCGAGAACTGGGTTCAGGCAAACCATCTCAGGTCATGGGAATGTATTTTGAAGAAATATGTGTTGCCTCGAACAGATTTGCAGGTTCTTAAAGAGTTATCAGAGTTTACGGATCAAGAACGGCTTATGTACAAAGCTGAGAAGATGATGATAAGTCTGCTTCAACAAGCCATCAAAGAAGACATCTTCATATTGCTTCAGCACGACAAACTGCAAAATCAATCTGGGATGCACTTAAAGTTAAATTTGAGGGTAGTGAGAACATGATTAAGAGCAAAAAGGCACTGCTCAAGAAAGAGTTTGATTTGTTCAGCAGTCTACCGAGAGAGGATACGAAGAAACTGATTGAGAGATACTGCCACCGAGTGCGATCAATGTCAATGCTGAGTATTACTAAAGATCTTGAAGAGTGGGTAGACAAATTTGCTGATGCGTTACCACAGAAAGAGTGGGGAATGTATTTGATGATCCTGAAAAATACTGGTGTTTATGATAGGCTAACGATTTCTCAGTTTATTGAAAAGATCGAAAGTCAGGATTTGGAACAGCAAAAGATCGCTAGGATGAACAGTCCAAGTGGTCAACAGGATGTAAAGATGTACTACAAAGGTAGTGTTCCGGTTCCTGAATCTGAGAGAAGTCCGAAAATCCAGACTGCTTTTAGTGCCGGGGATTCAACAGAAAAGGTTGATCAGGGTTCAAACAAAAGCAGTAGTGGATTCTCATCATTTCCAAGTGTTAATCCGAAAGAGTCAAATACAAGTTTTCATTCTCAGAGCACAAAGACTGGAAATGGTTATGTGATCCAGTGCAACATCGCTCTAAATCTTCCAGAAGGTCAAAATTTTTTGGAAGAAACTGCAAAAGACCACATGGCATTACTTAGTTCTGTGTTACTCTCGTATAAAGGTCTAGTTGCTGGTCGGATCGGGAATCCTATGCTCACAAAGGAAGATTACGATCATATAGACGCTGAAGAGATGGAATTAATGGATATCAAATGGTGTCTTGCTAGTGTACTCAGACGACCTGAAAAGTTCAAACTTATTACTGGGAGAAATGACTTTCTCGATGCTCATGTATCTACTTTAGGTTTTGATAAATCTAAAGTTACTTGTTTTCGATGCAGGGAGAAAGGCCATTTCAAGAGGGAGTGTAAGAACAGGGAAGCTAGTCGTGCTCAGAATCCGTTTGGAAAAGATGATTACTACTGGAAAGCCATTTATCATCAGGTTGGTCAACAGCAAGAATCACAGACGGCTCATGGTAGGAAGATTGAGGATTCCAAGAGAGCGTGTTTGGTGGATTTTAACTGGAACAACTACATATCACCTGAAAGCAAAGCATGCATAGTCGATCAAGATGATGAAAGACTACCTGAAGGCTTTAGCTGGGATATGTTTATTGATGAAAAGGGAGAGTTCAAAGCTTTCATCGCTAAGATTGTCAGAGAACCAGACATGTTTGCCACGTGGATGAAGTCTATTAGAGAGACTGTGAAAAGTGTGGAAGAAGAGTCTGTTGTTTCTGATGAAAGTTCAGAAAGTGCTGATGAAAGTTTACAGAGTTCAGATGAGAGTGTACAAAACGATGTTAGCTCAGAAAAGGAAGTTGTTTTTGATCAAACACCATCTGATTCTGGTTTATCAGATGCTAGTTCTGAAAAATATGTACAGTTTGATCAATCACCTCCAGATGATAGCAGCAGTGATGATGAGGAAGAGAAACATATCAATGTTGCTAAATCTCATCTTTCTCCTGAAAGTTTTCATTTCTATTTTGCAGATCGCTTGGAGAAATTGAAGGAGAAACGAGCTGCTAAAGCACAACAACAAATGAAAACTAAAGATGTTGTTCAGAATGAGAATATTGAAAGTATTCCTAAGGAGATGGTTGAGACTGAGAAAGTAAAGGTAGAAGAAAAGGTGAAAGAAGAAGAAAAAGTGGTTGAAGTGGTGAAGACAGTCGAAGTTGAAAAGATTGTTGAAGTCATCAAGCCTTGCATGAAGTGTTTGGAAGCATGCAAGGAATGTGCAGCAAAAGATGACATAATTGCTGAGTATGAGAAGAAGAAAGAGCAGTTACTGTTTAACCTCAACTATGTAAAATAATCTTATGATGTCTTAAACAAAACAGTAACTGGTCTTCAAAAGACAAATTCTGAGAGAGAACAAGCACTAACGATGATGAATGCTGTAATGATGTCTAAGCAAAAAGCTATCAATTTCTACATCGAAGAGAGTGCTAAGTGGAAGCAAGAGTTGGAGACAGAAAAGATCGAGAATGAGAGAATTAGACGTTTATTGCAAAGTTATTCTAGTTCTGGTTATCCCTTTGATCGTATTTACCCAACTGTTACAGGTATGGAAGCTTTTTAAGACGAGAAGCAGAAAAAGAAAGATACTGGTAAGAAACCGACTGTTAGCTATAACAAGTGTCCGCCTCCGATTTGGGAAGGGTATTCTCCTAGAAAACCAAATGAGGAGCAACTTGAAAAAGCAGTCAATATAAAGCTAAAAGCCGACACAACTGATGAATTACCAGAAAACATTGACGTCACGTTTACCTCGTCTGACACTGATCATGAGTCTGAGTTAATCAAAAAGGTGGTCGATCAGGTGTTGGATACTGATGAGGAGTCCGAGTCAAAGTCTGAGTCTGGAGGGTCAAATTCGTCAGTCAACAGTTCAAAGTCGTCGGTTAAACGGTCTTATAGTAAAGAATTTTTGTTATCAAAAGCAAATTTGGATGATGAAGCATTTGGAGTTGCATACACTTTAAATGATTCTGACAAATTATACTCTGACAAAGAGTTTCCAATAAGAAGTGTTCGTTTTGATATGATCAAAAAGGTTTTCAAAATGACAGAAATTAATATTTCTGAAATAAAAGATTTAAATCTTACTGGAAAACCTAAAAAATACACTTCAAGAGTTCAACGACGTTTAAACAAGAAAAAGGGTTACAATTCTGGTTCTGGTTTTCAAAAGAAACCAAACCAAAATCGTAGCTACAAAAAGAAAGGATTAGGATTTATTCCACCAGAAAATCATAAAAATATGAAAAATTCTAAAACAAAAACAGAATTTGTGTTAGGTGGAAGTGCAGAAGAGGAACAGAAGAAACCGTTCTGGAGACAGTCAAACTAGGAGTTTCTTGCTGAAAAGAAAAAGAATGGAACTGAAGTGTTTCATTCAAAGGAAACTCGTACTTGTTACAAATGCAATGAAGCTGGTCACATTGCATGGAACTGTCCGAAAAACGCCAAAACAAAACAGGGAGTTTCTAAGAAATTGAAAGAAAAAGTTGTTGATGTTGAACCACCAATCGAGAAATTTAAAATTTTTGAAAACTCAACTTATGAGATTGGTGAGTGTTCTAAAAAGAATTTGTATAAAAAGAAAGAGAAAGACAACCAAGTGTGGGTTGTTAAGAAGGTTGATTAGAATGTCGGCGATGAATCTGGTTCCACAAAGCCAAAAGAGCCATAGGTTGAGGTAAAAATTTCAGTAAATGATGATGAATTTCCATCACTGAAAATTGAAGTAGTTAAACAGAAAGTGGGTATGGTTGAAATCTCAAATCAGTTTTACAACGAGAAAACTAAGTTTGAAATCACAAAACTAAGTTTATGTTAAGAAAATTTTTGGAAAAATGCTGAATGGGAAAGCAAAGGGGGTTAAAGATTTTTATGCAACTAAAAAGGCAACTTACAACCCTACTGCGCAAGAATTGAAAGCCATAAAGTCTGGGAAGACTTGGATGGAAGTTTGTTTTCCTTGAAGTCTAAGGACTACGCCGGAGATCTCAAGTTTATATCATGGATCAGGAATCGGCATCATTCATGTTTTAATGAGTTTGTATGAAAGTTTGTTGAAAATGTTTGAATTTTACAGGTGAAAGGACTACGCCGGAGCTTCCAGGTTGGTAAGTGCGAAGCAGGAATCGGCATCCTTATTGATAAAGCAATTCATGTAGACGTAATATTCCTACAATTGATATTTTTTGGTTATACCTACAAGTGGTATTGTTTGTGATCTTTACAATTGGTTCAGAGGATGCTAAATTGCTAACGGTAAATCAGGGACATTAAGTTGTACTTGATTTACTACACATGATAAAAATAGACAAGATGATGAACCATATCCCTGTACTTAACAAGTGCCTACAAGTGGTAAAAACAAACTCATTTTCCGGAAAAATCATTTTGATTAAAACAAACTTAAGTGTTTTGAAATCTAAATGAGAAAATGGTTTATGAAGGGGGAGTTCTGATTGTTTATGTCTTAGTGGATGGCGAATTGATGCAATTCGATGTCAGTTGTCAAGTTTCTGTATAGTTTTAGATTTGGGTCAAGAGTCTAGCTGTGTGTTTCAATTTTTCTTTAATGTGTTTGCATTTTAGGGGGAGTATAAAATTTTCAGAAAATCCAAAAACATTAGAAAATTTGAAAAATACAAAAACATGATAAAATTCAAAAACGAGTTTTGTTGTGAAAAAGAGGAAATGATAGTACATCAGTGGACTGTTACAACATGCTAAAGAATTGGAATGATTAAAATGTGATAAACAATCTCACTGTGGATGTGTCAGTAGATTTTGTTGGTGCACGAATGTCTAAAGCCTGCGTCTTAAGTCTTAGTTGTTCATGTATAGGGTCTAGAAGTATTAATTATGCATTGTATAGGGTTTGATATGTAATTTGGGGTTTGTAAAGTCCTGATTTCGCCCCAAATGACAATGTGTCATTTGGAGCGAAATCACATCAAGCTGATTTCGCCCCAAATGATACATGGTCATTTGGAGCGAAATCCCAACCCTATATATAGCTGTAGTGTTTTCTCATTTTGTACGCGCATGTTTACTGTGTAGCCGAACTGCTGCTCGACTTTTTCGTGAAAGATTAATGAGAAAACCAGTTTAAAGTGATATGCTTCTGTTTCTACTCAATTTCTACTTTGATTCATGCTGATTGTGTATTTCCGCTGCATAATCAGTAGTATCTAGCTCTGATTGACTCACTCAACTGTCAATAACGGTCCTACAATTGGTATCAGAGCCAGTTGTGAGCTAGGATACCAGAATCAAAGCATTTTTCTTGCACATTTTGAGTTTCTGGACTTTCCAACGGACAAAATGGACTGAAATTTGGACACATAGTGTAAAACTGTCTAATAACAAACCCTTGGAAATTTCAGACCTAAAAACAACTTAAAACTGATCAAAAATGGCTCGTGAGCTGATTTCGCTCGAACGTACTTGAGTGATTTCGCTCGTAGGTTCAAGTGAAATCAAGTGTGTGTCACATAAGGTTCTAATTTCGCTCCAAGTTGTAGAAGCGAAATCAGAGATTTCGCTCTTGCATTGAGATTTCGCTCCAAGTATCACTGATTTCGCTCCTGAGGAGTTATTGTCTGATTTCGCTTATAAAAGGACATCTTGATTTCGCTCATAAGTTCATTTACTGATTTCGCTCCACTGAGCAATAGTTGATTTCGCTCCAAACCACTCTTAGAGTCTGATTTCGCTTGTAAAGCCTGTTTTTGTGTAAAAATCATGGTTTGAGCGTTTAGTCCGTTTCGTACGTGATCGAGTGTTGGAAACTCAGTTTGTGTTAAAAGTTTTTCGATAAAAGTAAACTGCTTGTAAAAAGATTAAATTTTTTTTTTTGGAATTTGTCACTAAAAATAGAACATCAAGATTTTTACAACTTGTTTGCGGGAAGCGGCATAACGGCTACGCAAAGTCCGGCGAGTATAGTTCAGAACGTTAACATAGAGAATGAGTTAGGGACGATGCAAAAGCCTCTGAAGCTTATGAGTTTGGACGAATATGCCGGATGGTCAGGCCGTTTCAAAAACTGGGTCCAAGCCAACCACTTCGAATGTTGGATGAAAATAGAGGCGAAGTATGTACCACCGGTTGACGGTTTGGGATTGGAAAAGGGCATCGGGAGTTTAACCAAAACTGAACAGATTGAGTTCAAGGCTGAGAAGAAGATGGCGAGCATTCTGCAACAGGCCATCAAAGAAGATATTCTCGTTTTACTGCAACATGATGATTATTCTCAGTCGATGTGGCAAGCTTTAAAACTGAAGTTTCAAGGCAGTGTATCGATGATTAAAAGCAAGAAGGCTTTAATCAAGAAAGAATTTGACATTTTTACTGGGATTAAAAGCATAACGACAAAGCAGTTAATCGAACGATACTGTCATCTTGTGGTAGAAATAAAGCGGTTGGAAATTACAAAGACGAATGAAGAATGGATTGATAAACTGTGTGATGCACTACCATATGAGGAATGGGGCACTTACCTAATGATGCTAAAGAATAATTCTGATTTTGTGAATCTCAACCTAAGCTCATTCAACGAGAAGATCGAAGCCCATGAGCTGGAATTGCTGAAAATCAAGAAGATGAACTCAGCGAGTGTGCAGCAAGATGTACCTCTGTATTACAAAGGCAACACTCCAGTTGCAACCAATCAAAGTCCAAAGATACAGACAGGGTTTATTGCTGATAACACCTCAAGTGCTTCTTCAAACACTCATCAATCAAGCAATTCTTCACCATTCATGAACTTTGAACCAAATGTCAAAGCTCAGGAACAGCCTTCGCCTCAAAGTTCTACAGGATCCAATCATCAGGCGTACGTTTCTGGGGTGCAGTGTAATATTGTGGTGAATATCAAGAATGGAAACGAGATAACTGAAACAGCCGCAAAACAACACATCGCACTACTTGCTTCTGTTCTCGAGGCTTATGAGGGCTTAGTGGCAGGAAGGATAGGTAATCCTGACATGACGAAAGAGGATTACGACCAAATCAATCCCGAAGAGCTTGAATTGATCGATATCAAGTGGTGCATGGCGAGTTTGGTCAGAAGGGCTCAACGTTTCATGGAAATTACAGGCTGGAACAGTTTATCAGGTCCCGATCAAAAGTTAGGGTTCGACTAGTCGAAAGTTACGTGTTTTAGGTGTAAAGAACGTGGTCACTTCAAATGAGAATTCCCTAACCGTGAAGTGAACAACCATCAGAACCCGTTCACAAACGACTATTATAGACAGGCGATCTATCACCGACCATACCAACAACCAGCTGTTCAGAGGCCGCAGATTGAGAATAAACCAGAAAAGGCGCTTATCGTAAATCAAGACGATGAAAAGGTAGCTGCAGGTTTCAGCTGGGATAAATATATCCCCGGTAGCGATGGGCAGGCCATGATGGCAGAAGTTGTTGAAATTTCTGAGATGGTGTCTGAGTCGGAAATAGTTACTGAAGATGTTTCTGTGGTTGTTGAAGAGATTCCTACTGAGAATGTGATCGATATTGAAGAAATAGCTGCTGAAGTGTATTACTACCAGTCAGAGCAGGAGGTATTGGGAAGTTTAATGAAATCTGTATTGCCTCCTAAAATTTCTGAATCTTTTGCAGGTTATTTTGAAGAACCAAAGACTAGATCATGTCCAAGATTTGAAGAGAAGAAAGAAGTCATTGAAGAATTGAGAGATGTGTCGAAAGAGCTGACTGGAGAGGCATTAAAAGACATAGCTGGCAAAGCTCTTATGGGAAAGCTCAAAGAGGTAGACTCAGAACTTGAGGAGTCAAAGTCTGTCAGTAGTGTGTCAGTCAAAGGAGAGGAATCTGGAGTTCAGGAGATCAAATCTGTCAAAATGTCTGAGTCTGAGTTAGACAATGTCGGTAAAATTGATTGTGTTGAGCAGGTTGTTGAAAAAGTTATTTCAATCCATGAAACACCATGCCAACAGTGTTTAGAACCGTGCATGGAGTGTCTTGAAAAAGACACTAAGTATTAGGAATTGAAACACCATGCTGATATGATAAAATTTGACCTTGCCCAAGTTAAAGAAGCATATGATACTCTTGCCAGGTCAATCAAGATGATCCAAAAAAAAAGTGTTGAAAACGATAAAGCAACAAAATTGGCTAAAGCAACACTATTTGATAAACAAATTGAGGTTAATTTTC
Source organism: Helianthus annuus (assembly GCF_002127325.2). Lineage (NCBI taxonomy): Eukaryota > Viridiplantae > Streptophyta > Magnoliopsida > Asterales > Asteraceae > Helianthus > Helianthus annuus. The sequence goes on from NC_035436.2 coordinate 69,903,070, forward strand.
ATTTAGACACGATCGCATCGCTTAAGAAAGAACTTGAATTGGCTAAAATCAAAAACGATCGGATTGATAAAAAGTTGATGAGTTATGTGGCTTCATCGTACGTTCTTGACCAGATTGTCCCCCAGCAGCCACATGCTGCACCAGTCTTTAAGAGCGTTCCACCCCCAATGTGGAATCATTATACACAGAAATATCCAGATGGGGTGGAAGCTGCTTTGAATCTCAAATTGAGATCGATAGAGGATGATTTGCCTGAAAGCATAGATGTCACATTCTCTGCATCCGATACCGAAACGAATCACAGGTTATCAAAACAGTTGTCGATCAGGTGTTGGTTGAGGAGAGTGATAAATCTGAAAAATCTCAATCTGAAAAGGTTGTTAGTGATTCTGAAGATGAGGGGAATTTCTTAGATCGGTTCATACCGAAATCGGAAAAGAGTGCGAATGAAGATCCGATTATAGTGGTATACACTATGATTGGGACAGACAAACTTTATTCCGATTTCGAGTATCCACTTCAGAATGTGAAGATTGAGAATGTCGAAAAAGTGTTTAAATTGGTTGAGATAAACATTAACGAGGTTAATAACACTGAATTCTTTTCAAAACCTAAAAAATCGTTTGTTACATCACGCCCTACAAGTTCGGGAAAGAAAGAAGGGGATGGTAAAAGTAATAACAAGAAAAACAATTTTAAAAACAAAGGAATCGGTTTTGAGAAGAAAACGGCTAAGCAGGTGTTTAAGCCGAAAGAGAAAATGAACGATATTTTTGTTGATGGTCCGAGTGTTGATGATGAGAAGGATTATATTTTTAGTCAAAAGCCTGTGGATGATTTCAATGCAGCGAAAAAGTTGAAAGAAGAAGCAGTCAAATCAACTTTTGTTGAATATGACAAAAGGGTGTGTTATCGCTGCAGTGAAATCGGGCACATGGCGAAACAGTGTTAGAAAGTGATTGAGAAACCTGTTCAAAAACCTGTTGTTGTAAAACCGGTTCAAAAACAAGATGTTCAAAAACCAAGTGTTCAAAAACAAACTGTTCATAAACCAACTGTTCAAAAACAAATCGTTCAAAAACCTCGACCTAAATCACCGATTGATACAAAGGGCAAAAAGCCGATGGTTTCTCCGATCCGCATTTTGAAGAGAAGGGAATCTTTGAAGTCGGAGGATAAGCCGAAATTGACTTTCGAGATTGGCGAATCTTCTAAGTCTTGCAAGACTTCAAAAATTTACCCTAAAACAAAAATTTTTGAAAACCAATCTTGGGTCGCGAAGTCGAAACCATCTGGTGAGGTCAAAAAGATGGAGAATGCTTTGAAAATTGAATCAAATGTTTTTAAAGATGACGTCGTTGCGTTTGAAAATGAAGTTGATAAATTGCTGAGTTTCCCCCGATAACCAACAAAATAAAATCAAAGGTGAAAGAAGAGATTCCAAATATCACATTTAACTTTCCGAAAACAGTTGAGAAGTGTGATGTTGTATCCGGCAGTGTGTCTGAGGTTAAGAAATCATGGGCTTCATTGTTTGAATAAGCTGATTTGATGTTTGTAGGGGCTGCCCAAGTCTATACTGTCAAAGTGGATTATGGATAGTGGTGCTTCAAGGCATATGACTGGGACGCTAGCTCTTCTCTATGATGTCAAATCCATAAATGGAAGCTATGTGGGATTTGCCGGGAATCAAGGCGGGAGAATCGTTAGTCAAGGAACGTTGACAAATGGCGTGATTTCGTTCGACAAAGTGAACTACATAGTAGAATTACAAAACAATTTACTCAGTATTTCGCAAATTTGTGATAAAGCTTTTAGTGTACATTTTACAAACAAAGAATGTGTGGTTTTGAAACCAGGGTTTAAAATCCCTGATGAGATGGTGTTGTTGCGAGCTCCGCGGGAGAACGACCTTTATATTCTTGATATGAGCGTCGCAACACCAACAACTCATCAGAAACAATGTTTTGTGTCAAAGACTAAAGCGACGGAAAAAGATTCAATAATGTGGCATCGTAAGATGGGCCACATTCATGTTCGCAAAATGAACTTTTTAGTACACAATGATTTGGTTGATGGTGTAAATCTGAAGAATTTTCACTTGAATGATGATTGTGTAGCATGTAAGAAAGGGAAGCAGACTCGGAAGTCACACCCATTGAAGATCCTCAACACAATCAGGTTACCTCTTGAGAGATTACACATGGATCTCTTCGGGCCTGTCAACGTAAAGAGCATCAGCGGAGACTTGTATTGCCTGGTGGTGACTGATGACTTTACGAGATTCTCGTGGGTAGTGTGTTTAGAAAGAAAAGATCAAACTTTTGAGTCATTGATGGTGTTATTCAAAAAGATCAAACTGGAGGATTCGTAGTGACAACAGAACGGAATTTAAAAACAACAAGATGTACGAGTTTAGCAACGAGAAGGGAATTCTTCATGAATTCAGTGCGCCGTACACACCACAACAGAACGGCGTGGCTGAACGAAAGAATCGAACCTTGATAGAGACAGCCCGTACAATGTTAGCCGATTCCAAGCTACCAATCTTTTTCTGGAGCGAAGCAGTATCTGCAGCCTGCTACACATTGAATCGTGTTCTTACTGTCAAGAAGTACAAAAAGACATGCTTTGAGCTGCTGCATCGTTATAAGCTGAATCTTGAGTTTTTGGAGCCATTTGGGTCTCCTTGCAGGTTTATTGATGAAAACGGTAAATTTGGCGCTAAATCTAATGAGGGTTTCTTTGTAGGTTACGCAAGCCCGCTGAAGAGGGTGTTCGTACCATGCCTGGGGAAGGTGATTCAAGTCCAGCATGTGGATTGTCAGAAGCATACTCCGTCACCACAACTTCCCGGACAAAGATTCCTGTTCGATTACGATAAACTCTGGGAGTCGTTTCAACTACCGGTTCAGCCGAGTGATGAGGAACTAGCTCTTCTGTACCAGTATCAGCAATATATGTCTCAAGAGCAAGTGTCTAGACCGCTAGAAGTTTCTCAACCCACCGTGGGTACTCACGATGATGAAGTAGGACCGAGTGGAACAGCTCACGAACCACCAGAGGAACCAGCTCCATCATTTGACAAATCTGACGACTCAGAAGTGGAACCCGCTCCAACTTTTGACGAGGAACCAAATGATACTTCGACGGAGGCTGAGGATCAAATCGTTGATCTTGACATATCGAATTTGGAGTCGGAAGTGATAGTGCCTGACACTGCTATGCCTAGGACTTTGTCTTACCATCCTTCAGAACAGATAATTGGTGACCTACAAAGTGGTGTCAAAACCCGAGATCAAATAAACCGAGCTCTTACTTGTTTCTATTCTTCTATTGCTGATTTGCAAAAAGAAGTCTCATTAAAGTGTTTTATTTCGCAAATTGAGCCCAGAACTTACAAAGAGGCATTGACCGAGGATAGCTGGGTAAATGTAATGCAGGAGGAGCTGCAACAATTCGAAAAGCTGGGTGTCTAGAGACTCGTCGATCTGCCACAGAACCAAAAGTTAATCAAAACAAAGTGGGTTTTTAAGTGCAAACGAGATGATAGAGGGTTCGTGGTGAGAAACAAAGCTCGACTAGTGGTACAAGGTTTTAGTCAACAAAAAGGCATAGACTACGATGAAGTTTACGCGCCGGTTGCCAGACTCGAGGCAATTCGGATCTTTCTAGCCTTCGCGTCATGGAAAGACTTTAAAGTGTACCAGCTAGACGACGTCAAATCTGCCTTCCTTTATGGAAAAATCAGAGAAGAAGTGTATGTGGGGCAACCGCCGGGGTTCACAGATCCACTGCACAAAAACAAGGTGTATCTACTGGACAAAGCGCTTTACGGACTTCACCAGGCCCCGAGAGCCTGGTACGAGACGCTTTCTCAATATTTGTTGGCCAACGGGTTCACAAGAGGGACAGTAGACAACACTTTGTTCACCAGGGAAGAGGCAGGACACTTGTTGATTGTGCAGATTTATGTTGACGATATCATCTTTGGTTCCACCAACGACGACCTGTGTAAAGAATTTGAGAAAGTGATGAAGAAAAAGTTTGAAATGCGTTCGATGGGGGAGATGAAGTTCTTCCTCGGGCTGCAGGTGGAGCAAATGCCCAATGGAATCTTCATTCATCAAACGAAGTATGTGAAGGACGTGCTTGACAAGTTCGACATGACAGATTGCAGTCCTGCATCAACCCCCCTTGCACAGAATCACGGTATTTGTCCAGATGAAAATGGAGTAAAAATGGACGAGACATTGTACCGATCAATCATTGGACCTCTGATGTATCTCACGGCTTCCCGTCCAGACATCATGTACCCTACATGCCTCTGTGCCAAATATCAGTCGAATCCCAAGCAGTCACACCTGACAATTGTGAAACGTATCTTACGGTATTTGAAAGGCTGCCCAAGCATCGGCTTGTGGTATCCTCGATCGGGTGACTTTACTTTATCTGGTTTCGCTGATTTTGACAAGCTGCAAGCAAAACGCAAAGTCCACCACTGCTGGGTGTCAGTTCTTCGGAACTCGACTCGTCACCTGGCAGTGCAAGAAACAAACCGCAGTGGCGCTCTCTACATGCGAGGCTGAATACGTTTCAGCCTCCAGCTGTTGCTCACAGATCCTTTGGATCCAACAGCAGATGCGTGACTTTGGTTTGCAGTTCTTAGATACTCCGATCTATGTGGACAATGAAGCAGCTATTAACATCACTAAAAATCCAGTTCACCATTCTAAAACGAAGCATATTGAAATCCGACACCACTTTATCCGTGATTGTCACGAGAAAAAGTTAATCCGGATTGAACACTTGCACACCGATGATCAGAAAGCCGATTTTTACACAAAACCCTTTGATAAAAAGAGATTTTACTATCTTTTGAAATTAAACAGGATGAAAAATCTGCAATCTGGGAGGGTAATAGAATGTGAAGCCGAGTTGGGCGTCGATCTGACGTGAACCATGTCGAGTTGTCATCTTTCTTTGTACAGTTTATTTTCTGCTTTTCGATAAAAACAAAAACACAAAAATATGTTTTTCTTTTTAGGGGGAGAAATTCGCAGAAAAATACAAAAACATGATAAAATACAAAAATCCAAAAACATTAGAAAACTTCAAAAAGAGTTTGTGTAGAATAGGGGAAATGATAGTACATCAGCTAAACGGACACAGTACGCTAAAGAATTGTAACGTTTAAAATGCAATTAAGCAGTCTCGCTAAAGATGTGCTTATAGGTTTTTGCAAAATCAGTAGGTCAGTTATTACGTCTACGTGGGGAACACCTCCAGGATATATGGGTAACCCCCAAAATCTTGTTTGAAAGGTCCCGTATTCTGAGATACTAGGTCTTTATGCTTAGTGATATCTGGGGTATTATCCCGGGACTTCTGCTGTATGGAAATACTGACCTAGTCCCTGGATAATGCTTTACGCGTTGCTTTACTCGTAAAGCCTCCCCTCAGCATAAAAAATGATAACACATTGAAAAAAGTTAATCATGTGCTGTTGTAAAAAAGATTCCCTAAAGGGAACCCACCTTAAACTCGAAGCCGTCATCTCTCTGCGTATACGGAAGTATCGACCTGAGCTCTCACGGCCCTCGCATTTCACCCCATTACAGATATCATCCAGGTATACTCACCTGTAAGACTGAATACTGGGATCTGGATACGGGAGTATATACTGAGGTGGGACACATGTAGAGGTTTAAGTCCTAAAACACTAATTCTGTATCCCAGACAGATTGAAAGTTTTGTGCGAATTTAAGAGGATCAGTATATCGGCAATCTACGCGAATTGTTTAATGCTTGGTATGAAAATATAGCTTAACGGTGCTTATGTCTAGTCGGCAGCTGATATGATCCCCTAACACGCTCACAAAAAGATTGTGTGTACAGTTTTCAGTTTATCCAGTTAAAAATCCAAAAAGATTTTAGTTTCTTATTATATTTTCGACAACCGACGTTGTGAATCAGACGATCACACCTTTGTGCAGATCATGTCTGTGTTTGATGAGGGCTGGGTAAGCAGGAGATGCTAAACAGTGATTGGTACATTGTTTGACAAATTGAAAAGTGTTTGAAAGTTCAAAACATTCAGAAGTTCATTAATTTGAACCGTTTTTCGATCAAAATGACAGTGTACTTCATAATTCAGTTAACCAAGGTCATTAACTTGGACTTGGTAGGCCAAGCAGTTGACCAAGGTCATTGACTTAGACTTGGTTAACTGGGTGTGTCGGTGAGCAATCAGAAAGTGTTAAAAAGTTAAATATTTTGAAAACAACATTCTGATTTCGCTCATGTGACACTTAAACATTGATTTCGCTCATAGTTGCTTCATTCTGATTTCGCTCGTAGCCTCCAAATCTGATTTCGCTCAAGAGGTTATGTGGTCCTTAGGAGCGAAATCAGACTGACTATATAAGTCAACTGATTTCGCTCATCAATCATTTCTCACGTTTCGCTCATAAGTACTTCTCTCTCTCCGGCGACTGTGAAGCGAAACCTTGAAAACATTATTTTACAGGCGAATTGCTGCCCGTTTATCATCAGATCTTGTGTTTATCGCAGTAACTAATCATGGGCAAGGTAGTATTAGGCACAATTTGACCGGCATCATCCTTATTTTGAACTGTCGGCAATAATTGTTGAACAAGGCTTAGATTTAGGGTGTTATCTGTTAAATCAGAACTTGAATACAATCATATACTGTCGGTTTAAGGTGTTGATCATGTTGATGTGTGTTAATTGTATCAAATCTGATGTCAGTTGATGTTTGTCGAGTCATAGGTTATTCAAATGTAGATCTAGGGTATTTGAGAAGTCCATAATGGAATTAAAACAAACTCTAAGTGTCGGAATCAACATATTAACAGATTAGTGATGTCAATTTTATGATTTGATGAGTTTTGAGTGTGTGAATTTGATTTCGCCCAAGATGCATTATTAGTGATTCCGCTCATAGGTGTATCATGTGATTTCGCTCTTATGCCATCCTTTTGATTCCGCCCCAAAATTGTGAAAATTTGATTCCGCTCTTGAGTACATATGTTGTAATTTCGCCTCTAATGTCAATCTTGTGATTTCGCTTATAGTGTACCATTCTGATTTCGCTTTTGGTGTACTAAGTGTCATCACTTGAAACTGTTTTGATGAAAAGTAGTCTAAGTATTGATTCAGTGTATGTAATTTTGATGTGCAGGGTTCCAGTGTGATCTTTGATCCTCTTCATAACAACTGTTGTGATTTGGATGTGCAGAAAAACACAGAATTGGCCAAGTTTAGTAGTATATTGGAATTCATGGGTCGTATTCCCATTCAAAAGGCCTTGTCAGATCAGCATCCATTGTACAGATCACATATAGACCGTTTCTGGAAGAATGCAAGCTATGATGCTGAAAACAAAGTAATTTCATCAATTGTTGAGGTGCATGGTAAAAAGGAGAAGATACTTGTCACTGAAGCGCTTATTCGTGAGGTTATTAATTTTCCGGATGAGGCAGAGTCGCCAACTAGATTTAAAGAACGAATGGTGAAAGGGTGCATGCTCAGGATGGGTTATCAGGGAGCATTGAATGTTGGGAATTATTTGAAGTCGAAATTCCAGAAACCCTACAAGTTCTTTATTCACTGTATTTTGATGTCACTGAGCCATACAAAGGGAAGTTATGATACAATGCGTGACTATCAGATGAACATGGTCATTGCATTAGTCTTGAACAAGAAGTACAATTTCTCACATATTGTATTCCATTACATGACAGAAAATATTACGACAAAGAGCAAGTCTTGGATGTATCCTAGATTCGTGCAGATGTTGATCGACCATGCTTATCCAGAGATTGACCGAAATATAAAGAACGATCTGTTGGTGCAATCACACATGAGCAATGATTCGCTGAAACAGCTTGCAAGATACTATCCAAATCACCCTGAACCAAAAGTTGGTGCTGAATTCTTTGGGTTTATAAAAGATGCAAACTATGTTGATCCTGATCCAGTTGATCATAAAAACTGGAGAAACGCAGAAGAAATGAAAGAGGCAGCCTATGCTGAAGAGCTGAAAACTCTTGAGGAGTTTAAAAACACCAAAAATGAATGGTTTGTCAAAGAAACAGGGAGGAGACGCAGAAAGGCTACTCCTAAAGTTCAAGAGGGTGAAGGGTCATCATCAAAACCAAAGAAAAAGCAAAAGAAAGCCGCAGAAACGTTATTGATTGATGAACCTGAAGAAGATGAGCCAGTTGTAGCTGCCGAAGAAGATCCGTATAATGCTGGTGAAGATATGATGTTTAATGTTGATGTCTTAGAGACAGGGCCAACTGTTGAAGCTAAGCAAGTTGTTAATGTTGAAGCTCAGAAAGAGAAGGTTATCGATGATATTGAAGGTGATGATGTTGATAAGAGCACTACAAGCTCCTCGAGTTCTTCAGATGTTGAGATTGATGAAACCGAACGTTTAAGAAGAATTCAGGAAGCAACAGAACAAGAAAAATTGCTAAGGAAGAGAAAGAGACATGAAAAGGATGATGATGATGCTTATGTTCCTTCTCCAAAACATGTCTCTGAGTCACAATCTCCTTCACGCGGTAGAAAGAAAGCTGGAGCTCGAAAGAAAGTTGTATCTCCAAAAATTCGAAAAGTTACACCAAAGATTACAAAGCCGAAGATCGTCCGAAAGAAGAAACCTTCCAAAGATACCAGGAAACCACCAACACCACCACATGAACCAACACCACACCAATCACCACAACATGAACCATCACCAATCCAATCACCTCCACGACAACCTACACCACCACAACAACCTTCACCACCAAAACAACCAACACCACCCAGACAACCTTCACCTATACATCTTTCACCACTTCATCTTTCACCACCACCACAACAAACCTTTCTTACATCGCAAGAAATCTTTCAAACACCTCCACCCACCCAAATTCAACTAACACCTGGTTCTTCTGGCCAAGGTCTTCACATTCCTCATGACAATCTTGAAGACATTGGAGATTTCAGATTTGCAAACGATGAACAAGTGAAGAAGTTGGAGAAGAGGATGGATGAGAATAAAAAGTTAGCTGCTGAGAACAAGAAGGTTTCTGATCGTGAGAAAATTCTTGAAATGCGTGTGAAAAGGCTGGAGTCTGATAACAAAGAGTTGGTGAAGAAGATTGACACTGATCAATCAGAGATAGATATCTTGAAAGTAAGAGTTACTGAACTTGAGGAAGAAAAAGCTCGAAGAGATGAACAGAATGAATACTTCAAGATGAAAAACAAAGAGCTAGAGGCGGCAAAAGCATTTAGAGATCATGAGTTCTATATGTTGAACAAAGTCGTTGAAAGTATGCTCGGAACGACAGTTGAACAAAAGTTTGAAGAGTTACAAGTTGAAGAACTCAGGGCAGAACGCCAAGCTAAAATTGATGAACAAATGAAAGATAAAGGCAAAGGCGTTGAAGGTAGTTCAGCAGTGACATAGAGATCAATTGTTCCTTCCATGGTCATTGAAAATCCTGAACCTATAACTGCTATATCTGGTCTGTTTGAGGAAGAAACACATCTTAAATAATTAGTTGTTGATGATGATGAAGAAGATGATAGTGATGAAGAAGATGATGATGAGGAGGATGACGAGGAAGATGACGATGATGAGAAAGTCTTCTCGGCGAGCAGTCATGGTTTTGGTAACGATGATGATGACGCTCAGGGTGGTATGGGTGTGAAAGTATCTGAAGCTTCCACTGAAAAGACTGTTGATGATCTGATGAATGATTCTCTGAATGAAGAATCAGGGGGAGCTGAAGGAAAGGGGGAGTCAGGTGATGCACAGAATGTTCAACATGCTGAGAAGTTGATTTTGAGGTTGGATACTTATCGTGAGAAGGTGAACATTTTCATACCTACACGTTGGAAGCAATTAAAGAGATGACTCGTATGGTGAATCCTGATTTCAAGTTCGATTTTGAGGAAGAATTTATTGGTGCATACATCTGTCGACTTCGTCTTGTATCGAGTCTTAGATTGCATTGTATAGATTAGGGCACGTTATACGAGAAAATAGGAAAGTTTAGAGAGATAGAAGTCTGATTTCGCTCATAGGGTTTCATGTGTGATTTCGCCCGAAATCACTGAGCTGATTTCGCTCATATGGTTCTTGTGTAGCTTAGGGCGAAATCAAGACACTATATATATGTGTCTCTTGGGCGAAATCAGCATTAGTTGTCTTGTATTCCGCGCCGAGGTGCTTCCGGTGTGAAGACTGACTGTAATTGTGTTCAAATCAATACAATCAGTAGTTAAAGTGAAGAATCAACTGTTTCTAGCTTTGTTTCTTGTTATTCCGCACCTGAAACAGAGTAAAGTTCCTCTGAACGACTCATTCGGGTCAGATCGCGATCCTACAATTGGTATCAGAGCTCAGGAGGAGTTCTGCAGAGATTAGCTGGATTTCATCAAGTTTTCTTACTTCTACACCTTTTTCTTCAACAGAACGAGATTTACCTGACAAAACCTGCTCAAAATTTCACAGCTAGTAGATAATTGGACATAGACAAATCCCTGAAAGTTACACATCTAAAATCGGACTAAAAATGGACCAAATTGACCTCGGACTTGATTTCGCTCGTATGGACAATGTGATTTCGCTCATAATTCATCCTGATTTCACTCCTGGTTGCCAAGACTTGCTGATTTCGCTCCAATCTCAGTTCTGATTTCGCTCATGGGTCACATAAGTTGAGAGATTTCGCTCCTGATTGCATATTGATTTCGCTCCAGGGTGTCCAAACTCTTGATTTCGCTCTTGGGATACAAAAACTGGGATTTCGCTCCAAATTGAAGTCTAATTTCGCTCCAGTGTTACAAGTTCCTGATTTCGCTTCTGCAAACACCCTGATTTCGCTTCAGGAAGACATCAAGCCTGATTTCGCTTCTGTGAACACTGTAATTTCGCTCGAAAGTTGCTGATTTTGAAAAACGTGATAAGTCATCATGGATAACGAGTTTTACAATGCGTTTGCTACACCGTCTGCTCCGTCTGTCATTGCACAAACTATGAACTTAGAAAATGAGATGGGAACCACCCAAAAGCCCCCGAAACTGATGAGTATTGAAGAATACTACGGGTGGAAAGACAGATTCGAGAACTGGGTTCAGGCAAACCATCTCAGGTCATGGGAATGTATTTTGAAGAAATATGTATTGCCTTGAACAGATTTGCAGGTTATCAAAGATTTATCTGACTTTATTGATCAAGAACGGGTTATGTACAAAGCCGAAAAGATGATGATCAGTCTACTTCAACAAGCTATCAAAGAAGACATCTTCATATTGCTTCAGCACGACAAAACTGCAAAATCAATCTGGGATGCACTTAAAGTCAAATTTGAGGGTAGTGAAAACATGATAAAGAGCAAGAAGGCACAGATCAAGAAAGAGTTTAATTTGTTCAGCAGTTTACCTGGAGAGGATACGAAGAAGCTGATAGAACGATACTGCCACCTTGTGCGATCAATGTCGATGTTGAGTATTACAAAAGATCGTGAAGAGTGGGTAGACAAACTTGCAGATGCGTTATCGCAGAAAGAGTGGGGAACGTATTTGATGATACTGAAGAATACAGGTGTTTATGATGGGTTAACAATTTCTCAGTTTATCGAAAAGATCGAAAGTCAGGATCTGGAACAGCAGAAGATCGCTAGGATGAACAGTCCAAGTGGTCAACATGACGTAAAGATGTACTACAAAGGTAGTGTTCCGGTTCCAGAAGCTGAGAGAAGTCCGAAAATCCAGACTGCATTCAGTGCTGGGGATTCAATGGAAAAAGTTGATCAGGGATCAAACAACAGCAGCAGTCGATTCTCATCATTTCCAAGTGTCAATCCTAAAGAGTCAAACACAAGTTTTCATTCTCAGAGCACAAAGACAGGAAATGGTTATGTGATCCAGTGCAACATCGCTCTAAATCTTCCATAAGGTCAAAGTTTTTCTGAGGAAACTGCGAAAGACCACATGGCTTTACTTGGTTCTGTACTTCTCTCATATGAAGATCTAGTTGCTGGTCGGATCGGAAATCCTATGCTCACAAAGGAAGATTACGATCAGATAGACGCCGAAGAGATGGAATTGATGGATATTAAATGGTGTCTAGCAAGTGTTTTCAGACGAGCTGAAAATTTCAAGCTTATTACTGGGAGAAATGACTTTCTCGATGCTCATATATCTACTTTAGGTTGTGATAAATCTAAAGTTACATGTTTTCGATGCAGGGAGAAAGGCCATTTCAAGCGAGTGTGCAAGAACAGGGAAGCTAGTGGAGCTCAGAATCCGTTTGGAAAAGACGACTACTACCGGAAAGCCATTTATCAACAGGTTGGTCAACAACAAGAATCACAGACGGCTCATGGTAGGAAGATCGAGGATTCAAAGAGAGCATGTTTGGTAGACTTCAACTGGAACAACTACATATCACCTGAAAGCAAAGCATGTATAGTCGATCAAGATGATGAAAGACTACCTGAAGGCTTCAGTTGGGATATGTTTGTTGATGAAAAGGGAGAATTCAAAGCCTTCATTGCTAAAATTGTCAGAGAACGAGACATGTTTGCCACATGGATGAAGTCGATTGGTGAGACTGTGAAGAGTGTGGATGAAGAGTCTGTTGTTTCTGATGAAAGCTTTGAAAATGTTGATGAAAGCTCACAAAGTTCAGATGAGAGTGTACAAAATGATGCAAGCTCAGAAAAGGAAGTTGTTTTTGATCAAACACCATCTGATTCTGGTTTATCAGATGCTAGTTCTGAAAAATCTGTACAGTTTGATCAATCACCTCCAGATGATAGTAGTGATGATGAGGAAGAAAAACACATTAATATTGCAAAATCACATTTATCTCCTGAAAGTTTTCATTTCTATTTTGCTGATCGTATGGAGAAACTGAAGGAGAAACGAGCTGCTAAAGAACAACAACAAATGAAAACTGAAGATGTTGTTCAGAATGAGAACGTTGAAAGTGTTGCTGAGGAGATGGTTGAGACTGAGCAAGTGAAGGAAAAAGAAAAGGTGAAAGAAGAAGAAAAAGTGGTTGAAGGGGTGAAAACAATCGAAGTTGAAAAGATTGTTGAAGTCGTCAAGCCTTGTGAAAAGTGTCTTGAAGGTTGCAAAGAATGTGCAGCAAAGAATGAGATAATTCCTGAGTATGAGAAGAAGAAGGAGCAGCTGCTATTCAACCTTAACTATGTGAAAGAATCTTATGATGTCTTAAACAAAACAGTAACTGATCTTCAAAAGACAAATTCTGAAAGAGAACAAGCACTAACGATGATGAATGCTGTTATGATGTCAAAGCAAAAGGCTATAAACTTTTACATTGAAGAGAGTGCTAAGTGGAAGCAAGAGTTGGAGACAGAGAAGATTGAGAATGAGAGAATTAGACGCTTGTTGTAGAGTTATTCTAGTTCTGATTATCTTATTGATCGTATTTACCCAACTGTTGCAGGTATGGAAGCTTTTCAAGACGAGAAGCCAATGAAGAAAAAGGATACTGGTAAGAAACCGACTGTTAGCTATAACAAGTGTCGCCTCCAATTTGGGAAGGGTATTCTCCTAGAAAACCAAACGAGGAGCAACTTGAAAAGGCTGTCAATATAAAGCTAAAAACCAACATAACTTATGAATTACCAGAAAACACTGATGTCACGTTTACCTCGTCTGACACTGATCATGAGTCTGAGTTAATCAAAAAGGTGGTCGATCAGGTGTTGGATACTGATGAGGAGTCCGAGTCAAAGTCTGAATCTGAAGGGTCAAGTTCATCAGTCAACAGTCAAAAGTCGTCGGTTAAATGGTCTTATAGTAAAGAGCTTTTATTATCAAAAGCAAATTTGGATGATGAAACATTTGAAGTAGCATACACTTTAAATGATTCTGACAAATTATACTCTGACAAAGAGTTCCCAATAAGAAGTGTTCGTTTTGAATTGATCAAAAAGGTTTTCAGAATGACAGAAATTAATATTTCTGAAATAAATGATTTAAATCTTACTGGAAAACCTAAGAAATACACTTCAAGAGTTCAACAACGTTTAAACAAGAAAAAGGGTTACAATTCTGGTTCTAGTTTTCAAAAGAAACCAAACCAAAATCGTAGCTACAAAAAGAAAGGTCTTGGTTTTATTCCACCAGAAAACCATAAAAATATGAAAAATTCTAAAACAAAAACATAATTTGTGTCAGGTGGAAGTGCAGAAGAGGAACAGAAGAAACCGTTTTGGAGACAGTCAAACCAGGAGTTTCTTGCTGAGAAGAGAAAGAATGGAACTGGAGTGCTTCATCCAAAGGAAACTCGAACCTGTTACAAATGCAATGAAGCTGGTTACATTGCATGGAATTGTCTGGAAAAATGCCAAAACAAAACAGGGAGTTTCTAAGAAATTGAAAGAAAAAGTTGTTGATGTTGAACCACCAATCGAGAAATTTAAATTTTTTGAAAATTCAACTTATGAGATTGGTGAGTGTTCTAAAAAGAATTTTTACAAAAAGAAAGAGAAAGACAATCAAGTGTGGGTTGTTAAGAAAGTTGATGTGAATGTCGGCGATGAATTTGGTTCCACAAAGCCAGAAGAGCCACAGGTTGAGGTGAAAATTTCGGTGAATGATGATGATTTTCCATCACTGAAATTTGAAGAAGTTAAACAGAAAGTTGGCAAGGTTGAAATTTTGAATCAGTTTTACACAGAGAAAACTAAGTTTGATGTCGAGAAAACATTCAATGGGAATGTAAAGAAAATTTTTGGAAAAATGTTAAATGGAAGGCAAAGGGGGTTAAGGATTTTTATGCAACTAAAAAGGCAACTTACAACCCTACTGCGCAAGAGTTAAAAACCATCAAGTCTGAGAAGACTTGGATGGAAGTTTGTTTCCCTTGAAGTCTTAGGACTATGCCGGAGATCCCAAGTTTATATCGTGGATCAGGAATCAGCATCATTCATGTTTTTGATGAGGTTGCTTGAAAATTTTTGAAAGTTGTTAAAATTTTACAGGTAAAGGACTACGCCGGAGCTTCCAGGTTGGTAAGTGCGAAGCAGGAATCGGCATTCTGATTGGTAAAATGGTTTATGTAGACGTGACATTCCTACAAGTGGTATTTGTTGGTTATACCTACAAATGGTTATTTTTGTAACACCCCCAAAATACCACCTGCGGAAACCCCGCGAGGCGTGTTACACATCAGAGTCTGAGCCACCAATCACATTGAACCAATAGTAAATACTTAAATAAAACATGTCATTAATCGCCAAGATTAAATGTCAACACAATATTAATTTCCAAGAGTTATGTAGCGGAAGCATATGATAAGTCGTTTAGTAATCGTTTCAAAATAAACTTAAAACCAATGTATCAATTATAAATAATCCAGCAGCTTCGATCCATGACCACTCCAGCACGCCCAGATAGCAAGTCCATGTTCCAAAGTTAACGACCTACAAGCATGCAAACAAGTGTGTCAGACTACGCTGGTGAGTTCAAGGTGTTGCTTACGTGTGAAGTTACCAGATATTAGTTAAATCAACTCGTTGTTTGGTTCAGATGTCGTTGTTAACTTGATTATTGTACCGTATGCAGCGTCAATGATGGGAATGCCTAACCCCAATGCCCTACAGGCATTGGTCAAGGTCAAGGTATCAAACAACCTTGACAAGCTGTAGGAGGCCTTATATCCGCGTTACAAGTTGTCCCAGTAATTAGTTCACGCCCGTCCTTACGGCCTGGTGTGAGGGTGCCAAACCTAATAGCGCTATCAACTAATTACCCCATTGCCTTACAGGCAATCCGGTAATTGATTGTTTCTATGTTTCAGTTGTTTACCCCAAGTTTCCCTTCCAAATGTTTACCAGTTGTCCCGAACCACCGGGACGCATGCTTGAGAAAATGCAATGAACTCACCTTGGTTTGCTCGGCAGATTATACCAAAGTTACTTGAATTAAAAGTGGTCAAACACGTCCTAACAGGATTACCGTACAAGTCAGGTTGGGTTCAAGTAGAGCACGTATGTTTACACATAGACTAACAAGTCATAAGCACGTAAAGTTCATGGTAACACGTTTGGTACGTTAACAGTCAAGAGCATATCATATTCGTACTTGAACGATTTAAATAACCAAGCCCAAAAGATAGTAGGCCCAACATGTTGTGCGATCCACAACATGTTGTGCGATCCTCATATCCCGGCCCAACAACATAACCGCCCAATAACCTATTATTGGCCCAATTAACATAACATACAAGTGTTGTGCGACCCGGGCAATTTGTGCGATCCAGATAGCTTGTGCGACCCAACTGGTCTTGTACGATCCGGTTGGGTTGTGCGATCCAATTAGCCCAACCCAACATAACACCCGGCCCAATATGTTAAGGGATTTACATAAAGATTTCGGCCCAGCAACAAAGCAGTCAACTTGTGCGATTAGTGTGGGCTTGTGCGTTTGGTGACCCTTGTGCGATCTGGGCCTCTTGTGCGGCCGGATCAGCTTGTGCGTTCGGACCTCATGTACGATCAGGAGGTCTTGTGCGATTAGTTCAAACCATTCCAAATATCAAGCAAAATCGGCTACATAATCACTAACAGTTTCCTTATTTTTCATGCCAATCAATTAACACAATCCAAACATAATATCAATCTAATATCGATTAACCAAGCATAATCTAAGCAATTCATATGAACCCTAATATGAATAACAAGAACATTCAAACCACCCGATCCAAATCTTTGTGCAATAATCCGCAAACTTAACATAATAGTCAATCTAACAAGCATCATCAAACAATCCGAATCCATACATGGCAGCCGATTGACATCTTTATACACATAAACATCATGGTAGCCGATTAATATCATCACACAATTTCCGATTTCCTAATCATGTAACCGATTAATAAAGACATTATCATCAAACATCATATGAAACACATAGATCATAATCACCATTACCATACAATCAAAGAACAAGCAACCAATATACACTAACCGTGATGTTTGAATGGGTTGAATGGACCGATGTGGAAAGCTTCGAGTGGGGAGGGGCTGCCGTCGGGTTCCAAGCAAAAACGAGAGAGAGAGAGGAAGTCTAGAGTTGTGTTGTGTCAAGTGATTGTAACAATTGAGGGTTTACACATTTAAGAGGAGTGGGCCGAGCCCAACTTGTTGACCTATGGGTCCGCGTACAAGCTACACGGCCCAAGGAGATTTGTGCGGTCCAGCGGTGTGGTATGTTGTGCGGTTCGAGTTGAGTAAACATATACATATTCACATACCACATGATCAAATAATCATGTCATAACATCATACATTCAATAGTTCAATCATTCAGTAATTCAATCAAGTTCACATACGTTGCATATAATACAAAAACGGGTTTGAAATACGAGTTGTCACAGTATCCCCAACTAAAAAGAAATTTCGTCCCGAAATTTGGTACGCACTCACTGAAAAGCTAGATAGGTTAAAGCTAGGTAAGTCATATCGTCTGCTGGTTTTCCTGGGGTGTCACATCCTCCCCAACTTGAATGGGAATTTCGTCCCGAAATTCACCAGTTGCATCAACAGTAGGTTCGCTAGGTTTTGACTGGTCATTGGGGAACAGATGTGGGTACTTAACTTTCATCTGGTCCTCGCGTTCCCACGTGAACTCTGGACCACGTCTTGAGTTCCAACGAACTCTCACAATCGGTATACTGCTGTGCTTACGAACTTTAACTTCCCGATCCATAATTTCAATTGGTTCTTCGACAAACTGCAATTTGTCATCTATCTTCAGCTCTTGAAATGGTACCACCAGTGTTTCATCAACCAAACACTTCTTTAGCTGTGATACGTGAAATACATCATGGACATTACCCAACTCAGCCGGTAATTCCAACCTGTAGGCCACCTTTCCAATTCGTTCTAGAATTTTGAACGGTCCCACATAACGAGGGTTTAGTTTGCCGCGTTTCCCAAAACGCACCACACCCTTCCAGGGTGAAACCTTTAACATAACGCGATCATTAACTTCAAATTCCAACGGTTTACTACGCTTGTCAGCGTAGCTTTTCTGACGGTCGCGAGCTGCGGCCATACGGTTTCTGATCTGCACAATGCTTTCCGATGCTTCAAGAACAAACTCAGGGCCTGTGATCTGGCTATCACCCACCTCATGCCAACAGAGAGGTGAACGACATTTCCGTCCGTACAGTGCTTCGAACGGAGCTGCCTTAATACTTGAATGGTAGCTGTTGTTGTAGGAGAATTCTATCAACGGTAGGTGCTTCTCCCATCCTTTTCCAAAGTCGAGTACGCATGCCCGAAGCATATCTTCGAGTGTTTGGATGGTGCGCTCGCTTTGACCATCCGTCTGTGGGTGATAAGCGGTGCTCATGTCGAGTTGGGAACCAAACGATTTATGCATTGACTGCCATAACTCTGAAGTGAAAAGCGGATCACAGTCTGAAATGATAGAAGTTGGCACTCCATGCCTAGAAACCACTTCCTTGAGATACACTGCTGCCAGCTGAGAAAACTTGTCCGTTTCCTTGATTGCTAGGAAGTGTGCTGATTTCGTGAGGCGATCAACAATCACCCAAATAGTGTCATTCCCAGCCTGAGTTCTTGGTAGTCCTGTCACGAAAGCCATAGCGATCTGCTCCCACTTCCATGTGGGTATCTCTGGTTGCTGCAGTAGACCTGAGGGCTTTTGATGTTCTGCTTTGACTTTAGCACAAGTCAAACATTTGCTGACGTAGGTTGCTATATGAGCCTTCATGCTGGGCCACCAGTAGGTAGTTTTCAAGTCATGGTACATCTTATCTGATCCAGGATGTATAGAGTAGCGTGATTTATGTGCCTCTTCCATTACGAGTTCTCGTAAGTCACCATAGAGTGGAACCCAGATGCGTCCGGTTACATAGTAAGCACCGTCTCCCTTCTGTTCTAGTCGTTGTCTCGAGCCACGTAAAGCTTCAGCTCGAACGTTCTCTGGTTTCAACGCTTCCAACTGAGCGTCTCGTATCTTGGAAGGGAGGTTGGACTGAATCGTTAGTTGCAATGCTCGCACACGCCTAGGTGCATTATCCTTTCTGCTGAGGGCGTCAGCTACAACGTTCGCCTTGCCCGGATGATACTTGATGGCACATTCATAATCGTTCAATAACTCCACCCATCGTCGTTGTCGCATATTCAACTCTTTCTTGTCGAAGATGTGCTGGAGACTCCTATGGTCGGTGTAGATGGTGCATTTGGTACCGTACAGGTAGTGCCTCCAAATCTTCAACGCAAATACCACCGCTCCTAACTCCAAGTCGTGCGTCGTGTAGTTCTTCTTGTGCACCTTCAGCTGACGAGAAGCATAAGCTATTACCTTCTCGCGTTGCATCAACACGCAACCGAGACCCTGAATTGACGCGTCACAATATACCACAAAATCTTCGGTGCCCTCTGGTAAAGACAAGATCGGTGCACTGCAAAGTTTCTGTTTTAACAACTGGAAGGCCTCTTCTTGCTTCATTCCCCAAGAGTACGCCGTGTTCTTCTGTGTCAGTGAGGTGAGAGGTTGCGCGATTTTCGAGAAGTCTTTAATAAACCTTCGATAGTATCCAGCGAGACCAAGAAATTGACGCACCTCAGACGGAGTCTTTGGTGCCGCCCAATTCTTAACTGCATCCACCTTCGCAGGGTCCACATGTATCCCTTTCTCGTTAACGACGTGCCCAAGGAAATGCACTTCCCGAATCCAAAAGTCGCACTTAGAAAATTTCGCATACAGCTGTTCCTTTCTCAAAAGTTCCAAGATGAGACGTAGGTGGCGCTCGTGATCTTCCTTGTTCTTGGAATAAACCAAGATGTCGTCAATAAACACTATAACAAATTCGTCGAGATATGGCTTACATACGCGGTTCATGAGATCCATGAAAACCGCTGGTGCATTGGTCAATCCAAACGGCATGACCAAAAACTCATAGTGTCCGTAGCGCGTTCGAAAGGCTGTCTTGGGAACATCCTCTTCCCTAACCCTTACCTGGTGATAACCCGACCTTAAGTCGATCTTTGAATAGAAGCTTGACCCTTGCAGCTGGTCAAACAAGGTGTCGATGCGTGGTAATGGATAGCGGTTCTTAATGGTCACCTTGTTGAGTTCTCGATAGTCGATACACATATGGAATGACCCATCTTTCTTCTTTACGAACAGAACTGGGGCTCCCCAAGGCGAAGAACTGGGTCGTATGAAACCCCTATCCAACAATTCTTGTAGCTGATTAGACAGCTCCTGCAACTCACCAGGTGCTAACCGGTAAGGAGCTCGAGCAATCGGAGCCGCTCCTGGCGCAAGATCAATCTGAAATTCTACTTGACGGTGAGGAGGTAACCCTGGTAGCTCCTCTGGGAATACATCAGCGAATTCTCGCACCACTGGTAGATCCTCGATCTTACTCTCTTCAGACTGAGCGTTGGTAACTAACGCTAACAGTGCAGGATACCCCTTTTGTAGATACTGTTGTGCACGCATGGCCGTGATAATCCCAACCATCGTCCCACTACGATGCCCTTGAACTAACAGTGACTCTCCATCAGGGAGAGGAATACGCACAATCTTCTCCTTACACATAATTTCTGCTTGGTGCTTAGACAACCAATCCATGCCTACCACTATGTCAAAACTACCGAGCGTAACGGGAAGGAGGTCAATGTCAAACACCTGACCCACGAGATCTAGTTTGCATCCAAAAAGGACATTTGAGGCTTCTATCGTCTTACCATCTGCTAGTTCCACTATTTGTCTAACCTCTAAAGGTGTTGGGGTTATCCCTAATCGTTGACTAAACTCTAGGGACACGTAACTCCAATCGGCACCCGAATCAAATAATACAGAAGCAATACGATTGTTAACAGGAAACGTACCAGTTACAACGTTGCCGTCATTCCTGGCATCCCCTGCTCCAAGCTGAAACACTCTGCCCCGAGCACCATTACCCCCGTTGTTGCCGTTGTTGTTGTTGTTGTTCCCAGCATTGTTGTTATTATTCGGACGGTTGTTGTCGTTAGCGTTCTGGTTTAACTGAGGGCAATCCCGCTTAAAGTGACCCTCATCCCCACATTGATAGCACCCCCTCCTAAAACCCTGGTTCTGCTGGGGTGGTTGTCCCTGTTGTCTCTGATTCTGCTGGTTTTGTTGCTGCTGGTGTTTGGGCTGTGAAGCCCTACAATCCTTGGCCTCATGGCCCACTTTACCACACCTGCGACATGTGCGACTACACGGCCCGAAATGATGGTAGCCACACTTATTACACTGTGGTTTCTTCCCTGCATACGAGCCCTGACTTTGGCCACTTCCCTGGCCTTGATTGACAGAAGACGACTTGCTAAAGTTGCGATTGTTGTGGTTATCTGGCCTTTTCTGAGTCTGACCAGCACTGGATGCTTTATCATAATCACTCCACTTCCGCTTGTTATCATTAGCGGACGCAGTGGCAGTGGGTGTAGCAGCTTTAGTGGCCGAAATACGCGGGGGTAACGAATCGCTTTCCACCTCTTGATCCACAATCTTGTGAGTCAGACGAACGATCCGTGTCAAATCATTGAGATGGGCTGCAGTGACCAAGCTCTTCACACGCGGAGGCAACCCTTTGATGAATAACTCAATCCTC
The DNA here is from genome assembly GCF_002127325.2 of Helianthus annuus. Lineage (NCBI taxonomy): Eukaryota > Viridiplantae > Streptophyta > Magnoliopsida > Asterales > Asteraceae > Helianthus > Helianthus annuus. The sequence continues at coordinate 69,924,755 of NC_035436.2, forward strand.
CGGGACATAGGCCGGGACAAGTTTGGGCACATGTCGGCCAGTTCATACGATCGCTTCACATACGCTTCGACTTCAGATCCAACCATCTTCAAGTCGTAGTATTCGTTTTCCAGCTTCTGGACCTCGTCCTGAGGACAGTACTCCTCCCTGATCAGTTCTTTAAAGTGTTCCCAAGTTGTGGCATTCGCTGCCTCGATGCCCAACAACTGTACTTGGGCGTTCCACCATGTTAGGGCACCATCAGCCAAGGTACCCGCCGCATACTTCACCCTGTCCCTAGCGGGACAGTTACAGATAGCAAACACAGACTCTGCTTTTTCGAACCATCTTAGGAGTCCCACAGCCCCTTCAGTCCCGGTGAAGGTCTGTGGCTTGCAGTCCATAAACATTTTGAACGTACACGCAGGCTGGTTAGGTTGAGGTTGCGCTTGTTGACCTAAATAACGGGAGGAAACACATTATAGGAATGAAAAGACGTGTACGTGGTATAAGAGTAGAGAGTACTTGGTACATTCCGTACCAGCTTGATAGGCTGCTAGAGCCTCAGCCACGCGGGTATTGATTAGGTCATTCAACTCAGCCTGAGTCATGTTGATGTTGCCACGTCCGTGTCCTCGTCCACTCATGTTTCTATAGTTGGGAATAAACCGATTTAGAAATCGAAACGAGACAGGAGTCAAGTATCATACTGATATTCACGTACTACTAAGTTCACACATAGTAAGGCAGAACCCTTCTCACGCTCGATAAGCCTCACTGGGACTTGCATGCACCCCGCGTTATTATTAAGTGTGCACCCATAATAATAAGGCAATTTGCATGCTTATCTCAGTGCCTCTTAGCTTACGCTCGAAGTTTCCCCCGTTCAAACAACACAACAGATGATATCACAGTTCTGTGGTTTACATGAATCGAAGAGTAGTGTCACACTATCAAGTCACTATGGTGTTAAACGTTTCAGTTCATATACGTTGTGGGTGTGTGACTGCTAAGCAAGTACTGTATAAAGTGAGAGAGAAACGAACCTTGCAATCTGGTGCTGAGTGTCATGATCGATTTTTCGAAGTTGTTCGGTTATAGTCTGGTTTTACAAAACGTTTTAAAACCTAGTTCACTATAACCAGTGGCTCTGATACCAAACTGTAACACTCCCAAAATACCACCTGCGGAAACCCCGCGAGGCGTGTCACACATCAGAGTCTGAGCCACCAATCACATTGAACCAATAGTAAATACTTAAATAAAACATGTCATTAATCGCCAAGATTAAATGTCAACACAATATTAATTTCCAAGAGTTATGTAGCGGAAGCATATGATAAGTCGTTTAGTAATCGTTTCAAAATAAACTTAAAACCAATGTATCAATTATAAATAATCCAGCAGCTTCGATCCATGACCACTCCAGCACGCCCAGATAGCAAGTCCATGTTCCAAAGTTAACGACCTACAAGCATGCAAACAAGTGTGTCAGACTACGCTGGTGAGTTCAAGGTGTTGCTTACGTGTGAAGTTACCAGATATTAGTTAAATCAACTCGTTGTTTGGTTCAGATGTCGTTGTTAACTTGATTATTGTACCGTATGCAGCGTCAATGATGGGAATGCCTAACCCCAATGCCCTACAGGCATTGGTCAAGGTCAAGGTATCAAACAACCTTGACAAGCTGTAGGAGGCCTTATATCCGCGTTACAAGTTGTCCCAGTAATTAGTTCACGCCCGTCCTTACGGCCCGGTGTGAGGGTGCCAAACCTAATAGCGCTATCAACTAATTACCCCATTGCCTTACAGGCAATCCGGTAATTGATTGTTTCTATGTTTCAGTTGTTTACCCCAAGTTTCCCTTCCAAATGTTTACCAGTTGTCCCTAACCACCGGGACACATGCTTGAGAAAATGCAATGAACTCACCTTGGTTTGCTCGGCAGATTATACCAAAGTTACTTGAATTAAAAATGGTCAAACGCGTCCTAACAGGATTACCATACAAGTCAGGTTGGGTTCAAGTAGAGCACGTATGTTTACACATAGACTAACAAGTCATAAGCACGTAAAGTTCATGATAACACGTTTGGTACGTTAACAGTCAAGAGCATATCATATTCGTACTTGAACGATTTAAATAACCAAGCCCAAAAGATAGTAGGCCCAACATGTTGTGCGATCCACAACATGTTGTGCGATCCTCATATCCCGGCCCAACAACATAACCGCCCAATAACCTATTCTTGGCCCAATTAACATAACATACAAGTGTTGTGCGACCCGGGCAATTTGTGCGATCCAGATAGCTTGTGCGACCCAACTGGTCTTGTACGATCCGGTTGGGTTGTGCGATCCAATTAGCCCAACCCAACATAACACCCGGCCCAATATGTTAAGGGATTTACATAAAGATTTCGGCCCAGCAACAAAGCAGTCAACTTGTGCGATTAGTGTGGGCTTGTGCGTTTGGTGACCCTTGTGCGATCTGGGCCTCTTGTGCGGCCGGATCAGCTTGTGCGTTCGGACCTCATGTACGATTAGGAGGTCTTGTGCGATTAGTTCAAACCATTCCAAATATCAAGCAAAATCGGTTACATAATCACTAACAGTTTCCTTATTTTTCATGCCAATCAATTAACACAATCCAAACATAATATCAATCTAATATCGATTAACCAAGCATAATCTAAGCAATTCATATGAACCCTAATATGAATAACAAGAACATTCAAACCACCCGATCCAAATCTTTGTGCAATAATCCGCAAACTTAACATAATAGTCAATCTAACAAGCATCATCAAACAATCCGAATCCATACATGGCAGCCGATTGACATCTTTATACACATAAACATCATGGTAGCCGATTAATATCATCACACAATTTCCGATTTCCTAATCATGTAACCGATTAATAAAGACATTATCATCAAACATCATATGAAACACATAGATCATAATCACCATTACCATACAATAAAAGAACAAGCAACCAATATACACTAACCGTGATGTTTGAATGGGTTGAATGGACCGATGTGGAAAGCTTCGAGTGGGGAGGGGCTTCCGTCGGGTTCCAAGCAAAAACGAGAGAGAGAGAGGAAGTCTAGAGTTGTGTTGTGTCAAGTGATTGTAACAATTGAGGGTTTACACATTTAAGAGGAGTGGGCCGAGCCCAACTTGTTGACCTATGGGTCCGCGTACAAGCTACACGGCCCAAGGAGATTTGTGCGGTCCAGCGGTGTGGTATGTTGTGCGGTTCGAGTTGAGTAAACATATACATATTCACATACCACATGATCAAATAATCATGTCATAACATCATACATTCAATAGTTCAATCATTCAGTAATTCAATCAAGTTCACATACGTTGCATATAATACAAAAACGGGTTTGAAATACGAGTTGTCACAATTTTTACAATTGTTACAGAGGTTGCTTGATTGCAAAGGGTAAATTAGGGACATTAAGTTATACTTGATTTACTATACATGTTAAAATAGACAAGATGATGAACCAAATCCCCGTACTTATACAAGTGGTAAACACAAACACATTTTCCGGAAAAATCATTTTGATTAAAACAAACTTAAGTGTTTTGAGATCTAAATGAGAAAATGGTTTGTTGAAAGGGGGAGCTCGGATTGTTTATGCCTAGTGGATGGCGAATTGATGCAATTCGATGTCAGTTGTCAAGTTTCTGTATAGTTTTAGAATTGGGTCAAGAGCTTTAGTTTGTTTTCAAATTTTTCGTAAATGTGTTTGCATTTTAGGGGGAGTAGAAAATTTTCAGAAAATCCAAAAACATTAGAAAATTTGAAAAAGCCAAAAACATGATAAAACCAAAAAACGAGTTTTGTTGTGAAAAGAGGAAATGATAGTACATCAGTGGACGGTCACAACATGCTAAAGAATTGTAAAGTTAAAATGTGATAAACAATCTCACTGAGGATATGCCAGTTGGTTTTTACACATTTAGTAAATTGTGACGAGATATAAACCTAAAATTCGAACTTGATTATTCTGTTGGGAACAACTTCTTGGATATATAGGTAACCCCTCAAATCTTGTTTGAAAGGTCCCTTATTCTGAGATACTAGGTTTTTATGCTCAGTGATATCTGGGGTATTATCCAGGGACTTCTGCTGTATGGAAGTACTGACCTAGTCCCCGGATAATGCTTTCTGCAAAAGCTTTGAAATATAAGCTCGCCCTCAGCAAGCTGATGAAACAATAAAATTGATAGTCACTGCTGTTGTAATCAAAAGATCCTCTAAAGGGGACACACCAAAAAGTCGAAGCCGTCATCTCTTTGCGTATACGGAAGTATCGACCTGAGCTCTCACGGCTCTCGCATTTATCCCCTGACAGATATCATTTGTGGTATACTCACCTTTAAGACTGAATATTGGGATCTGGATACGAGAGTATATTCAAGTAGTGGGACACACGAATAAGTTCAAGTGTTTAAAACATTAACATCATATCTCGGATCAGTTGAAGTTTGTGTGAAAATTTAACAGGACAAACATACTGACAATCTAGGTGAATTGTTTAGAGCTTAAAATGTAATCAGCTTAACGGTGTTAGTGACATGTCTCATAAACTGATATGAGCCTCTTATGCAAACTCATAAAAAATATTGTCTGTAAATATTTCATTTCTGCTTTTCAGTAGATTCTTCAAGTGGTGTCATTTACTTTCTTTCAGAAAATCCAAAAAGATTTTGTGTGTGTTTTAGCATAAATTTTTGAAAAAGTCAAAAAGATTTTCGACAACTGATGTTGGAAAGCTGATTTTCAAAATCTCAAATGCTAAACATGATGACATTGTTGTGAGGGAGAGTGTGCTTCGAATGTGAAAATATTTTTTTTAATCAACAATTGGTTCATCATAAAGGAGTTATTTTTGAGAGGGAGTCGTCTCATTATATCAGCGTGTTGATGCATACATTTATATTCAAATTGTTAAATTTAGAAAATTTACTTCTAGGTTAAGAATGTGCAGGAATAGCCAGGTTTCAATCTTAAACCTGAAGATAGAGTGCCAGGTTCCGATACCTGAGGTTTCTGTGGTGTTAACAAGCCAGGCTGCGATCCCAGCAGATCAAGAGGGGGGGTCTGTAGACATCCTAGTAGGCAAAGTATGAGCCAGGGTATTTGATCCAGATTCCTGAGCAGAACTAGAGCCAAGTTTCAATCTTGGAAATTAAAGACTCCGTGGAGAGAGCTTGAGCCAGGTTTCGATTCAATGGACAAAGTTAAAGCCAGGCAACAATCTTGGAACATGAAGAGCCAGGCTGATCGATCCTGAGAAGCTGTGAGATGGAAAGCCAGACAACGATCCTGATACAGATGCTGCTGAAGAACAAAGAAATACCAGCACATTGTTAAAGGGGAGTCTGTTGATGAAGATAGAGAGTAAAGCCCAGAGACTGAACAAGATTGAAGATGCAAAGACATGGCATGATCTAAGTCTCGACGACTCGTCAACATCTAAGGGGGAGTCTGTTGGTGCATACATCTGTCGACTTCATCTTGTATCGTGTCTTAGATTGCATTGTATAGATTAGGGCACGTTATACGAGAAAATAGGAAAGTTTTGAGAGATAGAAGTCTGATTTCGCTCATAGGGTTTCATGTGTGATTTCGCCCGAAATCACTGAGCTGATTTCGCTCATATGGTTCTTGTGTAGCTTGGGGCGAAATCAAGACACTATATATATGTGTCTCTTGGGCGAAATCAGCATTAGTTGTCTTGTATTCCACGCCGAGGTGCTGCCGGTGTGAAGACTGACTGTAATTGTGTTCAAATCAATACAATCAGTAGTTAAAGTGAAGAATCAGCTGTTTCTAGCTTTGTTTCTTGTTATTCCGCACCTGAAACAGAGTAAATCTCCTCTGAACGACTCATTCGGGTCAGATCGGGATCCTACAGAATTGAATGCCTTCGACATCAACCAACAGCCTGAATACGAGTATAAGTATGTTGAAAAGGCCGACATGTATGACAGAGTTGAATTTGAAGATTGGACAGATGATGAGAGTGTTAGTGAAGATACCTCTCAGTTGCCTACGCTGATGGAGTTCTTTACAGAAGAGAATAGAGATGAGTTGAGAAGAAAGATCGCTGAGATTTTAAAAGATAAGAACTTTGATGGCACTCCCAAAGACATGGAAAAGGAAGAAAAGAAAAGGTGGTTCAAAGACAGTCATGAGAGGAAGTTCAAAAGACCGTTGAAGTACTATCAATGTGATCGAAGTGTGTCTCTCGGTGACATCATCAGCTGGGGTTTCTTACCTCAAGTGAATGCTTACGCAATCAGGAGAGAATGTGGGGTGCAATACTTTGAATATCTATATGACGTGATGTCATTGCTCTGGTGGGATGTTGAAGAGCTGTCTAAAGTAAGAACTCTAGGGTATCCAATTTGGAAGAATGATATTCCAATGTGGGGGTATATCAAGTTTGAATCGTTGAAAGAGTTTCGTCACTGGAAACCACATTAACCTAAAAGAGTGCAGAGGATAAATCCGGAAACAGGAGTTGAGGAAACGATACTCAATGTGAAAAAGTCGAAGACAATGAAAACTATCCCAGTGCCACCAATGGAGCAGGATTTCTATAAAGGATTCTTGGGCTGGATTTATAGTTACATTTCGACTGAGGCTGTCATTACTTACCGAGCAGGAAGTGAGCTAAGAGAAATGCATGTGTATGACCCGATGTGGTTAGTGAACTGCTCTGCGAAGGATATCGAATGTCTGTTCATAAACAAGATTCACTATCAGGCAGAAGATAGAGAGCAGGCCATGCAGTTTCAACGTGTTGCTACTCTTTGCTTTCAGAAAGGTATCAATTCTGAGAGTAAATGGAAGTCATCTTGGTGGTCGCTCGATGAGAAGATGAAAAGAAAAGCTGAACGTGAACGTCAAAAGCTTGAAGAAAACAGAGGTAAATGGATGAACATTCAAGCTGAAGAAGAGAAGGCAAGAAAGAAAGAGAACGACAGGGTAAGGAATATGCTTAGGAAGAAGCCTAAGCAGCATGAAGAAAAGTTCAAGTCCCTGTGAAGACCCGAAGACCAAGACTGAAGACTGCAGCTGTATCCAAGGGGGAGTTTGTTGGTGCACGAATGGCTAAAGCCTGCGTCTTAAGTCTTAGTTGTTCATGTATAGGGTCTAGAAGTGTTAATTATGCATTGTATAGGGTTTGATATGTAATTTTGGGTTTGTAAAGTCCTGATTTCGCCCCAAATGACAATGTGTCATTTGGCGCGAAATCACATCAAGCTGATTTCGCCCCAAATGACACATGGTCATTTGGAGCGAAATCCCAACCCTATATATAGCTGTAGTGTTTTCTCATTTTGTACGTGCATGTTTACTGTGTAGCCGAACTGTTGCTCGACTTTTTCGTGAAAGATTAATGAGAAAACCAGTTTAAAGTGATCTGCTTCTGTTTCTACTCAATTTCTACTTTGATTCATGCTGATTGTGTATTTCCGCTGCATAATGAGTAGTATCTAGCTCTGATTGACTCACTCGACTGTCAATAACGGTCCTACAGATTTTTACACATTTAGTAAATTGTGACGAGATATAAATCTAAAATTTCAAACTTGCATGTTCTGTGGGTTAACAGCTTCTTGGATATATAGGTAACCCCTGAAATCTTGTTTGAAAGGTCCCTTATTCTGAGATACTAGGTCTTTATGCTCAGTGATATCTGGGGTATTATCCCGGGACTTCTGCTGTATGGAAGTACTGACCTAGTCCCCGGATAATGCTTTCCGCAAAAGCTTGAAACACAGCTATGCCCTCAGCATGTCGATGAAACAATAAAATTGATAGTCACTGCTGTTGTAATAAAAAGATCCTCTAAAGGGGACACACCTAAAAGTCGAAGTCGTCATCTCTTTGCGTATACGGAAGTATCGATCTGAGCTTTCACGGCCCTCGCATTTATCCCCTGACAGATATCATTTGTGGTATACTCACCTGTAAGACTGAATATTGGGATCTGGATACGAGAGTATATTCAAGTAGTGGGACACACGAATAAGTTCAAGTGCTTAAAACTTTAACATCGTATCTCGGATCAGTTGAAACTTGTGTGAAAATTTAAGTGGACAAATATACTGACAATCTAGGTGAATTGTTTAGAACTTAAAATGTAATGCAGCATAACGGTGTTGGTGACATGTCTCATAAACTGATATGATCCTCTTACGCAAACTCACAAAATATTGTTTGTAAATATTTTATTTCTTCATTTTTTCTGCATTTCAGTAGATTCTACAAGTGATATTGTTTACTTTCTTTCAGAAAAATCCAAAAAAGATTTTGTGTGTGTTTTAGCATAAATTTTGAAAAAGTCAAAAATATTTTCGACAACTGATGTTGGAGAGCTGATTTTCAAAGTCTCAAGTGCTAAACATGATGACATTATTGTGAGGGGGAGTGTGTTTTAAATGTCAAAATATGTTTTTTTTAAATCTAACAATTGGTTCATCGAAGAGGACGCTATTATGAGAGGGAGTCGTCTAATTATATCAGCGTGTTGGTGCATATGTTTATATTGGAAGTAGGTGTTGGTGCATACGTTTATATTCAAATTGTAAAATTTTGAAAATTTACTTCTGGGTTAAGAATGTGCAGGCATAGCCAGGTTTCGGTCTTGAGCCTGAAGATAGAGTGCCAGGTTCCGATACCTGAGGTTTCTGTATTTTTAACAAGCCAGGCTGCGATCCCAGCAAATTGAGAAGGGGAGTCTGAAGACATCCGACTAGACAAAGTATGAGCCAGGGTATTCGATCCTGAGTCCTGAGCAGAACTAGAGCCAAGTTTCAATCTTGGAAACTAAAGATTCTGTGGAAAGAGCTTGAGCCAGGTTTCGATTTTATGGACAAAGTTAAAGCCAGGCAACAATCTTGGAACATGAAGAGCCAGGCTGATCGATCCTGAGAAGCTGTGGGATGGAAAGCCAGACAACGATCCTGATACAGATGCTGCTGAAGAACAAAGAAATACCAGCACATTGTTAAAGGGGAGTCTGTTGATGAAGATAGAAAGAGAAAAGCCCAGAGACTGAACAAGACTGAAGATGTGAAGACATGGTATGATCTAAGACTCAACGACTCATCAACATCTGAGGGGGAGTCTGTTGGTGCACTACATCTGTCGACTTTGTCTTGTATCGAGTCTTAGATTGCATTGTATAGATTAGGGCACGTTTTACGAGAAAATAGGAAAGAGTATAGAATTTAGAAGGCTGATTTCGCTCATAAGTGTCAGTGAGGTGATTTCGGGCGAAATCACATATGCTGATTTCGCTCATGTGGCTCCTGTGATTGTTTGGAGCGAAATCTGGGCACTATATATATGTGTTCATGAGCGAAATCAGATAACTGTTGCCTTGTATTCCACGCCGAGGTGCTGCCGGTGTGAAGACTGCTTGTAATTGCATTCCGATCAATACAATCAGTAGTTAAAGTGAAGAATCAGCTGTTTCTAGCTTTGTTTCTTGTTATTCCTCACCTGAAACAGAGTAGAACCACTCTGAACGACTCATTCAGGTCAGATCACGATCCTACAAGGGTAAGTTGAGCCCTAGATATATTGGAGTATTCGAGATTATTGAATGTGTCGGCAGTGTAGCTTATAAGCTAAACTTGCCTGAGGAGCTGAGTGGAATTCATAATGTGTTCCACATTTGTTATCTCAAGAAATGCCTAGCTGATGAATCGATAGCTATGTCTCAAAAAGACGTACAAATTGATGAAAGATTGAGATTTGTTGAAAGACCTATAGCGATCGAGGATCGACAGGTTAAAAAGCTCCGAAGAAAGCATGTGCCTATAGTAAAGGTCAAATGGGATGCTCGCAGAGGTCCCGAATATACGTGGGAAGTCGAGTCCACTATGAGACAAAAGTACCCTCACTTGTTCCAGTAAATCTCGGGGTCGAGATTTCTTTTAAGGGGGTGAGGATGTAACACCACGTAAAAACGTGTCCAGTTATATATAGACACGTGTCCTAAACTCTAAATATGTGAATGATTGAGTTTGAGGGACTAAAGTTGACAAACAGTGAAAATATGTAAGCAAAGGGACTAAAAGTGTCAACATGCCAAACTTATGCCTCTGAATGACCATACGTGAAGAAAATATTCTTAAATGGGTGATTGATTGGATATAAGAAGCCGTTGGTAAAAATAATCGGAAGATTATAAAACTACAAGGGTTAAACGTGTCAATATGTCAATTCTGACCTCTGAGTGACCTTTGAACGAAACCGAGGCTTCGAAATATTCAAATACACTCCCAAGAATAAGGATAAAAGTTTCACGTGGTTTCGAGATCATTAAGCATGTTTTCAAGACTTTGGGCTATAAGTGTCAACTTGACGAAACTTGCTTTTATAGTGATATTTAACGAACGCGAGCCTAACGAAGTTTGTTTATATATCCTTGAGCCTCAACAAACTGACTACAAGGGCCTTATATGTTAAAAATGAGGTTATATAAGGTTTAATTGGACCAGGGACTAAAGCTGCCAAGTTACAAACTTGTTTTGCCAGTTAAACCAGCCTACGCGGCCCGCGTAAGCCTCCTCTATGGCTTACGCGGCCCGCCTCAGCATGCCCAGCTCAGAATTTGGCTGCCAGGTGCGTGTTTTGGCTGTTCCACCGCCATAACTTAGATTATATCGACCTAGGGAGCTATATGTCGGTTTATTTCATCAACTAGGACACCTGGGGTGATCCTAGGATGCCCCATAACAGATGTAATTGATCCATGATCATGCAAAGTAGTATATAAGGACATTAGTTCTTGAGTTCCTATGCACACTTGCAACCATTATCTATTCTACAACTTCTAGAGCTTGCTTAGGACAAGGAAAAGATTATCAAGTGTAGAAAAGACAGCTAGGACTATTAGTAAGCCTCTAATTACTTGCTTAGTCGTTTATTTAGCTTAATTACTTAAAAGTCAAACTTGTCGTAAATTAAGTTTGACTTTTGTTTTAATTACATATGGACTAGCCACTGATCAAACTGAAAGTGGTTATGGGACCATATTAAGGTAGGTGATTAACCCTTAAAAGGGCACCTCCTAATTATCTCATTTGACTAGTCAATTGTCGGGTTAAAGTAGTTTGACAAAAAGTCAAACTGGACAGAATGTTTGAAAATGATAAAAATTAATAAATCAGAGGTTCTAAATTATATTTTAACATTCTAATGACTTGGTAATTAATATCAAAACATGCTTTATCAGTCCTAACCCGGCAATTAATAGTCTAAGGTCAGTTTATAACCGAAAGTCGCAAAAGCTTGACTTTTTCTTTGACTTTCAGTTCTGACCCGTTCAAGCTTAATTCTTCCATGTTTCAAGTTTCCATTAGGACCACATTTCTTAGTAGTATAACCCTCTGGAGTTATATTGCATGGTGCCTAATGGTTTGAATTATATGCACTTGATCGTAATTATGCTTAAAAATGCCATAAACGCCCTTTTGACATACAACTGAGATTTTTAACAATGTGAATGGACTAACACCTTTGCTACTGATATTTAGACATGTCCCGAAAATTTGACATCAGTTTGATGTCTAGATTAGGAGTTATGCTCAATAGCGTAATTAAGGAGCTTTTTATTATTTAAATGGCGTAATTAGCATAAAGCCTATCTAAACCGATTTTTGATACCAAAATTTTTACCTACTGATGTAAAAAATATTTTGGGATTTTTGAAGATTTTTATTTATTTTTAGGCTGAGCATAACATAGGATTATAGCTTGATTTCGGTAATTGTCGGTTTTACCCTTTTCATGCATAAAATGAGTTTTACATAATATTTTGATGCCAAACTTTTTGCTACTGATTTTATATGATAAATAAAATATTTTGAACTTTATAAACTAATCAAAAACTCAGATTTCCTATTTTAACCTAAATATCCCTTAAAATCGACTTTTAAGCGTTTTAAGCACCTAGTATGGGTCAAAACTATTTTTGGTATATAAAACTTATTACCCACTGATGTTTTAAGCTAATTTATATAATTATACAGTAAGCCAAAGTTTGTAAACTCAGAAGTCTATTTTGACCTTTAAAGCCTATGTGAAATTACCAAAATGCCCCTACGGTGTATAGTTGGGTTATATAAGATGAATTTCACATATATAAAATACCCCACTGTTATAACTTATAAGAATACATATTTTTACTGGTTAGATCAGATCTGAAACTCAGTTTAACATTTAAACTCTTTTTGAGCACTAAAATTACCAAAATGCCCTTATGGGACTTATTTTGGTTTAAACAACTTTTTGGGCATATATGTTAACATCTTACTGATGTAATAACATATTTTGAGCATAATAACGATTAAGACCTGTATATAATTTATTTGGTTACCCGTTACGCGTTTATGCGTTCGGATCGGCTTACGTGATTAGTTTACGTAAAATAGCCGAAACGAGCTTAACCTTATCATTAAATTCTCATTTTCCAGAATGTGTTTAGTTTACCCATATTATACAAGTATCCAAGCTTGTCAGGTCTAAACCACATTCTATTCCGGTCTCCGCTTAATCTAGCGTTTAGAACCGTAAGGTTTCCTTCTAGCTAGCCGGTCTAAGTCCTTGACTTAATTAAAGACCCGTTAGCATCCTAATAGGTTAATAAACCTTCTATACAGATTAAATAGCTTCCGATAGAAGGTGCCTTCAAAAAGCTTTAGGATTTTACTGCTAACATCAGGTAAATACTTTTAACTTATTTTCCCTTATACAGGCTTGGGATATGGTATTATAATAATACCACTTGGTCGGGTATGAAATCATTTAATCGGATTGTGATTAATAAAATGCATAATCCGTTTTAATTTGTTTTGTTTGATAACATGAACATTGGGGGTTAATCTGACCGTGTCCTGGATATCCTCGGCTCATTTCATTTGAAAATGAACACGACCTATGCACGGGGTGTAGGCATACACCCGACAGATGCAAATACTAAATAATATATATAAACCCACATGTTGGGGATAACGCCTCTGTGGGTTCTATAAGTGGTGAGTCGGTTAATCACGACCTGCTTCCAACCGGCCCCAAATGTATGACAAACATATAAATCAGTATACAAGATTATCTTTAAATAATTGTCCCAAGTTATAAATGATTTGTGCCATGTGCACTTAAATCAATTTTCATAAATAATTTTCAAAAGAGTCAGTTAAATTGTATTTACCAGTGTAAACTGACGTATTTTCTTAAAGACTGATTGAAAGGTACCTCTCGTAATAGGCTGGAGCTATAGGGTGTCAATAGAGGATCTTGCAAATCAATAAGATACCTGAAGTCTGTTGTTTTTGTTTCTTTATACATTTATGATCCGCTTGTGGATCTTATTACATTCCAGTTTGTATATTCATAAACTCGAACACTCAGACATTATGGTTTGTAATATTTTATTCACCAAGCCTTCCGCTGTGCTATATTATTGTGTGTATTGTCAATGATTATATCAACTACGTCATGATACTCCCCGCCGGGCCCACCGGTAATATGTGGAAATATCGGGGTGTGACACTGATAGCGATGAAGATGTTGAAATAATGAAGAGCAAGATCAAAAATCCTGTCGATTATTTTGATGAATGAAGCGCTGGAAGATGAATCATAGATGAGAGAGAAGGCGGTGGAAGAAATTCGCGTGTATTAAAGAACACTGAAGAGGAATTGAAAAGCAAGGAGAATAAAGGAAAAGAGATTGCAGCTCATTCTGAATTATCTGGCCAAAGAGAGTGTCCACATCAACAAAATGATTGGCTAAGAATAGGCAATGTGGTTAAGGAGAATTCTTTTACTATAGTAGATAGATAATAATAATAATAATAATAATAATAATAATAATAATAATAATAATAATAATAATAATAATAATAATTGCACCATCTTTAATTCTAACATTCTAACATTCATAATTTCTTTGTTATTTGCACCTTCCTATTTTCTAACATTTTAGCATTTATATTTTTTTGGTTATATATATTTATAAATTACTTTTATCACAAAATCAATATAGACATCATTTATAAACTTGACCATGTTTTAAAAACATAAATGGAATATATCCTCAAAATGAGTAGCATTTTGATTTTTACTTTTTTTTAGTTTTTGTTTTTTATATTTTTATCCCTTAATTTTCAACATTTACAATTACAGGTTTTTATTTAAGATGATTTACGTTTCAACGTAAAATTTTCACAGAAATAAGTAGTGTTAAATATAATATGTTCTTTTGTTTATTATTATGTACGTTTTCAGTTTGTTTTACGTTTCGACGTAATTTTTCTTCAGAAATATTCGGGGTCAAATATGCGCTTATTCTTATGTACGTTTTCAGTTGTTCTACGTTTCGAGGTAAATTATAATTAGCAAGTTGTGTGAATGGTGTTTTCATCCTATTGGTTTTTTTTGTTTCTTTCTTAATTTTTTATGAACTTTATTATTTTTATTTTTTTACTTGTCTTTATGTTTAACGCTTTAGTTTTACGTATGGGTATTCAAAACTATCCGGATCCGAAAATCCGATCCGAAATATCCGATATCCGAATCCGAATTATCCGAAAAATCGGATATCCGACATTTCGGATATCCGAATTTTTGGGATTCGGATTCGGATAGTGATTTTCAAAATTTTCGATATTTCGGATATCCGAAATATTCGAAAATTTAGTTTTCATTTTTTTCGGATATCCGAATATCCGAAAATATCCGAAGTATCCGAAAATATCCGAAGTATCCGAAAATATCCGAAATATCCGAAAAATATACGAAAACTTATATTCGGATATCCGAAACTATCCAGAATATCCGTTTCCAAATATGAAAAAATGATAAAAAAATAAAAATTAAATAAAAAGTTGGATTTTCGGATATCCGATTCACTATCCGAATCCGTATCCGAAATTTCGGATATCCGAATTTCGAATATCTGAAAATTCGGATATGTATTCGGATAGTGAAATCTGGCATCCAAAAATTTCGGATATCCGAAATTCAGATATCCGAGTTTTCAGATATCCGGTTTTGAACACCCCTAGTTTTACGTTCCTTTTTTATTAAAGTTATATTTAAGGTAGCATTTACATTTTCATTTACAATTAATTTAAAATCAGTCTGTCCCGCTATCCAATTTAAATTTAGTTTTTATGGCTTCGTTTGATGTAAAACATATGTCAATATTCTTTTAAACATATTTCTTTGAGTTGCTAAACAAAACCAAAATAAACATCGAATAAAACCCGCAGTGTAGCACATATAATCCTACTAAGACCATGCGTGTAGGGATCGTCCCCCACCGGCGCCGCGCATCCTCCTTCGTTGCACCCCGCCCCCCTCCCTCCATCGTGTCGCTGGCGTCCATCTGCAGACGTTTGGGACGAGCCATGTGATTGGCTGATGGTGGGCCCCTCAAGTTCTTCTCTCTCTCCTTTATTATATATTAGTTTTTTTTTATTAAACTTGGATTGTCCCAACACGCTTGAGTAGTCCTTTTTGGATGGTCGTTTGTAACAACTGCCACTAAAATCAATAATTAGGACGATAATTAGTCAATAAGAAAACCCTAATTGAGACACCCAATTAATTCTGCACTAGCCCTAAAATTTTCAGAACAATCGGAATTAGGATCAGGGCCCCTAAAACTCGAGGGGGGCAAACCCTAGTTGATAATTATCTAAATTAAAACGTTGCACAGTTTTGATTGGGTAATTTCTTGAGTCACCTAAGCTATAACCGAGCCTAGGCAGCCTATGAATTAGACTGCTTAGCTTACGGACCGTAAGGGTCAGGGCATACGGTCCGTAAGCGAGCCTCAAAAATTCCTATAAATAGCCGACATTGGCACTTAGCTTCTGGTGTTAAAACGTCGCACAAATTCTGTCTGTACGACGAGTTAGAGCAATTACAGTTCACAACACACACACGAATCACGAGGTGCTGCCGCAATCAGGGTAATAACTCGATCGCTATTACGATTCAACGTCCGATCGATTATAACTATCCAACGATTGTCCGAGTGCTGCTCAAATTGAGCTTGTACTTTGTTATTCATTGTGATTTCAACTTGAATGTTTGAGTGCTGTTCGAATTCGGACTATGCTCTGTCATTCGTTGTGAATCCATTGGATTGTTAAGTATCGCACTTGATAATAGTTGTGAGGATTTAATCTCGTGAATTGACGTAACTGCTGAATTAGTTACTAATCCCGTTTGTGTGTGCATTGTTATTTAAATTAGGTTAGAAGGCTAATCAGTAAAGCTTATACTCTGCTCGTAAATCTGCAATGTGAGTCATTCTCTTTTATCAACTGTTTTACAAAACTCCAAATTATTTTCAAAGTTATAGTTACAGTGATTAAGTCTATGTAATCACCAAGTTACAGCCGGTATGTGGGGTTTTGTATACATTACTTATTTCCCGTCACACTTGGACAACGAGTTAGCCAAGGGGTGATCTGACCACAGTCACAGACACCATTTGGACAACGAGATAGGCATTGGGTAGTCGAGTGACAAATACTGTGGGTAGTTGGTTTGATATCAGAAACATTGTAATTCCCCTTAATACTGCAGATTATAACAAATGTGTCGTTTTCAGTAAAATGAATGATTCACCCAGTATTTCCCCGCTGACAAAACCTTTTTCAAACATGTTTCAGGTGATCTGGTATGAGCAAAGAAAAGTGCCGTGGAGCACTCCCAGCTTAGAAAAGTGGCTCAATGTAAATAAATAAATGAACATGTTTTGAAAATAAAGATTTCCCTGAGAAATCACATTATTGTAAATTTCGGGAATTTATCCCTAAGTTATGAGACGAGCAGTTTAAATTATTGAAAGATCCTGTTTTAAAAAGACTTCCGCTGTCGCCTAAATTAAATACCACGGGATTCCTGTCCCACGGCTCCTGAAACGGGTCCAACCAGGTCGGGGGCCGTGACAGGAAAAGGTGGTATCAGAGCCACTGTTTTAAGCTTACTGGTTAAGCTCACTATTTTAATTTAAGTACTTAGGAAAATTCTAATTGCCATTCTGTGAATATGTGTGCATTAACTGACTAATTGTTAAAATTACAGCATGGGTAAACAAAAGATTTCTGCTATCTACCGCAAATTAGATAGTACACCTAAAGAACAAGGAACCTCTTCCTCCAAATCTCCCGTCAAGTTAGAGGAAGGAATCTTTGTCCGTAAGGCAAATTATGAAAACCCACTTACACCGGAGAAAAGGAATTTGATTATTAGGAAGGGTCAAGAGAAAAAGAAACCCCAAACCAAGAGAGTGAGGTTTAACCCGGAAATTCAGGAAATTAGTAATAATCCACCAGGGAAAAATAACTTAGAAGAAAAATGGGCAAATCTGTATCTGCTCGCTATTGTAGTAGAAAATGCAAATCTTTAAACTCTAAATCTAGAAATAAGTACTTCCCAGTAAATAAATAAATAGATCTGAGTGTGTTCTGTTTGCTGTTATGTTGTACAAATTGGTGTGCAATAAAAATGTTTATTTGTTAAACTTTGTTCCAAAGTTTTAACTTAACATTTTGTGCATTTTGCATATATGCTACACAGCATGAGTGAGCTATCCGAGGCGTTTCAGAACCTCAACCTCTATCCTGTGCCAATTGAAGTCTCCCACAACTTCACTGGTTACATTACTGACATAGAGGAACCTCTGGAATTCCAAGCTCCACCGCTAGAAAAAGCAAAACCTAAAAAGAGGAGAAGATATGTAGGGTGGCGAAATGTGCGCAGAAGGAAACCTAGGAGACTCCCTAAAATAGAAAATCATGTGAGTGTGAGCAAGGAAAAAGAAATAGAAACCGGAGAAAGTTCCAAACCAGCAGAAATAGGGATAGACCTAAAGCAAAAGGGAATAGAGATCGGAGAAAGCTCTAAACAGCCTGAAGAAATCACATTCCAGGACGAAATAGACCGCCTACTGGATAATTGTGATGTACTAGAGCCTATCAACAATAATCTCTTCTCTTATCCTGCTGCAGCCCAATTCCCAATAAACCTAGGACCAACTATTCCAGACCCACTAGTTCACACCCGACCATTAGGCCAAATGGAGGAATGGTGGACCAATGACTGGCAATTCCAAAATATAGTCAATAGTCCCTATAGTTTTCTCCCACAATTTGATCCATAACCTATCCCTAATCCGCCAATGAGCTATGAAAATTTAGCTGAACTGCGTCAGTTTGGTGAAGAACTGATAGGCACCGGGAATAGGATCCGGGAAATGGGGGAACAAATCTCCTGGAAGTACGACGAGAGGGAGCGTCGTTACTGAAACTGCCAGTGAACCAAAAGATAGGAGGGGTTTGGAGAAGTTTGTTTGTATTATAACTAATATAGTAAAAACTGACTCTGTAAAATGGGCAATAAAACACTGTAAGATAAAAAGTGTGTATTGAAGCAGGTATAATATATAAAACAAAACAGAAGTCGAGGTATCGACAATTTTGGCTATGCTTGCATGTTATACTGATCTATGTGTTTATCTGTGATTTTGTTATCAATAATTAGACACTAATAATTTCTATTAATACTAATTAGCAGATGGAAAACGCTAATAGTGAACCAATTAATGAAGTAAATCAGTCTGAGCAAAATCAGGAAGATCAATATATAACTAGACAAGATATTGAGCACTTTATTGCCCAAGGGATAGCCAATGCTATTCTAGAAATTGTGGCTGCTGTTCAAAAACCTGCCGAACCCCAACAATTAATTCCTAGTAAACGTACTCCGGAAGATAATGGCAGTAACAGCATAAATGGAGGCGGCAATCATGACGATCATGATCCGCAACAGGCCCCACTTCCAAAAATAATGAAAGCTACAATACCTGGTTGCACTTACAAAGAATTTCTTGCCTGTAAACCCGCAGAATTTGCAGGTAACGAAGGGGCAACTGCAACACTGCGTTGGTTAGAGAAAACCGAAGCAGTAATTGCAATAAGTAAATGTGTTGAGGAAGATCAAGTGATGTATGCGTTAAACTTGTTCAAAGAAGGGGCGCTAGAATGGTGGAACACGGTGCTACAAGCAAAAGGAAGAAGGGTGGCCTATGTAATGAATTGGGAAGAATTTAAGAGTCTTGTAGAAAGAAAATTCTGTCCCGAATACGAAAAGGAACAAATGACCAATAAGTTCCTGAGCCATCGTATGATAGGTGTAGACTGTCGAGGATATACTTCGACATTCTTCGAATATGCGAGAGTGGTACCTTCCCTGGCTTCGCCAGAACCGGTACTCATTTCCCGTTATATTTGGGGATTAATTGGAGAGATCCGTAACATCGTTAAAGCTACGAGACCACGCATGACTGATGATGCTGTGGAATTAGCTAATACCTTAACCGATGAACTAGTCCGCACCAGAGAAGAAGATCGCAAGAAGGAATTAGCCCAGAAGATTACCCAAGGATTTCGTATGGGTAATACTAAGAAAAGAGGAACAGGGCAATCATCGTCACCTCCTTTCTGCAGAAATTGCAAAAAGAAACACTATGGACAGTGCAATATATTTTGCAACTTCTGCAAGGCGAAAGGACATCGGGAAGAAGACTGCAGAAGGAAAACAAGAATCTGTTATAACTGTGGAGAAACAGGGCATATCAAACCTGAATGTCCTAAGTTAGCCCAACCAGCAGACAATAAAACTAAAACGGCCGATGGAATAACTAAGAAAAATGCGCGTGCATTCCAGCTGACCACTCAAGAAGCCGAACTCATTCCAGACGTGATAGCGGGTACGTTCTTAGTGCATAACGTCTATGCAAAAGTATTATTTGACTCTGGTGCAAACCAAAGTTTTATTAATACTTCATTCTGCCAAGCTCTTAACTTACCTCTAACTCACCTTAGGCAGATTTATACAGTCGAAACGGCAGAAGGGAATTTTGTTAACATAGACAAGGTTCTGCAAGAAGGAGAGATAGAACTGTTAGGCCATAAGTTTTCTGCAACCTTGTTACCTATGAATTTAGCCGGATTCGATGTAGTGTTAGGAATGGATTGGTTAATAGCCAACCATGCTCGAATCCTTTGTGATAAGAATTCCGTAGAAATCCGTACCCCCACAGGAGAAGTAATATTAATTTCAGGTGATAGACCTCGGAAGCCACTGAAATTCATTTCAGTAATGAAATTGACTAGTTATTCAAGGAAACAAGAAATGGTGTATATGATTTCTGTAATCATTAACACTAAAAATAAGGAACTCCAGGACATTCCTATAGTTTCAGAATACCCAGATGTTTTTCCAGAAGAATTACCTGGATTACCACTGGATAGGGAAGTAGAGTTTAGAATTCATCTAATTCCAGGTACTACACCAATAGCTAAGGCACCTTATCGATTAGCACCTACTGAAATGTTAGAATTGAAAAAACAGCTAGATGAATTACTAAGCAAAGGATTTATACAACCTAGTTCATCCCCTTGGGGTGCACCAGTGTTGTTTGTGAAAAAGAAAGATCGATCAATGAGAATGTGTATCGATTATAGGGAATTGAATAAAGTTACAATTAAGAATCGATATCCACTACCTAGGATTGATGATCTTTTTGATTAATTACAAGGAGCTAGGTATTTCTCTAAGATAGACTTAAGATCCGGATATCACCAGCTGAAAGTAGAAGAGGAGGATATACCTAAAACTGCTTTCAGAACTAGGTATGGTCATTATAAGTTTACAGTCATGCCCTTTGGATTAACAAATGCTCCAGCCGCATTTATGGACATGATGAATAGGATCTGTAAACCATACTTGGATAAATTTGTAATCGTATTCATTGACGATATACTCATTTATTCCAAAAATCAGGAAGAACATTGTGAACACTTGCATGCACTCTTAACTTTGTTAAGAAAAGAAAAGCTTTATGCCAAATTCTCGAAGTGTGAATTCTGGCTGCAGGAAGTACAATTTTTAGGTCATATGGTGAATCACGAAGGAATTCACGTAGATCCTGCTAAAATAGAAGCAATCACAAATTGGAGAGCTCCACGATCGGCTATGGAAGTTAGAAGTTTTCTAGGCTTAGCGGGATACTATAGACGATTTATTAAGGATTTCTCTAAGATAGCTGTACCTTTAACTAAGCTAACCTGTAGAGCCGTTAGGTTTGAATGGGGATCCAGACAAGAAGAAGCATTTAGGATTCTAAAGCACAAATTAACGAATGCTCCAATTTTAGCTTTACCCGAAGGAACAGAAGACTTTGAAGTCTACTGTGATGCTTCAAAATTAGGATATGGATGTGTGTTGATGCAACGCAAAAAGGTAATTGCGTATGCCTCTAGGAAATTGAAAAAGCACGAGGAAAATTACACGACTCATGACCTAGAATTAGGAGCCATAATTTTTGCCCTTAAAATTTGGAGACATTATCTGTATGGAAGTAAGTTTACTATCTATACGGATCATAAGAGTTTAAGGTACATATTTGGGAAAAAAGAGTTAAATATGAGACAAAGAAGGTGGATGGAAATCTTAAGTGATTACGACTGTGATATTCAATATAACGAAGGAAGGGCAAACGTAGTCGCAGATGCCTTAAGTCGTAAGTATCATGAAAAGTAAAAATGAGTCCGTGCTCTTAGATTAAATCTACAATTAGATTTAATGGAACAATTGAAGAAAATTCAGGAAAAGGCAATCAAGGACGATGCCGAAGGAATGAAAGGTTACCTACAGGAACTAGAACAAGGAAAGGATGGAATTTGGAAATTCCACAAGAAACGAATTTGGGTACCTAAGCAGAGAGAATTAAGAAATAAAATTTTAGAAGAAGCACATAAATCTAGGTATACTGTACATCCAGGAAACAATAAGATGTACCAAGATTTAAGAAATAATTTCTGGTGGATAGGAATGAAAAAGGACATAGCAGAATATGTAACCAAGTGTCTTACTTGTTCACAAGTTAAGGCAGAACATCAGAAACCTTCAGGACTACTACAACAGTTAGAAATGCCTGTATGGAAATGGGAACTCATAACAATGGACTTTGTTACTAAGTTACCCAAAACCAGAAAAGGTAATGATGCTATTTGGGTAATTGTGGATCGATTAACCAAATCAGCTCATTTTCTACCAATGAAGGAAACCTTTAGCATGGAAAGGTTAGCCAAGTTGTATGTAGATGAAGTAGTATCCTTACATGGAGTCCCACTCTCCATTGTATCGGATAGAGATAGTCGTTTCACTTCCCGTTTCTGGACAAGTTTCCAAGAGGCAATGGGAACTCGACTTAAATTAAGTACTGCATATCATCCTCAAACGGACGGACAAAGTGAAAGGACAATACAAACCCTGGAAGACATGCTCCGAGCATGTGTAATTGACTTTGGTGGCAATTGGGATAGCCATTTACCATTAATTGAATTATCCTACAACAATAGTTATCATTCGAGCATCGAAGCTGCTCCATTCGAAGCACTGTATGGACGCAAGTGCAGAACTCCCGTTTGTTGGGCAGAAATAGGAGAAAGTCAATTATCAGGACCAGAGATTGTACAAGAAACCACTGACAAAATAACACAAATCAAGGAAAGATTGAAGACAGCTAGAGATCGTCAGAAGAGCTATGCAGACAATCGTCGCAAGCCGTTAGAATTCCAAGTCGGGGATAAAGTACTATTAAAAGTATCTCCTTGGAAAGGAGTAGTACGATTTGGTAAGAAAGGAAAACTGAGTCCAAGATATGTTGGACCATTTTCCGTGATCCAACGAATCAGACCAATAGCTTATCGGTTACAACTACCAGAAGAGTTAGCTGGAGTACATGATGTGTTTCATGTATCCAATCTCAAGAAATGTCTATCAGACGAATCCCTGGTAGTACCTCTTCAAGATATAGAGGTAAATGAAAAGCTAAAATTCGTAGAGAAACCCCTACAAATAGAAGACCGGAAGATCAAGTTTCTCAAACACAAACGACTAGTGCTAGTGAAAGTCAAATGGGAATCCAAGAAAGGACCAGAGTATACTTGGGAACTGGAATCAGAGATGAAGCGAAAGTACCCCCATCTATTTCAGTAAATCTCGAGGACGAGATTTTTCTTAAGGTGGGGAGGATGTAACAACTGCCACTAAAATCAATAATTAGGACGATAATTAGTCAATAAGAAAACCCTAATTGAGACACCCAATTAATTCTGCACTAGCCCTAAAATTTTCAGAACAATCGGAATTAGGATCAGGGCCCCTAAAACTCGAGGGGGGCAAACCCTAGTTGATAATTATCTAAATTAAAACGTTGCACAGTTCTGATTGGTTAATTTCTTGAGTCACCTAAGCTATAACCGAGCCTAGGCAGCCTATGAATTAGACTGCTTAGCTTACGGACCGTAAGGGTCAGGGCATACGATCCGTAAGCGAGCCTAAAAAATTCCTATAAATAGCCGACATTGGCACTTAGCTTCTGGTGTTAAAACGTCGCACAAATTCTGTCTGTACGATGAGTTAGAGCAATTACAGTTCACAACACACACACGAATCACGAGGTGCTGCCGCAATCAGGGTAATAACTCGATCGCTATTACGATTCAACGTCCGATCGATTATAACTATCCAACGATTGTCCGAGTGCTGCTCAAATTGAGCTTGTACTTTGTTATTCATTGTGATTTCAACTTGAATGTTTGAGTGCTGTTCGAATTCAGACTATGCTCTGTCATTCGTTGTGAATCCATTGGATTGTTAAGTATCGCACTTGATAATAGTTGTGAGGGTTTAATCTCGTGAATTGACGTAACTGCTGAATTAGTTACTAATCCCGTTTGTGTGTGCATTGTTATTTAAATTAGGTTAGAAGGCTAATCAGTAAAGCTTATACTCTGCTCTTAAATCTGCAATGTGAGTCATTCTCTTTTATCAACTGTTTTACAAAACTCCAAATTATTTTCAAAGTTATAGTTACAGTGATTAAGTCTATGTAATCACCAAGTTACAGCCGGTATGTGGGGTTTTGTACACATTACTTATTTCCCGTCACACTTGGACAACGAGTTAGCCAAGGGGTGATCTGACCACAGTCACAGATACCATTTGGACAACGAGACAGCCAATGGTAGTCGAGTGACAAATACTGTGGGTAGTTGGTTTGATATCAGAAACATTGTAATTCCCCTTAATACTGTAGATTATAACAAATGTGTCGTTTTCAGTAAAATGAATGATTCACTCAGTATTTCCCCGCTGACAAAAACTTTTTCAAACATGTTTCAGGTGATCTGGTATGAGCAAAGAAAAGTGCCGTGGAGCACTCCCAGCTTAGAAAAATGGCTCAATGTAAATAAATAAATGAACATGTTTTGAAAATAAAGATTTCCCTGAGAAATCACATTATTGTAAATTTCGGGAATTTATCCCTAAGTTATGAAACGAGCAGTTTAAATTATTGAAAGATCCTGTTTTAAAAAGACTTCCGCTGTCACCTAAATTAAATACCACGGAATTCCTGTCCCGCGGCTCCTGAAACGGGTCCAACCGGGTCGAGGGCCGTGACATCGTTCATCGAATGTGACGTGACATCTACGTAGCAGATAGTCCCCAAAAGCACTACCAAAACCACACTCATGGTCTAATATCCATACCATTATCAATCTCATATAAAAGTTTTTGTCCCAAAGTACGTGTCAGAATAAGAAACCATGGTCCACTTTCAAATCTCTCGTTTCAAAAAAAAAAAAAAGGATGGTAAAATAAATTTCTCACCACTCATTCAAAGCATTTTTGCGTTACTCATTTCCCACTTTCATGATATGAAGCCTATGGGACTTTTTAACTTTTCTAGCCATAACAACAAACAAGATAGGAAATCATCATGTTATAAAGTCATGATCTTTCACACCTTTTATTATTAACACATTTGTTTTTATTTCGGACTAATAGTGTCTAGAACCAGATCATGTCATTTTATAATTAGAAAAGCAAATATTTACATTTTCAGTTTTTAAGTTTTGTGTTAGTTTCCTCTTTTGTTCTTTCTATAACTAAAGGCTAGAAAGTGACTTTTTAGTTCGACAAGTATTTAATAGTTGTTATTTTAACACACCATGATATTCAAGTAATTTTGCTATCAAAAGCTTTTAAGAATTATACAAACTTTATATATCATCTCCCATCATGACTGATTCAATGAACCGGGAGTGAGATTTTCACATTATAAGAACTAGGTTGTACAACTCGTGTACGTTGCAGTGCGCTAAACTATGTTATATAATAATGGCAATCAACGTGCTAAACTGTGTTATATGATAACGGCAATCAACCGACACCGACATTCATATTAAAATCGTAAATCGTGATTTAGTATCAGCAATCACATTAAAGATGTGAGATATAAATATATATCTAATCAAATATCAAAATTTGCACAACAAATATAGTTGTTTTTGCTCGACGGATTATTGTCTTAAGTAAAATTGTTTCCAAATAAAAGATTTGGTTAACAATGAAATATTACCAACAACATATTTATCTAAAACACATTGACATCAAGTATAGTTGTTCAGGACAAACTGTCACACCCTGGCTTTTGCGGAAGCGTGGGTTTATTTGGTGTGACTTATTAATACCATAACAATTATCATAACAATGCTATATGAAAAGAAAACACATGATGTTCATCCATTCATAAAGTTTTTAAAATTACCACGACAACATTGTTTTAAAAAGTCGACACATAAGACTTATTACAACCACGACATAAATTAAAAACATGTTCATACGATACAACAAAAGACTTGACTAAAAACACGGTTTAAGACTTGTAACCCGTCCAGGCAAGGGTCACACTCCCTAAACCCGGATGACATCATTATTCCTTACGCAGCTTGACGTGATTGCATACCTTGCCAGATCCACTAATTTCCTGAAATACATGTAGTTTGAAAAATCAACAAAAGTTGAGCGAGTTCATGTAAAAGTGAGTGTATATAAACCTTTCATGTATGAATAAAAGTCCTTGGTATGTAGCAATAAGGAAAAAGAGATCACCAATGGGTTGCAAAGCCACTGGTATGTATGAGAAAGTGCAGGGAAACTCAAACCTAGCAAATTTGTTACCGAGCTTCGGCTGGAAGACACAGTCACCTCTATGGGCCGCCCCGGCCTCACGGGTGTGGGCTCGCTACACCCAAATAGATCTATCACTCTTGTGTCCCTCGGTCCTAAGAACGAGGATTAATGGCCTCAAGTGTTGAACCCACCCCTCACATGATCTAGTAGTATAAACCCTCCCTACGCTAACCATACCATGTAATAAATGTTTGTAATAATTGTCGCATGTATTTCACAACTGAAGTATAAAACTGAAAACAGTAAAGAGAAAAGGGGGACATGAACTCACAGAAGTGCGTATCCTGAAACGTCAATCTCAAACTCGATCCGCTGCGTGACGACCTACACGTACTAATGCCTATTAGATGGATGGCCGTGCCTTGGCTTAGGGTTTAACGTTCTTGGAAAAATAGTTAGGCAACTATTTTGTATTCACACTTCTTAATTATTTTATAAGTGTATTTCCTTCCCAAGGATGGGGGTATTTATACATGTACGCTTTATAATTCCGAAAAATATATTTTAAGTCCCACTTAGAAAATATATTTTAACCACTTGTCTAAAACATTTTAATTCCAAAATATATATATATTTTCCCAAAAATATTATATTTTACCTCATACATTTTCCAAAATAATACTTTATCAAAATATACGTACGAGAGTATTTTCCGAAATATACATAAGTTACGTTTTAGCGTGTCGTAAAGCATCAATACTTGTGTAACTTAAATATTTATTTTGTGAGAGCGTTGGTATTATTTTGGAGTCGTAATTTCATGGTATTTTCAAGTTATATTATATTTACCCTAAAAATAATATATCTAGTGCACAAAATAACAAACAATCACACAAGCGTTTTATTATAAAATATATATATTCTAAATATATATTTATCACATTTTATTTATGAAATTCCACCTCCGGTACTTGGTAATTTTTGAAATAAAAATGATGGCGAAGTTTATTTAGAAAAAAATAAAGTCAAAAATATATATGTAAACTATTGTTAGAAAAATATTTCTAAGTGTTGAAATTCTAGAAAAATTTCGCCAGAGTTTCCTTTGTAAATGGAGGTATCCATGCTTACTAGCATATCATTTTCTTTTGTAAAATCATTCAATCAATCATCAATCTTGACAAAAATAAGCACAAATCATAAACTTATGAACTTGAAATATTTATAAAAGCGAGTAGTTACTTACTAGCAAGATTAGAGAGTCTTGTTACCTTTAAAAATGTGATTAGTGTCTTAAAAACTTTATTTTTAAAGGATTTGAACATTTACAACTTCTAGTCATGATTTCCAAAAATATTTCTTTGTGAAATTTCTTTTTACACAAGTGTTTCCACACTTGTTTACCCACTAAAAATGTGTTTAGTTCATACAAGATCCAAGTTTTAACAAAACTCATATTTTTCACTTGGTTCTTCCGAAAAACCACTCATAGATCTTTAGATCTACAAGGTTACAACTTATCTTGATCTTTATTTTTCAAGAAACATGTATGTAATCAAGTTTATAGCTTATGTGTGGATGATTTCATCATCCACAACATTTTTAACCTTCACATCTTGCTAGTTCATGTCTTTAAACATGATCTAGAAAGTCTATGTGATGAATCATAACATTTCATCTAACATACAATATACAATAAGCATAACAACACAAGATCAACATGAATTCATCACTACTTTAACTATTTTTCATCTCTAGTTAGTTTATACTTCAAGACTTTGATTATGTTCTTTAGAGTTCTTACATTTTCACCATTCTTTTTACTATTAACCACCAAGAATATGAACAAGATGAAGATCTAAAGCACTTACTACTAGCACAAGGCTAGGGGAGTTTCAAAGCGTAAAAGTGATGGATAAAAGATAACGAGAGCGGTCCTTGAGCTTCCGAACACACCAAGCTTAGTTGTAGGGTCTCTTGCACCTTTGTATATGTGTAGTTTGCTTGAAAGGGACTTGAATATGGTGGTATGGTGGTGGTGTGGGTTCGACCGGTCACAAGAGAAAGAGAGGAGAGTTGAGTGAGTTTGGTGAGTTGTGTAGTAAGAAGCTTAGGATCTTGTGGTTACTTGGTTGCTTATATAAACCAAGTTCACCATTATCCAACATGTAATATGTTTCATTGACCACTAGCATTCTAAATAAAATATTGAAAAGAATTCACCGGGGTGTGTCCCCATGTAACCGGTTCGAACAAGGGGGGGGGGGTATGGGGTTGGTTTTCAATGATCTAGTTACTAAGTCTAGTTAGGATTTTAAAGGTTAAGTTAGTATATTAAGGTGTGTTATGTAATATAAGTTGTGTTAGGGTGTTTGGGGACCCTAACTAGCTCAGAAAAGTAAAAACAATGTGTTTGGCAATATTTTTATGTTTCGGGTAAAGTCCGGTTGTTCGGTTGGATGTTGATCCGTTAAAGTGCTAAATTAGTCTTTAAAGTGTCTTTTATATTACTTTTAATGACACATTTAATTCCCAACACTTTGGAAAATATCTAGGACTACTTTGCCATGTTTTTGCACTTTACTAATATTGTTAAATGCTGAATTTTGGTTATTTAGTGCAGAATTCTGCATTTAAAGTATGTTTTAGGCACTTCCGGGCACTATAACTATCACCTAGGGACGCAGTTTTATGCTCCTCACCTCCCTACACTCCCTACTAGTGTAGTATTCTATTCCTGGCTCACACTGGCCTCAAAAACAATGTCTGTTTAGGTGCTGGCATTGTCAGCATGTTTTCTAGGTTATCCGCTCACTGTGCTAACGGTGCTTTGTGCATCAAGTTTGTCACTAATGTTTGTGTTTAATAAATAGAGTGACAGTATAAAATGTGATGCATGTGTATGTATGTATCAGAAAACAGAAAGCAGTTTAATCACAGTTGTAATCAAGCACAGTCATTAAGCACAAATTAAATATTAATTACTTGTACGGATACCTGTAAATGTGAGGGTTGTCACATTCTCCCCCAGTTAAGAAAATTGCGTCCCGGAATTTTAGGCTCTGCTTATAGTTGCAGGGGTCTTGGGAAATAAATGGGGGTACTTTTCTTTCATACGATCCTCACGTTCCCAAGTGAATTCTAGACCATGTCTTGCATTCCCTCGAACTTTGACGAGCTTGACACTACTCCTGCGTGTCTTGTTAATCTTCCAATCAGTAACCTCAACTGGTTCTTCAACAAAGTGGAGCGTGTCGTCGATATGAATCTCGTCAGCAGGAATGACTATTGTCTCTTGTGTTGGACTCTTTTTCAAGTTTGATACATGGAATGTATCATGAACACCATTAAGTTCAGCAGTTAAGTCCAACTTGTATGCTACAAGCCCAATCATTTCCAGGATTCTGAATGGGCCAATGTAACGCGGATTCAACTTTCCACGCTTTCCAAAGCGTGCCACACCGTTCCAGGGTGAAACCTTCAATAAAACGATATCTCCTACCTCAAACTCTAGAGGTTTCCATCTTCGGTCCGCATAACACATTTGTCGATCACGAGCCGCCTTGATGCGCTCTCGGATCTGTGCAATCTTGTCTGTTGTTTCCTGGACCAATTCCGGACCAACTAGTTGTCTATCACATGCGTCAGCCCAACAAATCGGTGATTGACATTTGTGTCCATAAAGAGCTTTGAACGGTGCGGCTTGAATGCTTGCATGATAACTGTTATTGTATGAAAATTCAACCAATGGTAGGTGAGTGTCCCAACTTCCACCTAAATCCATTACGCAAGCTCGCAGCATGTCTTCTAATGTCTGGATCGTTCGTTCACTCTGTCCATCCGTTTGCGGGTGAAATGCTGTACTTAGATTCAGGTGAGATCCGAACGCTTCTTGAAAGGATTGCCAAATCCTTGACACGAATCTTCCGTCTCTGTCAGAGATGATTGAGAGAGGCACTCCATGACGTGCAACGATCTCTCTCATGTATATCTCAACTAGTTTACTCATGTTGTCTTTTTCCCTGATTGGCAAGAAATGCGCAGATTTCGTTAGACGGTCTACTATTACCCAAATAGTATCGTGACATTTGGGCGTTCTTGGCAATTTCGTTATGAAATCCATTGAAATCTGTTCCTATTTCCATTTGGGTATTTCAGGTCGCTGTAGAAGACCTGAAGGCTTTTGGTATTCAACTTTCACTTTGGCGCACGTTAAACATTTGCTTATATAAATTGCAACATCGCCTTTCATCCTAGGCCACTAGTAGAAATCCTTAAGGTCTTGGTACATTTTATCCGCTCCTGGATGAATCGAGTACCGTGACTTGTGAGCTTCATCGAAAATGAACTTTCTCAATCCACCAAACAGAGGAACCCAAATCCGTTTCATGAAGCATAAAGTTCCTTCCTCGTTTGGTACAAACTGCTTCTCCATCCCACGGAGGTATTCATCCTCAATATTCCTTTCCTTGAGAGCTTCTCTCTGCGTGGCATGAATGCGCAATGAGAGGTCTGTCTGGACAATCATCTCCAAAGCCCTAACCCTTATGGGCTTGATCCTTTCTTTCCGACTTAGGGCATCGGCGACCATATTCGCCTTCCCTGGATGATACTTGATCTCGCAATCATAGTCGTTCAACAGCTCTACCCAGCATCTTTGTCTCATGTTTAGCTCCTTCTGGTCGAATATGTGCCGCAGACTATTATGATCAGTGAAGATTGTGCATCGCGTACCATACAAATAATGTCGCCAAATCATCAACGCAAATACCACCGCGCCTAATTCCAAGTCATGCGTGGTGTAATTTTTCTCATGAACCTTTAACTGACAAGAAGCATATGCTATGACTTTCTGGCTTTGCATCAACATGCATCCTAAACCTTGACGCGAGGCGTCACAATATACCACGAAATCATCCGTTCCTTCGGGTAGCGATAAGATTGGTGCATTGCAAAGCTTGTCCTTCAACAACTGAAACGCTTCTTCTTGTTTGTCTCCCCAATCGAACTTCTTGTCTTTCTGGGTAAGGGAAGTTAAAGGTTGAGCAATTTTTGAGAAATCCTCAATGAACCTTCGATAATAACCAGCCAAACCTAAGAATTGTTGAATTTCGGTTGGCGTCTTGGGAGTTTCCCAGTTCTTTATCGCTTCGATCTTTGTTGGATCCACATGGATTCCATCTCCATTAACCACATGTCCAAGAAATTGGACTTCGCGTAACCAGAACTCGCACTTCGAGAACTTGGCGTACAACTTCTCCTTTTTAAGTAGCTCTAAAATAGCTCTTAAATGTTGTTCGTGCTCATCCTTCGTCTTCGAGTAGATCAAAATGTCATCGATGAACACAATCACGAATTTGCCGAGGTACGGCTTGCAAACTCGGTTCATTAAATCCATAAAAACGGCTGGCGCGTTTGTTAATCCAAACGGCATTACCAAAAACTCGTAACGTCCATATCGAGTCCTAAAAGCAGTCTTAGGAATACTTTCCTCTTGAATTCTCAACTGGTGATATCCTGATCGCAAATCGATCTTTGAGTAGAAACTTGAACCTTGCAGTTGATCAAATAGGTCATCAATCCTTGGCAGAGGATATCTATTTTTGATAGTCAACTTGTTTAGTTCCCGGTAGTCGATACACATACGAAAACTACCATCCTTCTTCTTAACAAACAAAACTGGAGCTCCCCAAGGTGAGAAGCTTGGTCTGATGAATCCTTTGTCTAACAGCTCCTGGAGCTGCGTTGACAACTCCTGCATCTCCGAAGGTGCAAGTCGGTAGGGTGCCTTAGCCACAGGCGCGACGCCTGGAACTAAGTCAATGTGGAACTCGACTTGTCTTTGCGGCGGTAATCCTGGCAAGTCTTTTGGAAAGACCTCAGGACAATCCTTTACAACTGGAATGTCTTCGATCTTCGGCTCAACAGCTTTCAGACAGCTAATGATTCTCAAAGGCGTATCGCGCTTTTCTCCATGGACTACGATCGTTTCTCCATCTTCTATTGGGATGCGGATGGTCTTTTCGTGATACACAATCTCGGCTTTGTTGCTTGACAACCAATCCATCCCTACCACCACGTCGAAACTTCCCAACTCGACTAGTAGTAGATCCAAAGTGAACTCGCGTTCTCCCAGTTCAATTACGCATCCTCGGACAACTTCCTTCAACTAGCTTTCCATTAGCCAGTTCAATTGAGTACAGAATTTCTAACTTACTAGAAGTTAACCCAAGCATATTCTTAATTTCTAATGATAAAAGGCTATAATCGGCACCAGTATCAAACAGAACAGATGCAAAGCATTGATTTATAGGGAACGTACCAGTGACAACGTTTGGATGCTGGCGCCCTTCCCTTGCGCCAATGTTGAATACTCTTCCACGGGCTTGATTCAGTTTCGGGCATTCCCACTTAAAGTGCCCAACATCTCCACAATTAAAACATCCCGGTCCTCGACCATTACCATTTCCATTTCCAGCTTGAGTGTTGTTTTGGTTGCGATTTCCATTCCCAGCTTGATTCGCAACATTTCCACGGTTTCCATTTCCACCATTTCCTCCTTGTTGGCGGTTTCCATTTCCATTCCCATAACCTAGATTACCAATACGCCCAGCACCAGTTCCGGCCCAACACGTATCCTTCGTGTGGCCGTTCCTTCCACATGATTCACAAATACTCAATCTGCACTGACCAGAATGATGGCGCTGGCACGTGTCACACTTGGGCAGCATACCCATGTAACCCTTTTCTTTGTTTTCAACACCAGTTGCAGCCCTGGCCGGTGTGCTTGATTCACCCTTCTTGTTCACATTGCTTGTACCTTGCTTGAAGTTTAAAAATTTCCTTTTGTTTTCACCAGACGACTCCACATGAGTCTTTTTCTTCTTCTGCTCAGTAACTGAAAACTTGTTCAATCTAATGGCTTCCTCAGTAAGTGCCACACTGAGATCTATGTCTTCTGTGATGGTTGAAGGCTTGGATGTGGTAACCATACTCATGATCTGAGGTGCCAATCCCCAGATAAAGCGCTCAACACGTTTGAACTCGGGTGTGACCATGTACGGCACTACATGGGACAAATCATGAAATCTCTGAACATATTCTGCAATCTTAGGACCTTCCATTTTTAGGTGCCAGAACTCAGTCTCTAGCTTCTGAATTTCAGCACGTGAGCAGTACTTCCTTCTCATGAGCTCCTTCAGCTCATTCCATGATAACGCATAAGCAGCAGCTTCACCTAAAGTTTGCACTTGCAGATTCCACCACAATAGGGCTCCATCCAGAAACAGCCCTGAGATGTAGGTCACTTGTTGCTCGGGAGCACACTTGCTCATCCTAAGGACAGATTCTGTCTTTTCAGCCCACCTAACAAACGCAACAGCACCTCCTGTGCCGTCGAAATTCACAGGCTTGCAATCGAGAAATTGCTTGTAAGTGCACCTTGCATATATGTTAGAATTTACAAATGGTGTTAGCGAACGTGCTATAAATATCCAAATGTATCATAGTATATCTCAAACGACTTAACATTACCATTGGGTGGGTTGTCATTACCGTTGTTGTTTGAGACATTTCCACTCGTCTCTGCATGAGAGGCAGCATATTGTGCGATAGCTGCGGCAATGATCCCTTGGAGTTCCGCCTCAGTAGTGGGCATGCGCGGGTCACGTCTTGGAGGCATCTTCTAAAAGATAATCATGTCGGTCAGGTCATAGTAAGTAAATAATATGCGTACGTAATAACATTCACCAATCACATAACATCACATGTTATAAAATTAAAACAATTAATCCAACAACGCATATAATGAGAATACTACGATTGTGCTATCATAAAATCAAGACCACAATACAATGTTTACAAGTTTTATAACTGTATCGTACATCAAAAGTGACTAAGGGCCACATCGCCCTTGTCTGAACTATCTAGTCATCTACCACAACCAGAAACTAAATATCAAAAGTCATGACATCAAAATGCGGTCTTCAAGATGCTGTGTAGTCGGCACAATCGCGGTCTTCTCACCAAAAGCCTACCTGCATCGAACCAAAATGCCTATGCTGATGGCGGAGGAGGAGGAAAACGAGAGAAAAGCAAACGACGCATATGTAACCAGTCCTCCTCTAAGGCACGACAGACGCGCAGCAAATATGCAATATGCTGCTCAGATGTCAAGAAACGAACGTCTAAATCAGAGGAAAGTGGACGTGGAGTGTGCAGTGCTGCAAAGGGGGTCAGACAATGGCAAGGTGGTCATGGAGCTCTCTCCAACTCCTGAATACGACGTGTCAATGCATCCTGCTGCATCATCAAGGATGTAAGTATGTCCTCCGTAGTATACCCAACATGGTATGGGTGGTACAGATCAGACAATGGCATGATAGGGGGCATAGTCCATAGAAATGGCTCGCTCGATGGTATGAAAGATGGTGCAGTAGGTGGTGCAACATGAGGAAACTGAGATGTGAACGGTAAAGATGATGACAGCACGGGTGGAACAGAAACAAGCGGCTGCCTCGATGACCCCTCTCCAGGTCGAGGTGGCGGTATGTCCTGGAGGAACGTAATGGGAAGATCACTGCGATGAACATCAGTGGTGTGTGGGGGAAACAATGGAATATCAGTGGGTGCATAAACAGGTGCTACTGGGGGAGTGACATGTAGCATAAACGGTGGGTAATCGTCATCATCATCGATCCACCCGTTGCGGGTGTCGGCATAACGAGGATCTATGTGAGCAGCAAAAGGTGCACGGTCGACCAATGCCGGCACGGGATCAGGTAATGGTGCATCAACAACAGGATCATCCATCAAGGGTGGAGCAACGACGGGAAGGTCAGCGATGGGTATATCATCAACAAGGGGTGCAATGGCTGGTGCACCCATATCAGGTTGTGCATCGGCTGGGGCATCATTAAGAACAGGGTCATGGTCAACAACAGGCTCTGGGGCCATGACAGGCTCGGGGTCAACAAGATCCATATCAAAATCAGCTGGAATGTCAAACAAAGGATCAATAGGAGCTGCGGGCGCCTCTAAGGGCTGGTCCATGTGAATAAACTCGATCTCCTGGTCAGGATGGAAGTCAGGGGGAAAAGCTGGATCAAAATCATCATCGACCTCATGGTCAAACTCGAACTCGTGAGACCGACCGGGTGCAGCTGACATCGCCATGTCGGGGTCGGCGTCAGAAGAGTAATGCTGCACTCCCTGGTCGTGCAAAGACGCAGATTCCACAGACTCCAACGAATCTGGGACAGGTGAACCAACAGGAAGCTCCTCTACAGGTGCCTCGGCAATGGGAAGAATAACGTCAGCATCGATCGGGGCCCCGCCCTCATAGTCGTCCTCAGGCGGACCCTCCTCGAACAGATCAATGTCGTCATTAGATACGACATCGAATAGCGCATCCACCATGGGGAAAGCAGCAAGCGGAACGGGAGCAGGGATCACCGCAAGAGGTAAATCCCCAGCAGGAATGCCATCAGCAGGCTCAACTCCGATGTCTGGCAGCGCGAAGGCTGAAAATCATCGTCATCTGTACTTGTGGTGTCTGAGGTGTATACGTCTCCCTCTGATGGTATCTCGTCATCTGACACAACTGCCATGGGGTCTCCTGTGTCTGATACTCCTGTGTCTGAAGAAGAAACCATGGTGTCTGTAACACAATCACATATATCAACATGATATCAATTAAACATGTAAGTCATAATAAAGCAAACAAGTAATTCTCCTAGTCTCCTAGACTACCCTCCCAGCCTCTCAGACTGAACTTCCTAGCCCCTCAGACTAACTCCCTGGCCTCTAAGACCAACCTCCCAGTCTCTAAGACTAAACCTCCCCAATCTCCAAGATTGAACCCTTCAGTCTCTAAGACCGAACCTCCCCAGCCTCTAAGGCTGAACCTCCCTCAGTCTCTAAGACTGAACCATAAATTTTGAAGAAAAAGTGCATTTATGCTTTTTATTTGTAAAAATGTTTTGTGCACTGGATTTGGACGTTTTAGTGTATGCAATGTAAAAATGTTTTCGTGAGAGCCCTAATGATAATAGTCTAGACTCGAGAAAGAAACCTAGTTCGCTATGATCGATGCTCGGATACCAAGCTGTCACACCCTGGCTTCTGCGGAAGCGTGGGTTTATTTGGTGTGACTTCTTAATACCATAACAATTATCATAACAATGCTATATGAAAATAAAACACATAATGTTCATCCATTCATAAAGTTTTTAAAGTTACCACGACAACATTGTTTTAAAAAGTCGACACATAAGACTTATTACAACCACGACATAAATTAAAAACATGTTCATACGATACGACAAAAGACTTGATTAAAAACACGGTTTAAGACTTGTAACCCGTCCAGGCAAGGGTCACACTCCCTAAACCCGGATGACATCATTATTCCTTACGCAGATTGACGTGATTGCATACCTTGCCAGATCCACTAATTTCCTGAAATACATGTAGTTTGAAAAATCAACAAAAGTTGAGCGAGTTCATGTAAAAGTGAGTGTATATAAACCTTTCATGTATGAATAAAAGTCCTTGGTATGTAGCAATAAGGAAAAAGAGATCACCAATGGGTTGCAAAGCCATTGGTATGTGTGAGAAAGTGCAGGGAAACTCAAACCTAGCAAATTTGTTATCGGGCTTCGGCTGGAAGACACAGTCACCTCTGTGGGCCGCCCCGGCCTCACGGGTGTGGGCTCGCTACACCCAAATAGATCTATCACTCTTGTGTCCCTCGGTTCTAACAATGAGAATTAATGGCCTCAAGTGTTGTACCCACCCCTCACATGATCTAGTAGTATCAACCCTCCCTACGCTAACCATACCATGTAATAAATTTTTGTATTAATTGTCGCATGTATTTCACCCCCGAAGTATAAAACTGAAAACAGTAAAGTGAAAAGGGGGACATGAACTCACAGAAGTGTGTATCCTGAAACGTCAATCTCAAACTTGATTCGCTGTGTGACGACCTACACCTACTAATGCCTATTAGACGGATGGCCGTGCCTTGCCTTAGGGTTTAACGTTCTAGGAAAAATAGTTAGGCAACTATTTCGTATTCACACTTCTTAATTATTTTATAAGTGTATTTCCTTCCCAAGGATGGGGGTATTTATACATGTACGCTTTATAATTCCGAAAAATATATTTTAAGTCCCACTTTGAAAATATATTTTAATCACTTGTCTAAAACATTTTAATTCCAATATATATATATTTTCCCAAAGATATTATATTTTACCTTAAACATTTTCCAAAATAATACTTTATCAAAATATACGTACGAGAGTATTTTCCAAAATATACATAAGTTACGTTTTAGCGTGTCGTAAAGCATCAATACTTGTGTAACTTAAATATCTATTTTGTGAGAGCGTTGGTATTATTTTGGATTCGTAATTCATGGTATTTTCAAGTTATATTATTTTTACCCTAAAAATAATATATCTAGTGCACAGAATAACAAATAATCACACAAGCGTTTTATTATAAAATATATATATTCTAAATATATATTTATCACATTTTATTTACGAAATTCCACCTCCGGTACTTGGTAATTTTTGAAATAAAAATGATGGCGAAGTTTATTTAGAAAAAAAATAAAGTTAAAAATATATATGTAAACTCTTGTTAGAAAAATATTTCTAAGTGTTGAAATTCTAGAAAAATTTCGCCAGAGTTTCCTTTGTAAATGGAGGTGTCCATGCTTACTAGCATATCATTTTCTTTTGTAAAATCATTCAATCAATCATCAATCTTGACAAAAATAAGCACAAATCATAAACTTATGAACTTGAAATATTTATAAAAGCGAGTAGTTACTTACTAGCAAGATTAGAGAGTCTTGTTACCTTTAAAAATGTGATTAGTGTCTTAAAAACTTTATTTTTAAAGGATTTGAACATTTACAACTTCTAGTCCTGATTTCCAAAAATATTTCTTTGTGAAATTTCTTTTTACACAAGTGTTTCCACACTTGTTTACCCACTAAAAATGTGTTTAATTCATACAAGATCCAAGTTTTAACAAAACTCATATTTTTCACTTGGTTCTTCCGAAAAACCACTCATAGATCTTTAGATCTACAAGGTTACAACTTATCTTGATCTTTATATTTCAAGAAACATGTATGTAATCAAGTTCATAGCTTATGTGTGGATGATTTCATCATCCACAACATTTTTAACCTTCACATCTTGCTAGTTCATATCTTTAAACATGATCTAGCAAGTCTACGTGATGAATCATAACATTTCATCTAACATACAACATACAATAAGCATAACAACACAAGATCAACATGATTTCATCACTGCTTTAACCATTTTTCATCTCTAGTTAGTTTATACTTCAAGGCTTTGATTATGTTCTTTAGAGTTCTTACATTTTCACCATTCTTTTTACTATTAACCACCAAGAATATGAACAAGATGAAGATCTAAAGCACTTACTACTAGCACAAGGCTAGGGGAGTTTCAAAGCGTAAAAGTGATGGATAAAAGATAACGAGAGCGGTCCTTGAGCTTCCGAACACACCAAGCTTAGTTGTAGGGTCTCTTGCACCTTTGTATATGTGTAGTTTGCTTGAAAGTGACTTGAAGATGGTGGTATGGTGGTGGTGTGGGTTCGGACGATCACAAGAGAAAGAGAGGAGAGTTGAGTGAGTTTGGTGAGTTGTGAAGTAAGAAGCTTAGGATCTTGTGGTTACTTATATAAACAAGTTCACCATTATCCAACATGTAATATGTTTCATTAACCACTAGCATTCTAAATAAAATATTGAAAAGAATTCATGGGGGGGGGTGTCCCCATGTAACCGGTTCGCACAAGGGGGGGGGGGGTATGGGGTTGGTTTTCAATGATCTAGTTACTAAGTCTAGTTAGGATTTTAAAGGTTAAGTTAGTATATTAAGGTGAGTTATGTAATATAAGGTGTGTTAGGGTGTTCGGGGACCCTAACTAGCTCAGAAAAGTAAAAACAATGTGTTTGGCAATATTTTTATGCTTCGGGTAAAGTCCGGTTGTTCGGTTGGATGTTGATCCGTTAGAGTGCTAAATTAGTCTTTAAAGTGTCTTTTATATTACTTTTAGTGACACATTTAATTCCCAACACTTTGGAAAATATCTATGACTATTTTGCCATGTTTTTGCACTTTACTAATATTGTTAAATGCTGAATTTTGGTTATTTAGTGCATAATTCTGCATTTAAAGTATGTTTTAGGCACTTCTGGGCACTATAACTATCACCTAGGGACGCAGTTTTATGGTCCTCACCTCCCTACACTCCCTACTAGTGTATTATTCTATTCCTGGCTCACACTGGCCTCAAAAACAATGTCTGTTTAGGTGCTGGCATTGTCAACGTGTTTTCTGCTTTATCCGCTCACTGTGCTAACGGTGCTTTGTGCATCAAGTTTGTCACTAATATTTGTGTTTAATAAATAGAGTGAAAGTATAAAATGTGATGCATGTGTATGTATGTATCAGAAAACAGAAAGCAGTTTAATCACAGTTGTAATCAAGCACAGTCATTAAGCACAAATTAAATATTAATTACTTGTACGGATACCTGTATATGTGAGGGTTGTTACACAAACTTTGTTGCAGCTTGTTAATAGTGCGTGTTTGTCTAAAACATATTTATCTTATTAGCTAATATCAAGTAACATTACTGATGTCATCATCATCATCATCATACTCAGTAAATCCCACCAATAGCAAAGCTAAGGTAGGGTCTGAGAATGGTAAGATGTAGACAACCTTACCTCTACCCCATAGGAATAGAGATGCTGCTTCCAGTGAGACCCCCGACTCGATTGTAGTTTTGTATGAAGCCTTGGACCTAAGACACATAACACTCAAACAATCGGGACAGAGACTGATTGGTGCATGTACCCCCGTGTCTTTCAGCTATCAACGTCACCATATGATGCATGATTAACCATCCGCCGCTTTAATGTTATTTTCACGAAATAGTAAAATAACGTTAAAGTTAGTACCATTTCACTTTTGGCCCCCCGAGCGCCCACACATATATACATTATATGTGCATACCGCAATCGGGGCAAAAGTAACATTACTGATGTAGTAGGAATATATCCAGCCCTCTTAATCAATTTATTGATTTATTCTATCTTTGTATATATCATGTGTTCAAGCATCTGCAGAAAACCATCTCTTTTATATTCATTTCAGCAATATCAAGGAAAACTGAACACTGGCTAACAACATAACCATTAGGCCGAGCAGGTTTGAAACTAAGATTTTGACTTCTAGGATTTTTTCCACTCGTGCTCACCAGTGGGGTTAATCGGCATTTAATACAAAGCCAACAACCACCACGAAAGTCATCAAACAACGACAATGTCAGATATCATGCATCGAAGCGTCAAACACAATCCGAAAACCTGTACATTAAGCGGAAAAAAGGAAAACTACAAACCCATTCGGTTCATATTAAAAGATATTATCATTGTTGTCACAAAGCGAAATAGGCTCAGAATGATACATCATCATCGCTTGTACCAACAAAATACGGCTCAGTGCCACTACGGCTGCAACCGGAGTTACCACGCCAAGTAGCAAGCTAACATCATCGCTGGAAAACACTTCAAATCCATAATAAATCGACATACAGAGTCTATGCTTTTCACCACCAACATAAAAATGCATGGCATTTCATAACTACTGTCACAAAAAACTGCCTTTTCATCAAAACCTTCACAAAAGCCAATACACCACTGAAACTTCAAAGAAGCAAAAGCCAACAAAAAACTGACCACAAATTGACCAAATATCCTCTTAAAGTATAACAACTGACAACCATATCATTCAAAATTGCAGAAGCAAAAACTACAAACATATTGATTTGAAAAACACATCGAAACTATATAAATCGACTCAGATCGGAAAAGATCACAATCGTTGTTGAACCCGATCAGTGTCGCTACAGCAAGCCAACATTAATGTCGGGTTTAAAATCGTCGCAGCTAAGACGGACTAAATCCACTGGTGGTGACCCTCCGGTCACCGCTAATATCTCTTCTTTAAAAGAGGTCTCAAGAAGCAATGACTACCCAAATATGTCAATCAAAACATACCAAGAACAAAAACACTGTTCATGTCCCAATCATCGAGAGAGATAAGAGAGATTTATAGAGAGAGAAAGAGTGGTGGTCGTACGGGGGTTAAAACCCCCACAAAAGAGAAACCATGATGGTTATCGAGATGGAGGCGAGATGGTGGTGACCCTCCGGAAACCGCCCCTCACCCTCATTGTGACAACTCTCACCAAAACAGGTATCCGTACAAATTAATTAATATTTAATTAATGCTTAATTACTGTGCTTGCTTACAAATGTGGTTAAACTGCTTCTTGATTTCTGATACATACGTATTCATGCATCATACTTTATTACTGTCACTTCATTTATTACACAAAAAACTACAGTGACAATCTTGATGCACAAAAGCACAGTTAGCACAATGAACGGATAACCCAGTAAACATGCTGACATAGCCAACACTAGACAGACACTGTCTCTAAGGCCAGAATGAGCCGGGAATAGATTACTACACTAGTAGGGAGTGTAGGGAGGTGAGGATTTTTAAACTGCGTCACTAGGTGATAGTTACAGTGACCGGATGTGCCTAAAACATGCTCTAAATACAAAATCCTGCACTTTATACAAAAAAATTCAGCATTTAACTTAACTAGTAAAGTGCAAAAACATGGGAAAATAATACTAGTCACTTTCAAAAGTGTCTGGAGTTGATTGTGTTACTAAAAACACTATAAAAGGCACTTTAACGCTTTACTTGACACTTTAATGGATCAATATCCAACCAAAGAACCGGACTTTAACCGGAACATAAAAATATTGTCAATGACATTGTTTCTACTTTTCTGAGCTAGTTAGGGTCCCCGAACACCCTAACACCCTTTGTATTACACTACACACATAATACTCTAATTAACACCACTGGAACTTAACTAGTTACTAACCATCCAATTGAAATCTAACCATATACCCCGCCCCCCCCCTAATCCGATCGGTCCCCCATGTGGTGACACACAACCCATTTCTTTGATTATTTTATTAACTTTGTCTAAAATCTAGTAAGCATATTGTTTGTTGAATAATACACCAAATTGGATTATATATTTTCTTAAGAGATAAGACTTTCATTCACTAAACACTTCACAAAAATTTTGCTCTCTCTCTCTCTCCCCCTCTTGCCTTGTCTTCAGCCGAGACCACCATCCATCATCCACCCATCATCAAGATTTGATCTAGCTATTCCACATACATACCAAGGTGCAAGGTGACATACGAGGAGACTCGGTGCTTTCGGACACTCAAGAACCTCTCTACATTGCTTTTATCCACCTTGTTTACGCCTTGATTCTTCCCTAGCCACGAGCTAGTAGTAAGTGCTTCTAGACACCCTCTTGATCTTGTTTAAAGTGGTTAATAAGAGATTTAACGGTTAAAACTCAAGAACATACAAGATCAAAACTAAAAGTCTTGAAAGAATGATGAACTAGTTGGTTAAAGAGAAACTAATGGTGTAAATCTTGTAAATCTTGACTAGTTGTGATTATTTTATGTTGTTAGTTGCTAGTGGTGGAACGGATCGTCATCTAACCATGCTAGATCATGTTCATAGCACATGAACTAGTAATATGTTAAGTGTAAAAGTTATAAGATGATGAACCTTTCCACACATGAACATGAACTTGTGTAAAAGTAATTTTTCTTGTAAAATAGAGTTCTAAACTAGTAGATCTAAAGATCTACAAGTGGTTTCGGAAAAACCAAGTGAAAAATATAAGTCTTGTTTAAAACCCGGATCTAACATAAACTAAAGGCATTTTAGTGAATAAACAAGTGTGTAAACACTTGTGTGACAAGGAAGTTTGACAAAGAGATATTTTCGTAAATTTTGAATAGAAGTTGTTAAACTACATATTCTTTAAAAATAAAGTTTTCAAGAAACTGATTTTACTTTTAAAGATGACGAGATCCACTAAATATGTTAAAAGGTTGCTACATATTTTTACAAAACTTACAAGTTCATGAGTTTGCGATTTATACTTATTTTTTACTAGTTTGAAGTTTGAATATTGTATGTTGATGATTGATAAGTTGTTGATTGAATTTTGAAAAGAAAATGATATGCTAGTAAGCGTGGCCACCTCCAGTTATAGAGGAAACTCTGGCGAAATTTTTCCAGAAAATAACACTTAGAAATATTTTGTGTCAAGTGGTTAAAAATATATTTTTAACTTGTTTTTCCAAACAAAATTTGCCATGATTTTTATTACAAAATAACCAAGTGTCGGAGGCGGATTTTCGTAAATAAAACTTGTTAAATACATATTTAGCATATACATTTCATAGTAAAACACTTGTGTGATTTTATGATTATTTTGTGAACTATATATATTATTTTTCGAGTAAAAATAATATAACTTGAAAACACTACGAAGTAACGACTCCAAAATAATACCAACGCCTTCACAAATAAATATCTAAGTCACACCGGTATTGTTACTACCACACGAACTTTAAAATGTAACTTATGTATTTTCGGAAAAATACTCTTAAATGTGTATTTTGATAAAAGTATTATTTTGGAAATTGTATGGAATAAAATATAATATT
Source organism: Helianthus annuus (assembly GCF_002127325.2). Taxonomy (NCBI): domain Eukaryota; kingdom Viridiplantae; phylum Streptophyta; class Magnoliopsida; order Asterales; family Asteraceae; genus Helianthus; species Helianthus annuus. The sequence goes on from NC_035436.2 coordinate 69,968,548, forward strand.
TTTAGGAAAAATATGTATATTTTGGGGATAGAATATTTTAGACAAATGAATTAAAATATATTTTATTAAGTGAGACTTCAAAATATATTTTTGGGAATTATAAAAACGCATATGTATTAATACCTCCATCCTTGGGAAGGAATATGTTTACAAAATAATTAAGAAGTGTAAATATGAAATAGTTGTCTAACTATTTCCCAAAAACATTAAACCTTAAGCCAAGGCACGACCGTCCGTCTAATAGAAGTTAGTACATGTAGGTCGTCACGCAGCAGGTTGATTGGGATTACTATTTCGAGACGCACTTCTGGGAGTTCATGTCCCCCTTTTCTCTTAACTGTTTTCAGTTTTTATACTTCGGGGGTGAAATACATGTTACTATGATTACGGATACTTTTATACATGGTATGGTTAGCGTAAGGAGGGTTACTACTTAGATCATGTGAGTGGGTAGGCGGAAACTAGAGGCCATTAATCCTCATTGTAGGACCAAGGGTCATTAGCGGTAGATCTATCTGGGTGTAGCGAGCCCAACTCCAGGCCCAACAGAATGGACCTCGGGGTGACTTTGAGCCTGACGCAAAAATCTGCTAGGTTTGAGTCTTCCTACTGCACTTCACACATATCATTGGCCTTGCAAACCAATGGTGATCTCATTTTTTTCCTTATTTGCTACATACCAGGGATTTTCATACTTACAAATGTATTACAAAGGTTTTACATACTCACTTTTACATGAACTCGCTCAACATTTTTGTTGATTTTTCAACTTACATGTATTTCAGGGAATTAGGGATCTGGCGTGGTATGCTATGTCTTCATGCTGCGTAAGAGGAGTGATGTCATCCAAGTTTAGGGTTGTGACTTTTACCTGGACGAGTCACAAGTCTTAAACGGTGTTTATTTTATGTTTGTAGTGGTGTCTTATGAACAATGTTTTTATTTTGTTGTGTTGTAAACTCGTTGCATGTGTCAACTCTTAAAACAATGTCGTGGTACTTTTATTTTTAAAACATGAATCAATGGATGATCATCATGGTTTTACTTTCATATAGCTTTGTTGTGATTAAGCTATGGTATTAAGAAGTCACACCAAATAAACCCACGCTTCCGCAAAGCCAGGGTGTGACAGCTTGGTATCAGAGCTTTGATCATAGCGAACTAGGATTCCTTCTCGAGTCTAGACTATGATCACTAGGGCTCTCATGAAAACATTTTTACATTGCATACATTACGTCCAGATCCCGGATACAAAACATTTTTACAAACAAAAAGTATGAACACTTTTTCAAAATTATGATTCAGTCTTATCGACTGGGAGGTTGGTCAGGGAGACCAGGGATTCAGTCTTATCGACTGGGAGGTTGGTCGGGGGGACCAGGGAGTCAGTCAGGGAGACTGAGGAGCCAATCTTTAAGATTGGGGAGGTTTTGGTCGGGGAGACCAGGGAATTAGTCTGAGAGACTAGGAGGTTCAGTCTGAGAGGCTGGGAGGGTAGCCTGAGAGACTAGGAGGTTTAGTCTGAGAGGCTGGGAGGTTAGTCTAGTGGGACTAGGAAGAAATGCTTGCTTGATTAATTGGTGACTAACATGTTTATTTGATTATATGATTGATTGTTTGTTTGTGCATATGTTTGTTTGTGTTACAGACATCATGCCTTCATCAGATACTGGAGAGTCAGACACTACAGATCCCATGGTTATTGTATCAGATGACATAGTTTCATCGGAGCACGAGGTTTACACTTCCGATACTACCAGCACAGACGATGACGACTTCCAGCCCTTTGCGCTACCTGATGTCGTAGCCGAGCCTGCTGATGGCCATCTCGCTGGGGATTTACCACTCGCGGTTATCCCTGCTCCTGTGCCCCTTGCTGCTTATCCGATTGTTGATATGCCCATCGATATTGTTTCTGACGACGACGTTGATTTGTTTGAGGAGGACCCACTTGAGGGTGACCTTGAGGGTGAGATCCCTATTGCTGCTGGTGATATCCTACTTCTTGCTGATGCTCCTGCAGAGGAGGCTCCCGTTCATTCACCTGTTCCAGACTCCTTTGAGTCTGTGGCGCCCGCACCTTCGCACACTCAGGGAGTGCAGCACCACTCACATGACGCCGACCCGGACATGGCGTCATCAGCTGCACCGGTTCCCGCCCATAGCTTTGAGTTTGATCATGATGTTGATGATGATTCAGATCCTGTTTTTCCACCTGGTTTTGATCCTGACCAGGATATCGAGTTTGTACACTTAGACCAACCCCTGGAGGATCCTGTAGCCCCTGTCGATCCCTTGTTTGCTGATCCAGCTGATTTTGACAAGGAGTTTGTTGATCCGAAGCCTGCTGTGGCCCCTGAGCCAGTCATTGCTCCTGACCCCGCATTAGAGCATGACCCTGTTCATGCCGATGCACCTGCTGATGCTCCTTTTGTTGATGATATACCTGTTGACGATCATCCTGTTGTTGCTCCACCATTGGTGGATGATCATGCTGTTGATGCTCATGTTGATGCTCCACTTTTGTTAGAGGATCCTGTTGTGGCACCACTTTCTGATCCAGTGCCGGTGATGTTCGACCGTGCACCTTTTGCGACCCATATTGATCCACGATACACTCACACCCACAATGGGTGGATAGATGATGATGATTTCCCACTTTTCGTGATACCAGTTACACCACCTGTAGCCCCCGTTTCAGCCCCTGTTTCGGCTCCCATTGATGTTCCTTTGCTTCCCACACACACCCCAGATGTTCACCGCACAGACTTACCTATCACGTTTCTTCAGGACATACCTCCACCACCTCCTGGAGAGGGTTCATCTCGTCAGCCTTTTGGTCATACACCTTTCGTGTCAGGAGGAGATCAGTTTGTACCCCAGATTTCTCATCCTACTGTTGTTCCCACTGTTGCACCGTTTACTGTACCATCCTTCACGCCATCTAGTGAGCCGTTCCTCTGGACTACGCCCCCCATTATGCCACCGTATGATCCGTATCACCCATACCATGTGGGGTATTCTACGGAGGATATTCTCACATCTTTCATGATACAGCAGGAGGCGCTGACCCGTCATGTACAGGAGCTGGAGAGAGCTCAACGACCACCGTGCCATTGCCAGACCCCACCTGCGATATCACACCCTCCGCGTCCACTCTCACCCGACTCTGCCGCTTGTTTTTGGACTCCTGAGCGGCAGATAGCATACTTGATGCGCTCTCACCACGCTATGGAGGAGGACTGGCTTCATATGCGACGTTTACTCTTTTCTCGTTTTCCCCCTCCTCCACCGCCATCAACTTAGGCCTTTTTGTACGACGCATGTAGACTTTTGATGAGAGGACCACGATTGTGCAGACTATACAGCCTTTTTGGAGACCGCATTTTGGATGATCATGATTTTTGATGTTTTGTATATTGGTTGTTGATGTCACTGATTTGATAGTTTGGACTAGGGTGATGTGGCCCATAGTCATTGATGATGTACGATACAGTTATGAACTTGTAAACCTTACATTGTGGTCTTGATTTATGACAACGCAATCGCAGTATTCTCATTATACGTGATGTTGGATTGATTGTGTATATTTTATAACATGTGATGTTATGTGTTTGGTTTATTTATAACATGTGATGTTATGTGTTGATGAATAGAATACGTATGATTCATTTACTTATTACGACCTAACCTACGTGAACACATCTTTTAGAAGATGCCGCCGAGACGTGGTCCACGCATGCCTACCAACGAGGCAGAACTCCAACAAATCATTGCTGCCGCCATTGCACAGTATGCAACCTCACAAGGAGGAACCAGCGGAAGCAATTCGAACAAAAACAGCAATAACAATCCACCTCATGGTAATGTTAAGTCGTTGAGACATACTGCGATACATTTGGATATTTATAGCACGCCCACTAGTACCATTTGTATATTCTAACGTATGTGCAGGGTGCACTTACAAGCAGTTCCTCGACTGCAAGCCCGTGAACTTCGACGGCACCGGAGGTGCTGTTGCTTTTGTAAGATGGGCTGAAAAGACCGAGTCTGTTCTTCTAATGAGCAAGTGCACTCCAGAACAACAAGTGACCTACATTTCTGGGCTATTTTTGGATGGAGCCTTATCCTGGTGGAATTTACAAGTGCAGACTCTTGGTGAAGCCGCTGCTTATGCGATGACATGGAATGAGTTGAAGGAGCTCATGCGAAGAAAGTACTGCTCACGTGCGGAGATTCAGAAGCTGGAAACGGAATTCTGGCACTTGAAAATGGAAGGTCCTAAGATTGCGGAGTATGTGCAGAGATTCCACGATTTGTCTCATGTGGTACCTTATATGGTTACACCGGAATTTAAGCGAATCGAGCGCTTTATTTGGGGTTTAGCACCTCAGATCATGAGTATGGTCACTACTTCCAAGCCCGCGACAATCACAGAGGCCATCGATCTGAGTGTGGCTCTTACTGAGGAAGCTATCCGCTTAAACAAGTTTTCAAATGCTGAGCAAAAGAAGAAGGAGACTCACGTAGAGTCTTCCGGGGATAATAAAAGGAAGTTCTCGAACTTCAAACAGGGTACAAGCAGTGTTGGCAAGAAAGGGGAATCAAGCACACCGGTCCAAGCTGCAACCGGTGCTGAGAAGAAAGGGAAAGGTTATATGGGTACACAACCCAAGTGTAACACCTGCCAGCGTCATCATTCTGGCCGGTGTGGGCCAAAAATATGTGAAGCTTGTGGGAAAGTTGGCCACTTGAAGGATACTTGCTAGGCTAGTGCTGGCCGGGGAGGCTAAGGAGGTTTTGGTAATAGGAACAATAACCGTGGTGGTAATGGAAATCGTTCACAAGGGAATAATGGAGGCAATGGAAATCGAGGGAACAATGCAAATCAAGCTGGTAATGTGAATCGAAATCAACACAACACTCAAGCTGGGAACGGAGGTGGTAATGGGCAAAGACTGGGTTGTTTTAACTGTGGTGACATTGGACACTTTAAGAGGGAATGCCCAGGATTGAACCAAACACGCGGAAGAGTGTTTAACATCGAGGCGAGGGAAGCGCGCCAGGATCCCAATGTTGTTACTGGTACGTTCCCTATAAACCAACTCTTTGCATCCGTTTTATTTGACACTGGTGCCGACTATAGCTTTGTATCGTTAGAATTTAAGAATATGCTTGGGTTAGCTGCTAGTAAGTTAGATATCCCGTACTCAATTGAACTGGCTAATGGAAAGCTAGTTGAAGCAAATGAAGTTGTCAGAGGTTGTGTAATCGAGTTGGGAGAACGTGAGTTTACTTTGGATCTTCTACCAGTCAAGTTGGGAAGCTTCGACATGGTAGTAGGGATGGATTGGTTATCGAGCAACAAGGCTGAGATTGGCTACCACGAAAAGATCATTCGCATTCCAACAGAAGATGGAGAAACGATCGTAGTTCATGGAGAAAAGCGCGATACACCTCTAAGAATCATCAGCTGTTTGAAATCTCGAAAGTGTTTACAAAAAGGATGTGCTGCCTTCTTGGCACACATCGTGGATAAGGAAGCTGCTGAGCCGAAAATCAAAGACATCCCAGTGGTGAAAGAATATCCTGAAGACCGCTTTTAGAACTCGTTATAGACATTACGAGTTTCTGGTAATGCCGTTTGGGTTGACAAACACGCCAGCTGTTTTTATGGATTTGATGAATAGAGTTTGTAAACCTTATCTTGACAAGTTCGTGACTGTGTTTATCGACGACATTCTAATTTACTCAAAGACGAAGGCTGAGCACGAACATCATTTAAGAGCTATTCTGGAGTTGCTGAAAAAGGAAAAGCTGTATGCCAAATTCTCGAAGTGCGAATTTTGGTTACGCGAAGTCCAATTTCTTGGACATGTGGTAAATGGAGATGGGATTCACGTGGACCCCACAAAGATCGAAGCGATAAAGAACTGGGAGACTCCAAAGACGCCAACCGAGATTTGGCAATTCTTAGGTTTGGCTGGGAACTATCGAAGGTTTATTGAGGATTTCTCAAAAATCGCACAACCATTGACATTCCTCACACAGAAGGATAAGAAATTTGATTGGGGAATCAAACAGGAAGAAGCGTTTCAGCTGCTAAAAGACAAGCTTTGCAATGTGCCGATCTTAGCGCTACCAGAAGGAACTGATGATTTTGTGGTATATTGTGACGCCTCGCGTCAAGGTTTGGGTTGCGTGTTGATGCAACGCCAGAAGGTTATAGCTTATGCTTCGCGCCAATTGAAAGTTCATGAAAAGAATTATACCACGCATGATTTAGACCTAGGCGCAGTGGTATTTGCGTTAAAAATCTGGAGACATTATTTATATGGTACAAAGTGTACAATCTTTACGGATCATAAAAGTTTGCAGCACATATTCGACCAGAAAGAACTGAATATGAGACAAATACGTTGGGTCGAATTATTGAACGATTACGACTGCGAGATCAAGTATCATCCAGGGAAGGCGAACCTGGTCGCCGACGCCCTAAGTCGAAAAGAAAGGATCAAGCCCATAAGGGTTTGGGCTTTGGAGATGATTATTCAGACAGATCTGTAGCTGCGCATTCGTGCCGCACAGAAAGAGGCTGTGAAGGAAAGGAACATTGAGGAGGAATATTGTGACAACCCGAAGTTTCAAGGTTAGTGTCTTCGGTTTCGTGATTTCCCCGTTCTTGTTTTAAATCTATTTATTCGACCCGTGACCCTGTTTAACGTGCTAATATATATACATATATTTGGTAGTTGTGGGTGTGCTTGTTTGATTAAGAAACCCATTGACATAAGTGATCCAACTTGGCCCAAACATGACATGTAACATCAATGAATAAACCCTTAGACTTGGCCCAAATTACTGTTTTGATTAGCAAGTAGGATCGGCCCAAATCACTAATTGATTAGCAAATATAACTGGCCAGTTCTTTGTTTATTATGTGTACGTGAATGGTAATGGCACAAACTATAACAAACCCATTACCCAAAGTAATTATAGGGGCTGCCATTTACTTGGGCTTGAGCCCATTACTTCGACTGGTTATGAACCGGCCCAAGTCAAGTTGTGATAATATTAGCGTACGTAATAAGATAACTCATAACAAACCAAAACCTACTCTCCCCTTGTTTCACGTCGGCAGCAGATCTCGAGATCCCCCTCTCGATCGGTATGTCTGCTTGTCCTTTATGTTTTGCACATGATTGATTAACCATGAGTGTGTGGTGTGAACATATTTGTAATTGATAAAAGCTTGTTGATCACGAATGATGTTACTAACATGTGTTATTAGAACATGACTTTAGGGTGCAGTCCATAAATGATTTGATTTGCTGAAATCTCATGAAGTGTACAACTGTATATGCTGATAGTACAACCTGGTTTTGCGTATTGAATGTTTAAGGAATAATAGGTGTTATGTATAGGAACTGAGCACCATGATCCAGATCTAGGGAAATTAATGGCTGTGTTAAGTGTGCGAGACCAATGATGTGTAAACCTGATATGAGTTCTAAAACAGGATCTGCGTTACTTCCTTTAGAATGATGGATGATTTAAATAATTTTCCTTGTCTTATTTATTTCAATCCAAAAAATGTATGAACTGGATTTGTGAGTGTTCATCATGTAAATAGCTTGAATGGTGGGTTTTAATGGCAATGTACAAAAAAATATACATAGGGTACAACTCACCTAATTTGGATATGATTTGAAATCATAGAATAAAGAATGTTTTGTCTTTACTACTTGATTTAGAATGATAGAGTATGTAGGGGATGGTGATAATCGCACAGTAAAGCATAGTGGGGACCATTCACATAATATTGAGGAACAATAAAAACTAATTACCATTGGGCTTTGTATCGGATTGGGCCACACAACATATGGGTATGTTGACTGTTGGGCCGGACCTTTCAGTTGTTGCACATGTTGACATAAGAGCACGCATACCTAATTGTGCCATTATATGTAACCGGACTGTTAATGATTGTTGTTGGGCCGAGTGGTGTTAGAACCACATCAGGCTTAGGTTCTGCACGAGAAGCGGGCCACAAAACAGGGTATCGGGCCTGTTTAAATCTTTGGGCCGCGCTTATATAATAGTTAGGCTGGAAAGGCTTGCGGGTAAACTATGTGTATATGCATGAAGTAAATTTAAGTTACTATATGTTATGCTATTATCCAACGACACTTGATGAATGGACCAACGGTCACGACTGGAACTATATGTGTGCGTGCATGTACAATGTGTTTTATGTGGACGGTGAATATGTGAATTATTGTATATGTGATCTGCAAACTACGTGCACATAAAACTGATTATTATTGGAACTGATATTAGGGTTTGATTGATCCATTGTGAATACATAACTAAATTCTACCGAGCACTCTAAGGTGAGTTCATTACTTTTGAGCATGCGTCCCGGTTGTTTAGGACAGTCAGTGGGTATCCCGGGGAGGGATAAATCTTTTGGGTAAAACTGGGATGTTGGATAATATTCTCACTCTCTATCTCTTAAGTCCCATCTTTTGCTATCGTGGGTGGTAGCGGGGTATTAGTTGGTAGCGCTACTTAGGTTTGGCACCCTCACACCGAACCGGGGAGGACGGTTGTGAACTAATGACCCAGTCAGGCCCAGTGCGTTGATAGGAGCACTGGGGAACGGGCAAAGCATACATCAAGAGCCGTCTTGTTTAGTATCGAGATATTATCAACATTACTTTCGGAATTGTAAACAAACTGTATTAAACACTTGGTAACTAACTTTTTCGTAAAACTATGAACTCACCAGCGTTGTCTGATACAGTTGTTGCATGCTCGCACGTCGTTAGATTACTTGGATTTGGAACTTGCTGTCTGAAGTAGCTGGAGTTGTCATGGGTTGCTCTGATTGGATACACATATTGGTTAATTGATTTCGTACATTTGTTTTGAGAATATTTAAACTATGATTTCGTTAATGCTTCTGCTGTACATATTGGTTTTTATTTAGACTTGTTGATGATATTTTATTAAAGATTGAGAACTTCATTTAGAAATTTGTATGGGTTTAATGTAATTAGTGGCTCATTGCTGGTAAGTCACACGCCTATCAGGGACACTCCCTAGGTGGTATTTTGGGGGTGTGACAGTTTGGTATCAGAGCCACTGGTTATAGTGAACTTGGTTTTAGAACGTTTTTATAAAACAAGACTATGACCGAACAGATCCGAAATCGACCATGACACTCAGCTCCAGACTGCAAGGTTCGTTTGTTGTTTACTATGGCATATCATATCTTGTGTTTGCTTATGAATGATATTACACGTGAGTGCACACTTGGCACTACAGTATGAGTTTCTATGTTGCCAACCCATGTTACGTGAGACGCTTCTTGAACTTTCATGATCTATGTTGTAGCGTCATCTGTCTTATTGCTCGAATTCGGGGAACCTTTTAGCGCGAGTTAAGAGGCACTGAGATAAGCATGCAAATTGTCTTATTATTATGGGTGCACACATAATAATAATGTGGGGTGCATGTGAGTCCCAGTGCGGCTTAACGAGTGTGAGAGGGGTTCCGCTCTATTAATTGATGTTATGTTAGAACTCAGCAGTCTATAGGAGTCATAGCAGTGATTGTCTCCTACTCGAACATGATCTTTTCTCCCCTTTCTGAATCCTTATGAATCTCGATGCTATCGAGTATCAGCTGATCACACATCTGAACGCCTAGCAAACTGTGTAGAATGTTAGGTGCTAGTACGAACGTCCCTGAGTTGGATGGCTCAGCGTCAAATGATTGTACTATACTTTCCTCACTTATCTTTGTTTGCTGGAACTTAGCATGTTGACGCCTTAGATCCCGAAGTGCGATCACTTCTGCAACACTCTCGCGACATACCGTGTATTACTCAGTTAACTTGCAAGAACGATGCACAAGAGGGTAAACGTAGTACCTTAACGACTTCAGCATTTGAACGACTCTAGTTACCGGCAACGAACAACAGCGATTTGACTCCAATCGAATCCTTAACCCCAGCCAGCGACTCATGGGAGTCGACTCTTACAAACCAATCAGGACAAAATCGATGACGATTGACTGTAGAGCGGACTGTGCAACCGCCCGCACCATGAGTAGTGCCTTAGGACGTGGCGCGGAATGTGAAAAGATGGACCTTGTTGGTGAAAGGACGCAAGACACCGTTACAGGCAACAATATTAAAGGCAACAGTCGCGGCAACATCAAGGTACTCGTGATTGTAGCTTACAGTATGGAAACGAAGGTGACGACAACCAAGGGAACGACGGCAGTACTGGAAATTCTCGTGATGAAAACAACACTGGAAATGAAGCTCATGGAAGGACATTTAGCATGGCATAGGCTATACCAGGCGTAATAGCAACACGATAGCTTGGATGGGTAGCTATTTGTTTCGTCTCTGTTTTGTTTAACCCTGATGCTTCTTGAAACCGAACCTGTTGTGGATTCGGCTGATGCAAGTCAATTGAAGCCTTATATGTTTGCCAGGATGCAAACTCGACCTTGGGGGACAGGTGTTCGACATCGACCTTCCTTCTACTACCCCTGATGGTTATAATGCAGTAGTTAGTGTGGATTGGTTATTCAGAAATCGCGCAGATATACCTTATGAGGAGAAAATTTTGTGTGGAGAATCTTTATTTGTTCTAAAGCAACAGAGTGGTGCAATGGTTAGCGCCATATCAGCTATGAAGGCCCAGAAGTGTCTACGGAGGGATCACCCCGCTACGTTAGCAATCGTTACTGATGTTGAGGCTAAGGAAAATAGGATCGAGGATCCACCAGTTGTTCGTGATTCCTCTCAGTGTGCTACAAAAGGAGCTTACAGATTGACTTCCACCACTGTTAGGCAAAATCTCAGCTTGATCTCACGACAGGTGCAACCCTGATTACTCGTGCTACATACCGTCTTGCACCAGGAGGGTTGCAAGGACTATCTACAGGAACTGTTGGACAAGAGTTTTAATGGACATAGTTTTTGTTCGCTTTGGGGAGCCCCAACTATATTCGGGAAGATAAAGCCTTTTCGTATGTGTACAGATTATCCAGAACTCAGCAAGGTGACAATCAAGAACTGTTTGCCTCGACCATGTATTGACGGAAGACCAAGATGAGAATGTTCCTGAAACGGCATATCGAACGCAATACGGCCATTGCGACTTTGTAAACCATGACCATTGAGTTAATCAACACACCAGCAGCTTTATGGACCACATGAATCGACCGTATTTATGGATGACGTTCTAGGTCATTTCCAAGAGGAAGGAACATCATGGGTGGCATTTGTATCTTATTTTAGGGCTCCTGAGGGAGGAGCCACTCCGCGCGAAGTCTTGTTAAAGGTAACTTCTGGATTCGAGAGATACCTTTTTGGTCATATGATCAACGGAGTGGGAATACACGTGGATCTCGCTAAAGACCCATTTCGTTAGATATTGTTAGGCACCAAAGATCCCTTTGAGGATGCAGCAATTTCTTGGTCACACTAAACTCTATCGCAGATTCACCACGGGATTTTCGAAGATCGCGCAGCTTAAATCTCTTTAGCATAGTAAGGTGCTGTGTTCGTGAAGGACAAAATAGGAGGACATCTTTTCAGCTTTCGAATCCCAACTCTGCAATGTTTACACGTCGACGCAACACGAGAAAGTGATGACTTACGTAATGGACTTACAGGAAGAACTGCACGAGTCACGACCTGCGGTGGAAGCCCTGGTCTTTGGATTTAAGTTGGAGGCATTACTTGGACGGTACCAAATGCACTACCTAGACCGATCACAAGGGCCTCCCGTGTGAGCTAAACATGTGATGGAACCGCTGGATAGACTTTTGAATGAATACGACTGTGAAACCTGGATGTGCACAAGCTTTACAGCTTGCTATCAACTCTAACATACCTGATCAGACTCGCCTTGTTCAAACAGAAGAACTAAAGGAAGAGAGTTCCCAAGATTGACCCATGCGGGGCATGGGGAAGCAACCTTTGGCAGGTCGGACGATAGTTGCTACTTCATGGAACGAATATGGACCTCACTATACAGCAACCTTAGGGAACTGGTGCAGGCAGAGCACACGGGTCTCGATATCATATTCATTTGAGTTTTGATAGGATGTATTAAAACCTGAGGACCATGTATGAGTGACCGGGCCTGAAGGCCCACATAGCGACGCATGAGAACGATGTTTGACTTGTGGGAAAGTCAAGGTGGAATATTAGCAACCAGAAACGCATATATGGAAATGGGAACAGACTACAATGGATTTTATCACTGGTCTACCTACAACTCGAAACGGAAACATTATCACCTGGATGATCGTTGAGGGACACACGTTACTTGCACACTTTCTTGCAATCAAGAAAACTGACGAGTCTTCACAGTTGTTAATGTTCCTCTGAGAGAGGCGGCTTTTAGGCACGAGGTGCCAACTCTTGTTACCTCTGAATTTGATCTATGCATGGTTTATGTCAGGCAATACACAACACGCTTGGCTCACGTTAGGACCAGAGAATTGCTTATCGCCATTGGGCAAACGATCAGAGAAAACGAACTCTCCTGGCACTTGAAGACATGCTGCGTGCATGTGTGATTGATTTCGGGAAAGGCTGGGAGAAACATCTGCCGTTGATCGAGTTCTCATACAACAACAGTTACCACACTAGCATTCAGGCAGCTCCGTTTGAAGCATTGTACGGTCGAAAATGCTGTTCTCCTCTTTGTTGGGCTGAGGTGGGTGACAGGCAAATTACAGGTCCTGAGCTTGTACTGGAAACTTCTGAAAAGATTGTTTAGATCAGAAACGTATGGCGGCTGCGCGTGATCGTCAGAAAAGCTACGCTGACAAGCGTAGAAAGCCTCTGGAAGTCGAAGTTAGTGATCGTGTCATGTTGAAAGTCTCACCCTAGAAGGGTGTGGTGCGTTTTGGGAAACACGGCAAGCTTAATCCACGTTACGTTGGGCCATTCAAAATCCTGGAGCGGATCAGTAAAGGGGCTTACAAGCTTGAGTTACCTGTTGAGTTGGGTAATGTGCATGATGTTTTTCACGTTTCGCAATTGAAGAAGTGTTTGTCTGATGAAGCACTAATCGTGCCGTTCCAAGAGCTGAAGATCGACGACAAATTGCAGTTTGTCGAAGAGCCTATCGAGATCCTGGACCGAGAGGTTAAGGTGCGTAAACATAGTCGTAATCCGATTGTGAGAGTTCGTTGGAACTCAACACGTGGACCGGAGTTCACGTGGGAGTGGAAGATCAGATGAAGCTTAAGTATCCTCAACTTTTCCATGAAGACAAGTCTAAATCTGGTAAAGCTGGTGAATTTCGGGACGAAATTCCTATTCAAGTTGGGGATGATGTGGCACCTGAGGAAAATCTGCAACAATCTTGATTTCTCACTTCACTTCTCTGTGCTTACTTGTCAAATTTCAGGACGAAATTTCTTTCAAGTTGGGGATGATGTGACAACCCAAAGTTTCAAGGTTAGTGTCTTCGGTGTCGTGATTTCCCCGTTCTTGTTTTAAATCTATTTATTCGACCTGTGACCCTGTTTAACGTGCTAATATATATATACATATATTTGGTAGTTGTGGGTGTGCTTGTTTGATTAAGAAACCCATTGACATAAGTGATCCAACTTGGCCCAAACATGACATGTAACATCAACGAATAAACCCTTAGACTTGGCCCAAATTACTGTTTTGATTAGCAAGTAGGATCGGCCCAAATCACTAATTGATTAGCAAATATAACTGGCCAGTTCTTTGTTCATTATGTGTACGTGAATGGTAATGGCACAAACTATAACAAACCCATTACCCAAAGTAATTATAGGGGCTGCCATTTACTTGGGCTTGAGCCCATTACTTCGACTGGTTATGAACCGCCCCAAGTCAAGTTGTGATAATATTAGCGTACGTAATAAGATAACTCATAACAAACCAAAACCTACTCTCCCCTTGTTTCGCGTCGGCAGCAGATCTCGAGATCCCCCTCTCGATCGGTATGTCTGCTTGTCCTTTATGTTTTGCACATGATTGATTAACCATGAGTGTGTGGTGTCAACATATTTGTAATTGATAAAAGCTTGTTGATCACGAATGATGCTACTGACATGTGTTATTAGAACATGACTTTAGGGTGTAGTCCATAAATGAATTGATTTGCTGAAATCTCATGAAGTGTACAACTGTATATGCTGATAGTACAACCTGGTTTTGCGTATTGAATGTTTAAGGAATAATAGCTGTTATGTGTAGGAACTGAGCATCATGATCCAGATCTAGGGAAATTAATGACTGTGTTAAGTGTGCGAGACCAATGATGTGTAAACCTGATATGAGTTCTAAAACAGGATCTGCGTTACTTCCTTTAGAATGATGGATGATTTAAATAATTTTCCTTGTCTTATTTATTTCAATCCAAAAGATGTATGAACTGGATTTGTGAGTGTTCATCATGTAAATAGCTTGAATGGTGGGTTTTAATGGCAGCGTACAAAAAAATATACATAGGGTACAACTCACCTAATTAGGATATGATTTGAAATCATAGAATAAAGAATGTTTTGTCTTTACTACTTGATTTAGAATGATAGAGTATGTAGGGGATGGTGATAATCGCACAGTAAAGCATAGTGGGGACCATTCACATAATATTGAGGAACAATAAAAACTAATTACCATTGGGCTTTGTATCGGATTGGGCCACACAACATATGGGTATGTTGACTGTTGGGCTGGACCTTTCACTTGTTGCACATGTTGACATAAGAGCACGCATACCTAATTGTGCCATTATATGTAACCGGACTGTTAATGATTGTTGTTGGGCCGAGTGGTGTTAGAACCACATCAGGCTTGGGTTCTGCACGAGATGCAGGCCACAAAACAGGGTATCGGGCCTGTTTAAATCTTTGGGCCGCGCTTATATAATGGTTAGGCTGGAAAGGCTTGCGGGTAAACTATGTGTATATGCATGAAGTAAATTTAAGTTAATATATGTTATGCTATTATCCAACGACACTTGATGAATGGACCAACGGTCACGACTGGAACTATATGTGTGCGTGCATCTACAATGTGTTTTATGTGGACGGTGAATATGTGAAGTATTGTATATGTGATCTGCAAACTACGTGCACATAAAACTGATTATTACTGGAACTGATATTAGGGTTTGATTGATCCATTGTGAATACATAACTAAATTCTACCGAGCACTCTAAGGTGAGTTCATTACTTTTGAGCATGCGTCCCGGTGGTTTGGGACATTCAGTGGGTATCCCGGGGAGGGATAAATCTTTTGGGTAAAACTGGGATGTTGGATAATATTCTCACTCTCTATCTCTTAAGTCCCATCTTTTGCTATCGTGGGTGGTAGCGGGGTATTAGTTGGTAGCGCTACTTAGGTTTGGCACCCTCACACCGAACCGGGGAGGACGGTTGTGAACTAACGACCCAGTCGGGCCCAGTGCGTTGATAGGAGCACTGGGGGACGGGCAAAACATACATCAAGAGCCGTCTTGTTCAGTATCGAGATATTATCAACATTACTTTCGGAATTGTAAACAAAGTGTATTAAACACTTGGTAACTAACGTTTTTCGTAAAACTATGAACTCACCAGCATTGTCTGATACAGTTGTTGCATGCTCGCAGGTCGTTAGTTACATGGATTTGGAACTTGCTGTCTGAAGTAGCTGGAGTTGTCATGGGTTGCTCTGATTGGATACACATATTGGTTCATTGATTTCGTACATTTGTTTTGAGAATATTTAAACTATGGTTTCATTAATGCGTCTGCTGTACATATTGGTTTTTATTTAGACTTGTTGATGATATTTTATTAAAGATTGAGAACTTCATTTAGAAACTTGTATGGGTTCAATCTAATTAGTGGCTCATTGCTGGTAAGTCACACGCCTATCAGGGACACTCCATAGGTGGTATTTTGGGGGTGTGACAAATATCTCCATGGAATGGAGAAGCAGTTAGTGCCAAACGAGGAAGGAACGTTATGTTTTAAGAGACGAATTTGGGTTCCTTTGTTTGGTGGTTTGAGAAAAGTTATTTTTGATGAAGCTCACAAATCACGGTACTCTATCCATCCAGGAGCGGATAAGATGTACCAAGACCTTAAGGATTATTATTGGTGGCCTAGGATGAAAGGCGACGTTGCTGTTTATGTTAGCAAGTGTTTAACGTGCGCTAAGGTAAAAGCTGAATACCAAAAGTCTTCAGGACTTCTGTAACAACCTGAGATTCCCAAATGGAAATGGGAACAGATTTCAATGCATTTTATGACAAAGTTGCCAAGAACGCCAAAAGGTCATGACACTATTTGGGTAAAAGTAGACCGGTTAACGAAATCTGTGCACTTCTTACCCATCAGAGAGAAAGACAACACGAGCAAATTGGCCGAAATATACATGAGAGAAATCGTTGCACGTCATGGAGTGCCTCTCTCGATCATCTCTGATAGAGACGGGAGGTTTGTGTCAACGATTTGGCAGTCTTTCCAAGAAGCTTTTGGCTCACAGTTGAACCTAAGTACAACATTTCACCCGCAAACTGATGGCCAGAGCGAAAGAACTATTCAGACGTTGGAAGATATGCTGAGAGCATGTGTTATAGACCTGGGTGGTAGCTGGGATAAACATTTACCTTTGGTAGAATTTTCATACAACAACAGCTACCACACCAGTATTGGAGCCGCGCCATTTGAAGCTCTATATGGCCGCAAGTGCAGATCACCGCTTTGTTGGTCTGATGTAGGTGATAGACAATTGGTTGGTCCTGAAGTGGTCCAGGAAACCACAGATAAAATTGCACAGATCCGAGATCGCATCAAGGCGGCTCGCGATCATCAAAAGTGTTACGCGGATAGAAGAAGGAAACCTCTGGAGTTTGAGGTAGGATAGATGGTATTGTTGAAGGTATCTCCCTGGAAGGGTGTGGCACACTTCGGGAAGCGTGGAAAGTTGAATACGCGATATATTGGTCCATTCAAGATTTTGGAAAGAATTGGTTTAGTAGCATACAAATTAGACTTACCTGCCGAGCTGAATGGTGTTCACGATACATTTCATGTATCAAACCTGAAAAAGAGTCCAACACAAGAAACTGTTGTCATTCCCACAGACGAGATTCATATTGACGACACGCTCCATTTTGTTGAAGAACCAGTTGAGGTTATAGATTGGAAGATAAACAAAACCCGCAGGAGCAGTGTCTAACTCGTCAAGGTTCGTTGGAATGCAAGACATGGTCCAGAATACACCTAGGAACGTGAGGACCGAACGAAAGAGAAGTACCCCCACTTATTTCCTAAGACCCCTGCAACTAGAAGCAGAGCCTAAAATTTCGGGACGAAATTTTCTTAACGGGGGGAGAATGTGACAACCTTCACCAAAACAGGTATCCGTACAAATTAATTAATATTTAATTAATGCTTAATTACTGTGCTTGCTTACAAATGTGGTTAAACTGCTTCTTGATTTCTGATACATACGTATTCATGCATCATACTTTATTACTATCACTTCATTTATTACACACAAAACTACAGTGACAAACTTGATGCACAAAAACACGGTTAGCACAATGAACGGATAACCCAGTAAACATGCTGAGATAGCCAGCACTAGACAGACACTGTCTCTAAGGCGAGAATGTGCCGAGAATAGATTACTACACTAGTAGGGAGTGTAGGGAGGTGAGGATTGTTAAACTGCGTCACTAGGTGATAGTTACAGTGATCGGATGTGCCTAAAACATGCTCTAAATACAAAATCCTGCACTTTATACAAAAAATTCAGCATTTAACATAACTAGTAAAGTGCAAAAACATGGGAAAATAATACTAGAAACTTTCCAAAGTGTCGGGAGTTGATTGTGTTGCTAAAAACACTATAAAAGGCACTTTAAAGCTTTACTTGACACTTTAAAGAATCAATATCGAACCGAACAACCGGACTTTACCCGGAACATAAAAATATTGTCAATGACATTGTTTATACTTTTCTGAGCTAGTTAGGGTCCCCGAACACCCTAACACCCTTTGTATTACACTACACACATAATACTCTAATTAACACCATTGGAACTTAAATAGTTACTAACCATCCAATTGAAATCTAACCATATACCCCCCCCCCAATCCGATCGGTCCCCCATGTGGTGACACACCACCCATTTCTTTGATTATTTTATTAACTTTGTCTAAAATCTAGTAAGCATATTGTTTGTTGGATAATACACCAAATTGGATTATATATTTGCTTAAGAGATAAGACTTTCATTCACTAAACACTTCACAAAAATTTTGCTCTCTCTCTCCCTCTTGCCTTGTCTTCGGCCGAGACCACCATCCATCATCCACCCATCATCAAGATTTGATCTAGCTATTCCACATACATACCAAGGTGCAAGGTGACATACCAGGAGACTCGGTGCTTTCGGAAACTCAAGAACCTCTCTACATTGCTTTTATCCACCTTGTTTACGCCTTGATTCTTCCCTAGCCACGAGCTAGTAGTAAGTGCTTCTAGACACCCTCTTGATCTTGTTTAAAGTGGTTAATAAGAGATTTAACGGTTAAAACTCAAGAACATACAAGATCAAAACTAAAAGTCTTGAAAGAATGATGAACTAGTTGGTTAAAGAGAAACTAATGGTGTAAATCTTGTAAATCTTGACTAGTTGTGATTATTTTATGTTGTTAGTTGCTAGTGGTGGAACGGATCGTCATCTAACCATGCTAGATCATGTTCATAGAACATGAACTAGTAATATGTTAAGTGTAAAAGTTGTAAGATGATGAACCTTTCCACACATGAACATGAACTTGTGTAAAAGTAATTTTTCTTGTAAAATAGAGTTCTAAACTAGTAGATCTAAAGATCTACAAGTGGTTTTTTGGAAAAACCAAGTGAAAAATACAAGTCTTGTTTAAAACCCGGATCTAACATAAACTAAAGGCATTTTAGTGAATAAACAAGTGTGTAAACACTTGTGTGACAAGGAAGTTTGAGAAAGAGATATTTTCGTAAATTTCGAATAGAAGTTGTTAAACTACATATTCTTTAAAAATAAAGTTTTCAAGAAACTGATTTTACTTTTAAAGATGACGAGATCCACTAAATATGTTAAAAGGTTGCTACATATTTTTACAAAACTTACAAGTTCATGAGTTTGCGATTTATACTTATTTTTGACTAGTTTGAAGTTTGAATATTGTATGTTGATTATTGATAAGTTGTTGATTGAATTTTGAAAAGAAAATGATACGCTAGTAAGCGTGGCCACCTCTAGTTACAGAGGAAACTCTGGCGAAATTTTTACAGAAAATAACACTTAGAAATATTTTGTGTCAAGTGGTTAAAAATATATTTTTAACTTGTTTTTCCAAACAAAATTCACCATGATTTTTATTACAAAATAACCAAGTGTCGGAGGTGGATTTTCGTAAATAAAACTTGTTAAATATATATTTAGCATATATATTTCATAGTAAAACGCTTGTGTGATTTTATGATTATTTTGTGAACTATATATATTATTTTTAGAGTAAAAATAATATAACTTGAATACACTACGAAGTAGTGACTCCAAAATAATACCAACGCCTTCACAAATAAATATTTAAGTCACACCGGTATTGTTACTACCACACGAACTTTAAAATGTAACTTATGTATTTTCGGAAAAATACTCTTAAATGCGTATTTTGATAAAAGTATTATTTTGGAAATTGTATGGAATAAAATATAATATTTTTGGGAAAAATATGTATATTTTGGGGATAGAATATTTTAGACAAATGAATTAAAATATATTTTATTAAGTGAGACTTAAAAAAAATATTTTTGGGAATTATAAAAACGCACATGTATTAATACCCCCATCCTTGGGAAGGAATATGTTTACAAAATAATTAAGAAGTGTAAATACGAAATAGTTGTCTAACTATTTCCCAAAAACATTAAACCTTAAGCCAAGGCACGACCGTCCGTCTAATAGAAGTTAGTACATGTAGGTCGTCACGCAGCAGGTTGATTGGGATTACTATTTCGAGACGCACTTCTGTGAGTTCATGTCCCCCTTTTCTCTTAACTGTTTTCAGTTTTTATACTTCGGGGGTGAAATACATGTTACTATGACTACGGATACTTTTATACATGGTATGGTTAGCATAAGGAGGGTTACTACTTAGATCATGTGAGTGGGTAGGCGGAAACTAGAGGCCATTAATCCTCATTGTAGGACCGAGGGTCATTAGCGGTAGATCTATCTGGGTGTAGTGAGCCCAACTCCAGGCCCAACGGAACGGACCTCGGGGTGACTTTGAGCCCGACGCAAAAATCTGCTAGGTTTGAGTCTTCCTACTGCACTTCACACATATCATTGGCCTTGAAAACCAATGGTGATCTCATTTTTTTCCTTATTTGCTACATACCAGGGATTTTTATACTTATAAATGTATTACAAAGGTTTTATATACTCACTTTTACATGAACTCGCTCAACATTTTTTTTTGATTTTTCAACTTACATGTATTACAGGGAATTAGGGATCTGGCGTGGTATACTATGTCTTCATGCTGCGTAGGAGGAGTGATGTCATCCAAGTTTAGGGGTTGTGACTTTTACCTGGACGAGTCACAAGTCTTAAACGGTGTTTATTTTATGTTTGTGGTGGTGTCTTATGAACAATGTTTTTATTTTGTTGTGTTGTAAACTCATTGCATGTGTCAACTCTTAAAACAATGTCGTGGTACTTTTATTTTTAAAACATGAATCAATGGATGATCATCATGGTTTTACTTTCATATAGCTTTGTTGTGATTAAGCTATGGTATAAAGAAGTCACATCAAATAAACCCACGCTTCCGTAAAGCCAGGGTGTGACACTCATCCCTCCCTTTTCCTTTCTCTCTCATCTAAGGCAAAAACCCCAAAAAAAGAGAAACACCATAGCAACGTTGTGACAACTGGCACAAAACCGGTAATTTCCGTACTATTTTATTAATTATTTATTTCCTGCATTTATGTGTTTACACGTCAACATTATGTGCTTACTTGCTATGCAATTTAATTCATGCATGTTTCATATATTAACTGTCACATTATACAATACTTTAAGAGTTGCGTCGAAATGATTAGTAAGCTCACCGGTTAGACAAGCTGTGTTAGCATGACTGCAGAATACAATTAAACGATAGATTTAGGACTTAGAAATAGGTCCAACATCAAAAATACATTGAATACTAAGTAGGTGAACAAAGTTTAACATAAATACTTTCCGGAAGCTAAAACAAGCACTAAAAAGTACCCGAAACGCACTTTAAATGTAGAATTCTATAGAAATTCAGCAAAAACAACAATTTAACATCAATATAACATGTAGAATTAAGGTTTAAATGTCTAGAATAACTTGTAAAGTGTCAGGAATGAAAACTGTCACAAAAGGTACTTCATACCTTGTAAAATTCACAATTTAGCACTTTAACGAACCGATAACCGAACAATTAACCGGACACTACCCAAAACACCAAAAATAGACTAGAAGCATTGTTTTTATGATTTAAAGCTAGTTATGGTGACAAAACACCTTAAAAATCATCAAAACACATAAACATACTTAACCTTACATTTAATCACTACTTTATATCTTCTACCCTTTACTTCCAAAAAGTTATATATTACCCCCCTCCCCCCTTATCTCCAACCGGCCCCAAGTGGCCCCCACTCCCTTTTACATTAAAATATTTTCAATGTGGCTTAGATATGGGACATGAAGTCCAATGGATATGTAAATGTTGGAAGGTTATAACAAAGACCACAAGATCATTTTCTCATAAACTCTCATTCAAACTTTTCACTCTTCTTCTTCCTCCCTCTCTCCCTCACTCACAGCCACAACCACTCCACTACCACCATCATTTTCTTGTCACTTTCAAGCAAATCCAAGGTGCTACAAGGGTGTAAGAAGGTGATCTAAGGAAGCTAGGAGCAAAGGAAGTTGAAGGACCACCTTGAGGAGCTTTTATCCAACTATTTTCTTCATTCTTCATCTTGTTCTTGTTCTTGTTCTTGCCACATCCCTAGCCACAAGAGCTAGTGGTAAGCTCCATAATCCATCTTTTACTTCATATTAAGCTTATGTACAAGTTACACCTTCAAAGAACATAAACTTTAAAAGATGATAAGATGAAGATCTAACATAATCTAAGTGAAAACAAGTTGTTTTGAAGTTGTTTGATGTATGTGATGAAGATGTGAATGTTGAATCTTGTGTTTCTAGTTAGATCCATCATGTGAAAGCTTGTTAGAAACTTAGATCTAACAAGTTTAAGCATGGATCTTGAAAGATCCATGATGAAACTTGATGTTGAACTTGAAGATCTTCAAAATGAGTATGACAATGGTTTTAGAATATGTTTTTCATGGTTTTTAAACCCAAAACCTTGTGGATGATTTATTTAGTAAAATAAAGTTTCACAAAAGTTTGTTAAAATTTAACAAGAACAGTTATTTTTGGAAGATTCAAGTATGTAAAGTGTAGATCTAAAAGACTACATATTTTTAACAAAAATCAAGTTCATCATAAGGTTTATCGTGATGATTTTAGTGTATGATACTTGTGAAATTGTTGAAGATTGAATTTTTGATGATGAAAAAAAATAAACACATGTTTTGAAAACATGGGAAACCTCCATTTTTAGGGGAAACTATGTCAAAATTTTTATAAAATTTTGACACTTAGAAAAATATAAGTTTTGGTGAAACTTGTTCCCCAAAAATTCACCTAAAAATATTTACTAAGGTTTCCTAATTTTTATACAAAAATTAAAAGTTATGAAATAAGGATTTCTTAAAGTATAAAATCAATATTAAGTATGTATATTTTTAGGAGAAAAAATATATATATTTAGTGGTCACAAAATTTTGTGCTAAGTGTATATTCTGTGTATTATATGTATTAGTGATGATAGGAACTTGAAAAATACATTAAGTACTCCAAAGGAGTATTCTACCAAAATACACATATAAATACATAAGAAATACTTAAATATACAAGTAAACAAAATTACCTATAAAAGGATATATGTGTGACAACTGCCAAAATTCCAGGTATCCGTACAATTATTAAATAATGATTAGTGATTAATGACTGTACTAAATTACAATTAATGACTTGAATTGCTTTCTAATTATTGCTTTATAAATACATGTGCATCGCACATTGCTTAATGTCATAACATTATTGCATGCAAACTTTATTGATTCAAATAATGCACGAAAACGAAGCTAGCACAGTTATCAGACAAATCAGAAAAAACTTGACGGAATTCAATATATAGGCAGACAATGTGTTGAGACACAGAATGAGTCAGAAACCAAGTATTACACTAGTATAGTGTGTAAGAAAGTAAGGATCACAAAACTGCCTTCCTAGAGATAGTTTAAGTGCCGGAAAGTGCCTAAAACTCACATAAACTGCAGAATTCTACAGAAAATCAGCAAATTCAGCATTTAAACACATTTATAACATGCCGAAATATGGTTAAATGGTCCTGAATGCTTTCCTAAGTGTCGGGAATCAAAAGTGTCATAAAAGGTTACATAAAGCACATTAAACTGCATAGTTTAGTACCTTAACGAACCGGTAACCAACCGAACAACCGGACACTGCCCGAAACATCAAATTTTCACTAGAAGCATTGTTTTCACATTACCAAGCTAGTTATGATCCCCGAACATCATAACACACTATATAAGATACTAGTAACTAAATACCCTAACTAAACACTTGGATTTGAACAAGAGGATCTAACAAACATTACATTCTAACTCTATACCCCCCATACCTACGGCCTACATGTGGCCCCCACTTCCTGATTTCATTTGGTTATTTTATTAGATTATGTCTACACCTTTAGAAGCATGTTAACCTTTAGATAAGAATGTGTTGGAAAGTTTTATTATAAACCCACTACTAACCTTCATTCTCACATATCACCATCACCATCTTCTTCTTTCCTTCTCCCTACTCTCGGCCGAACACACTACCCACACCACCACCATTTTTCATTCAAGTTCCATTCATTCTACATACAAATAAGGGTGTAAGAAGGTGTATAAGGAAGCTTGAGGCTTTCGGAAGTTCAAGGACCTTCTCTATTTGCTTTTCTCCACCTCTTTTCTTCTCTTGATCATCCCTAGCCTTGAGCTAGTAGTAAGAACACTAATCTTTCTATTTTACATCCTATCTAAGTGGTTAAAAGATGATACATGATGATTAACTTGAAGAACACTAAGAATCAAGAGAATTAAACTTGAACATAAGCTTAAATCATGAAGAAACTATGTTGTTTATGTGTAATTTACTTGTTGATTGTTGATTTCTTATGTAGATCATCATATGATCTTGCTAGATCATGATTAAAAACATAATCTAGCAAGATGAGAGGATGAACATGTTAGAGTTTAATGAATCATCCTCACATAAACCATGAACTTGAAAGGATATAATGTTTTCTTGTGAAATAATGATTAAAATCAAATGTAAGTCTTGTAGATCTAAAACTTCAAGGATGATTTTTCAAGAAATAAAGTTCAAAATACAAGTTTTACTTAATCTTGGATTTTAAATAAATAAACCTTATTTTGAGAGGATAAACAAGTGTAGAAACATATGTGTAACAAGAAAAATTCATAAAGAAACATTTTTAGAAAATGTGACTATAAGTTGTAAAGATCTATTTTCTTTAAAAATGATGTTTTTAAAGAATCAACCACACTTTAAAGGGTAACTAGGCTTACTAAATACACTAGTAAGTTACTACAAATTTTTGTAAATTTTCAAGTTCATGAAGTAGTAGTTTATGCTTGTTTTTGACAAAATTGGTAAGTGTAGATTGTTTATTGTTGATTATTGGTTGATTGTGTTGATTTACAAAAGAAAATGATATGCCTTCAAGGCATGGAAACCTCCACTTTTAGGGGAAACTATGGCAAAATTTTTCTAAAAATTAAACACTTAGAAAAATATTTCTAAACAAATATTTACAAGTGTATTTTAAACCATGAATTTCTACATAAAGTTTGCCATAATTTTTGTTACAAAAATATAAATATTGGAGGTTGGTTTTTATAAATAAAAGTGACTAAATATTTATTTAGGAAATATATATTTAGATGTCACCATGTGTGTGATTATTTGTATATTATGTGTATTAGTTATATTATTTAAGGACTTGAAATAATATAACTCATCAAAACACCAAAAATTACAATCCAAAATATTACCAAAATTCCAAGGAATAAATATACAAAGAATACACAAAATATTGGTGAAAACGAACAAAAGAATGTAACTTACTAAATATTTCGGAAAATTTATTCGCAAGTATATTTTGGTAAATAATATTTTGAACACCAAGTGAATAAAAATATGATTTTTTTACAATTATTACAAAATTTATATCATATTTTTGACGAGAAGGAAATATATTATTTTCGGTGAGTAAAAATATATATATTTTCTTGGAATTATTAGAAGGTATATTAACCTTGGAAGAAATAGATATTTTCTCAAATAAATATGAAATATATCATTTTTTTGGAGAAAAATAAGTTTATATATATTTTCTAAGTCAGACTTGAAAATATATTATTTTGGGAACTTATATGAAAATACAAATATTTTTGCCAAAGGAAAATTATAAATAATTTTTCTAAGTAATATTTCTTAAAATATATATTTTGGAAATATATATTGGTGAACTTTTATTAAAGATAATATTCCGGAAAAATTAATACGAAATTAAGTATAAGAATACTTAATGAATACAATGAAAATACGTATTCTCGTACGTATAATACACACCGGAATACGACCCCAATACATGGCAAAAATATACAAATACAAGAATGCGAGTACACCCATCCTTGGGAAGGAAATACATGTGTAAATACTTGAGAAGTATCATGTTAAAATATGTTAACTTAACTATTATTCCAAAATGAAATAAATATAATTTAAGTTAAAACATTTATTATTTTAACAAATAATTATATAATTCTGAATAATATTGAAGACACAAAGGAACGGAACTCAAAGACACTAACTAATACAAAGTCAAGGCACGATCCGTTCGTCTAATAACCTTAGTACGTTGTAGGTAGTCGTGTACACCCGAAGGAGCTTTGAGTTACAGTTGGTTACGAAGAACGCAAAACAGTGAGTTCATGTCCCCCCTTTTCTTTAACTGTTTTTGGTTTTATAACTTCGGGGGTGAAGTACATGTTACAAAATGTTTACAAACAATTATAATTGGTATGGTTAGCTAGGGATTGCATAGTAGATCATGTAAATGAGTAGGCGCACTCCTAAGACCATTAATCCTCGTGTTAGGACCGAGGGGCATGAGTGATATATCTATTTGGGTGTAGCGAGCCCACATCCATGTGGACCAGGGTGGCCCATGAGGGTTGACTATTGTTATGGGTGAAATTCTGAGCCCATATCCTGGATAATATCTTAAATTATATCTTGATTATATGATAAATGTTCATGCCTGGGATGCTGACTCAGGATATTGGTAACATCCTGACATGGTATCCTGAGGATCACTAACGGATTATATGAAGGAGTACGAGTCCAAGCTTGCAACGTTCATGAAGACCTTTTCCCCTGAAAACTCGGTCCAAGTTGTTCGAAGAAAGACGTTGAAGCTGCTTTACTTGATCTCCAACGTTAACTAAAGAATATTCGATGGCATCCCCCATTTATAGGAGATTTTGTTTTCATTTCTTAGCTATAAATAGACGGATATATCAGATCGAATAGGACACAACACTCACTGCTCTCAAACACTTCTACTCTCTCGCAACTCTCACTTTCTGAAAAAAGCATTGTAACACTTAGCGATCTGATCAATATCCTACACTGTATCCTGACATTTGCAGTAATAAGAAGAACAAGGCAGCTGTGATTGTCAGCTACCGAGGTTTTATGCCGGCGATCTAGATTGATCAAGGGCTTTCCTCGTATATCTCGTGTCACCCCTTTACTTTCTGCTCATTGTTTGATTATAGATATAGCTCGATATCCTGAGCTATATCCTGAAACTGTTTTTGCAAATAACCAATTCAGCATATTTACAACACACATTCTTAGCACACTACCTCACTTAACTAATTTGATCACTAAATTGCTTAGGTAATTTTTGACCAAAACAATTTGGCGCCCACCGTGGGGCAAGTGGTGCTATTTCTACTAAAAGCTTTTGCAAAATCATTATTTGGTTTTCTATTTTCAAAACTTTTTGCTACACTATTCTCAATGGCCTCGAGATCAAACACGAGCTCTTCCACCGTGTCTGCTACAACCTCTGCAACAATTGGGTCGGTGCTTCCTCCACCTCCTCCAAGGACGCAAGCCTCCTTACAGCCTCAGGATATTATACCTACTCGGAGTGTTCAGGGATCTGCTCCTGTTTTAGCCTCTAATGATGAAATTCTAACTTTATTTGGTAATATACAGGAACAGATGAAGCAATAGCAGGAGACCAACCAAATGCTGATGAGAGAGATACAAATCTTGAAATCCAGCTCAAGCAGGACCGCTGAGAATATTGTCACCCCCTTGTAACCCAGGGCTTTGAACTTCAGTTCTGCAATATATACTGAGGATAACAGGGGGAATATTGTGCCTAGCCATTCCCAAAGTCATATTCCTAAGATACCCTCTTCGGTTAGGGTGTCAACTGTGAGAAGTTCAGGATATGCTTCAGGATATGGTCAGAATCCTCAGACTGGTAACGTATCTAATAATAATAATACTCTTGCTACTAATGGTATTGGGTCTTTGCAGGATGCAGGTATGGCATCAGCACTTTCCAGGGAGCTTCAAAAGTTGAAGGACATTATATGCAGTGTACCTGGAGTAGTCCAGCCGATCCCTGAAGTATCCCAGGATAACCACAAGATATCTCGATTTGCATATCCTATCTGTGATGCTGAAATCCCAAAAAGATTTCAAACCCCCAACATGAAGCTCTATGACGGAACTACGGATCCTGAGGAGCATATTGCCCAGTATAGGGAAAGGATGGAGATCAACTCTATCCCTCCAGATCTCAAGGAAGCATGCCTATGCAAGGGTTTTGGTTCTACCTTAACAGGATCAGCCTTAAAATGGCTCTTAAACGTTCCTCCTCATTCAATTACATCATTTGCTCACTTGGTCAATTTATTTAATAGTCAATTTTCTTGCAGTCGGAGTTTCGAAAAACTAACAAGTGATCTCTACAGGATAACTCAAGGACCTCAGGAATCCTTAAGAGATTATGTGAACAAGTTTAGCCGGGAATCCTTAGATATTCCACATCTATATGTTGCAACAGCTGTGCAGGCTTTCAAGATGGGGTTGCAAAAAGATTCTCAATTTTACCAGGATCTTGTAATGAACCCATGCAAGAACCTGGATGAAGCTCGGAACAGGGCTTTAAGATATATTCGACTAGAGGATGACAAAAAGATGCAAGAGAGGATGAATTCATCCACAACCTATGAGTCAACCAATAGGAAATCAAAATCCTCGTACAAGCCATATCGCTCCAAGCCATATGGTAGAAATGACAGCAAGAAAGTGAATGCTGTTGAAGACGAGGATCCTGAGGAGTATCCTGAATTATCTGAATATTGTTTTTCTGTTAACATACCTGGACTGATGTATGCTATGCAGGGTTTAGGAGACAAAGCTAGGTAGCCCCGGAAGAATCAACAAAAAGTTGATTGGAAGGATAAGTCCAAATGGTGTGCCTTCCATGAAGATTTCGGACATGTTACCGAGGATTGTATTGATCTAAGGAAAGAAATAAGCTATCTCCTGAGCAAGGGATATCTGAAGGATCTGTTGGGAAGAAAGAAGAATAAGGGTCAGGATACAGAGAAGGATCCTGAACGAGCGGCGTCAACTCCTGCTGATGCCAAGATAATTAACTTTATTTCAGGAGGATCCGACATT
The DNA here is from genome assembly GCF_002127325.2 of Helianthus annuus. Classification (NCBI taxonomy): domain Eukaryota; kingdom Viridiplantae; phylum Streptophyta; class Magnoliopsida; order Asterales; family Asteraceae; genus Helianthus; species Helianthus annuus. Next base: position 69,997,600 of record NC_035436.2, read on the forward strand.
TGTGGGACTTCATATTCTGCGGCCAAGAGACATGCAAAGGAGGCTAAGGCCGAAAGAGGAGAAAAGCCAACCAGGATGACGACCCTCACGACTGATAAAGTGATCACCTTCGACAGTGATGACAGGGATATTGTCCAGGATCCTCACCATGATGCTCTGGTAATAACGTTATATGTGGCTAACCATTTTGTACGCAGGATACTGGTGGATAATGGCAGCTCCGTCAACATAATCCAACTAGAGACGTTGAAGAGCATGAATGTATCTCCAATGGATATCACTTCAAAGTCCACTGTACTTGTTGGGTTCAGTGGAGAGGCTAGGAATACAGTGGGAGAGATAAAGTTACCAGTATATGTTGAAGGGGTCAACTTAATGCAACGCTTTTGTGTGATGGACTCCCTATCCTGCTATAATATCAAGTTGGGTAGGCGGTGGATCCATGATATGAAAGCTGTGCCATCAACCTATCATCAATGCATCAAGATCCCTACACCTTGGGGGGTTGTCAAGGTGGATAGTGATCAGTAGGAAGCAAAGGAATGTTACTCATCCTCGGATGAAATCCTCAACCAAGCCTAATGCAGTATAGCAATTAAAGATGCGGGCCCAGGATATCGTGGAGGCTTCAGAGCAGGATGTAAAGAAAATTATCCTGGATCAGGATAATCCAGATATCTCGGTGCTCGTGGGAACCAATATCCCTCAGGATACTGAAGATAAATTGTCTAACTTTTTGAAATGCAGGATGTCAACATTCGCGTGGAAGCACGAGGATATGACAGGCATTTCCAAGGATATTATAACTCATAAGCTCGGTATTGACAGGTCATTCAAGTCTGTCCAACAAAAGAGAAGGAAGTTTGCTCCGGAGCGAAATATGATTATTCAGTAAGAAGTAGAGAGGTTATTGAATTCCAAAATGATCAGGGAGTTTAAATTTACAAGATGGCTAGCAAATGTAGTTGTGGTGCAGAAGAAAAATGGGAAATGGAGAGTTTGGTAGATTACACAGACTTGAACAAAGCTTGTCCCAAAGACCCATTCCTCTTCCTCATATTGACTCAACGGTGGACGCTACTGCCGGCCATGAGATGCTAACCTTCATGGATGCATCCTCAGGATTCCAGCAGATCCAAATGGAACCTTCATACCAGGAGGATACTGCTTTCATGACATCAACAGGTATTTATTGTTATACTGCTATGCCCTTTGGTTTGAAAAATGCAGGTGCAACGTATCAAAGATTGGTGAACATGATGTTCAAAGACAAGCTGGGAGACACTATGGAGGTGTACATCGATGACATGGTAGTAAAATATAGGAAGGCTGAGGATCACCTCCAGGATATTAAGGGGCATTTGATATCCTGGATCAATATAACATGAAGCTGGATCCTGCCAAGTACCATTTTGGAGTGGGGGCATGAAAGTTTTTAGGATATATGGTGACTAAAAGAGGGATAGAAGTGAGCCTAGAACAGATCAAAGTGTGACAACCGTCAAAAATCCAGGTATCCGTACAATTTAATTAACCATGATTAGTGCTTATTGACTGTGCAGAATTACAAATGATTGCTTTCTGATTACTGTATCATACTTACATGTGCATCACATTTCATACTGGCACATCATTTTTACATGCAAACTTTAGTGACATAAACGATGCACAAAGCACAACTAGCACAATTAGCGGATAACTCAGAAAAATGCTGACGATGTCAGTACATAGACAAAACAGTGTTTTGAGACACTGTATGGGCCAGGGACAAGGTACCACACTAGTATGGTGTGTAGGGAAGTAAGGATCATAAAAATGCTTCACTAGGTGATAGTTTAAGTGCCGGGAAGTGCCTAAAATCCACTTAAAGTGTCAGCATTTTTCAGCAAAAATCAGCATTTTAACAAGTTTGTAACATGCAAAAACATAACTAAATTGTCCTGAATGCTTTCCTAAGTGTCGGGAATTAAAAGTGTCACAAAAGGGCACTTAAAGATCACTAAACGGAATAGTTTGACACTTTAACGAACCGGTATCTAACCGAACAACCGGACACTACCCGAAATATCAAAACGGAATAGTTTGACACTTTAGTTATGCATGGACACTAACTAATACACTTAACTTCCAACTAAATAACCTAACTTAACAATAAAACCCAACTAATACCCCCCCCCCTAAGTGGACGGTCACATAGAGTGGCCCCACCAAAATCCTCTCTTGATCTTCATTGGATTGCCTAGAGATCATGTAGTGTACTTATAAGACATGATAACCAATGGACAAAGCTATAAGATGGTTATAAGATGTCTTGACGCTCTCATTCTCACACACACTACACACACCATCCACCTCCTTCCCTTCTCCCCTCCATTCGGCCGAGATCAAGCACCACCACCACCATCATTTCCATCTCAATCCCATCCATTCCAAGACCATCCTAAGGTGTAAGAAGGTGTTTAAGGAAGGTTGGAGCTTGTGGATCTTGAAGGACCTCTCCCGATAGCTTTTATCCATCACATTTGTCATCTTTAACATCAAGTGTTCTTCCCTAGCCTTTGTGCTAGTAGTAAGCTTCATATCACTTGATCTTACTTCTTATTTTGATGGTTAATAGATGATGCACATTGTTAATCTTGATGAACACTAAAAGACATAATCATAAATACTTGTTGATTAGTGATGATTTGCTTCTTGATGATTGATGATTTGTGTTAGTGATGTTAGACATCATAAAGAAACCTACTAGATTGTGATTATACACATGATCTAGTAAGTTAAGGTGGTGATCTTGTGAAAGACCAAGATCATCATGCTTATTGTTTTCATGAACTTGAAAATGAAAATGGTTTTTGTGAATTATATATTATGTAACATGTTTACTAGACATAAATGTGGATGATTACAAAAATAGTTTTCCAAAGAAACCAAGTTAAATAACAAGATTTACATAAACATTATTTTTAAAGAAACTAACCATGTTTCTAGTGGTGAAACAAGTATAAGAATACATTGTTTACAAGAAAAATTCAAAAGAATGATTTTTGGAAAAATCATCTAGTAAGTTGTAAACACCTACATCTTTTAAGAAAGAGATTTTTAAAGAAATAAACACACTTTAAAGGGTAACTAAACCTACTAAACACACTACCAAGTTACTACAAGTTTTTATGAAAGTTCAAGTTCATGATTATTATGTAAATAGCATAGTTTTGGCACTTGTTAAGTGTAAGTTGTTTAGGATTGATTGTTGATTGGTTGTGATGATTTTGAAAAGAAAATGATATGCTTGGATAGCATGGACACCTCCATTTTTAGGGGAAACTATGGCAAAATTTTCTAAAAATATAAACACTTAGAAAAATATTTTCTAAACAAATATTTACAAGTGTGTTTTAACTATGATTTTCAATATAAACTTTGCCATAGAATTTGTTACAAAAATACAAATATTGGAGGTTGGTTTTTATAAATAAAAATGATAAATATGTATTTAGAATATATATATTTACATTAAAGACACATTGTGTGTGATTATTTGTATACTTTGTGTATTAGTTATATTATTTTAGGATTTAAAGTAATATAACTTAACAAAATACCAAGAACTTACAATCCAAAATAATACCAAAAATCACAAGGAATAAATATATAAGTTACACGCTTAATATTGTGAAACCGAACGCAAGAAGGTAACTTATGAAATATTCCGGAGAATACAGTTACAAATATATTTTTGGTAAATAATATTTTGGACATAAGAAAAAGAAAATATGATTTTTGTAAATATACAAAGTATATCATATTTTCGACAAAAATAAAATATATTATTTTTGGGAATTAAAAATATATTTTCTTAGTATATTTAGAAGATATATGATTTTTGAGAAAAATATATATTTTCTTGAAATACATTATTTTTGGACAAAATAAGTTTATATATATTTTCTAAAATGAGACTTGAAAATATATTATTTTGGAACTACAAATACGAGAATGCGAATATACACGTATAAGATACTCCCATCCTTAGGAAGGAAATACAAAAATAAATACTTGAGAAATATTATTACAAAAATATTGTTTAACAAATTATTCCAAAATTTAATATAATTTAAAATTAAAATAATCATTATTTTAACAAGAAATTACAACTTGGGATAATATTAAAAGAAACGTAACTTAAAACGTAAATACTAAGGCAAGGCAAGGCACGGCCCGTTCGTCTAATAGACCCTAGTACATTGTAGGGAGTCGTGTTTGCTGAGGAGATTTGGGTTACGAGTACTGAACACGCAAAACTGTGAGTTCATGTCCCTCTTTTCTTTTAACTGTTTTCAGTTTTATAACTTCGGGGGTGAAATACATGTTACAATTATTTACAAACGTTTTATACATGGTATGGTTAGCCAAGGAGGGTTACTGCTTGATCATGTGAAAGGTGGGTACAACACTTAAGGCCATTAATCCTCATCGTAGGACCGAGGGACATGAGTGATAGATCTATTTGGGTGTGGCGAGCCCACACCCATGAGGACTAGGGTGGCCCATGTGGTAACTGTGTCCACATACTAATGTCGTGGCAAAATTCCGCTAGGTTTGAGTTTTCCTACACCATTTCACACATGCCATTGGCCTTGCAAACCATTGGTGATCTGTTTTTCCTTATTGCTACATACCAGGGACATACATACATACTTTGCAGGTTTATTCATACACAAACACATGAACTCACTCAACTTTTGTTGATGTTTTCAAATTACATGTATCTCAGGGAACTAGGTGGATCTGGCAGGTGTCTGCATGTTCAAGCTGCGTCATAAATAAAAGATGTCATCCAAGTCTTTGGGGTTTAGGAGATATATCTTACTCCTGGACGGGATACATAGTCCTAAGCTCGGGTTTGTTTAAGTCCATTTGTCGAGTCTTTGTGAACTCATTAAAACATGTTGTGGTTTGTAATCTTAAATTTGGAGTCTACGTTTCAGACAAGTACGTTATGTTATTTTCAACTTAACTAATGGATGAACATCTTATGGTTTTTATCATATAGCGTTGTTATGATTGAATGCTATGGTATTTCACACTTCTGCAAAGGTCAGGGTGTGACATAAAGCCATCTTGGATATCAAGTCACCTTCCAACATAAAAGATGTACAAAGACTGACGGGTCGAGTAGCAGCATTAAACATATTTATCTTAAGATCCTCGAAAAAATGAAAGGAATTTTATGATATCCTGAAGAAGAAGAAGAAGAATAAGAAGTTCGAGTGGGGGGAGAAGCATGAAGCAGCCTTGCAGGATTTGAAGTAGTATCTTTCAACCGCACCTCTCTTGATGAAGCCTGAGGATGGTGAACCATTATCCCTGTATCTTGCAGTATCAGGGAATGCAGTAAGTGCTGTCCTTGTAAAGGATCATGAAGGTCAGCAGTATCCTGTCTATTATATTAGCAAAAGTTTATTAGATATTGAAACTAGATATTCTCATTTAGAAAAACTAATATTAGCCCTAGTTATGGCATCAACAAAGCTTAAACATTACTTTGAAACACATAGGATTCATGTTAAAACCAATTATCCTGTTAAAAATGTGCTTAGGAAACCTGAGATGTCAGGTAGAATGGCTAAGTGGTCAGTAAAGTTAAGTGCCTATGATCTAGTATATGAACCTAGAAATGCCATAAAGTCTTAGGCTCTAGCTGACTTTGTGGCTGATTTCAGTAGTGATATTCAAAATGAAGTAGACCTAGAAGTTCAACAACTAGGAGAAACCTCAGAATTCTGGACATTATATACTGATGGTGCATCTAATGTTAGAGGCGTCGGATTGGGAATACTACTAAAATCACCATAGCGGGACATATTACCCCAGGTTGTTAGATGTGAATTTCCTGCCACTAATAATGAAGCAGAATATGAAGCTTTGATCGCAGGATTAGAATTGGCTAAAAACATGAATATTAAGAGTTTGCAAGTATATGTTGATTCTTTGTTAATTACTAACCATTTTAACGGATCCTATGCAGTCAAAGGTGAGAAGTTAATCGAGTATCTCGAAATTATCAAAACATTAGCAGGATATTTCGATGTTTTTACACTTGAACAGGTACCGAGAGAAGATAATGCTGAAGCAGATGGCCTGGCAAATTTAGGATCATCAGTCAGGATACCAGAAGGAACCTAGATACCAATACTTCACATCCTATATCCTGCAGTGGATCTTTTCAAATCTCAGGATAAGGAGGTAAAAAGTATTCAAGATCCTGATGATGATCCTGATGAGGATCCTAAGTCCTGGACAGCTCCACTCATAAGATATCTCAAGGAAGGATGAGAGTCCTAAGGCCTTTAGAATGAAGGTATCACAATTAACTATTATAAATAATGTTTTGTACAAGAAATCTCTTGCAGGACCATATCTGAGGTGCTTGGAGGATCCCAAAACCAAAGAAGTACTTCAAGATATACACGAAGGGGATTGTGGCAACCATACTGGGGGCAGGTTGTTATTCTCAAAGGTATTAAGAACAGGATACTATTTGTTTTGGTTAAAAATCACACAAGGATTATGCAACCAAACTCTTTGTAAACGGGGAATGATGCTTGGTATGATGAACAAAGATAAGGATCACTTAAATGAAAATTGCACAAGTGACACAAGGATTTATACGAGGAAAAAGCCCTTGATCAATGAATGATCTCCGGCATAAAAAACCTCGGGTGATGGATGTTTTGGTCAAAAATCACACAAGGATAATGCAACCAAACTCTTTGTAAACGGGGAATGATGCTTGGTATGATGAACAAAGATAAGGATCACTTAAATGAAAATTGCACAAGTGACACAAGGATTTATAAGAGGAAAAAGCCCTTGATCAATGAATGATCTCCGGCATAAAAAACCTCGGGTGATGGAAACTACCGATCACCAAACTTCAATATAACAAACAATGTTTACAACTTCGGATGGTAACGAGCTAGGTACAAGGATCACTATAGTATCGTATGCTAAAGCGTGTGAGAAATGTGTTGTGTCTTCCAAATGCTGAAGAATGCCCTTTATATAAGTGTGTGTGGTCGTATTTTAGGCAAATCACCTAACTACTAGCTCGTTACCCCTTTAGGAATAGAAGTAAATTTAGCCTAACTAATTGCCCGTAAATTATGCTAAGTTTCCATATTCTTCATAACGTCTATTCTTGGTTATGCATGTACGAAATCAGCGTGACAGATTCCTTGATAACGTTGCTAAGACCAGTTCCAACTCGTAATTCCTGCAAAACAATATTAAATTCAAAGAGAGTAATCGTTAGTATGAGGATCCTTAGGATGATCCATGATCCTGATCCTGAAGCTCTTCTGAGGATCACTATCTGCCAAAGAAACAAGGACCACTTGTTATATATCATGTAAGGATCACAGGTCATTAAAATCCTGCCCTAACAATTGCCCCCAAAATATAAGGAGTAATTATGCAATATTAACGAGTTATATTTTGCCGAATCTTATCTATAACTAACTCAACGGATATATAGCCGTTAAGAATGAACTATCCGTTGCGATCTGACGTCATGGAGATGACAGCCCTGCACAAATCATCATTATAAATAGAAATAGGGATAGGATCGTTTGCATTTAAATTCAAGAACCCTTCCCTTTATAATCGCGACCAGAGGATTGAACAGGTATTCCCCTTTATCTTCTCTCTTGCTTGCTCTGTTTTTCTTTCTCTTTCCATTCTTCTGTAAAAAATGTTGCTCCGGAACTCTCCTAGCAAGGATCCTAAGAAGGACAGTCCCTTGAAGGGTCAAGGGATCATCAAGGATTCTCCCACCGAGAGGTGTTGTTTTACTGACCCTCAAATTGACAAAATCCGTCATTGTTTTCCGGCGAACACCCTCTTTAAATCTTTTAACCCTACCGCTCTGAGTGATTGTATCTCTGAGACTTGGGTAGCTTTCCCGGTCACTCCTTTCATGATAGGATACTCGTATCCTTTCCCTCAGTTCACCGAGTCCTTTTTCTCTCTTACCGGCATCTGCTATATCCAGGCTATGCCGATGATCTGGAGGGTTTTATACAACCTTGAGAGGATCATCGAACAAGAAGGAATTGATCTGGGTATGGCGGAGCTGGCTGAGATGTATGATCTTACAACTTTTGGATCCCACCGATACTTGTTCAAACGAAAAGCTGGAGAGGAGCACCCTGTTCTCAAAGTTACCAAAAATGATATGAACTGGAAGCGGCGGTTCTTTTTTGTGAGGAGAGATACCATTCCTGATGGGAAGGATTTGCCCAAGATGTGGGCTACCCATGGTAGAATAGAGGATCCTGGAAGGATCACCGTAGAACTTATCCTTTAGCATAAGGATCACCGATATTCTTTTGTTTCCTTATTGTGCAGCTATATCCATTTCTCATCTTAAGTTGACTCCTGCTGCAAAAGAGAGACTCTTGGCCTTTAGGAAGCTTGACCCTGAAATAAGAACTTTCCAGGTCATCACCCACGATTCTCAGGAAGTATCCTCTGCTTCTGTCACAATGTCAAGTAAGTATCCCTTTTTTTTAAGGAGTATTTATATAATGAGAGTCAAATAAAATTAAGATACTTATCTTGTTTTGGTTGTGCAGGCGCTGGAAAATCCTCTAAGTCTGCTTCGAAGTTCGGCATCGATGATCTTACTAATGTCAAATCCGCGAGGAAGAAGACTCCTGCTGCTAGCCCAACTACTTCAGCCCCTAAAGCACCTATCAGGGGAAAAGGAAGCAAGAAGAGAAAGGCCTCTGAGGATTTGCAAGGTCTGCCCCTGCTCCGCCAACAGTGTCTGGATTACATCAACGAGGTAAGGATCACTATCCTACTTGTGTATCCTGCTGGTCTAAGGATCACCTGGTTTCTGACATCATTCCTTGTCTTCCTTGTAGAAATTTGCTGAAGTAGAGACATATGTTGGCCATGTTGAGGATCAGGATCGCCAGATTGCTGACCTTCAACAGGTTGGGGTGTTGAAGGATCTCAAGATAGCCGATCTTCAGAAGGAGCTCCAGGCCACCAAGAATGATGCTGCCAAGATGCTGATCAACTTTGACTATGAGAAGCACGAGATCACCCAGGATGCCAAGGTCTCTGCCGTGATAACTATGTACAAGATCCAGCTGCAAATGGCCATGGAAGCTCAGGATCCTGCTTTTGACAAGAGCACCTGGGATGTTAAAGGCTGGAAGGCTAGGCTGGCTGAACTGGAGGATGACGAGGAGGCTGAGGAGATCCCGATGCTTGAGGGTGGAGACATTGGCAAGGATCAGGGTGGAGAGGCAAGTGGAGCCGGTGGTGATGGTGCAGCGAAGGATTGAGCTGCAGGATTGGGCAATGATGGAAATTTCGAGACTTAGCCGGAGCCCAATTTTTTTGTCTGGTGGTTGTGATGTTTTAAAACAATTATGGTTTGTATTTGAACAATAGGTTCAGGGTTGAGGATCTAGGATCCTGTGAACAATAGGTAGGATTACATATGGTGGAGGGATCCTCTGTTTGGGGGATGAAGCCATTGTGATCCTGCCGCCTTGAATTTCCTGCACTTGCTATGACCGCATGAACAATGGACACCCTTTGCCAACCCATGTGGACGGGCCACGTTTTGCTGGTAGAAACGTGGGTTGGAAATTTTGACAACTTTGAAGGGTTTAAACTTTTGTTAATAAAATAACTCTAATCTTTTTGGCTTATCTTGTGTTGTTATCCTTGTTTATCCTTTTAATTTCCAATTGTTTTGATATATATTTGTCTGAGTAAGTAAAGTTAAGCAAATTATGTTTAAGAAATTTAGGATATGATCCTGGATCAAATATCCTATAATTGAAAATTTTCAAAGTAGTTTATTTTAAGGATCATAGGTTTAGTTGTCAAAGTGTAAGGGTTATTCAAAATAATGAATGTAATTAAAATAGTTAAGGATCATACCTGAGAATCCAAGTTAGGATCCTAACCTTTAACACTGTAATCAGGATAACCATAAGAAAAACTTTTAATGGGTAATAAGGATTTGAGGATCCTTAATTGTTTACCTTCGAGAACCTGAAAGTAGAATATAACTTGGGACTAAGCCCAAAGGATAACTGGGGACAAGCCCAAGGATAACTGGGGACAAGCCCAAGGATCGTATGTGTTTTGGTCAAAAATCACACAAGGATAATGCAACAAAACTCTAAGTAAACGGGGAATGATGCTTGGTTTATTAAAAAAGTAAAGGATCACTTTGGTAAGAAATATGCAAGTGACACAAGGATTTATACGAGGAAAAAGCCCTTGATCAATGTATGATCTCCGGCATAAAAAACCTCGGGTGATGGCAACTACCGATCACCAAACTTCAATATAACAAAAAATGGTTACAACTTCGGATGATAATGAGCTGAGTACAAGGATCACTATAGTATCGAGTATCTAAGTGTGTGAGAAATGTGTTGTGTGTCTTCCGAATGGGGAAGAGTGTTATATATACAAGTGTGAGTGACCTATTTTAGGTAAATAGACTAACAATCAGCTCATTACCCCTTTAGAAATAAAAGTAAATCTAGCCTATATTATCGCCCTTAAATCATGCCGAGTTTCCATATCCTCTACAACGTTCATCTCTGATTAAGCATATGCTAAAGTTGTAAAGACGCGTTCCTTGTTTGCGATGCTAAGAGCGGATCCTGCTAGACATTCCTGCAAGATAACATTAAATTCAATGGAAACAACTGTTAGCATGAGGATCCCTATGATGGTCCGTGATCCTGATCCTGGAACTCTGCTGAGGATCACTATCTGCCAAAGAAACAAGGATCACTGGTTAGGATCACATGTAAGGATCATGTGTTATAAAAATCCAGCCCTAACAATTGCCCCCAAAATATAAGGAGTGATATTGTAAATAAGTGAGTTATATTTTGCTTGATCTTATCCGCAACGAGCTAATCGGATAACTAGCCGTTGGAGTCGGACTAGCCGTTGCAACCCTTACGTCACAGAAGTGACAGCCCTGCAGATCATCATTATAAATAGGAGATAGAGTTAGGATCAATTTGCATTTAAATTCGAGAGATACTCCCTTTATAATCTCGTTCGAAGATCAATCAGGTATTCTTCCTCTTTCCTTCCTTCTCTTACTCTGTTTTTTCTTTCTCTTTGTTTCTCTTCAACATTCTGCAAGTATGCTGCTACGGAACTCCCCTCATAAGGATCCTAACAAGAATAGTCCCTTGAAGGGTCAAGGGATCATCAAGGATTCTCCCCATGAGAGGTGTTGTTTCACCGATGTTCATATTGATAGAATTCGTCATTGTTTTCCGGCGACTGCTATCTTTAAATCTTTCACTCCCACTGCTTTAAGTGACTTTGTCTCCGATACTTGGGTAGCTTTTCATGTTACTCCGTTCACTATAGGCTATACGTATCCCTTTCCAGCTTTCACCCAATCTTTCTTTTCCCTGACCGGCATATCTTACATCCAAGCCATGCCGATGATCTGGAGGGTTTTGTATACCCTTGAAAGGATCATTGAGCAAGAAGGGATCGACCTAGGAATGGCGGAGCTGTCTGAGATGTATGATCTCACAACGTTTGGATCCTGCCGATATTTGTTCAAACGGAAAGCTGGGGAGGATCATCCTGTTCTTAAGGTCACCAAGAATGACATGAATTGGAAGCGACGATTTTTCTTCGTTAGGAGGGATACCATTCCTAATGGGAAGGATCTGCCCAAGGAGTGGGCTATCATGGTAGGATAGAGGATCCTGGAAGGATCACCATCAGACTTGTTCCTTGAGGATCACTAATATTCTGTTTTTTGTGCAGCCATATTTGTTGCTCATCTCAAGTTGACTCCTGCTGCAAGAGAAAGAGTTCTAGCCTTCAAAAAGCTTGATCCTGAGACCAGAAGTTTTCAAGTTGCCATTCAAGATTCACAAGAAGTATCCTCCGCATCTGCCACAATGTCAAGTAAGTATCCTCATTTAAAAAGTAGTTCTATGTAAGATTTTTTAAATTAGTTAAAGTACTTATCTTATTTTGATTGTGTAGGTGCTGGGAAATCTGTCAAGTCTGCCTCCAAGTTTGGTATTGATGATCTTGCTAATGTAAAGTCTACAAGGAAGAAGACCCCTGCTGCTAGTCCATCTGCTTCAGCCCCTAAAGCACCTATTAGGGGTAAGGGAAAGAAGAGAAAGGCTTCTGAGGATCTTCAAGGATTTCCCCTGCTCCGCCAACAGTTTCTTGATTATGTTAATGAAGTAAGGATCATTGCTCTTGCTTGTATATCCTGATTGTAGATCCTGCTTGTTTGAGGATCACCTGGTCCTGAACTTATCTTTTCCCTTTCTGCAGAAACTTGCTGAAATGGAAACCTATCTTGGCCATGTTGAGGATCAGGACCGCCAAATCGCCGACCTCCAACAAATGGGCGTGCTGAAGGATCTCAAGATAGCTGATCTTGAGAAGGAACTCCGGGCTACCAAGGATGAAGCTGCTCAAATGCTGATCAACATGGATTGTGAGAAGCAGGAGATCACCCAGGATGCCAAGGTCTCCGCCGCAATAGCTATGTATAGGATCCAATTGCAGATGGCTGCGGAGGCTCAGGATCCTGCTTTTGACAAGAGCACATGGGATGTGGAGGGCTGGAAGGCAAGGTTAGCAGAGTTGGAGGATGATGAGGAGGCTGAGGAGATCCCAATGCTTGAAGGCGGTGATGTTGGCAAGGATCAGGGGGAAGCAAGTGGAGCTGGTGGTGATGGTGCAGCCAAGGATTGAGCTGCAGGATTGGGCAATGATGGAAATTTCTAGACATAGCCGGAGCCCAATTTTTTTTGTTTGATGGTAGTTTGTTTCGAACAATTTGATGGTCTGTAACTTGAACAATAGTTTTTAGGGTTAAGGATCCTGGATCCTTTGGACAATAGGTAGGATCGCAAATGGTGGAGGGATCCTCTGTTTGGGGGATGAAGCCTTTGTGATCCTGCCGCTTTTACTTTCCTGCACCTGCTATGACCGCATAAACAATGGACACCCTTTGCCAACCCATGTGGACGGGCCACGTTTTGCTGGTAGAAACGTGGGTTGGCAATCTTGACAACTTTTGAAAGGGTTTAAAATCCTTTGTTAATAAAATAACTCTAATCTTTCTGGCTTATCTCGTGTTGTTATCCTTTGTTTATCCTTTTATTTTCCAATTGTTAAGCAAATCATGTTCAATCATTTTAGGATATGATCCTGGATCAAATATCCTATAATCGAAAGATTTTCAAAAATAGTTTATGATCGAGGATCATAGGTTTAGTTGTCAAAGTGTAAGGGTTATTCAAAATAACAAGTATAATCAAAATAGTCAAGGATCATACCTGAGAATCCAAGTTAGGATCCTAACCTTTAATCAAGATAACCATAAGTGAAATTTTAACGGATAATAAGGATTAAGGATCCTTATTTGTTTAACTTCGAAAACCTGAAAAATGGAACATAACTTGGGGCTAAGCCAATGTAAAAGACAAATTAATAGCTGGGGACATGCCCAAAGGATAACTGCGGACAAGCCCAAAGGATCACTGGGGACAAGCCCAAAGGATAACTGGGGACAAGCCCAAAGGATCACTGGGGACAAGCCCAAAGGATAACTGGGGACAAGCCCAAGGATCGTATGTAAACTAGAGTATGGCCCTTACTGGCGACTATCCAAACTTGGTGACATGAAAATGTCAAAACCTTAGCTAACGTGAAAACGTTAGAAACCTTAGGAACGGATGTATGGTACGTCTACCATTATACGTAGGATCCTAGATATAGCCAGTACGATGAGGTTGTCAGCCCCTAAAGTGGGTACTGGTCCCAAAGACGTGAACTATACCAGGATCATCGTGCGCTACAGGCAAAAACTGGGGACAAGCCCAAGGATAACTGGGGTTGAACCCAAGGATCTGAGATGCTTTTGAAGACTATCGAAAATATGCTGAGGATACCTGGACTATCAGAACTCAAATTCTCGTGAGAGAAGGATGAAGGATACGTGATCCTTATCCTTAGGTAAAAATAAGAAAATGGAAAAGTTTTGAGATAAGGACTTTACCAGAATAAGGATCACTGATGTTGCCGGGATCCTTCGAGGATGCTTCCAATGTAAGGATCATATGCTTGAAGGATCCTGTTCACATGAAATATTTCTTTAAGTGAATAGCATTCCAGGCTCTTGGTAACAAATTTCCTTCCATGGTTAGCAATCTGTATGCCCCCTTTCCTGCTTCGGCTTCAATCAAGTAAGGGCCTTCCCATTTTGGTGCCAATTTTCCGTCAGCAGGATTGATGGTGTTTTGGAATGCTTTTCTCAACACCATATCCCCGACTTGGAACTTCCTTATCCTGACATTTTTGTTGTAGGCACCAGCCATTCTTTGTTGGTAGCTTGCCATCCTTATCCTAGCCAGATCCTTGATTTCCTCAATAGTATCCAAGTCTTGAGCTAGGTTTGCAGCATTCTCTTCAGGATCACGAGTACTTGTTCTAGTAGTTGGAATCACCATTTCTGTTGGGATCACTGCTTCTGCCCCAAATACTAAAGAGAAGGGTGTTTGACCAGTGGCATTCTTGGGAGTTGTCCTATCAACCCATAGCACATAAGGCAATTCCTCTGCCCATTTCCCCTTCTTGGATCCTAATTTCTTCTTCAGGTTGTTGATGATGATCTTGTTGGATGATTCTGCTTGACCATTGGCTTGTGGATGGACTGGTGTTGACGTTATCATCTTAATTCCCCAACTGTCACAAAAGTTAGTGGTTCTGCTCCCAATGAATTGGGAATCATTATCACATACAATTTCAGAGGGAATGCCAAATCTGGTTATAATGTTTCTCTTAATAAAGGATATAACTTCCTTTTCTCTGACTTGAGTAAAAGCTTCAGCTTCTATCCACTTGGAGTAGTAGTCGGTCATGGCAAGCATAAATACTTTTCCACCAGGTGCTTTAGGGAGCTTGCCAACTATATCCATCCCCCATCTCATGAATGGCCAAGAGGATGGTATTGGATGCAAAAATTCAGCTGGCTGATGAAGGATATTTCTGTGTCTTTGACAAGGATCACATTTCTTAGCATATTCTACAGCATCCCTTTTCATAGTTGGCCAGTAGTATCCTGTTCTAAGGATCCTTGAGAACGATGCCCTGCCCCCAGTATGGTTTCCACAATCTCCTTCATGGAAGTCTCTCAACACTTCTTGAATTTCAGGATCCTCGATACATCTTAAATATGGTCCTGCAAGAGATCGCTTATATAATACATTATTTAAGATTGTGAATTGAGATACCTTAATCCTGAAAGCTCTGGGATTTTCTCCCATAGGAATCTCCCCATGTTGTAAGTATCTCATGATTGGTGAGATCCATGATCCTGAATAAGATTGAGTTTCTTCACTAGGGATCATTGCTGTATCCTCTTCTATTTCCATGGCTACCTGATTTTCAATAGCAGGAGTCAGGATATGGATGATGGGGATACTTATATCCTCTGGGATCTTCAAGGATGATCCTAGATTGGCCAATGCATCAGCTTCTGTATTTTCCTCCCTTGGTACCTGTGTTAAACTGAAAGAAACAAAAGAGAGTGCCAATTCTTTGACTATCTCTAAATATTTGGTTAGTTTTTCTCCTTTAACAGCATAGGATCCATTAAAGTGATTAGTGATTAGTAATGAGTCTACGTATACTTTAAGGTATCTGACCCCCATATCCTTACCAATTTGTAAACCAGCAATTTAGGCTTCATATTCAGCCTCATTGTTGGTTGCTTGGAACTCACAGGCTATGGAGTGGGGTATTATGTCCCCCTGTGGCGATTTTAGAAGTATGCCGAGTCCTGTGCCTTTGATATTTGAGGATCCCTCAGTGTGTAGTATCCAAGGATCCTTGGTTTCATCTAGCTGCTGGACCTCCAATTCTGCTTCCTTTTGTAGATCACTACTGAAATCAGCCACAAAGTCTGCTAGTGCTTGGGATTTAATGGCTGTTCTAGGCTCATATCTTATATCATGGGCACTAAGCTTTACTGCCCACTTAGCCATCCTTCCGGACATCTCTGGTTTCCTGAGGACATTCTTGATTGGAAAATTAGTTCTAACAACAATAGTATGGGTTTCAAAATAATGTCTTAACTTAGTTGATGCCATAATTAATGCAAGAATAAGTTTTTCAAGGTGTGAGTACCTGGATTCGGCATCAAGTAAGCTCTTACTTACATAGTAGATAGGATGTTGTGTACCTTCATGATCCTTAACAAGGACTGCACTTACAGCGGTTGAGGATACCGCCAGGAATAAGGATAACACATCTCCTTTTCCGGGTTTCATTAATGCTGGTGCTGAGGACATATATTCTTTAAGGGCTTGTAAAGCATTCTCTTGCTTTTCAGTCCATTCAAATTTTTTGTTTTTCCTTAGGATATCATAAAATTCCTTACATCTTTCTGAGGATTTTGATATGAACCTGTTTAGGGCTGCTATCCTGCCTGTCAGCCTTTGCACATCCTTAGCATTGGCAGGGGACTTGATATTTATCAGTGCTTTAATTTCTTCCGGGCTTGCTTCAATGCCCCTCTGAGTTACCATATATCCTAGAAATTTACCTGCTTTAACACCAAAGTGACATTTCGAAGGATTAAGCTTCATGTTATAATTATCAAGGATATCAAATGCTTCCTCCAAGTCCCTTAGGTGATCCTCAGCTTTCTTTGACTTTACTACCATATCATCTATGTATACTTCCATAGTCTGTCCAATTTGGTCTTTGAACATCATATTCACCAGCCTTTGATATGTTGCACCTGCATTTCTTAGTCCAAAAGGCATGGCAATATAGCAATATAAACCGGTTGGGGTCATAAAGGTCGTATCCTCTTGGTCAGATGGCTCCATCTGAATTTGTTGGAATCCAGATGATGCATCTATAAAGGTTAACAGTTCATGCCCCGCTGTTGCATCCACCATGGAGTCAATGTGGGGTAATGGGAAAGGATCCTTGGGACATGCCTTATTCAGATCAGTGAAATCGACACATACCCTCCACTTTCCGTTTTTCTTTTGGACAACAACCACATTGGCTAACCATTTTGGATATTTTACCTCCCTGATCATACCTGCTCGAAGTAGTCTTTCTACTTCTTCCTGGATAATGGCATTCCTTTCTGGTGCAAACTTCCTCCTTTTTTGATGGATTGGTTTGATCGACCTGTCAATGCCAAGTTTATGAGTGATAATATCCTTAGATATACCTGTCATATCTTCATGTTTCCATGCAAAGGTAGATTTTCTTCTTTTGAGGAAGGATATTATGTCTTCTTTCAATTTGCCAAGGATCCCTGATCCGATATAGATTTTTGATTCAGGATCACTAGGATCCAAAAGGATTTCGTCCACATCCTGTTCCCTTGCCTCCAAGACATTCCTTGGAGGATACTGTAATTGCTATTGCTCCCTTGGCTTCGAGGTTGGTTTCATGGATGAGGTATAACAATCCTTAGCCTCCTGCTGATCACTGTCGATCTTGATTACCCCCATGGGCTAGGGAGTTTCACACATTGATGGTAGGTGGATGGGACTGCTTTCATATCATGTATCCAGGGCCTGCCAAGGATAACATTACAACAAGATAAACAGTCAATAACACAAAATTTTTGATAATTATGTAATCCTTCCACGTAGATTGGGAGTTTAATGTCCCCCAGGGTTTTCTTAGTTTCTCCACTGAATTCCACAAGCACGGAGGATCTTGGTGTGATGTCTGATTCCGGGATACCCATTTTCTTTAGAACATCAAGCTGGATAATGTTTACTGAGCTTCCTCCGTCGATAAGGATCCTGCGGACAAAATGGTTAGAGATACAGAGAGTAATAACTAAACTATCATGATGAGGATCCTGGATGTGAATGCGATCATCCTCATCAAACGTTATCGTTTTTCCTTCCGAGACACTTGATGTTCGAATAGGACTTTCTCCATTATCCATTTTAGCTTCCTTTGCATGCCTTTTAGCCGCTGAGAAGGATGTACCACAGATGTCTGATCCCCCGGAAATAAAGTTGATCACTTGTGCGTTTGCCGGAGGGGCTGGAGCTTTTTCAGGGATCCTTTCAGGATCCTGAGTCTTTTGCTTTTTCCTTCCCAACAATTCTTTCAAATGTCCCTTGCTTAGCAGATATCCAATTTCCTTTCTTAATGCGATGCATTCTTCAGTTAGATGCCCGAAATCCTCGTGGTATGCACACCACTTTGACTTGTCTTTAGTCCCGGATGGTTTATCATTCTTTCTGGGCCACCTGGGTTTTTCTCCTAGATTCTGCATTGCAAGGATTAGTTCATGATTGTCAACAGAAAAACAATATTCAGAAATTGGAGGATAATCCTCATCATCCTCTTCTTGGTCAACAGCATGCACGTTCTTGTTGTCATTTCTATGGTAGGATTTGAATTTATTGCTCTTGAAGGAGGATCCTTGCTTCTCCTGTTTTGAGGATCCTACTTGTCTCTCCTGGATCCTCTTGTCATCCTCTAACCGGATGAACCTGAGTGCCCGAGTTCTTACTTCATCTAGGTTCCTGCACGGTGTCATAACAAGATCATCATAGAACAATGAATCCTTAAGCAGTCCCATTTTGAAGGCCTCAACAGCCGTGGCCATATCCAAGTTGGGAATGTCTAAGGATTCTTTACTGAATTTAGTTATATAATCCCTTAATGATTCATTATGACTTTGAGTTACCCTATATAAATCACTAGTTAATCTTTCAAATTTTCTACTACAAGAGAATTGATTATTGAACAAATTAACTAAATTAGCAAATGAAGTGATAGAGTAAGGGGGAAGACTTAGCAGCCATTTAAGAGCTGATCCAGTAAGGGTGGATCCAAATCCTTTACATAGGCATGCTTCCTTTAACTTTTCTGGGATTGGATTGATCTCCATCCTCTCCCTGTATTGTGCTATGTGCTCCTCAGTATCCGTTGTACCATCATACAGCTTCATAGTAGGGATATGGAACCTTGTGGGTACCTCTGCATCACAAATTGGTGGTGCAAAACGAGATACCTTATGGCTTCCATCTGCAATCTCCGGGATAGGCTTGACTACCCCTGGAACACTTGAGATCATATCCTTCAGCTTCTGTAACTCCCTGGCCATAGCATGATTGATACCTGTATCCTGCACGAATCCATGGTTAGTGGTAAGATAATTATTTAAGGTGTTACCTCCCATCGGGTTCAAGTTAGGAACATTGGGTGTGAATCCATATTGCTGGGATTCTGGGATAATGGATGGACCAGTGGAAGCAATGGTCTGCATTGGAATAAAATCTCCTTGATGGACATCTAGGCTTCCTGTTTGCAAATTCTTCAAGGATCCTGGTATCTGTAGGGATTCTTGAATCTGGCATGATCCTGGGACGAAGGAGGATCCTTGAACCTGGGATGATCCTGGAACAAAGGAGGATCCTTGAACCTGGGATGATCCTGGAACAAAGGAGGATCCTTGAACCTGGGATGATCCTGGAACAAAGGAGGATCCTTGAACCTGGGATGATCCTGGGACAAAGGAGGATCCTAAGCTCATGAAGGATCCCAAATGCTGGGCGTAGGATCCCGCCGGTTGGAAATATGATCCTGATGCCGGAGTTATTGTTGCTGGGCTGAAATGCACTTCTCTTGATCCACCCATATATTGAATGTCTGGGACCTCTGATGGCTGAGAAGTAATCATTGGAGTATCAAAATTCAAAGATTTGGGCATTAGTGGGGAATGGTCCTCTGCCGTTTTCTTTTGCCTTTTGAGATCTCCGATTTCTCTGAGGATCCTGTCATTAGTTTCATCCTGCTGCTGCATACGATCCCTCATCTGCAAAATCAAAGTAAATATATCACTAGTACTGGGAAAAGAAGAAGTTAGAGCAGAAGATGATGGTTTAGAGGAGATAGAAGTTGGTCTCTTCTCAGCATTTTTCTGAGATCCAGCTGGTGGTGGAGGCAAAGGTGGAATGCCAGTAGATGAATTGACTGCCGACATCGCTGTGGATGTATTCTTCAATGATGAAGCCATGTAACTCTTTGAAATGATTTCGAACAGAAAGTTTTCTTATGAATGAAGCACCAATTGCCCCACGGTGGGCGCCAAACTGTTTTGGTCAAAAATCACACAAGGATAATGCAACCAAACTCTAAGTAAACAGGGAATGATGCTTGGTTTATTAAAAAAGTAAAGGATCACTTTGGTAAGAAATATGCAAGTGACACAAGGATTTATACGAGGAAAAAGCCCTTGATCAATGTATGATCTCCGGCATAAAAAACCTCGGGTGATGGCAACTACCGATCACCAAACTTCAATATAACAAAAAATGGTTACAACTTCGGATGATAATGAGCTGAGTACAAGGATCACTATAGTATCGAGTATCTAAGTGTGTGAGAAATGTGTTGTGTGTCTTCCGAATGGGGAAGAGTGTTATATATACAAGTGTGAGTGACCTATTTTAGGTAAATAGACTAACAATCAGCTCATTACCCCTTTAGAAATAAAAGTAAATCTAGCCTATATTATCGCCCTTAAATCATGCCGAGTTTCCATATCCTCTACAACGTTCATCTCTGATTAAGCATATGCCAAAGTTGTAAAGACGCGTTCCTTGTTTGCGATGCTAAGAGCGGATCCTGCTAGACATTCCTGCAAGATAACATTAAATTCAATGGAAACAACTGTTAGCATGAGGATCCCTATGATGGTCCGTGATCCTGATCCTGGAACTCTGCTGAGGATCACTATCTGCCAAAGAAACAAGGATCACTGGTTAGGATCACCTGTAAGGATCATGTGTTATAAAAATCCAGCCCTAACAGTATGTAAACTGGAATATGGCCCTTACTGGCGACTATCCAAACTTAGTGACATGAAAATGCCAAAACCTTAGCTAACGTGAAAACGTTAGAAACCTTAGGAACGGATGTATGGTACGTCTACCATTATACGTAGGATCCTAGGTATAGCCAGTACGATGGAATTATCAGCCCCTAAAGCGAGTACTGGTCCCAAAGACGTGAACTACACCAGGATCATCGTGCGCTACAGGCGAAAACTGGGGACAAGCCCAAGGATAACTAGGGACAAGCCCAAATAACTGGGGTTGAACCCAAGGATCTGAATTGCTTCTGAAGATTGTCGACAATATGCTAAGGATACCTGGACTATCAGAACTCAAAATCTCGTGAGAGAAGGATGAAGGATACATGATCCTTATCCTTAAATAAGAAAATATGTAAATAAGAGTTCGAGCTTAGGACATTACCAGAGTAAGGATCATTGATGCTTCAGGGATCCTTGAAGGATACTTCCAATGTAAGGATCATATATGCCAGAAGGATCCTGCTCACATGAAATATTTCTTCAAGTGGACAGCATTCCAGGCTCTTGGTAACAGATTACCTTCCATGGTTAGCAATCTATATGTCCCCTTTCCTTCTTCGGCTTCGATCAAATAAGGGCCTTCCCATTTTGGTGCCAATTTCCCATCAGCAGGATTGGTGGTATTTTGGAATGCTTTTCTCAATACCATATCCCCAACTTGGAATTTCCTTATCCTGACATTTTTGTTGTAAGCACCAGCCATTCTTTGTTGGTAGCTAGCCATCCTTATCCTAGCCAGATCCCTGATTTCCTCAATAGTATCCAAGTCTTGAGCCAGGTTTGCATCATTCTCCTCAGGATCACGGGCACTTGTTCTAGCAGTTGGAACCACCATTTCTGTTGGGATCACTGATTCTGCCCCAAATACCAAAGAGAAGGGTGTTTGACCAGTAGCATTCTTGGGAGTTGTCCTATCAGCCCAAAGCACATAAGGCAATTCCTCTGCCCATTTCCCCTTCTTGGATCCAAGTTTCTTCTTCAGATTGTTGATGATGATCTTGTTGGATGATTCTGCTTGACCATTGGCATGTGGGTGGACTGGTGTTGATGTTATCATCTTAATCCCCCAGCTGTCACAAAAGTTAGTAGTTCTGCTCCCAATAAATTGGGAACCATTATCACATACAATTTCAGAAGGAATGCCAAATCTAGTTATAATGTTTCTCTTAATAAAGGATATAACTTCCTTCTCTCTGACTTGGGCAAAAGCTTCAGCCTCTATCCACTTGGAGAAGTAGTCAGTCATAGCAAGTATGAACACTTTTCCACCAGGTGCCTTAGGGAGTTTGCCAACTATATCCATCCCCCATCTCATAAATGGCCAAGGGGATGGTATAGGATGTAGAAATTCAGCCGGCTGATGAAGGATATTGCTGTGTCTTTGACAAGGATCACACTTCTTAGCATACTCCACAGCATCCCTTTTCATAGTTGGCCAGTAGTATCTTGTCCTTAAGATCCTTGAGGATAATGCCCTGCCCCCAGTGTGGTTTCCACAATCTCCTTCATGGAAATCTTTTAACACTTCTTGAACTTCAGGATCCTCGATACATCTTAAATATGGTCCTGCAAGAGATCGCTTATACAGCATGTTATTTAAGATTGTGAATTGAGATACCTTAATTCTGAAAGCCCTAGGATTTTCTCCCATAGGAATCTCTCCGTGTTGTAAGTATCTTATTTCCATGGCCACCTGATTTTCAATAGCAGGAGCCAGCATATGGATAATGGGGATACTTATATCCTCTGGGATCTTCAAGGATGATCCTAGATTAGCCAATGCATCAGCTTCTGTATTTTCTTCCCTTGGTACCCGTGTCAAACTAAAGAAAACAAAGGAGAGTGCCAATTCTTTGACTATCTCTAAATATTTGGTTAGTTTTTCACCTTTAACAGCATAGGATCCATTAAAGTGATTAGTGATTAACAATGAATCCACGTATACCTCAAGATACCTGATCCCCATATGCTTAGCAATTTGCAAACCAGCGATTAAGGCTTCATATTCAGCCTCATTATTAGTGGCTTAGAACTCACAAGCTATGGAGTGGGGTATTATGTCCCCCTGTGGCGATTTTAGTAGTATACCAAGCCTCGTGCCTTTAACATTTGAGGATCCATCAGTATGCAGTATCCAAGGATCCTTGGTTTCATCCAGCTGCTGGACTTCCAATTCGGCTTCCTTTTGTAAATCACTACTGAAATCAGCCACAAAGTCTGCTAATGCTTGAGATTTGATGGCTGTTCTAGGCTCATATCTTATATCATGGGCACTAAGCTTTACTGCCCACTTAGCCATCCTTCTGGACATCTCTGGTTTCCTGAGGACATTCTTAATTGGAAAATTAGTTCTAACAACAATAACATGGGTTTCAAAATAATGTCTTAGTTTAGTAGATGCCATAATTAGTGCAAGAATAAGTTTTTCAAGATGTGAGTACCTGGATTCAGCATCAAGTAAACTCTTACTTACATAATAGACAGGATATTGTGTACCTTCATGATCCTTGACAAGGACTGCACTTACTGCTTTTGAGGATACCGCAAGATATAAGGATAACACGTCTCCTTTTTCTGGTTTCATCAATGCTGGAGCTGAGGACATGTATTCTTTGAGGGCTTGTAAAGCATTCTCGTGCTTTTCAGTCCATTCAAATTTTTTGTTCTTTCTTAGGATATCATAGAACTCTTTACACCTTTCTGAGGATTTGGATATAAATCTGTTGAGAGCTGCTATCCTGCCTGTTAGCCTTTGCACATCCTTAGCATTGGCAGGGGATTTGATATTCACCAATGCTTTGATTTGTTCTGGACTTGCTTCAATGCCCCTCTGGGTTACCATATATCCTAGGAATTTGCCTGCTTTAACACCGAAGTGACATTTTGAAGGATTAAGCTTCATGTTATAACTATCAAGGATATCAAATGCTTCCTCCAAATCCCTTAGGTGATCCTCAGCTTTTTTGGATTTTACCACCATATCGTCTATGTACACTTCCATAGTTTGTCCAATTTGATCCTTGAACATCATATTCACCAGCCTTTGATATGTTGCACCTGCATTCCTTAATCCAAACGGCATAGCAATATAGCAATATAAACCGGTTGGGGTCATAAAAGCCGTATCCTCTTGGTCAGATGGTTCCATCTGAATTTGTTGGAATCCAGATGATGCATCCATAAAGGTTAACAGTTCATGACCCGCCGTTGCATCCACCATGGAGTCAATGTGCGGTAATGGGAAAGGATCCTTGGGGCATGCCTTATTCAAATCAGTGAAATCGACACATACCCTCCACTTTCCATTTTTCTTTTGAACAACAACCACATTGGCCAGCCATTTTGGATATTTCACTTCTCTAATCATACCTGCTCGTAGTAATCTTTCTACCTCTTCCTGGATAATGGCATTTCTTTCTGGTGCAAACTTCCTCCTTTTTTGATGGATTGGCTTAACTGACCTGTCAATGCCAAGTTTATGAGTGATAATATCTTTAGATATACCTGTCATATCCTCATGTTTCCATGCAAAGGTAGATTTTCTTCTTTTGAGGAAGGATACGATGTCTTCTTTCATTTGTCCAAGGATCCCTGATCCGATATAGACTTTAGATTCAGGATCATCAGGATCCAGGAGGATTTCGTCCACATCCTGCTCTCTTGCCTCCAAGACACCCCTTGGAGGATACTTTAATTGCTATTGCTCCCTTGATTTCGAGGCTGGTTTCATTGATGAGGTGTAACAATCCTTAGCCTCCTGCTGATCACTATCGATCTTGATTATTCCCCAAGGGCTAGGGAGCTTCACACATTGATGGTAGGTGGATGGGACTGCCTTCATATCGTGTATCCAGGGCCTTCCAAGGATAACATTACAACAAGATAAACAGTCAATAACACAAAATTTCAGATAATTATGTAATCCTTCCACGTAAATTGGGAGTTTGATGTCCCCCAGGGTTTTGTTAGTTTCACCACTAAATCCCACAAGCACGGAGGATCTTGGTGTGATGTCTGATTCAGGAATACCCATTTTCTTCAGAACATCAAGTTGGATAATGTTTACCGAACTTCCTCCGTCAATAAGGATCCTGCGGACAAAATGGTTAGAAATAAAGAGAGTAATAACTAAACTATCATGATGAGGATCCTGGATGTTAATTCTATCATCCTCATCAAAGGTTATGATTTTTGCTTCCGAGACACTTGATGTTCGAATAGGTCTTTCTCCATTATCCGTTTTAGCTTCCTTTGCATGCCTTTTAGCTACTGAAAAGGATGTACCACAAATGTCTGATCCTCCGGAAATAAAGTTTATCACTTGTGCATCTGCCGGAGGGGCTGGAGCTTTTTCAGGGATCCTTTCAGGATCCTGAGTCCTTTGCTTTTTTCTTCCCAACAACTCTTTTAAATGCCCCTTGCTCAACAGATATCCAATTTCCTTTCTTAATGCGATGCATTCTTCTGTTAGATGCCCAAAATCCTCATGGTATGCACACCACTTTGATTTATCTTTAGCTGTGGCTGGTTTGTCATTTTTTCTGGGCCATCTGACTTTTTCTCCTAGATTCTGCATTGCAAGGATTAGTTCATGGTTATCAACGGAAAAACAGTATTCAGAAATCGGAGGATAATCCTCATCATCCTCTTCTTGGTCAACAGCATGCACATTCTGGTTGTCAGCTCTGTTATAGGATTTGAATTTGTTGCTTTTGAAAGAGGATCCTTGCTTCTCTTGTTTTGAGGATCCTACTTGTCTCTCCTGGATCCTCTTGTCATCCTCTAGCCGGATGAACCTGAGTGCCCGAGTTCTCACTTCGTCTAGGTTCCTGCATGGTGTCATAACAAGATCATCATAGAACAATGAATCCTTAAGCAATCCCATTTTGAAGGCCTCAACAGCTGTGGCCACATCCAAGTTGGGAATGTCCAAGGATTCTTTACTAAATTTGGTTATATAATCCCTTAATGATTCATTATGACCCTGAGTTATCCTATATAAATCACTAGTCACTCTTTCAAATTTTCTGCTACAAGAAAATTGATTATTGAATAAGTTAACTAAATTAGCAAACGAAGTAATAGAGTAAGGGGGAAGACTTAGCAGCCATTTAAGAGCTGATCCAGTAAGAGTGGATCCAAATCCCTTGCACAGGCATGCTTCCTTTAACCTTTCTGGAATTGGATTGATCTCCATCCTCTCCCTGTATTGTGCTATGTGTTCCTCAGGATCCGTTGTACCATCATACAGCTTCATAGTAGGGATATGGAATCTTTTGGGTATCTCAGCATCACAAATTGGTGGTGCAAAACGAGATACCTTGTGGCTTCCATCTGCAATCTCCGGGATAGGTTTGACTACCCCTGGGACACTTGATATCATATCCTTCAGTTTCTGCAGTTCTCTGGCCATAGCATGGTTGATACCTGTATCCTGCATGAATCCATGGTTTGTGGTAAGAGAACTATTAAAAGTGTTACCTCCCACAAGGTTCAAGTTAGGAACATTGGATGTGAATCCATATTGCTGGGATTCTGGGATGATGGAGGGACCAGTGGAAGCAATGGTTTGCATTGGAATAAAATCTCCTTGATGGACATCTGGGCTTCCTATCTGCAAACTTTTCGAGGATCCTGGTATCTGGAGGGATCCTTGAAACTGGGATGATCCTGGGATAAGAAAGGATCCTTGAACCTGGGATGATCCTGGAGCGAAGGCGGATCCTAGAATTTGCTGTGCTCCTGAGTAGGCTCCTGAATTCATGAAGGATCCCATATGCCGAGTATAGGATCTTGCCGGCTGGAAATATGATCCTGATGTCTGAGTCACTGTTGCTGAGCCAAAGTGTACTCCTTTTGATCCACCCATATGTTGAATGTCTGGGACCTCTGATGGCTGAGAAGTAATCATCGGAGTATCAAAATTCAAAGATTTGGGCATCAGTGGGGAATGATCCTCTGCCGTTTTCTTTTGCCTTTTGAGTTCTCCGATTTCCTTGAGGATCCTTTCATTAGTTTCATCCTGCCGCTGCATACGATCCCTCATCTGCAAAATCAAAGTAAAAATATCACTAGTACTAGGAGCAGAAGAAGTTAAAGCAGAAGAAGATGAAGGTTTAGAGAAAATAGGAGTTGGTCTCTTCTCAGCATTTTTCTGAGATCCAGCTGGTGGTGGTGGCAAAGGTGGAGTGCCCTGAGATGAGTTGACTGCAGACATCGCTGTGAAGGTATTCTTCAACGATGAAGCCATGCAACGCTCCGGAATGATCACCAACAGAAAAACTTTCTTATGAATGAAGCACCAATTGCCCCACGGTGGGCGCCAAACTATTTTGGTCAAAAATCACACAAGGATAATGCAACCAAACTCTTTGTAAACGAGGAATGATGCTTGGTATGATGAACAAAGATAAGGATCACTTAAATGAAAATTGCACAAGTGACACAAGGATTTATACGAGGAAAAAGCCCTTGATCAATGAATGATCTCCGGCATAAAAAACCTCGGGTGATGGAAACTACCAATCACCAAACTTCAATATAACAAACAATGTTTACAACTTCGGATGGTAACGAGCTAGGTACAAGGATCATTATAGTATCGTATGCTAAAGCGTGTGAGAAATGTGTTGTGTCTTCCAAATGCTGAAGAATGCCCTTTATATAAGTGTGTGTGGTCGTATTTTAGGCAAATCACCTAACTACTAGCTCGTTACCCCTTTAGGAATAGAAGTAAATTTAGCCTAACTAATTGCCCGTAAATTGTGCTAAGTTTCCATATTCTTCATAACGTCTATTCTTGGTTATGCATGTGCGAAATCAGCGTGACAGATTCCTTGATAACGTTGCTAAGACCAGTTCCAACTCGTAATTCCTGCAAAACAATATTAAATTCAAAGAGAGTAATCGTTAGTATGAGGATCCTTAGGATGATCCATGATCCTGATCCTGAAGCTCTTCTGAGGATCACTATCTGCCAAAGAAACAAGGATCACTTGTTAGGATATCATGTAAGGATCACAGGTCATTAAAATCCTGCCCTAACAATGGAAACTACCGATCACCAAACTTCAATATAACAAACAATGTTTACATCTTTGGATGGTAACGAGCTAGGTACAAGGATCACTATAGAATCGTATGCTAGAGCGTGTGAGAAATGTGTTGTGTCTTCCGAATGCTATAGAGTGCCATTTATATAAGCGTGTGTGGTTGTATTTTAGGCAAATCACCTAACTACTAGCTCGTTACCCCTTTAGAAATAGAAGTAAATTTAGCCTAACTAATTGCCCATAATTTGTGCTAAGTTTCCATATTCTCCACAACGTCTATTTCCGGAGATGTATGTGCGAGATTTACGTGAAAGATTCCTTAATAACGTTGCCAAGACCAGGTCCAACTCGTAATCCCTGCAAAACAACATTAGATTCAAAGAGAACAATCGTTAGTATGAGGATCCTTAGGATGATCCATGATCCTGATCCTGAAGCTCTTCTGAGGATCAATATCTGCCAAAGAAACAAGGATCACTCGTTAGGATATCATGTAAGGATCACAGGTCATTAAAATCCTGCCCTAACAATTGCCCCCAAAATATAAGGAGTAATTATATAATATTAACGAGTTATATTTTGCCGGATCTTATCTATAACTAACTCAACGGATATATAGCCGTTAAGAATGAACTATCCGTTGCGACCTGACGTCATGGAGGTGACAACCTGCACAAATCATCATTATAAATAGAAATAGGGATAGGATCGTTTGCATTTAAATTCAAGAACTCTTCCCTTTATAATCGCGACCAGAGGATTGAACAGGTATTCCCCTTTATCTTCTCTCTTCTCTTGCTCTGTTTTCTTTATCTTTCCACCATTCTTGTCAAAAAATGATGCTCCGGAATTCTCCCAG
The DNA here is from genome assembly GCF_002127325.2 of Helianthus annuus. Classification (NCBI taxonomy): domain Eukaryota; kingdom Viridiplantae; phylum Streptophyta; class Magnoliopsida; order Asterales; family Asteraceae; genus Helianthus; species Helianthus annuus. The sequence goes on from NC_035436.2 coordinate 70,026,491, forward strand.
CAAGGATCCTAAGAATAACATCCCCTTGAAGGGTCAAGGGATCATCACGGATTCCCCCACCGAGAGGTGTTGTTTTACTGATTCTCAAATTGACAAAATCCGTCATTGTTTCCCGGCGAACACCCTCTTTAAATCTTTTATCCCTACCGCTCTAAGCGATTACATCTCTGAGACTTGGGTTGCTTTCCCGGTCACTCCTTTCATGATAGGATACTCGTATCCTTTCCCTCAGTTCACCGAGTCCTTTTTCTCTCTTACCGGCATCTGCTATATCCAGGCTATGCCGATGATTTAGAGGGTTTTATACACCCTTGAAAGGATCATCGAACAAGAAGGAATTGATCTGGGTATGGCGGAGCTGGCTGAGATGTATGATCTCACAACTTTTGGATCCCACCGATACTTGTTCAAACGAAAGGCTGGAGAAGAGCACCCTGTTCTCAAAGTTACCAAAAATGACATGAACTGGAAGCGGCGGTTCTTTTTTGTAAGGAGAGATACTATCCCTGATGGGAAGGATTTGCCCAAGAAATGGGTTACCCATGGTAGGATAGAGGATCCTGGAAGGATCACCATAGAACTTATTCCTTAGTATAAGGATCACTGACATTTTTCTGTTTCCTTTTTGTGCAGCTATATCCGTTTCTCATCTTAAGTTGACTCCTCCTGCAAAAGAGAGACTCTTGGCCTTTAAGAAGCTTGATCCTGAAATAAGAACTTTCCAGGTTACCACCCAGGATTCTCAGGAAGTATCCTCTGCCTCTGTCACAATGTCAAGTAAGTATCCTTATTAAGAAGTAATTCTATGTGGGAATTCGAATTAAGTTAAAATACTTATCTTATTTTGGTTGTGTAGGTGCTGGAAAATCCTTTATGTCTGTTTCGAAGTTCGGCATCGATGATCTTACTAATGTTAAATCCTCAAAGAAGAAGACTCCTGCTGCTAGCCCAACTGCTTCTGCCCCTAAAGCACCTATCAGGGGAAAAGGAAGCAAGAAGAGGAAGGCCTCTGAGGATTTGCAAGGTCTGCCCCTGCTCCGCCAACAGTGTCTGGATTACATCAATGAGGTAAGGATCACTGTCCTGCTTGTGTATCCTGCTGGTCTAAGGATCACTTGGTTCTGACATCATTCCATGTCTTCCTTGTAGAAATTTGCTGAAGTAGAGACATATGTTGGCCATGTTGAGGATCAGGATCGCCAGATTACTGACCTTCAACAGGTTGGGGTGTTGAAGGATCTCAAGATAGCCGATCTTTAGAAGGAGCTCCAGGCTACCAAGAATGATGCTACCAAGATGCTGATCAACTTTGACTATGAGAAGCACGAGATCACCCAGGATGCCAAGGTCTCTGCCGCGATAACTATGTACAAGATCCAGCTGCAAATGGCCATGGAAGCTCAGGATCCTGCTTTTGACAAGAGCACCTGGGATGTCGAAGGCTGGAAGGCTAGGCTGGCTGAACTGGAGGATGACGAGGAGGCTGAGGAGATCCCGATGCTTGAGGGTAGAGACATTGGCAAGGATCAGGGTGGAGAAGCAAGTGGAGCCGGTGGTGATGGTGCAGCGAAGGATTGAGCTGCAGGATTGGGCAATGATGGAAATTTCGAGACTTAGCCGGAGCCCAATTTTTTTGTTTGGTGGTTGTGATGTTTTAAAACAATTATGGTCTGTATTTGAACAATAGGTTTAGGGTTGAGGATCTAGGATCCTATGAACAATAGGTAGGATTACATATGGTGGAGGGATCCTCTGTTTGGGGGATGAAGCCATTGTGATCCTACCGCCTTTAATTTCCTGCACCTGCTATGACCGCATGAGCAATGGACACCCTTTGCCAACCCATGTGGACGGGCCACGTTTTGCTGGTAGAAACGTGGGTTGGAAATTTTGACAACTTTAAAAAGGGGTTAAATATTTAATGAATAAAATTTTTAACTTTTGACTTATCCTGTGATGTTATCCTTGTATATCTTTTGAACTTTCAATCGTTTTGATTTATACTTGTCTAAGTAAGAAAGGTTAAGCAAATTATGTTTAAGAAATTTAGGATATGATCCAGGATCAAATATCCTATAGTCGAGAACTTCCAAAAAGTAGTTAATTTTAAGGATCATAGGTTCAGTTGTCAAAGTGTAAGGGTTAGTCAAAATAATGAATGTATTCAAAACAATTAAGGATCATACCTGAGAATCCAAGTTAGGATCCTAACCTTTAACCAGGATAACCATAGGAAGAACTTTAATGGGTAATAAGGATTGAGGATCCTTAATTGTTTATCTTTGAAAACCTGAAAATAGAATATAACTTGGGACTAAGCCAATATCATAGATAAGTTAGTAACTGGGGACAAGCCCAAAGGATCACCGGGGACAAGCCCGAAGGATAACTGGGGACAAGCCCGAAGGATAACTGGGGGCAAGCCCGAAGGATAACTGGGGACAAGCCCGAAGGATAACTGGGGACAAGCCCAAGGATCGTATGTAAACTGGAGTATGGCCCTTACTGGCGACTATCCAAACTTAGTGACATGAACATGCCAAAACCTTAGCTAACGTGAAAACGTTAGAAACCTTAGGAACGGATGTATGGTACGTCTACCATTATACGTAGGATCCTAGGTATAGCCAGTACGATGGAATTATCAGCCCCTAAAGCGAGTACTGGTCCCAAAGACGTGAACTATACTAGGATCATCGTGCGCTACAGGCGAAAACTGGGGACAAGCCCAAGGATCGTGTGTAAACTGGGGTTGAACCCAAGGATCTGAGTTGCTCCTGAAGATTGTCGACAATATGCTAAGGATACCTGGACTATCAGAACTCAAAATCTCGTGAGAGAAGGATGAAGGATACATGATCCTTATCCTTAAATAAGAAAGTATGTAAATAAGAGTTCAAGCTTAGGACATTACCAGAGTAAGGATCGTCGATACTTCAGGGATCCTTGAAGGATACTTCTAATGTAAGGATCATATGTGCCAGAAGGATCCTGCTCACATGAAATATTTCTTCAAGTGGACAGCATTCCAGGCTCTTGGTAACAAATTACCCTCCATGGTCAGCAGTCTATATGCCCCCTTTCCTGCTTCGGCTTCGATCAAATAAGGGCCTTCCCATTTTGGTGCCAATTTCCCATCAGCAGGATTGGTGGTATTCTGGAATGCTTTTCTCAATACCATATCCCCAACTTGGAATTTCCTTATCCTGACATTTTTGTTATAAGCACCAGCCATTCTTTGTTGGTAGCTAGCCATCCTTATCCTAGCCAAGTCTCTGATTTCCTCAATAGTATCCAAGTCTTGAACCAAGTTCTGATCATTTTCCTCAGGATCACGGGTACTTGCTCTAGCAGTTGGAACCACCATTTCTGTTGGGATCACTGATTCTGCCCCAAACACCAAAAAGAAGGGTGTTTGACCAGTAGCATTCTTGGGAGTTGTCCTATCAGCCCAAAGCACATAAGGCAATTCCTTTGCCCATTTCCCCTTCTTGGATCCAAGTTTCTTCTTCAGATTGTTGATGATGATCTTGTTAGATGATTCTGCTTGACCATTAGCTTGTGGGTGGACTGGTGTTGATGTTATCATCTTAATCCCCCAGCTGTCACAAAAGTTAGTAGTTCTGCTCCTAATAAATTGGGAACCATTATCACATACAATTTCAGAAGGAATGCCAAATCTAGTTATAATATTTCTCTTAATAAAGGATATAACTTCCTTTTCTCTGACTTGGGCAAAAGCTTCAGCCTCTATCCACTTGGAGAAGTGGTCAGTTATAGCAAGCATGAACACTTTTCCACCAGGTGCCTTAGGGAGCTTGCCGACTATATCCATTCCCCATCTCATAAATGGCCAAGAGGATGGTATAGGATGTAGAAATTCAGCCGGCTGATGAAGGATATTGCTGTGTCTTTGACAAGGATCACACTTCTTAGCATACTCCACAGCATCCCTTTTCATAGTTGGCCAGTAGTATCCTGTCCTTAAGATCCTTGAGAACAATGCCCTGCCCCCAGTGTGGTTTCCACAATCTCCTTCATGGAAATCTTTTAAAACTTCTTGAACTTCAGGATCCTCGATACATCTTAAATATGGTCCTGCAAGAGATCGCTTATACAGCATATTATTTAAGATTGTGAATTGAGATACCTTAATTCTGAAAGCCATAGGGTTTTCTCCCATAGGAATCTCTCCGTGTTGTAAGTATCTCATGATTGGTGAGATCCATGATCCTGAACAAGATTGAGTATCCTCACTAGGGATCATTGCAGAATCCTCTTCTATTTCCATGGCCACCTGATTTTCAATAGCAGGAGCCAGGATATGGATGATGGGGATATTTATATCCTCTGGGATCTTCAAAGATGATCCTAGATTGGCCAGTGCATCAGCTTCTGTATTTTCTTCCCTTGGTACCTGTGTCAAACTGAAGAAAGCAAAGGAGAGTGCCAATTCTTTGACTATCTCTAAATATTTGGTTAGTTTTTCACCTTTAACAGCATAGGATCCATTAAAGTGATTAGTGATTAACAATGAATCCACGTATACCTCAAGATACCTGATCCCCATATGCTTAGCAATTTGCAAACCAGCAATTAAGGCTTCATATTCAGCCTCATTAATAGTGGCTTGGAACTCACAAGCTATGGAGTGGGGTATTATGTCCCCCTGTGGCGATTTTAGTAGTATACCAAGCCCCGTGCCTTTAATATTTGAGGATCCATCAGTATGTAGTATCCAAGGATCCTTGGTTTCATCCAGCTGCTGGACTTCCAATTCGGCTTCCTTTTGTAAATCACTACTGAAATCAGCCACAAAGTCTGCAAATGCTTGAGATTTGATGGCTGTTCTAGGCTCATATCTTATATCATGGGCACTGAGCTTTACTGCCCACTTAGCCATCCTTCCGGACATCTCTGGTTTCCTGAGGACATTCTTAATTGGAAAATTAGTTCTAACAATAATAACATGGGTTTCAAAATAATGTCTTAGTTTAGTAGATGCCATAATTAGTGCAAGAATGAGTTTTTCAAGGTGTGAATACCTGGATTCAGCATCAAGTAAACTCTTACTTACATAATAGACGGGATATTGTGTACCTTCATGATCCTTAACAAGGACTGCACTTACAACTTTTGAGGATACCGCAAGATATAAGGATAACACATCTCCTTTTTCTGGTTTCATCAATGCTGGAGCTGAGGACATGTATTCTTTGAGGGCTTGTAAAGCATTCTCGTTCTTTTCAGACCATTCGAATTTTTTGTTCTTTCTTAGGATATCATAGAACTCTTTACACCTTTCTGAGGATTTGGATATAAATCTGTTTAGAGCTGCTATCCTGCCTGTTAGCCTTTGCACATCCTTAGCGTTGGCATGGGATTTGATATTCACCAATGCTTTGATTTGTTCTGGACTTGCTTCAATGCCCCTCTGGGTTACCATATATCCTAGGAATTTGCCTGCTTTAACACCGAAGTGGCATTTTGAAGGATTAAGCTTCATGTTATAACTATCAAGGATATCAAATGCTTCCTCCAAATCCCTTAGGTGATCCTCAGCTTTTTTGGATTTTACCACCATATCGTCTATGTACACTTCCATAGTTTGTCCAATTTGATCCTTGAACATCATATGCACCAGCCTTTGATATGTTGCACCTGCATTTCTTAATCCAAATGGCATAGCAATATAACAATATAAACCGGTTGGGGTCATAAAAGCCGTATCCTCTTGGTCAGATGGTTCCATCTGAATTTGTTGGAATCCAGATGATGCATCCATAAAGGTTAACAGTTCATGACCCTTGGGACATGCCTTATTCAAATCAGTGAAATCGACACATACCCTCCACTTTCCATTTTTCTTTTGAACAACAACCACATTGGCAGCCATTTTGGATACTTTACTTCTCTAATCATACCTGCTCGTAGTAATCTTTCTGCCTCTTCCTGGATAATGGCATTTCTTTCTGGTGCAAACTTCCTCCTTTTTTGATGGATTGGTTTAACTGACCTGTCAATGCCAAGTTTATGAGTGATAATATCCTTAGATATAACTGTCATATCCTCATGTTTCCATGCAAAGGTAGATTTTCTTCTTTTGAGGAAGGATACGATGTCTTCTTTCATTTGTCCAAGGATCCCTGATCCGATATAGATTTTGGATTCAGGATCATCAGGATCCAAGAGAATTTCGTCCACATCCTGCTCTCTTGCCTCCAAGACACCCCTTGGAGGATACTTTAATTGCTATTGCTCCCTTGATCTCGAGGCTGGTTTCATTGATGAGGTGTAACAATCCTTAGCCTCCTGCTGATCACTATCGATCTTGATTATTCCCCAAGGGCTAGGGAGCTTCACACATTGATGGTAGGTGGATGGGACTGCCTTCATATCGTGTATCCAGGGTTTTCTTAGTTTCGCCACTAAATCCCATAAGCACGGTGGATCTTGGTGTGATGTCTGATTCAGGAATACCCATTTTCTTCAGAACATCAAGTTGGATAATGTTTACCAAACTTCCTCCGTCAATAAGGATCCTGCGGACAAAATGGTTAGAAATAAAGAGAGTAATAACTAAACTATCATGATGAGGATCCTGGATGTTAATTCTATCATCCTCATCAAAGGTTATGATATTTCCTTCCGAGACACTTGATGTTCGAATAGGTCTTTCTCCATTATCCATTTTAGCTTCCTTTGCATGCCTCCTAGCTGCTGAAAAGGATGTACCACAAATGTCTGATCCTCCGGAAATAAAGTTTATCACTTGTGCATCTGCCGGAGGGGCTGGAGCTTTTTCAGGGATCCTTTCAGGATCCTGAGTCCTTTGCTTTTTTCTTCCCAACAACTCTTTTAAATGCCCCTTGCTCAACAGATATCCAATTTCCTTTCTTAATGCGATGCATTCTTTTGTTAAATGCCCAAAATTCTCGTGGTATGCACACCATTTTGATTTGTCTTTAGCTGCGGCTGGTTTGTCATTTTTTCTAGGCCATCTGGCTTTTTCTCCTAGATTCTGCATTGCAAGGATTAGTTCATGGTTATCAACGGAAAAACAGTATTCAGAAATCGGAGGATAATCCTCATCATCCTCTTCTTGGTCAACAGCATGCACGTTCTGGTTGTCAGTTCTATTGTAGGATTTGAATTTGTTGCTTTTGAAAGAGGATCCTTGCTTTTCTTGTTTTGAGGATCCTACTTGTCTCTCCTGGATCCTCTTGTCATCCTCTAGCCAGATGAATCTGAGTGCCCGAGTCCTTACTTCGTCTAGGTTCCTGCATGGTGTCATAACAAGATCATCATAGAATAATGAATCCTTAAGCAATCCCATTTTGAAAGCCTCAACAGCTGTGGCCACATCCAAGTTGGGAATGTCCAAGGATTCTTTTCTAAATTTGGTTATATAATCCCTTAATGATTCATTATGACCCTGAGTTATCCTATATAAATCACTAGTCAATCGTTCAAATTTTCTGCTACAAGAAAATTGATTATTGAATAAGTTAACTAAATTAGCGAACGAAGTAATAGAGTAAGGGGGAAGACTTAGCAGCCATTTAAGAGCTGATCCTGTAAGAGTGGATCCAAATCCCTTGCATAGGCATGCTTCCTTTAACCTTTCTGGAAGTGGATTGATCTCCATCCTCTCCCTGTATCGTGCTATGTGTTCCTCAGGATCCGTTGTACCATCATACAGCTTCATAGTCGGAATATGGAATCTTTTGGGTATCTCAGCATCACAAATTGGTGGTGCAAAACGAGATACCTTATGGCTTCCATCTGCAATCTCCGGGATAGGTTTGACTACCCCTGGAACACTTGAAATCATATCCTTCAGTTTCTGCAGTTCTCTGGCCATAGCATGGTTGATACCTGTATCCTGCATGAATCCATGGTTAGTGGTAAGAGAATTATTAAAAGTGTTACCTCCCATCGGGTTCAAGTTAGGAACATTGGATGTGAATCCGTATTGCTGGGATTCCGGGATAATGGAGGGACCAGTGGAAGCAATGGTCTGCATCGGAATAAAATCTCCTTGATGGACATCTGAACTTCCTGTCTGCAAACTCTTCGAGGATCCTGGTATCTGGAGGGATCCTTGAAACTGGGATGATCCTGGAATAAAGGAGGATCCTTGAAATTGCTGCGCTCCTGAGTAGGCTCCTGAATTCATGAAGGATCCCATATACTGAGTATAGGATCCTACCGGCTGGAAATGTGATCCTGATGCCTGAGTCACTGTTGATGAGCCGAAATGTACTCCTCTTGATCCACCCATATGCTGAATGTCTGGAATCTCTGATGGCAGAGAAGTAATCATCGGAGTATCAAAATTCAAAGATTTGGGCATTAGTGGGGAACGATCCTCTGCCGTTTTCTTTTGTCTTTTGAGATCTCCGATTTCCTTGAGGATCCTGTCATTAGTTTCATCCTGCTGCTGCATACGATCCCTCATCTGCAAAATCAAAGTAAATATATCACTAGTACTGGGAGCAGAAGAAGTTAAAGCAGAAGAAGATGAAGGTTTAGAGAAAATAGGAGTTGGTCTCTTCTCAGCATTTTTCTGAGATCCAGCTAGTGGTGGCGGCAAAGGTGGAGTGCCCTGAGATGAGTTGACTGCAGACATCGCTGTGGAGGTATTCTTCAACGATGAAGCCATGCAACGCTCCGGAATGATCACTAACAGAAAAACTTTCTTATGAATGAAGCACCAATGGCCCCACGGTGGGCGCCAAACTGTTTTGGTTAAAAATCACACAAGGATTATGCAACCAAACTCTTTGTAAACGGGGAATGATGCTTGGTATGATGAACAAAGATAAGGATCACTTAAATGAAAATTGCACAAGTGACACAAGGATTTATACGAGGAAAAAGCCCTTGATCAATGAATGATCTCCGGCATAAAAAACCTCGGGTAATGGAAACTACCGATCACCAAACTTCAATATAACAAACAATGTTTACAACTTTGGATGGTAACGAGCTAGGTACAAGGATCACTATAGTATCGTATGCTAGAGCGTGTGAGAAATGTGTTGTGTCTTCCGAATGCTGTAGAGTGCCATTTATATAAGCGTGTCTGGTTGTATTTTAGGCAAATCACCTAACTACTAGCTCGTTACCCCTTTAGAAATAGAAGTAAATTTAGCCTAACTAATTGCCCGTAATTTGTGCTAAGTTTCCATATTCTCCACAGCGTCTATTTCCGGAGATGTATGTGCGAGATTTACGTGAAAGATTCCTTAATAACGTTGCCAAGACCAGGTCCAACTCGTAAACCCTGCAAAACAACATTAGATTCAAAGAGAACAATCATTAGTATGAGGATCCTTAGGATGATCCATGATCCTGATCCTGAAGCTCTTCTGAGGATCACTATCTGCCAAAGAAACAAGGATCACTCGTTAGGATATCATGTAAGGATCACAGGTCATTAAAATCCTGCCCTAACACTATTGGCCGACGATGAGGAAAGATGCTGCAGAATATGCTCGAAGATGTGATGCATGTCAAAGGCACAGTAACATATTACATCAACTAGCTGAACCACTATATCCTATAGCTTCCCCTTGGCCATTCATGAAGTGGGGGATGGACATAGTAGGTGTTAGGGCTGGATTTTCATTATAGGTGATCCTTATACGTGATCCTAACCAGTGATCCTTGTTTCTTTGGCAGACAGTGATCCTCAGCAGGACTTCAGGATCAGGATCATGGGACATTATAGTGATCCTCATGCTAACGGCCACTTCCGCTCAATACAATATTGTTTTGCAGGAACATCTAGCAGGATACGCTCTAGGCATCATGATCCAGGGACGCGTCTTCACAATTATGGCAAGAGCTTAATTGAAGATAGACGTTGCACAGGATATGGAAACTAGGCTTGATTTATGGGCGGCTATTTAGGCTAGATTGTATCTCATTTCTAAAGGGGTAATGAGCTGAATATTAGTTTAACTACCTAAAATAGGTCACCTACACTTGTATAAATACCACTCTTCCTCATTTGGAAGAACACACGATATACAACGCAACTCTCACACACTTAGACACCAAAAGCAATAGTGATCCTTGTACTCAGCTCATTATCATCCAAAGTTGTAACCATTTTGTTCTTATATTGTAGTTTGGTGATCGGTAGTTGCCATCACCCGAGGTTTTTTATGCCGGAGATCATATACTGATCAAGGGCTTTTTCCTCGTATAAATCATTGTGTCTTTGCATCTCTATCACGAAAGTGATCCTTTACTTTTATAATTAACCAAGCATCATACCCCAATTACATAAAGTTTGGTTACATTATCCTTGTGTGATTTTTGACCAAAACAGTTTGGCGCCCACCGTGGGGCAATTGGTGCTTCATTCATAAGAAAACCTTTTGTTCGAAATCATCTCAAAGAATTACATGGCTTCATCATTGAAAAACATGTCCACGGCGATGTCTGCAGTCACCTCATCTCAGAACACTCTACCTCCTCCACCGGCAGGATCCCAGAAGAATGCTGAGAAGAGACAAACTCCTACTACTTCTAAATCTCCATCTCCTTCTGCTATGAACTCTTATATTCCCAGTACTAGTGACGTATTTACTTTGATTTTGCAGATGAAGGATCGTATGCAGCGGCAGGATGAAACTAATGAAAGGATCCTCAGGGAAATTGGAGATCTCAAAAGACAGAAGAAAACGGCAGAGGATCATTCTCCATTAATGCCCAAATCCTTGAGCTTTGATACTCCAATGATTACTTCTCAGCCATCAGGAATTCCAGACGTGCAAATCATGGGAGAATCAAGAGGATTGCACCACGGATCGACAGCAATGACTCAGGCATTAGGCTCACACTTCCAGCCGGCAGGATCCTACCCCCAGCATTTAGGATCCTTCATGAATCCGGGAGCCTATCCGGGGGCACAGCAGTTTCAAGGATCCTACTTTGTTCCAGGATCATTCCAGGGCCAAGGATCCTCCTTCGTTCCAGGATCATCCCAGACACCAGGATCCTTCCAGATACCAGGATCCCTAAAAAGTTTGCAAACAGGAAGTCTAGATGTTCATCAAGGGGACTTCATTCCAATGCAGACCATTGCTTCCACTGGTCCCTCCGTTTTTCCAGAATCCCAGCAATATGGGTTCCCTAACTTGAACCCAATGGGAGGTAACACTTTAAATAATTATCCTACCACTAACCATGGATTCATGCAGGATACAGGTACCAATCATGCTATGGCCAGGGAGTTGCAGAGGCTAAAAGATATGATTTCAAGTGTTCCAGGGGTAGTCAAGCCTATCCCAGAGATTGCAGATGGAAGCCACAAGGTATCTCGCTTTGCACCACCAATTTGTGATGCAGAGGTACCCAAAAGATTCCATGTCCCTATCATGAAGCTGTATGATGGCACAACGGATCCAGAGGAGCATATAGCACAATACAGGGAGAGGATGGAGATCAATCCTATCCCAGAAAAGTTGAAGGAAGCATGCCTATGTAAAGGATTTGGATCCACTCTTACTGGATCAGCTCTTAAGTGGCTGCTAAGTCTTCCCCCCTACTCTATTACTTCATTTGCTAATTTAGTTAATTTATTCAATAACCAATTCTCTTGTAGCAGAAAATTTGAAAAATTAACTAGTGATTTGTACAGGATAACTCAAAATCATAATGAATCATTAAGGGATTATATAACTAAATTTAGTAAAGAATCCTTGGACATTCCCAACTTGGATATGGCTACGGCTGTTGAAGCCTTCAAAATGGGACTGCTCAAGGATTCATTGTTCTATGATGATCTTGTTATGACACCATGCAGGAACCTAGATGAAGTAAGAACTCGAGCACTCAGGTTCATCCGGCTAGAGGATGACAAGAGGATCCAGGAGAGACAAGTAGGATCCTCAAAACAGGAGAAGCAAGGATCCTCCTTCAAGAACAACAAATTCAAATCCTACCATAGAAATGAGAACAAGAATGTGCATGCTATTGACCAAGAAGAGGATGATGAAGATTATCCTCCAATCTCAGAATATTGCTTTTCCGTTGATAATCATGAACTGATCCTTGCAATGCAGAATCTAGGAGAAAAAGCTAGATGGCCCAGGAAGAATGATAAACCATCCGGGACTAAAGACAAGCCAAAATGGTGTGCATACCATGAGGATTTCGGGCATCTAACTGAAGAATGCATAGCTTTAAGGAAAGAGATTGGATATCTGTTAAGCAAGGGGCACCTAAAAGAATTATTGGGAAGAAAAAAGCAAAGGACTCAGGATCCTGAAAGGATCCTCGAAAAAGCTCCAGCACCTCCGGCAAATGCACAAGTGATCAACTTTATATCCGGAGGATCAGACATCTGTGGTACATCCTTCTCGGCGGCTAAAAGACATGCAAAAGAATCAAAAATGGATAATGGTGAAAGGCCTATTAGAACATCAAGTGTCTCAGAAGGGAAGATGATAACATTTGATGAGGATGATCGCATTAACATTCAGGATCCTCACCATGATAGTTTAGTTATCACTCTCTTTATCTCTAACAATTTTGTCCGCAGGATCCTTATTGATGGAGGGAGCTCAGTGAACATTATCCAGCTTGACGTCCTGAAGAAGATGGGAATCCCAGAATCAGACATTACACCAAGATCCTCCGTGCTTGTAGGATTCAGTGGGGAAACGAAGAAAACTCTGGGGGACATCAAACTCCCAATCTACGTGGAAGGATTACATAATTACCAAAAATTTTGTGTTATTGACTGTTTATCTTGTTGCAACGTTATCCTTGGCAGACCTTGGATACATGATATGAAAGCAGTCCCATCTACCTACCATCAATGTGTGAAGCTCCCTAGCCCATGGGGAATAATCAAGATCGACAGTGATCAGCAGGAGGCTAAGGATTGTTATACCTCATCTATGAAGCCAACCTCGAAGCCAAGGGAGCAATAGCAATTACAGTATCCTCCAAGGAATGTCTTGGAGGCAAGGGAACAAGATGTGGATGAAATCCTCTTGGATCCTAGTGATCCTGAATTAAAAATCTATATCGGATCAGGGATCCTTGGCAAGATGAAAGAAGACTTAATATCCTTCCTCAAAAGAAGAAAATCTACCTTTGCTTGGAAACATGAAGATATGACAGGTATATCTAAGGATATTATTACTCACAAACTTGGCATTGACAGGTCTATCAAACCAATCCATCAAAAAAGGAGGAAGTTTGCACCAGAAAGGAATGCCATTATCCAAGAAGAAGTAGAGAGACTACTTCGAGCAGGTATGATCAGAGAGGTAAAATATCCAAAATGGTTAGCCAATGTGGTCGTTGTCCAAAAGAAAAATGGAAAGTGGAGGGTATGTGTCGATTTCACTGATTTGAATAAGGCATGTCCCAAGGATCCTTTCCCATTACCCCACATTGACTCCATGGTGGATGCAACAGCGGGGCATGAACTGTTGACCTTTATGGATGCATCATCTGGATTCCAACAAATTCAGATGGAACCATCTGACCAAGAGGATACAACCTTTATGACCCCAACCGGTTTATATTGTTATATTGCCATGCCTTTTGGACTAAGAAATGCAGGTGCAACATATCAAAGGCTGGTAAATATGATGTTCAAAGATCAAATTGGAAAAACTATGGAGGTGTACATAGATGATATGGTGGTCAAATCAAAGAAAGCTGAGGATCACCTAAGGGATTTGGAAGAAGCATTCGATATCCTAGATAATTACAACATGAAACTTAATCCTTCAAAATGCCATTTTGGTGTTAAGGCAGGAAAGTTCCTAGGATACATGGTAACTCAGAGGGGCATTGAAGCAAGCCCGGAACAAGTCAAAGCATTAGTAAATATCAAATCTCCTGCCAATGCCAAGGATGTTCAAAGACTGACAGGTAGGATAGCAGCTTTGAACAGGTTCATATCGAAATCCTCAGAAAAATGCAAAGAATTCTACGATATCCTAAGGAAGAATAAGAAGTTTGAATGGACTGAGAAGCATGAGAACGCTTTACAAGCCCTTAAAGAATATATGTCCTCAGCACCAGCATTAGCAAAACCGGAAAAAGGAGATGTGTTATCCTTATATTTGGCGGTATCCTCAACCGCTGTAAGTGCTGTCCTTGTGAAGGATCACGAAGATACACAATATCCTATCTACTATGTAAGTAAGAGTTTACTTGATGCCGAATCCAGGTACTCACACATCGAAAAACTCATTCTTGCATTAATCATGGCATCCACTAAGTTAAGGCATTATTTTGAAACCCATACTATTGTTGTTAAAACTAATTTTCCAATTAAGAATGTCCTCAGGAAACCGGAGATGTCAGGGAGAATGGCTAAGTGGGCAGTGAAGCTTAGTGCCCATGATATAAGATATGAACCAAGAACAGCCATTAAATCACAAGCCTTAGCCGACTTTGTGGCTGATTTCAGTAGTGATCTACAAAAAGAAGCAGAATTGGAGGTCCAGCAGCTGGATGAAACCAAGGATCCTTGGATATTACACACTGACGGATCCTCAAATGTCAAGGGCACAGGGCTCGGGATCCTACTAAAATCGCCACAGGGGGACATAATACCCCACTCCATAGCCTGTGAGTTCCAAGCAACTAACAATGAGGCTGAGTATGAAGCCTTGATTGCTGGCTTGCAAATTGCTAAGGATATGGGGGTAAAATATCTTAAAGTATATGTAGACTCATTATTAATCACCAATCACTTTAATGGATCCTATGCTGTTAAAGGTAAAAAACTAACCAAATATTTAGAGATAGTCAAAGAATTGGCACTCTCTTTTGTTTCTTTTAGCTTAACACAGGTACCAAGGGAGGATAACACGGAAGCTGATGCATTGGCCAACTTAGGATCATCCTTAAAAATTCCAGCAGACATAAGTATCCCTATCATCCATATCCTGGCTCCTGCTATTAAAAATCAAGTGGCCATGGAAATAGAAGAGGATACTGCAATAATCCCTAGTGAAGAAGCTCAATCTTATTCAGGATCATGGGTCTCACCAATCATGAGATACTTGCAACACGGGGAGATCCCAATGGAAGAAAATCCTAGAGCTTTCAGGATTAAGGTATCTCAATTCACAATTTTGAATAACGTATTATATAAGCGATCTCTTGCAGGACCATATTTGAGATGTATTGAGGATCCTGAAATTGAAGAAGTATTGAAAGATTTCCACGAAGGAGATTGTGGAAACCACACTGGGGGCAGAGCATTGTTCTCAAGGATCCTTAGAACAGGATACTACTGGCCAACCATGAAAAGGGATGCTATAGAGTATGCTAAGAAGTGTGATCCTTGCCAAAGACATAGCAATATCCTCCATCAGCCAGCTGAATTTTTACACCCAATACCATCCTCTTGGCCATTCATGAGATGGGGAATGGATATAGTTGGCAAGCTTCCTAAAGCACCTGGTGGAAAAGTATTTATGCTTGCCATGACTGACTATTTTTCCAAATGGATAGAAGCTGAAGCCTTCGCTCAAGTCAGGGAAAAGGAAGTCATATCCTTCATTAAGAGAAACATTATAACTAGATTTGGCATTCCCTCTGAAATTCTATGTGATAATGGTTCCCAATTCATTGGAAGCAGAACCACTAACTTTTGTGACAGTTGGGGAATCAAGATGATCACATCAACACCAGTTCACCCACAAGCCAATGGTCAAGCAGAATCATCCAACAAGATCATCATCAACAATCTGAAGAAGAAACTAGGATCCAAGAAGGGGAAATGGGCAGAGGAGTTACCTTATGTGCTATGGGCTGATAGAACAACTCCCAAGAATGCCACTGGTCAAACACCTTTCTCTTTAGTATTTGGGGCAGAAGCAGTGATCCCAACAGAAATGGTGATCCCGACTGCTAGAACAAGTACCCGTGATCCTGAAGAAAATGCTACAATTCTAGCTCAGGATTTGGACACTATTGAAGAAATCAGAGATCTAGCTAGGATAAGGATGGCAAGCTACCAACAAAGAATGGCTGGTGCCTACAACAAAAATGTCAGATTAAGGAAATTCCAAGTCGGAGATATGGTGTTGAGAAAAGCATTTCAAAATACTATCAATCCTGCTGACGGGAAGTTAGCACCAAAATGGGAAGGCCCCTACTTGATTGAAGCTGAAGCAGGAAAAGGGGCATACAGGTTGCTAACCATGGAAGGAAACTTGTTGCCAAGAGCCTGGAATGCTGTTCACTTAAAGAAATATTTCATGTGAACATGATCCTCCATGCATGTGATCCTTACATTGAAGTATCCTTAAAGGATCCCGGAGATATCAGTGATCCTTACTCTGGTAATGTCCTTATCTTAAAACATTTACATTTCCTTACTTTTTACCAAAGGATAAGGATCCTGTATCCTTCATCCTCTTCTCACGAACCATTTGAGTTATGATAGTTCAGGTATCTTCAGCATATCGTCAAAGATCTTCAAAAGCAATGCAGATCCTTGGGCTTGTCCCCAGTTATCCTTGGGATTGTCCCCAGTTTCCGCCAGCAGCGCACGATGATCCTGATATAGTTCACGTCTTTGGGACCAGTACCCACTTCCGGGGCTGACAACCTCATCGTACTGGCTATACCCAGGATCCTCCGTATAATGGTAGACGTACCATACATCCGTTCCTAAGGTTTCTAACGTTTTCACGTTAGCTAAGGTTTTGACATTTTCATGTCACTAAGCTTGGATAGTCGCCAGTAAGGGCCATACTCCAGTTTACATACGATCCTTTGGGCTTGTCCCCAGTTATCCTTTGGGCTTGTCCCCAGTTATCCTTTGGGCTTGTCCCCAGTGATCCTCCGGGATCATTCTCAGTTATCCTTTGGGCATGTCCCCAGTTACTAATCTATTTCTTACATTGGCTTAGTCTCAAATTGTGCTTCGTTTCTCAGGATTGTCAAAGTTAAAACACATAAGGATCCTTAATCCTTATTATCTAGTAAAATCTTATCTACGACTGTCTCGGTTGAAGGTTAGGATCCTAACTTGGATCCTCAGGTATGATCCTTGACTATTTTGATTATACTCATTATCCTAACTAACCCTTATACTTTGACAACCAAACCTATGATCCTTGAACTAAAATACTTTGAATATTTTCAATATCAGGATATTTGATCTAGGATCATATCCTAAATTTATTAAATATATTTTCAACTCTTGCCACTTTAACAAATATACTACAAAAACAGCTAAGAAACAAGAAGATAAGGATAACAACACGAGATAAGCCAGAAAAGTTAAAGTTATATTATTAAACAAAAGGATCATTAACCCTTTCAAGAAAGTTGTCAAAATTGCCAACCCACATTTCTACCAGCAAAACGTGGCCCGTCCACATGGGTTGGCAAAGGGTGTCCATTGTCTATGCGGTTTTAGCATTATGCAGGAAATTAAAAGCGGCAGGATCACAAAGGCTTCATCCCCCAAACAGAGGATCCCTCCACCTTTTGTAATCCTACCTATTGTTCAAAGGATCCAGGATCCTTAACCCTAAGAAACTATTGTTCAGAGATTACAGACCATAATTGTTTCAAACCATCAACAACCACAAAAAACTATTACCAAACCTAAAAAATTGGGCTCCGGCCTAGTCAACAATATCCATCATCGCCCAATCATGCAGCCTACTCCTTCGCTGCTCCATCACCACCAGCCTCTCCACCCTGATCCTTTTCAGCATCACCGCTTTCCAGCATGGGAATATCCTCAGCCTCATCCTCGTCCTCCAGGTCCGCCAGCCTTGCCTTCCAACCTTCAACGTCCCACGAGCTTTTGTCAAAGGTAGGATCCTAAGCCTCCTCAGCCATCTGAAGTTGTATCTTGTACATAGCAATTGCCGCGGAGACCTTGGCATCTTGGGTGATCTCCTGCTTCTCGTTATCCATATCGATCAACCTCTGAGCAGCCTCATCCTTCGTGGCCCGGAGTTCCTTCTCAAGATCCGCTATCTTGAGATCCTTAAGCACGCCCATTTGTTGAAGGTCGGCAATCTGGCTCTCTTGATCCTCAACATGGCCAAGATAGGTCTCGATCTCGGCAAGTTTCTGTAAAGAGGGAAATAAGGTAAGTTCAGAACCGGATGATCCTCAAAGGAACAGGATACACAAACAGGATATTCGGAACGGATAACCAACAGGGGCAGTGATCCTTACCTCATTCACATAGTCAAGGAATTGCTGACGGAGGAGGGGAAAACCTTGGAGATCTTCAGAGGTTTTCCTCTTTTTTCCCTTGCCCCGAATAGGTGCCTTGGGGGCTGAAACTGAAGGACTGGCAGCAGGAGCCTTCTTCCTCGAGGACTTTACGGTGGTGAGATCATCTATTCCAAATTTAGAAGCAGATTTGACAGACCTGGCAGACTTTCCAGCACCTACACAATCAAAAAACAAGATAAGTTGCTTTATTAATCAGACAATCCTACATATAATTTATTTTCTATAAGGATACTTACTTGACATAGTGGCAGATGCAGAGGATACTTCTTGAGAATCTTGGACGGTGACTTGGAAACTTCTGACATCAGGATTAAGCTTTTTAAAAGCTAGGACTCTCTCTTTTGCAGCAGGGCTTAATTTCAGATGAGCAATGGATATAGCTGCACAAGAGATAAAAAGAGATATTAGTGATCCTCATTATATGAGACAGGGCTGATAGTGATCCTTCGAGGATCCTCTATCCTACCATGAGTGGCCCATTCCTTGGGCAGATCCTTCCCATCTGGGATGGAATCCCTCCTAACAAAGAAAAAGCGACGCTTCCAGTTTGTATCGTTCTTAGTGACCTTGAAGACAGGGTGATCCTCCCCGGCTTTCCGTTTCAACAAATACCGGTGAGAACCAAAGGTGGTGAGATCGTAAAACTCAGCTAACTCCGCCATCCCCAGATCAATCCCTTCCTGCTCGATGATCCTCTCGAAGGTATACAGAACCCTCCAGATCATCGGCATAGCTTGGATATATGAGATGCCGGTTAAGGAAAAGAAAGATTGGGTGAACAATGGAAAAGGATATGAATACCCTATGATGAATGGAGTAGCAGGAAAAGCCACCCAGGTATTCGAAACAGAGTCACTCAGAGCGGTAGGTGTGAAGGACTTGAAAACAGTATTCGCCGGAAAGCAATGACGAATTCTGTCTATGTGAACATCAGTAAAGCAACACCTCTCCGTAGGAGAATCCTTGATAATCCCCTGGCTTTTTAAGGGACTATCCTTCTTAGAATCCTTGTGTGGAGAATTCCGGAGCAACATGTTTGTGACGAGGCGGAAACAGAGTAGAAGCAGAAAACAGAGCAAAGAGAAAAGAAAGAGAGAAAGAGAAGAATACCTGATCAATCTTCGGTGCAGAATATAAAGGGAGTGTATCTTGAATTTAAATACAAACTGATCCTCACCCTATCTCCTATTTATAATCATGATCTGCAGGGATTGTCACATCTATGACGTAATGATCGCAACGGCTAGTCCGGGTGTAACGGCTAGTTTCTTGGAGTTGCCCGTTAGAGATAAGATCGAAACAAAACATAACTCGTCTATTTACAATTAACTCCTTATATTTTGGGGGCAATTGTTAGGGCTGGATTTTCATTATAGGTGATCCTTATACGTGATCCTAACCAGTGATCCTTGTTTCTTTGGCAGACAGTGATCCTCAGCAGGACTTCAGGATCAGGATCATGGGACATTATAGTGATCCTCATGCTAACGGCCACTTCCGCTCAATACAATATTGTTTTGCAGGAACATCTAGCAGGATACGCTCTAGGCATCATGATCCAGGGACGCGTCTTCACAATTATGGCAAGAGCTTAATTGAAGATAGACGTTGCACAGGATATGGAAACTAGGCTTGATTTATGGGCGGCTATTTAGGCTAGATTGTATCTCATTTCTAAAGGGGTAATGAGCTGAATATTAGTTTAACTACCTAAAATAGGTCACCTACACTTGTATAAATACCACTCTTCCTCATTTGGAAGAACACACGATATACAACGCAACTCTCACACACTTAGACACCAAAAGCAATAGTGATCCTTGTACTCAGCTCATTATCATCCAAAGTTGTAACCATTTTGTTCTTATATTGTAGTTTGGTGATCGGTAGTTGCCATCACCCGAGGTTTTTTATGCCGGAGATCGTATACTGATCAAGGGCTTTTTCCTCGTATAAATCATTGTGTCTTTGCATCTCTATCACGAAAGTGATCCTTTACTTTTATAATTAACCAAGCATCATACCCCAATTACATAAAGTTTGGTTACATTATCCTTGTGTGATTTTTGACCAAAACAGTAGGGAAGCTGCCGAAAGCTCCAGGAGGAAAAGTCTTTATCCTGGCAATGACTAACTATTTTTCTAAATGGGTTGAAGCTGAAGCATTTGTTCAAGTTAGGGACCAAGAAGTAGTATCCTTCATAAAAAGAAATATCCTGACCAGGTTTGGAGTACCAGCGGAGATAATTTGTGACAATGGTTCTCAGTTTATATTTATGAGGACTACTGACTTTTGCAAGAGTTGGGGAATCAAAATGATCACATCTACTCCAGTACATCCTCAAGCAAATGGACAAGCAGAATCTTCGAACAAGATAATTGTCAGCAACCTGAAGAAGAGACTAGGAGCTAAGAAAGGAAGATGGGCAGAAGAACTACCCTTTGTTTTGTGGGCTGATAGAACAACAATAAAGAGTGCAAATGGCCAAACTCCATTCTCCTTAGTATTTGGAGCAGAAGCAGTGATCCCAACAGAAATGGTGATACCTACAGCAAGATCTCATCTCTGGGATCCTGAGCAGAATCCTGAAGCTTTGTGCCAGGAATTGGATACTGTGGATGAAGCAAGGATGGCAGCATATCAACAGAGGATATCCAGAGCATATAATAAGAATATAAGGACTAGAAGGTTTTAAGTTAGGGATTGGGTGATAAGAAAGGCTCTTCAGTATACTACTAACCCTGCCGATGGAAAGTTGGCTCCAAAGTGGGAAGGACCATATGAGGTTGAATCAGAATCAGGGAAAGGAGCATACCGACTCAAGAGCATGGAGGGGGATGTGCTACCAAGATCCTGGAATGCTATACACTTAAAGCTCTATTTCAAGTGAGTTTAGAATTTAATTTCTAACTTAGGATGGTATGAATTCTATCTCTTTTAATATGTTTGATATTATTTATTCTTTTAAACCCAATACTGACCTAAGCATTGGAGGGGTGTTAGCCAGGCTAACACCCACCTTAGTTTACGGTTATTTTGCAGAATATGCTTCAGGATATCGCTCCAGGATATACACTCAGGATAATTCGAAAGAATAGAGGATTGGCCCCCTCTCTCACGATTAAGGGATCCTAATCCCTTCACAGGTTTAAAGGCATTCACCTTTCTTACAAATTTGTTTTAAACACCCCGCCTGGAGCGCAAGCCATCCAGGGATAGTTCAAGGTAGCGGGACCAGTTCATGTAAAAGTGACTGACAATTTCGTTATTGTTGGCTATATCCTGGATCCTCAAGGTATATGAGGATTGATCACCCTCTCTCACGAAAGGGTATTTTCATACTCTCTAAGGTTTAAAGGTTTTCACCTTTCTAAGTCTTGGAGTTTATACACTCCCGCCTGTAGTGCATGAAAATAAGGGTTTATCCCCAGGATATTAAGGGTTTATCCCCAAGAAGTTCAGGCTTTATCCACAGAAAAACTAAAGTATGACTATGTTTGCATTCCTAAGTCTTCAAAAATGCTGAACACAGGGGACATACACCATACAATTCAAAGGATGGGTTCAAGTTTCTAAATGTGCACTTGGGACATTCCTAAGATGGAAGATTGGAATCGACCCTCTAAGAGTCTTTGGTATGATCTCTCCTTTTTATTTTATTTAACTTATGTTTTCTAAGTTATGTGGCAGTAACCTGACCAGGATATCTCTCAGGATACTCTCAGCATATGTTCTGAAAATGTTCCCAAGAATGTTCAAAGAAAACTATTTCAGAATAAAATTTATGCACTAAAAATGTAACAACAAAGATAGGGTCAAAAGAAAGTTATATTATTAACGTGTCAAATGTTTGTGCTTTTGGTTTCATGTCAAACTGAGATCCATCCACCGAAAGCACAATGAGTTCCTAGTTATATTTACATAACAGTTGAAGTTTTCATGTCAAACCGAGACCCATCCACCTCCAACTGTTATATTGTTCAAAAACCATGCAGGAAATATAAATTGTTCAAGCACAGGAAAAGTAAAATGCAGGGAAAGTAAATTGTTTTAGGGCTACAAACCAACATTCAAATTTAAAAAAGTGGGCTCCGGCCTAGGCATCAACATCCATCATTGCCCACTTGAATGCCCTCACACAACGACATCTTCACCAGCCTTCTCCGTCTTCTTAGCCTCGGCATCCTGACCAGCATCCTCTCCAGCGTCCTCACCAGCATCCGTCCCAGCATCCTTCTTTTCTCCAGCCTTGTCCACCACCTCTGCTGACTTAGAGGATTCACCAGCCCCAGTAGGATACGGCACAGCTTTGCCTCCAAGCTCCTTCAGCTTTGCTACCCAGGAATTAACTGGCCAGGATGGGCACTCCAAACCTGTCTCCTTGGCCTCATAAGCCATCTTGATGCGAGCTTCTTGCAGGGAGAAAACAGCTGAATTTTTTATCCCTTCCCAGAAGGAGACCATGGCCTGTTCATGCTCCACTTGGACGACTGCCAGCTTTATTTCAGCATCCTGAGTGACCTTCTTCAACTTATTCTCATAGTGCCGGCTCTTGGCTTCAGCAATGGTGCCCTGATCAGCAACACTGGTCTCGAGCTGCTTGATCCTGGCTTCTTGAAATTTGGCTGTGCTGCAGGCATCAGTGTAGAGATGGAGTAGATGCTGGAGACCCTGCAAGTCGAAATTCAGGTATAAGTTAAAAACTGGCTAACCAGGATATTCTGTCAGGATATATATGCAGGATATGGTACCAGGATATTACCATGTTAAGGAAGGACGTCATTGGCTCTAAGGAGTTAGTAAAGCTGAGTTCTTCATAAGAGAACCCTTCAGAGCCTGGAGTGCTGGCCTCGGAACCTTTCCTCTTCTTGGCAGTGGAGGCGCAAGTTCTCGGGTTGGGCTTAGGAGCCGGGAGTGGTTTGGAACTGGTAGTGGCAGGAGTTTCCTTCTTGACGTTGACTGGAGTGGGGTAACTATCAAGCTCTTCAAGGTCTAAGAGGATTGGAACTTTGCTAGAGTCTGCATACAGGGAGTAAAACTCTTTCCTAAACATATCAAATAAAAACATGTATGCAGGATATTGTGCAGGATCCTTATCAGACATGTTTGAACTGGAGAGTGGACTTGGAGATGGTGGAAACGGATTGAAACTTCTTTCAGCTTCTGGGAGGAGTCTGATGGCCTCGATTCTCTTCTGTGAGTCGGCTACTCGGCTGTGTGCAAGAAAATAAAAAATTTAGTGCAAGATATGAAACAACAGGATCATCCTAACACCCTAAATCCTACCCTTTCTCAACCACTGCATCGGATAATCCGTTCCACCAGGGATTGAGTCTCTTTTTACAAAGAAAAATTTGGATTTCCATTCCTCCTCATTCCTGGTGGCATGGAGTATCAGTGGATCGCCGGAGGTAGAGTAGAACAAGAATCGGCAAGAACCAAGGCATCTAAGCCGATATGCTAAGGGAAGGTCATGAATAGAAATATGGGGGATATGGTTGTTCTTGATTTGATCAAGAACAAGCAGGACTCGCCAAAGCATCGGCATTGTTTGACTGAAACAGATTTTTGTGTTGTTAAAGAACTCGGTGATGAAATCAGGAAACGGAAATTGCAACCCTAAGGTAAAGGGAAAAGCATTAAAACACAACCACTCATTGGAAACCATGTCTGATCGGATTTCCCGATCAAACGGCCGGAACACCGTCCCTTTCGAAAAGATGCTAGAGGTTTTAAGAGCCGACAAGTGAGCGCTATCAAAGGAGCATATTTCTTCTCCGGATCTTGGAGAATATTCTGGTGGATAAATGAAGGAGCGGAGTCACCAGAGCTAGATCTGGTTTACCTCGCCATATGGTTACCGGAATATTGGGATAACTAATGAGAAAGAAGATGGAAGTGAGAGAGAAGATTTTACCTTTTTCTCTTCGGTGAGGGTTAAATGAGGATGAGGATGAGAAGTTATAGGGAAGTAATGAGTAATTATAGGCTGCATGGTTACAAGTAGTCACATCAAGGTCTTATCTCTTAATTGCCTCGTTTACCGTGAAAAAATGTAACCGTTAGGACTCAGGATCCTTAACGGTAACATTTTTGAGACAATTGTTATGGGTGAAATTCTGAGCCCATATCCTGGATAATATCTTAAATTATATCTTGATTATATGATAAATGTTCATGCCTGGGATGCTGACTCAGGATATTGGTAACATCCTGACATGGTATCCTGAGGATCACTAACGGATTATGTGAAGGAGTACGAGTCCAAGCTTGCAACGTTCATGAAGACCTTTTCCCCTGAAGACTCGGTCCAAGTTGTTCGAAGAAAGACGTTGAAGGCGCTTTACTTGGTCTCCAACGTTAACTAAAGAATATTCGATGGCATCCCCCATTTATAGGAGATTTTGTTTTCATTTCTTAGCTATAAATAGACGGATATATCAGATCGAATAAGACACAACATTCACTGCTCTCAAACACTTCTACTCTCTCGCAACTCTCACTTTCTGAAAAAAGCATTGTAACACTTAGCGATCTGATCAATATCCTGCACTGTATCCTGACATTTGAAGTAATAAGAAGAACAAGGCAGCTGCGATTGTCAGCTCCCGAGGTTTTGTGCCGACGATCTAGATTGATCAAGGGCTTTTCTCCTGAGCTATATCCTAAAACTATTTTTGCAAACAACCAATTCAGCATATTTACAACACACATTCTTAGCACACTACCTCACTTAACTAATTTGATCACTAAATTGCTTAGGTATTTTTTTGACCAAAACAACTATGTCTTACCGCCGGAGGCCTGGTACAAAATCTGCTAGGTTTGAGCCTTCTTATGCTGTTATACACATGTTAATGCATTAGCTACACATTAATTGATCTGTTCCTTGTTGCCTCATACCAGTTTACAAATACATACAAACATACTTACAAATGTTTTCAAGGATGATTCGTGCACACATACAAATCACATGAACTCGCTCAACTTTTGTTGATGTTTCTCAAACTACATGTATTTCAGGGAATTAGAAGTGGATCTGGCGGGCGTTTGGATGTTTCAAGTTATGTTAAGAATAAAGGATGCCATCCAGTGTCTTAGGATTTGGTTAGTGTGTCTTATCCTGGACGAGACACATCTTCCAAAGCCTGGTTTTATTTAAAGCCTTTTGTCGAGTCCTTATGGAACTCTAAAACTATTTGCATGGTTTGTAATTCGAATTTGAAGTCTCTGATTTAAGACAATGTTATCATGTTTTTAAACTTACTTAATGGATGATCATCTTTGGTTTTATCATATAGTTGTTGTTATGATTGAATGCAATGGTATTAAGCAAGTCACACATAATCACGCTTCCGCAAAAGTCGGGTGTGACAGTTTGGTATCAGAGCTTCGATTGTAGCGAACTAGGATTCCTTCTCAAGTCTAGACTATAATCATTAGGGCTCTCACAAAAATATTTTTACAACATGTTTTCATTGCATATATGAAATGCCTAGATCCAGGGGAACAAATAATTTTTACAAACAGACATGAAACATGATAGTAAGGTTGCATAAGTGGTTTAGTCTGGGAGACTAGGTGGCTTAGTCTGGGAGATTAGGTGGTTTAGTCTGGGAGACTAGGAAGGATACATGATTTCATTGACTTTGCTTGCATACTTAACGTTGGTAGTTAATATATGTGCATATGTTGTGATTATTCTGTTACAGACACTATGTCTTCATCCGAGAGCGGATTGTCCGATACTGATGACCCTATGGCTATTGTCTCCGATGATGAGATTGCCCCGGAGCTAGAGATCTTTACATCCAATACTGAGAGCGACGCAGATTTGCTATCAGACGACGACGACGACGACTTCCAACCATTCGCGTTGCCTGACTTTGGAGATGACTTACCGCTTGCTGATGGCATTCTAGACGAGGATCCTTTTGTTGTTCCCACCCCAGTCCATGATCATCTTATCATCGATCATCCCCATGGTGAGCATATTGGGGAATCGATCCTCGCTCCTGTGGTCATCCCTCCTGAGGATTGGCCTTTTGACGACTTGATTGATGTTGACGTTGATTTGTTTATTGATGGTCCTCCTGATGATGCCCTTGGTGATGGAGAGCTAGATGAGGACGTTGTTGCTAGTCCACTCCCTGAGATCCTTGTTATTGAGATTTCCTCTGACTCTAGATTACACTTTGTCTCAGATTCCTTTGAGTCTGTGACATCTTCCGCCTTACGGGCAGTTGGATTGCGACGTTATGCCACTGATTCTGACGATGATATGACCATGTCAGTAGCACCATCCCCTCCACACGAGCTTAAGCCTGGTCTTGAGCCAGATTTTGTTCCTGTTGATCAGCCTGATGCTGCACCTGCTGATCTTGAGCCTTTACCTGATCATGACCCTATTCCTTTTGGCATACCTAATATTGCACCCCTCATACTGTTGGTGCACCTACGTCTGCTGACTACGTCTTCCATCAAGTCTTGAAGATTTAGGAGATCAAACATGACACGGAATCCTAGATTAGATTGTTTGAACAGGGATCGCTTATATGTACAAATCTAGAGTCGCTTTTGTGTCATAGTTGGGTTAGGATCGCCTATGTGGACATGTGCTGGATCGCTTATGTGTCACTGTGTAGGGTCGCTCATTCGGCATGTCGTATGAGCGGACCAGAACCTCTATATATAGGTTTGTAGAGCGATCCACATCATATAGTTAAGGGTGTATTGTTCCGGTACTCTGCCGAAGTGCTGTCTGATCGTGTAATCTTGCAAGAAATCAATACAACAGCAATATTAAAGTGAATACAGCGTCAATTGCATCGAATTATTAGTTTCCGCCTCTTAATTCGGATACGAACTTCTCTGAACGACTCAAACAGGTCGCCAAACGATCCTACAAGTGGTATCAGAGCTCAGGAGGAGGAGTTCTTGCCATTTTAGCTGCTATTCTTCTGATTTTCTACACTTTCTTCACTATTTCAAAATTTTTCACGGTAAAACAAGCTCAAAATCACACAGTGCACTCGGAATCATGAATTAACAAATCCTTGAAGTTTTCAGATCTAAAATCGAAGTAGAAACCAAGATTTTAGGTGATTTGTTCATTCAGGATCGCTCAAAAGGTGACATCAGCATCTGAACCACTCCAAATTACGTGTCTGGACCGCTCCAAATATCAATTTTGACTTCTGGATCGCTCGAAATTTTGGTTATGGACCGCTCATCAGTACACTTTTGAACCGCTTTTAGTGACATAACTTGGACCGCTCATACTTTAGTCCGCTCGTACGAACGAATTTTGGACCGCTCGAATATACATCGTGCTTGGATCGCTCCAAAATCAAAAGGTTGAACCGCTCGAACGGACCTTGTCTGAACCGCTCGAACATATACTGTCTGGATCACTCATTCAGATTGCTGTTGGACCGCTCGAACTAACTTTTGTGAATCGCTCGAACTAACCTTTGTAGACCGCTCATTTAGATTGTTGTTGTGCATTTGTGAACAATTTGTGAACAATGGATACGGAATTTTATAACGCATTTGCTACCCCAGCCTCAATTACTCAAAGTGCCTTGATTGAAAATGAAACCAGAACGTCTCAGAAACCACGGAAACTCATGGATATTGATGATTACAATGTGTGGTCGGAACGATTCGGAAATTGGGTTGAAGCCTATCATCTTGATGCGTGGGAACACAACGAGGAACCATATGTTAAACTCACAAAGGATAATATTGTGAATGGTACTCCACTAACACTTAGAGAAATGAGTACTGCAGATAAAAAGAAATATAGAGATGAGAAATTGATGGTGAGTCTACTTCTGCAAGCGATAAAAGAAGATATTTTGATACTGCTTCAACATGATGGAACTGCATATTCGATTTGGACAGAGTTGGAAGCAAAGTTTACAGGAAGTGATGATATGTTAAAGAACAAAATGTCTCTCATGAAGAAGGACTTTGATTTGTTTCGGGGATTGAAAAATGAAACCACCAAACAAATTATTGATAGATATTGTAACTTGGTGAGAAATATGACAAAGTTAGGTGTTAAGAAAGATACTGATGAATTAATTGAAAAACTTGCAGATGCGCTTCCATATGAAATCTGGGGAACATTTTTGATGATGCTGAAGTCCAACAAAGTGGAATATAAAAAGATGAAACTAGGAGACTTCATAAAGCATTTGGAAGCTCAAGAGATGGAGCAGAGAAAGATCGCTAGGATGAAGAACTACGATGGAGAGCAGGATATCAGTCTGTACTACAAGCATGGTGCTACTGATTCAACAAAGTTTTCTCCTAAGATCGAAACTGCTTACAGTGTTAAAGATTCTGCTGAGAAGACGGCATCTCAAGGATTAAGCAACAGCACAAGATTTTCATCTTTTGATCCTAATGTATCTGTAACAAAGAATGGTAGAAAACTTCAGTGTAACATTGTGTTAAGCCTTGAAAATGATCAAGACTACACTGAAGACATTGCAAAAAATCAAATGTCTTTGTTAGGGATGATTTTAGAGTCTTATAGTTGTTTTGTTGCAGGAAAGATCGGAAACCCAATGCTCACGAAAGAGGATTACGATCAAATTGATGCTGAAGAAATGGAATTGATGGATATAAAATGGTGTATGGCGAGTGTGATGAGACGCGCTGAAAAGTTCAAACAAATTACTGGCCGTGATGATTTTCGTGATGCAAACGTTTCAGCTTTAGGTTTTGACAAATCTAAAGTTACATGTTTTCGTTGCAGGGAGAAGGGGCATTTCAAGAGGGAATGCAAAAACCGTGAAGCTACCGGTGCCCAAAATCCTTTCGGAAACAATGATTATCACAAGAAGGCCATCTATCATCAAATCACTCAACCAGCACAGCAGCATCAGGCACAAACGGCTCATGGGAGAGATGTGGTGGATAAAAAGGCATGTGTTGTTAGTCAGGGAAAATATGATAATTTTACCTGGGAAAAGTATCTTCCGAAAGAAAGCAAAGTGTGTTTAGCTAAACAAAATGACGAGAAGTTGGCTGAAGGATTTACTTGGGATGATTTCTGTACAGGTCAAGACTTTATGGCCAAAAATACTTCTCATGCTTTCTTTGCTAATGCTTATGATTTGAAATGTGCAGAAAGATGCAGAAAAGTCATGGAAGCTGCTGAAGAGAGACGAAGAAAGATCATAGAGGAGGCTGAAGAGGAAGAGAGATTGAAGGAAGAAGCAAAAGCTGAGAAATTGAGAAGAGCTCACTTTTTAAATTCAAGCAGGACAGCCAAAGAGGTTCCTGAATTTGAGATTAAAGTGGATGCTGAACCGGTCATGGTCCAAGAAAAGTGCATGAACTGTGATTCGCTGATTAAGCAGAACAATGAGCTGTTGCACAATATTCACAAGTTGAAAGAATCGTATGATACTATGAACAGAGAAATCAACAAATATACAGATTCTGATGGTGAACAAGCTGAAGCTATGAATACTTTGAAGATAGCTTATCTGAGACAGCTTGATACGGCGAACTATAACATAAAGAAATGTGCAGATCTCGAGCTTGAGTTAGCAACACAAAAGATAGAAACTGAGAAAGTTAAGAAATTATTAGACAGTTACTCATGTTCTACTTTTGTTGTTGACAGGATTTATCCAGTTGTGAAAGATTTGAAGACTTTTGAAGAAGTGAAGATATTTGAAGAAGAAAAATCCGTGACAAAAGATGAAGAAAAATTGAAGACTTCTGGTAAGAAACTGAGTGTATCTTATAACAGATGTCCGCCCCCAGTCGAAAATGGATATTCACCTCGAAATCCAAATTCAGAAAGAGTCAATCAAGCGATCAATTTGAAATGGGAGTCTGGGTCGTCGGATAACTTACCAGAAAGTATTGATGTCACATATACGTCATCAGACACTGATGAGTCAAAGTTGATAAAAAGTATGGTCGATCAGGTGTTAGACACAGATGACAATGAGGAATCAAAACCGAAGTCAAAACCCAAGTCAAAGTCTGGGTCCAGTGCGTCAAAGCCAACAGTTAAAAAGGACAAACGGGTTTATGATAAAGAGTTTTTACTTTCGAAATCTAATTTGAATGATGAATCAATCAAAGTGGCATATACTTTGAAAGGTTCTGACAAATTATATTCAGATGAAAGTTTTCCAATAAGAAGTGTCAGATTTGAAATGATTCACAAGGTTTTCAAAATCACAGAAATTAATCTTTCTGAAATAAAAGATTTCAATCTTAATGGAAAACCTAAACAATACACTTCAAGAGATCAACAGAGAATTAACAAGAAAATGGGTTACAATTGTGGTTATAGTTTCCAAAAGAAACCAAACCATGATCGTAATTTTAAAAAGAAAGGTCTTGGTTTTAATCCACAGAAAAACTATAAAAATGAAAAAGTTTATAAACCAAAAACAATGTTTGTTGCAGGAAAAACAACAGAAGCTGACAAAGAGAAATCATTCAGAAATCAGACAAATCAAGAATTCCTTGCTAAGAAGCAAGAGAATATGAAGAAGAAAGAAGACCCGAAGAAGGTTGAAAAGAGATCTTGTTTTCAGTGTAAAGATGTGGGTCATGTTGCGAAAGATTGTCCGAAGACATTTCGACCAAAACAAGAGGTCTCAAGAAAAATGAAAGAAAAAGTTGTTGAAACGACTGAACTGTCAACCCGGAAGTTCACAGGCTTTGAGAATTCAACTTATGAAAAAGGAGAATGTTCAAAGAGTGCTTCCAAAAGAATAGACAATGCCACAAATCAGAAATGGGTTGTAAAAGGTTCAGGTAACAAGTCTGGTGATGAATCTGATTCCATAAAATCAGAGGAGCCACGTGTTGAGAAAAAGATTGAAAAGAAAGTTCAGAAAGTGGACGATGTGAATTTTCCGCCAGTAAGTGCTAAAAATTACAAATCTAAAATCGGAAAAGTTGAAATATCAAATCAGTTTTATTCTGACAAGAAGAAAATTGATGTTGAAAAAACTTTCAATGGAAATGTAAAACGCATCTTTGGAAAATGGTCAGTGGTAAGGCCCAAAGCATTCAGGATTTTTATGCTTCCAAAGGATGGGTTTACAGGTCAGTTGAAAGAAACAATGAAAACGATGAGGTTACACCCAAGGAAGGTCAGGCTTGGGTGGATATATTTTTTCAAGAATGAAAACCTGACTTGCCGGAGATCCCAAGATGGTATTGCGGATCATGAATCGGCATATTTCTAAATCTGTTTGTGAAGTTGCAGGACTTGCCGGAACTCCCAGGTTTGTAAGCGAGGAGTAGGAATCGGCACCTTGAGAATTTAACCAAAAGATGGTAATTGGTTGAAAAACAGGTTTGAAGAGCTTGAATTGCTAAACTTACAAGTGATTGTAAGGTTGTGGTTGTTATAAATGGTTCAGAATGAGAACCAGTTGATCTTACAAGTGATTAAATCAAGGTCATTGAGTTGGACTTGATTTAACTATCATTCATGAAATTGGTAAACAATGTGATGATTTTGCCCCATTTTTACAAAAGATAAAAGCAATCAAACTTATTTTCCGGAAAAACCATTTTGATTAAAACAAACTTAAGTGTTTTGAAATCATTATGGGAAAATAGTTTGTTGTGAGGGGGAGTTCTGATTGTTTAAGCCAAACGGATGGAGAATTGAAGTGTTTCGATATCAGTTGTCATGTTCTGTACAGTTTGTTTTCAATTTTCTTTAGATGTATTTGAATTTTAGGGGGAGTAAGAATTTTTAGAAAATCCAAAAACATCAGAAAATTTGAAAAAGCCAAAAATATGATAAAATTGAAAAATGAGTTTTTGTTGCATAAAAGAGGAAATGATAGTACGTCAGTGAACTATCACAGCACGCTAAAGAATTGTAAAGTCAAAATGTGATAAACAATCTTACTGCGGATGTGTCAGTAGATTTTCGCACATTTAGTAGATTGAAACGAGATATAAACCTAAATCAAACTTACTTAATTCGTGGGTAACTATACTTGGATATATGGGTAACCCCCGAAATCTTGTTTGAAAGGTCCCGTATTCTGAGATACTAGGTCTTTATACTCAGTGATATCTGGGGTATTATTCCAGGACTTCTGCTGTATGGAAATACTGACCTAGTCCCCGAATAATACTTTCTGCAAAAAGCTTTGAAATATAAGCGCCGCCCTCAGCAAACTGATTAAACAATAAAATTGGTAATCTTTGCTGTTGTAACAAAAGATCCTCTAAAGGGGACCCACCAAAAGTCGAAGCCGTCATCTCTCTGCGTATATGGAAGTATCGACCTGAGCTCTCACGGCCCTCGCACATTACCCCTTTACAGATATCATCTGTGGTATACTCACCTGTAAGACTGAATATTTGGGATCTGGATACGGGAGTATATTCAAGTGGAGTGATACACAATTAAGTTTAAGTCTTTAAAACATTAATATCGTATCTCGAATCGATTGAAATTTGTGTTGAAAATTTAAGTGGACAAACATACTGACAATCTAGGTAAATTGTTTAGAACTTATCATGTAATCAAGCTTAACGGTGTTTGTGATATGCTTCAAAACTGATATGATCCTCTTGCACAAACTCACAAAAATATTGTTTATAAATATTTCATTTCTGCGTTTATTTTTATTCAAAAATCCAAAAAGATTTTCAGTGTGTTTTAGCATAAATTTTGAAAAATCAAAAATATTTTCGACAACTGGTGTTGAGATGCTGATTTTCGAAATTCAAAGTGCTAAACTTGAAGAACTGGTTTGGGGGAGTGTTTGTGTATAGTTGGTAAAGTTGTTTTGATAAGAACCAGTAATCATTTCTTGAATGCAAAATCATTACTGTATTGGTTCAACAAAGTTCTTAATTTGTTGAGAGGTTTTAATCTTTGAAGAAACTTATGGATGGGTAGAGATTGTGCAGGTATTAAAGGGCCAGGTTACGATCTTGAACCTGACAGGAGCCTGATTACGATCTCAGAAACAGTGAAAGATTGAATTCCAGACTACGATCCCAGCTATGTGAGAGGGGGAGTCTGAAGACACCGTGTTAACATTCAAGAGAGAAGAGTTTGTTGATAATGGAGATAGAGAATTAAGATTCTTGGAATGACAGATATTTCAGAGGCAGATTGTCGACTGATGAAGATTGTAGATAGACATGTGCGAATGCAGTCTAGAATGATCTATGAAGACAATTATGAAGATTCCGTCAACATCCGAGGGGGAGTCTGTTGGTGCACCTACGTCTGCTGACTACGTCTTCCATCAAGTCTTGAAGATTTAGGAGATCAAACATGACACGGAATCCTAGATTAGATTGTTTGAACAGGGATCGCTTATATGTACAAATCTAGAGTCGCTTTTGTGTCATAGTTGGGTTAGGATCGCCTATGTGGACATGTGCTGGATCGCTTATGTGTCACTGTGTAGGGTCGCTCATACGGCATGTCGTATGAGCGGACCAGAACCTCTATATATAGGTCTGTAGAGCGATCCACATCATATAGTTAAGGGTGTATTGTTCCGGTACTCTGCCGAAGTGCTGTCTGATCGTGTAATCTTGCAAGAAATCAATACAACAGCAATATTAAAGTGAATACAGCGTCAATTGCATCGAATTATTAGTTTCCGCCTCTTAATTCGGATACGAACTTCTCTGAACGACTCAAACAGGTCGCCAAACGATCCTACACATACCTGACCCAGTTCCTGCACCCGTTGATCCTCCTGTTGTTGAGCCATTTATTCCTCCACCTGCACCTGCACCCGCTGATGTTGCTCCTTTTCATTCTATGGAGTCTGATGTCCATCGTGTTGATTTACCTATCGATTTCATACAAGACATCCCTGCACCCCGTCCAGGGGAGGGTACTTCAGGCCAACAGCCTAGTCATGACCCTCATGTTTCAGCAGCTTTTCCACACATTCTCAGTCTGCACCTTTTGCTCCTTTTACTTCTTCACCTACTGATGAGCCATTTCGATGGTCCCCGCCGTATTCCATTCCGACCTCAGACCCCTACCATCCTTCGCATTTTGTTGGCTATACACAGGATGAGTCACTTTATTCGCTTCAGCTTTGATTTGAAGTTATGAGCCGCAGAGGCTTGGAGCTTGAGTCGATACCGCGTCCTTTACCATGTTCTTGTCAGTCTACTTTTGTTCCCCCACGTTCATCACTGCCTCCTTTCGCACGTCCACCTGCTCCTCTTACTCCTTTTCCATAGTTTGATGCTCGATTTCTTACGGTCGAGCAGCAGATCCGATACTTGCTTCGTCATGTGCACAAGCTCGAGGAGGAGCTCACACATGTTCTCAGTTTGATTTTCCTCCCTCCTCCTCCTCCGCCATCAGTACAGTAGGTTTTTGGTTTTGTGCAGATGCATTACCTTTTATGAGGGTACCACTTTTGAGCTGAGCTTGTGAAGCCTTTTGGAGACCACCTTTTGATTGTAAGACTTTTATAAGCTTGGTAGACTTGCTGGACAAGGGTAGGGTGATCCTGTGTTCCCTTTTGATATGATATACCTTGTAAAACATGTAACAATACTTCGTGGTCGATGATTAATGAAAGCCTAATCATCATGTTCTCATTAAACATGTAAATCAACAACGTGCTTGTTTGTTATGTTCTCATTAAGCATATTCCCAATTACTTGTTTAGGCTATGATTGTGCTGTTGCTTGATTATTTGAGATGATGATATATTATGTGTATATATATATACGACCTTTAAGACAACTATATACATTCCCTGAACAAATAAGACCTGACCAATCTGAACTCCTTCTTAAAAGATGTCTCCTCAAGAGATCATTCGGCTGACCGAGGCAGAATTACGAGCGCACATCTCACAGGCCATAGCTCGGCACGAGGTTCTTCGCTACAGACACATCGGAAGTACCTCAGGGAATAACCCACCTAACGGTAATGTTTAAGTCACCTAAGACAGATTACAATACGTTTGGACATTTTTGAGGATGCTTCGCTAATGCTTTCTGTGATGATGTTGCTCGGGTACAGGCTGTACCTACAAGCAGTTTTTGGACTGCAAGCCTCTGAACTTCGACGGCACTGGGGGTGCCGTATCTTTGTGAGATGGGTCGAGAATACGGATTCTGTTGTGCGAATGAGAGGAAAAGCAACAAGTCACATAGGTTTCTGGATTGTTTGAAGACGAGGCTCTGTCACAATGGAACCTTCGGGTTCAGACAATGGGCGAGGCTGCTGCTGAGTTGAAAGAAATGATGCGTAAGGAGTATTGTTCTCAGATGGAGATCCAGAAGCTGGAAATTGAATTCTGGAACCTAAAGATGGAAGGTCCAAAGGTGGTGGATTACGTGCAGAAACTTCACGAATTGTCGCGAGTCGTTCCATATCTGGTGGAACCAGAGCTTAAGAGGATAGGACGATTC
This sequence comes from Helianthus annuus, assembly GCF_002127325.2. Lineage (NCBI taxonomy): Eukaryota > Viridiplantae > Streptophyta > Magnoliopsida > Asterales > Asteraceae > Helianthus > Helianthus annuus. The sequence continues at coordinate 70,062,174 of NC_035436.2, forward strand.
ATCTGGGGATTGGCGCCTCAGATTCTGAGCTTGATGACGGCATCAACGCCTCCAACAACTATCGATGCAAGTAACTTGAGTGTGGCGCTCAATAAGGAAGCACTTAGATTGGAGAAACATTCGACCCCTGAAGAGGAGAAGAAAACTCAGGTGGAGTCATCTGGAAAGAATAAAAGGAAGCTCACTAGTTTACAAAAGGATACTCGGACGAATTACAAGAACAAGGCTAAAAAGGGAAAAGAGTACATGGGTATCCTACCTAAGTGCGACAATTGTCGACGTTATCATGTCGGGCGATGTAGATATGGAAAATGTGAAAACTGTGGCAAGGTGGGGCATGTCAAGGAGACGTGTAGGCAAGGTACTGAAGGTGGAAACGGAGGTCAAGATGGTAGCAGGAATCACAAAAGAAACAACGATAACAACGACTATCAAATGCAGAAAGGGTGACAATCAAAGACGCGGTCAAGGTTGTTTTAACTGTGGAGACAAAAGGCATTTCAGAAAATATTACCCTAAAAACAATCAGGCACGTGGATGAAAGCTCAACAACGGAGCTAGGGAAGCACACTAGGATCCAAATGAGGTTATCATTACGACCCATATTAGTCAACGTTATGCATCTGTGCTGCTTGATACTGTTGCCAATTTTAGCTTCGTATCTCTAGAGTTTAAGAGTATACTTGGTTTAGTAGCAAGTAAGTTAGAAATCCCATACTCGATAGAACTAGCTAATGGGAAGCCAGTAGTAGCCAACGAAGTGATTAGAGGCTGTGTGATAGAACTTAGAAAGCGTGAGTTATCAATAGATCTTCTGCCAGTTGAGTTGGGAAGCTTTGACATCGTAGATGGGATGGATTGGTTGTCGAGTAATCATGCGGAGATTGTTCACCATGAGAAGATTTTCCGCAGCCGGATGGCGAGTGAAGAGACGATCGAGATTCATGAAGAGAAGCAGGATACGCCCCTACGGATTATCAGTCGTTTGAAGGCACGAAAGTTTTTGCGCAAAGGATGTGTTGCCTACTTGGCTCTTGTCGTGAACAAAGAAGCCGAAGAACCTAAGCTCGAAGATATCCCTATGATAAGGGAATATACTGAAGTCTTTCCCGAAGACACGCCAGGATTACTGCCTCAATGACAAGTTGAATTTCGCATTGACTTAGTTCCAGGCGCCGCGCTTGTAGCCAAGGCATCCTACCGGCTTGCGCCTTCAGAAATGTCGGAGTGTCAGCACGACTCCGGGGTTTGCTAGATAAGGGATTTATATGGCCAAGCTTCTCGCCTCAGGGAACTCCAGTTCTGTCCGTAAAAAAAAAGATGGTAGCTTTCAAGCATATGTCGACTACCAGGAGCTGAAACAAACTAACCATCAAGAAATTAGTATCCCGGCCGAGGATTAATGATTTAATTCGACCAGCTGCAAGGATCCTACTACTATTCCAAGATCGGTCTTCGATCAGGCTATCGCCGGCAACGAATTTAGGAAGAAAGTATACCAAAGTACAGTAAGTCAACCACTTGTTTTAAACATACGTTAATATTGTGTTTTCTACACGATGCACAAAACAGTTTTACACATAATACGAAACTTTGAGAACCTAGGAAAACGTGTACTTAGGACCTTCGGGAACTTAGGTCAAAACTCATTAAAGGTTATCACTTAGGAACCGCGTCTGTTAACTCAAGCAAACCCCATTATTCTGACGTAAATGCTATTTCAGTTAGCCGAACAAATAAAGTACTCAAATTTCTTATGTTCAAATTCCACTTTTGCTTCTAGCGAGTAGATTTTTGCATCTCTACTCCTCTTAATGATAGTTGCATCATGACAATTTTCTTCATTAAAGCAAACACTCCTTTGTCTCGATACTTGATCATTTCTTCATTAAAGCGAATACTCATTGATTCATTACATGGAAATTCATATGTTACGCATGCACCATTTGTTGTGCACGTGGTTTCGTTTCAAATAAAGCGCTTCAACAAAGTTCAAACATTATTTTGCTTCAACTAATTATTGATTTGTGATTTGAATGACCTACATTATTGTAATTGTTGACTCCTTTGCTATAAAGTCAACATACTTCCTTGAAATTTCTTTTCTTTCAAGTTACATACATGGTTTATCCTTGTAACCATGCCGAATTCCCTTGTTGATACATACGTTTATTGTCGCTGAGACCAAGTTCAATTTCTTGAACTTGTCCATTTTGCATATTCAATTCAAGACGCCATATGATGTATTGAGAGCATCATATTCAAATTCATTTTTACAAGTGTTCCTTCTGTTCCGAGTCGTAGTAGACTTGTTTAGGCTACAACTCCATTAAGTCGTCTGTTGATTTCGACACCTTGTGGTGATGCTTTCACAAGATTAAAGCTTGCGCTAAACTCATTTACATCTCTCCTACACGGATTTAATTGTTTATTTAATTAACTTGCTCTAAATGTGTTCCGTTTTATCATGATTAAAGCAGTCTTAGCACAATTGTGTGTCAAGACAATGGTACATAAGTTCGTTTTATATTTGGGTGTACCTCCTAGCGGTTCTCTCATTCACGATCGAATACCATGCAGTATTAATTGCTTTCCATCTTCGATCGGAAACAGTAGTCCTTTGGTGTTTTAGGTTCAATTGAGAAATCCTACAATGCCATTTGAATCAAATTTTCAGGTTTGCTTCATCTCACTTTCATTTGAATTCAAACACGGTGAACTTGTTCGGTCACCGCTATTATTGGATTATATCATTCCGACACCTCGTGGTGTTGATACAACCTTGTAGCTTGTGCTAGTCACGGTCAACTGTTTCATACGAAACTGCATATACCTTTCGTTTGACTCATCATTTAAACACTCTTAATGCAACTACGAATCAAGACAATAATACACCAGATTTGGTTGAAATTCATTCCAGTGTATTCTCACAATTCAATGATGTCAACACGCTATCTTATCCATGTATTTATTCGAAAGTTGACAGATCATTTTCATGTCACTATTACACTTGAGTTTGCTGATTCTGAGATCGTCTAGCGGATGTTATTGTTTCTAGAACTCATTTGCATTTCGTAAACGATCGTTTAGAGTTCTATTGATCGAAACCCCTCTTATGGTGAACCCCTGTTAACTAAGTTACACTAGATTATACATCTATACGTCTCGTGTCCTTTGACATCAAATTCTGGAACACATACCTTCTAACCATCGGGTTCTTATTGCTGCCGTGTGCCCTTGGATTTATCTGATTCGAATAAGTTTTGTTTCGGTTTCGTGGTTAAAGCACTTTGGTATTATTCATATCCATGCACGTATAACGTAACCCTAAGGAGTTAACGTAGTATAAATTTCGAGGACGAAATTTTCTTAACAGGGGGAGAATGTGACAACTGCCAAAATTCCAGGTATCCATACAATTATTAAATAATGATTAGTGCTTAATGACTGTACTGAATTACAATTAATGACTTGAATTGCTTTCTGATTATTGCTTTATATATACATGTGCATCACACATTGCTTAATGTCATAACATTATTGCATGCAAACTTTATTGATTCAAATAATGCACGAAAACAAAGCTAGCACAGTTATCAGACAAATCAGAAAAATACTGACGGAATTCAGTATATAGGCAGAAAATGTGTTGAGACACAGAATGAGTCAGAAACCAAGTATTACACTAGTATAGTGTGTAGGAAAGTAAGGATCACAAAACTGCCTTCCTAGAGATAGTTTAAGTGCCGGATAGTGCCTAAAACTCACACAAACTACAGAATTCTGCAGAAAATCTGCAAATTCAGCATTTAAACACATTTATAACATGCATAAATATGGTTAAATGGTCCTGAATGCTTTCCTAAGTGTCGGGAATCAAAAGTGTCATAAAAGGGTACATAAAGCACACTAAACTGCATAGTTTAGCACCTTAACGAACCGGTAACCAACCGAACAACCGGACACTACGTGAAACATCAAATTTTCACTAGAAGCATTGTTTTAACATGACCAAGCTAGTTATGATCCCCAAACATCCTAACACACTATATAACATACTAGTAATTAAATACCCTAACTAAACACTTGGATTTGAACTAGATGATCTAAATAACATTACATTCTAACTCTAACCCCCCCCCTATACCTACGGCCTACATGTGGCCCCCACTTCTTGATTTCATTTGGGTATTTTATTAGATTATGTCTACACCTTTAGAAGCATATTAACCTTTAGATAAGAATGTGTTGGAAAGTTTTATTATAAACCCACTAGTAACCTTCATTCTCACATATCACCATCACCATCTTCTTCTTTCCTTCTCCCTACTCTCGGCCGAACACACTACCCACACCACCACCATTTTTCATTCAAGTTCCATTCATTCTACATACAAATAAGGGTGTAAGAAGGTGTATAAGGAAGCTTGAGGCTTTCGAAAGTTCAAGGACCTTCTCTATTTGCTTTTATCCAACTCTTTTCTTCTCTTGATCATCCCTAGCCTTGAGCTAGTAGTAAGAACACTAATCTTTCCATTTTACATCCTATCTAAGTGGTTAAAAGATGATACATGATGATTAACTTGAAAAACACTAAGAATCAAGAGAATGAAACTTGAACATAAGCTTAAATCATGAAGAAACTATGTTGTTTATGTGTGATTTACTTGTTGATTGTTGATTTCTTATGTAGATCATTGTTGGACCCAGTTTGGGCTTAAAAACTTCTTTTCACGTAATATGGCAGGTGATTTCAGTAGATGTGAAAAAGATGTGCGGAAATGGAAATCAGACTTTCAAGAAACATGACCTACAGAATATCAAGTTTATATCACTTTGAAACAAAATAGTTTATAAGGTGATTGTAAGATTATTATGTAATACAAATGAATCTTGAATTATGTGGGTGAGAGGGCAATGGAGTTTTGTAGTGTGTATGAATGCTAAGCTTAACTCAATTGTCTTCTGCTTGGTGAGACTTCTATTTATAGAAGGCTGGGTACATGAATAAACATTTGTTTACTCATGTAATAAGTCCTGCATAAAGTAGCCATTTGACATATTCATTGAATCCAACAGTCAAGTTGCATTTGTAATCATGATATCCAATAATGTCAAGTTCTTCGGTCATTGTGACAGGATAGAGCTGATTTTTAGACAAGTGGGGTATTTATCAGAATTTCTGATAAACCACTTTATCAGAAATTCTGGTGAACAAATCATCAGAAAATCTGATGATCAGAATCGTCAGAAATTGATGATATTTCATCAGAAATATCATCAGATCCACCACAAATGACCTTCTCTGATAATCTTCTTCAGCTCTTGATCAACTTGTGATTCTTTGAAGTAGATGTTGTTCATTTCAGTTGTCCTATCCGATCTTCTTCTTCTTGTTGTGATCTTCAGGACTGTTATCTTCTTCACAGATCCAGTTGAATCTGATTTTCTTCAATACTTACAAATAAAGTTTCCTAACAGTTTCCCCCTAAGTATTGTAAGAAATGAACTATCTCTATATCTAGCATAAACAACTTTCAACTAATTCTTGAAAAGAAAGTTCAAACAACTAAGTTCAGAAACATAAAAATAACCAAACCAACCATTGTTCAAAAAAAATAATAAAATATTGTTCTCAAAAACATAAATTCACTTTCATCAATTCGTTAATTGATCTTCACTCCTCTTCTGTATTTGTCTGCTGGTTTCAGCATTTTCTTGTGATCAATTGCCTTTTGAGTTTCCTTGTAAAGTTCTTTGTACCATCCTCTGGATTCCATCCACTTTTCAATGCAGTCTTCAATTGTTTTTCTCAGCTGTTCATTGTTCTTTCCCTTCTTCTTGAGTTGCTCTTGCTTCTCATTCATGCAGTTCTTTATATATTTCAGAGTTTGGTTCGAATACTTGCATATTTCACTGATTCTGAACAGAGCTTTCTCATCATGAGCATCTTTGAAGACTACACACATTTCTGGTTTGTTAAAGATTGCTCCAGTTCTTACTAGTTTAGAAGGAATTTCAGCTGGAATTGTGTTGTTAGGAGGAGGTAATAGCACTTTGTTGCTGTACTCAAAGTTGATACATAGATCAAAGTCTGCCAGTGCAGCCCTTTTATATAACTTTACTCCTTCACTTTTGAAGCTATCAAGGGCTCTTCTGATCACAACTGAACCAGTTTTGTCTTTATCAATGATATTCTTCTTTTGACTATGCCCATTGGGTGAATATCATCAGCCAGATTTCCATCAGTAACCTTTTGTTCACTTTTATCTTTTCTGATCAAGGTGTATTTGTTTTGTCCTTCATTACCTAAGATACCTCCTCCAGTGGTTAGAGTGTCGATTCTTTCAATAAAAACTATTGGATTGGTCATTGGTTTGTGCAGAAATTCCCAGCTTCCATTATTTCTGACTTCAACAATATTTTTGCTCATTGGAGAGAGTGGCCTTGCTAGGTTGTCTTCTTTACCTTTCCAGTAGTAGTGCTTCAGGTGTTCTTCAGGGTACATGATTGTGTGTAAATCACCTTTCAGCACTTTTATTTCTTTGATGTTTCCATCTGAATCTTCTCTCATCACTTTTCTTGGCCTTTTTGAGGAGGTCACTTCATGTTCCATTATTCTCTTTTCTTTTGTATCCATCTTTATGCTGAACTCTGTTTGTCCTGTGAGAGCTGTGGAAGATGACTGAACTGGAACATGTTCTTTCTGTTGGACCCTTGAAGTATCTTGCTTTGGGATGTTTGGTGGAGGACCCATGAGTAAATTTGGCTTACTAGGAGGGGGACCCATGGGTTGCTTCTGTTTTTGAGTTGTTAGAGTTTTTGATTGTTTGGTTTGATCTTGTTGAATGATTTCTTGTTGTTGAGGAGTTTCTGACTCTCCGGCTTGTTTTTCTTGTGGAATTGGGGCTTTCAGTTCATGAAGATCAGCTTTTGCCAGTCTGGCAACATTGTACTGCAACCTCTTCACTAACAGATGAACATTAGCAAGAGTTTGACTATTTGTTTCCTCTTGTTTCTTCATTCTTTGAAACTCCAGATTTTCTTGATTTTTCTGTATAGTCAATTCTGTTGGTGCACGGAATGTCTGTTGACTACGTTTATCTCAAGTCTTAGGTCAAGATAGGTTAGATTGGAGCTTGAAAGTCAAAATTAGGGTTAATATTGTAATTTCGCTTATATGTACATTAGAGTAGGTGATTTCGCTTATTAGGACATATGGGTTTCGCTCATATGGTTCTAGGTGATTTAGCTTATACGTCACATGGGATTTCGCTCATATGTCATGTCATAAGAGCGAAATCAGGTTAACTATATATAACCTAGTGTGTGATTTCATTTGTAACTTGGAGCGAAATCAGGTCATGCTTGGTGTAACGAAACTCTGTCAAAATTAATTCATAAAGCATCAATATAGAAGGATTAAAGAGGAAAAGCTGTTGTTACTTTGTGTACATTGATTCCGCCTTTATACGCAAAGATGAACTACCTTAACTGACTTTTCAGGGTTGCAGACCGGTCCAACAAGTGGTATCAGAGCTCAGGACGAGGAGTTCATACTACTACAGCTTGATTCTACCAGATTCTCTTACTTCTACTCACTTTCTCTCATACTTTTCTGATTTGAACTAGTTCCTACGGTTGAAATGACCTGAATTTCGAATTTTGAATTTCGGACTAAAAATGGTAAAAATATACTAAAAACCTGATTTCGCTTTTATGAACTTCGAGGGGTAATTGTTTGATTTCGCTGATAAGGACATAAAGTTTCTTGATTTCGCTCAAAGGTCACCCTAATTTCGCTCGTAGGAAATTTTAATTGCTTGATTTCGCTTATTTGAACATCTGATTTCACTTATATAGACAAAATCAGATTTCGCTCATATAGACAAAATCAGATTTCGCTCATATAGACAAACTCCGATTTCGCTCATAAGGTCAAGTTGCTAATTTCGCCCGAGTGTACATCAGTTCTGATTTTGCTTTTGTGTCATCACAACTGATTTCGCTTATTAGTCACTGTTTGTCAAAAATTTCGAAAATTTTTCTAAGTGTTTGCTGATTTTTCAGGTACATTCAAGATGGATGACATTTTCTTGAACCCGTTTAGCGACATGTTCGCATTCTCTGGAAATTCTAGAAACGATGATACTTCGTCAAGCAATGCGAATGAGACCCCGCCAAATGCGAAGAAAAAGTTAACGGAAGCTTGGGAATCTGAAAGTGCCTTTGGAACCTTCAATAAACCTCCAAAGCTACTGGCTATCGAGGAATATAGTCGGTGGTCAAGAAAGTTTGAAGATTGGTTGATGGTAGTTGCATTTCCCAGCTGGAAGAGTCTGAAAAACGGTTATCACAATGGAAACAAAAATGGTGAAACTTTAACATCAGCTGAGGAGATTGAATCATTTGTGGCTGAGCAAAAATGTGTGGCATTGTTATTTCAGTCCGTCCGGGAAGACATAATCTCATTGATCGACTATTCAAATGCAAAAGATCTCTGGAAAAAGTTAGAAAAGAAATGTATAGGTAGTGAAGAAATCAAGAAAAACAAAATGAAACTACTTAGGAATGAGTTTGATATGTTTGGGTGTTTAAAGAATGAATCAGTTTCAAAAATGATTGAGAGGTTTGGACACCTGAAACTGGAACTAGCTAGACATGGTATTAAGTATCCTGAAGATGAGCTAGTAGACAAACTGTTTGATTCATTCCCAGATGAAATGGATTGGCGATATTATGCGCTGATGCTGAAAAATACTATCAAAGAGCCAGAAGTGTTAACTGTAGATTTGCTGATTGAAAAACTCGAAAGTCACGAGTTGGAACTGAAGAAGACATTCAAAGTTAATCACTCATCCTACCAGCAGAATTTGGATTTGCATTATCCAAAAAGTATGATGCCAAAAGCAACTTCTCCCAAGACTGCGTTTTCTACTGAGAATGTGTCCACAACTAGCAAAGAAAGTCAAAGCGGTCAAAGCAGTGGAAATCACAGTGGTTATCACAGTGGATCTTCATCATCTGCAAGTCATTCTGATGGAAAGAATCGTTTTCAATGTAACATCGCAATAGATTTAAAGAATGCTTAGAATTTTGACGAAGAGTCTGCTAAACAACAGATGATTTTCCTAGCATCTGTGTTAGAGTCGTATGAAGGGTTAGTAGCAGGGAAGATAGGCAACACCAACCTGACGAAAGAGGACTATGATCAAATAGATCCTGAAGAAATGGAATTAATCGACATACGGTGGTGCATGGCCAGTGCTGTTCGTCGAGCACAGCGTTTCATGGAAATAACCGGCAGGAAGACAATTGGTGGTCCGTCTACCAAGCTGGGGTTTGATAAGTCCAAGGTGACGTGTTTCAAGTGTAAGCAGAAAGGTCACTTCAAGCGAGAATACAGAAACGCATATGCTGATGACTCCGAGAACCCATTCAGGGAGGATTACTACAAGAAGGCAATTTATCACCAGAATAAATCTGAGCCACCTAGATTGAAGCAGTTTGAAGACAACAGAGAGAAATCTAGAGCTCTTGCAGTAATTTACGATGACGAAGGGTATGATTGGAGTGAAGAGGTTCTACTGGAGGAAGAAGCGGTTGGTTACGCTTTTATGGCAAAGAATGAACCTGTTCCGTGGAAAGACAACACAACTAAGGAGCAGAAGTACAAATACAGAAAAATGTTGGCTGAAACAGAATAATTAGAATTTCTGGTATCTATTTAGAAGCGAAGAGAGCAAGAAGATGGGATCCATATCAGGGAGTGTTGTCTTGATCAAGATGGAAATATTGTGGTCGATGACAAAACTCTTGATCTGGAAGCCATAATCAAGGAGTTCAAAGATGAGGATGATTATTGGCAAAATAAATGGTGGGAAACTGGAGATGAGAAAGAGAAAGAAGAGAAAGAGAAGAAGGAGAAAGAAGAGAAAGAGAAGTCAAAGAAAATTGATACTGGGGTTATTGACACAACGCAGGAGTTAACTGCTGAAAACCTAGGAAAAATGGGTGACAATGTGCTGGCTGCTAAGGCACTTGAGGTAGACTCTAACTCCGTGTCTGAGTCAAAAAGCCAGGTCAGTTCAAACTTGCCAACAAATGTGTCAGGTAAGAAAATTGATGGAAATGTTGAATGCAAAAATTGCATCAAAGAATGCAAATTTTGTAATACAGTCACGTATCTCAACGGAAAGAAAGTTGATGATCTGACAGCAAAAGTCAGAAACATTGAGAATCAAATTCTTGATCGTGACAAAAGGGTTAAAGCTTCAACTGAACGGATAAAATAATTAACTAACCAAATTGAAAATGATAAAATTGATCATGAAAGAATTAAACAAGAAAATGAAAAGTTAATTCTTGAAAACCGTCAGATTTCTGAGAAGTTTGAAAAACTCAAAAGCACAATGAAAGATAATGATGATCGAAATGGTAAAACTTATAAAGAAAACATTCAACTAAAAGCAATGCTTAGAGTAAAAGAAGAATCAATTAACCAACAACTGGATGAAATCGCTAAACTGAAACTTAAAATTCAAGAGACTGTAATCGAAAACGAGCGAATCCAGTTGAAGCTTAACAGTTACAGCTCCTTAAGCTTTGTTTTGCAACACATTGTTCCCAAACCCATCGGGAAAAACAAAGCTGGCGAAGATGTTTATTCTGATGGAACCGGGGTGGGTTTTCATAGAGTTCCACCGCCGATTTTGGATAATTACACGAAAAAGCAATCTGGGTTGGTTGAAATTGAAGAAGAAAGTGAAGTGAAACTTCCTAAATCAATTGTTGTCACGTTCACATCTTCCAATGACGATAGTGTCCAACATGATGTTGTAAAAAGTGTTGTTGAAAATGTGCTAAAAACGGATAGTGACACTACTGAGGAAGATGGATGTTTCTTGGATAAGTACATTCCAAAACAAAAGTCCAAGAAAAACTTAAATGAAGAATCAAATCTTGTCATGTACAAGATGATGGGTTCAGATAAGTTGTTTTCGGATTCAGAGTTTCCAATTGAGAATGTAAACATGAACAAATTGACAAATGTTTTCAAGTTGGTTGAAGTTGATTTGTCAGAAGTGAACAATCTGAGTCAAACAAAGAGTCAAATGAAGTTTCAAAAAGATAAATCATACTACAAGAAACCTATTGTTTCACCGCGTTTTTATAATAACAACCAAAACAATTGGTTGGGTGGTTATCAGGGGAGTAAGTCTTATCAGAAAAGAAATGTTCAAAACAAGAGGTTTGTTGAGAAGAAAAAGTTTGTGAACAGTTCGAGTTCACTTGCAGATGAAGAGAAAGAGATTTTTTCAAAATCGAATGAAGAGTTCTTTGAGAAGAGAGCTTAACAGGCTCAGTCTGAAGGCACAAGTCGAGTGGTTGATACTCGAACATGCTTCAGATGTAATCAAGTTGGGCACATTAAACGAAAGTGTACCAACGTGAAGCCTAAGACTGAAACTGTGAAGATTCAACAGAAGAAAGTTGAGGTGAAGGGTAAAGCACCAATGGTTTTTGAGAAAAAGAGTGTGAAAAATGAAAACACCAAAGTGAAAAATGAACCTGTAAAGAAGTCGGTAACTAAAAATGACAAATTTTACAAACGGGTTGCATTATCTCAACAAGCTTGGAAACTCAAAACTGAGAAAAAGATTTCACCTTCTGAGGATTCAATTCAAATTGATGATGATGCAAATTTTCCACCTCTTAAGGCTGAAAACTTTAAAATTCAAATTGCAAGAGTTAAAACTGTCAAGGTTACACCCAAGGCTGATGAGGCTTGGGTGGACACCATGTTTGACTAAACAGTTTGAATTGCCGGAGCTTCCTTGATCGCGAAGCATGAATCGGCATCCTTATTGAAGTTTTAAATCATATTGTTATATGTGCAGGATCTTCCGAGATTGGTTTCACGTTGGATTATGGACAGTGGAGCGTCTCGAAATTTGACAGGAAAGACTGCATTATTGTATGATGTGAAGAATATCAGTGGGGGTTATGTTGGTTTTGCGAGTAATCAAGGAGGAATGATTATTGGTCAAGGAACGTTATCCAATGGGATTGTGACGTTTGAAAGAGTTAACTACATTGCTGAGCTAGAGAACAATATGCTGAGTATCTCGCAGATCTGTGACAGAATGTATACCACTCACTTCACTGATAAAGAATGTTTGATCTTGAAACCAGGATTTGTTATCCCTGAGGAATGGATTATCATGAGGGCACCGAGAGTTAATGATCTGTACGTGTTGGATATGAGCGTAGCTACTACAACCACAGATCAAGCTCATTATTTTGTGTCCAGAGCAATGGAAAAAGAATCGAGATTGTGGCACCCGAAGATGGGGCATATTCATCTTAGAAAAATGAATCACTTGGTGCACAATGATTTGGTTACAGGAGTTCATGTCAAAGGTTTTCATCTGGAAGGGGAGTGCATTAGCTGTGTTAAAGGCAAGCAGAAGAAAAAGTCACACCCTACAAAGCAAGTCAATTCAGTCTCAAGACCCCTGGAGGGACTTCACATGGATTTGTTTGGTCCAGTGAATGTCAAGAGTATTACACGAGATAAATATTGTCTTGTGGTTACTGATAATTATTCCAGATTTTCGCGGGTTTCTTTCTTGAAGACGAAAGACGAAACGTTTGACAGTTTGATGGCGTTGTTCAAGAAGATTGAAAATCTGTACCAAAGGCGTATCAAAAGAATTCGAAGTGATAATGGTACTGAATTCAAGAACAGCAAGATGGAAGAATTTTGTGATGAAAGAGGTATTTTGCATGAGTTTAGTGCTCCGTACACTCCGCAGCAGAATGGAGTCGCAGAACGCAAAAACCAGACACTAATCAAGACGGCTAGAACTATGCTCGCAGACTCAAAGTTACCGATTAATTTCTGAGCTGAAGCTGTTTCCGCCGCATGTTATATGCTCAACAGAGTCCTCACTGTCAAGAAGTTCAACAAAACATGCTTTGAGCTGATCAATAATCGCAAACCGAATTTGAAGTATCTAGAACCGTTCGGGTCACCCTGTACAGTTATAGAGCCTTATGGAAAGTTTGGTCCGAAGTGCATTGAGGGTATATTTGTTGAATATTCAAGTCCTACGCGACGTGTCTTCGTTCCAAGTGAGAAGCGGATTACTGAAGCTGCAAATGTTGAATGTCAAGGTTATTCTATGCCGCGATAAAGTCCAGGAGATTCATGGCGATATCATTATGACAAGTTGTGGGAATCGTTTGACATGATGGAAGAACAAGAGGAAGAAGAAGATTTCTATGATGAATTGGATATTTTGCGTGAGTACGTGTCACAGCAAAGGTTCCCAGCTGAATATTCAAGGCGACCACGAGAAACTTCAAATAATGATGAAGCAGGTCCGAGTAATGCTGGTGAACACGATGATGTCCAACAAAATGAAGTTGCTCAAGATAATCAGTCGGTTGAGAATGATAATCAAGAAGCTGAAAATATGCCGATCTTTGATCATGGAGATTCAGATTCTGAGGGGGAGCAGATTCAGGATTTAAATCAAATAAACCAAATTGGTGAACAAAGTTCAAATCAAAATGTTACTAATCTGGAAGGCGATGTGGATGTTCCAAGCAAAGCAATGCCGCGAACTTTTCATATCATCCAGAGGAGTTGATCATAGGAGAATTGTAAGCAGGCGTTCGCACGAGACGTAAAATAGACCAGGGCCTTACATGTTTTTATTCTACAATAGCACCTTTACAAACTGAATTTTCATTAAGTTGTTTTATCTCACAGATCGAACCGAGAACTTACAAAGAGGCGCTTACTGAAGACTCTTCGGTCATTGCGATGCAAGAAGAGTTAAGTCAGTTTGAAAAGTTGGGAGTGTGGAAGCTAGTGGATTTACCGGATGGTCAAAGGAAAATCAATACAAAATGGGTATTCAAGTGTAAGAGAGACGACAGAGGAGTTGTTGTAAGGAACAAAGCTCGACTCGTTGTTCAGGGCTTTAGTCAACAGGAGGGGATTGATTTTACAGAAGTCTATGCTCCTGTGGCACGACTAGAGGCAATCAGAATTTTCCTTCCATTTGCGTCTTGGAAGAACTTTAAAGTATATATGTTAGATGTAAAATCGGCGTTTCTTTATGGGAAGGTTAAAGAGGAGGTTTATGTCGGTCAGCCGCCGGGCTTTACTGACCCGATCCACAAAAACAAGGTCTACTTATTGGACAAAGCGCTGTATGGTTTACACCAGGCCCCGAGAGCTTGGTACGAGACTTTGTCTCAACACCTACTAGCCAACAGTTTCATACATGGAAAAGTGGATGCCACTCTCTTCACTAAAGAGGTCGACGGACATCTTCTGATAGTTCAGATTTATGTGGACGATATAATCTTTGGGTCGACGAATGAGAATCTATGCAAAGATTTTGAACAGGTGATGAAGCAAAAATTCGAAATGTCATCAGTGGGGGAGATGAAATTCTTTCTGGGACTACAAGTTGAACAACTACCTGAGGGAATTTTTATTCACCAGACGAAGTACGTTCGTGATATTCTAGAGAAATTTGGAATGTCAAGTTCTACTCTAGCTGCTACCCCACTTGCAACAAATCATGGGATTCACCCAGATCTCACCAGAGACAGGGCTGATGAAACGTTCTACCGTTCCATGATAGGTTCTTTGACGTACCTAACTGCTTCACGTCCTGATATTATGTACCCAACGTGCCTCGCACCAAGATATCAATCTAACCCGAGAGCTTCGCACATGATTATTGTGAAGAGGATATTACGCTACCTGAAGGGAACTCCTACATTGGGGTTGTGGTATCCTAGAAAAGGCGACTTTACGCTCGAAGGGTATTCCGATTCGGATTTCGGATGCTGCAAAGTCAATAAAAAATCAACAACTGCAGGATGCCAGTTCTTTGGACCTAGATTGGTTACCTGGCAGTGTAAGAAACAAACGTCTGTGGCGTTATCTACATGTGAAGCGGAGTATGTTTCTGCTAGCAGTTGCTGTTCTCAGATCCTGTGGATACAGCAACAGATGCGCGACTACGGTTTGCAGTTTCTTAACACACCTCTTTTTGTTGATAATGAGGCCACAATAAATATAACAAAGAATCCAGTACATCACGCTAAAACTAAACATATAGAAATTTGTCATCACTTTATTCGGGATTGTTTCGAGAAAAAGTTGATACGAATTGAGAAAATCCACACTGACGAACAGAAAGCTGATTTGCATACCAAATCTTTTGATAAAAATCGGTTTAAATATTTGTTAAAACTAAACGGTATGAAGCTTCTTTCGGTGTCGGATGGCATAATTGGCGTTGATGAGAGTACTGTTGTGGATGAAGATGAGAAACAATCTGCAATGGTTTGTCGATTTTTTACTTGTTTTGGTATTTAGGGGGAGTAGATGTATATAGATATATTTTTCAGAAAATACAAAAACAGTAAAAAAATGCAAAAATACAAAAACATGGTAAAATTTCAAAATCCAAAAACATTAGAAAACTGAAAATGAGCTTGTGTAAAAAGGGAAAATGATAGTACATCGGCTAGACAATTACAGTATGCTAAAGAATTGTAAAGTTTAAATGAGTTAAACAGTCTCACTAATGATGTGTCGATAGGTTTTCGCACATTTAGTAGATTTATTCGGGATATAAACCTAAAATCTCAAACTTGCGAAATTCGTGGGGAACACTACTTGGATATATAGGTAACCCCTGAAATCTCGTTTGAAAGGTCCCATATTCTGAGATACTAGGTCTTTATACTCAGTGATATCTGGGGTATTATTCCGGGACTTCTGCTGAATGGAAGTTCTGACCTAGTCCCCGAATAATACTTTCCGCATTGCTTGAAATATAGCACCACCCTCAGCAAGCTGATGAAACAATAAAATTGATAGTCGCTGTTGTTGTAACTAAAAGATCCTCTAAAGGGGACACACCGAAAAGTCGAAGCCGTCATCTCTCGGCGTATACGGAAGTATCGACCTGAGCTCTCACGGCCCTCGCATTTAACCCCTGACAGATATCATCTGTGGTATACTCACCTGTAAGACTGAATGTCTGGGATTCTGGATACGGGAGTATATTCAAGAGGTGGGACACATGAATGAGCTAAGTTCATAAGACATCTAAAGCGTATCCTGAATAGATTGAAATCTGTGTGAGAATTTAAGATGGATCAGTATATCGACAATCGAGGTGAATTGTTTAAGTCTGAGTATGTAATGAAGCTTAACAGTACTAGTAATTTGTCTGAAAAGCTGATATGATTCCCTAACACGCTCACCAAAAATAAGTTTGTAAATAGTTTACTTTCTTTATTTTCTGCAATTTAAGTTTCTGTAGTTCATTTCTTAGTTTAGAACACTTTATTAAAATCCAAAAAGATTATTTCTGCTTTATTTTTGACAAACCAAAGTGTAGAGTTAATTGTTGGATTCTCGAAGATTGAAGCAAATGCAGGAAAAGTTCTGAGCTGAAGAATGAGGAGAGCTTACTTTGTCAGAGTTTGAGTGATTTACAAGTTAAAACAAGTTCATTAATTTGATGTTTGTTGTTTTCAGAATAATGTTTGAAAAAGTTTTACAAAATCAGTCTGTATCGTCAAAAGATCAACCAAGGTCATTAAATTGGACTTGGTAGATTATTTGAGTAATCAGGGTCATTAACTTGGACCTGAATACTTGAGTGGATTTATAGTACTGATAGATTGTGTGATTTTGTGAAAAGATAGTTTGTAATGATTGATGTTTGAGACACAGGTTTTGGACTTCATCATTCCCACGGAAGCTAATTGTCAAAGCTTGAACCAGATTAAGACCTCAGATTCTAGCATTTTGAGAGGGGGGGTCTGTGAAAGGGGGAGTCTGGATCAACAGTCAAAGGGAAGTTTGAAGATGAAGCCAGGACAAGATCCTGAACCTGTGAAGATAGGGAGTTTACGATGTGAAGACAGAGTTGGAGAAAAGACCAAGACTGAAGACTCGGAGCCGAAGACTTCGTCAACATCCAAGGGGGAGTCTGTTGGCGCACGGAATGTCTGTTGACTACGTTTATCTCAAGTCTTAGGTCAAGATAGGTTAGATTGGAGCTTGAAAGTCAAAATTAGGGTTAATATTGTAATTTCTCTTATATGTACATTAGAGTAGGTGATTTCGCTTATTAGGACATAGGGGTTTCGCTCATATGGTTCTGGGTGATTTAGCTTATATGTCACATGGGATTTTGCTCATATGTCATGTCATAAGAGCGAAATCAGGCTAACTATATATACCCTAGTGTGTGATTTCATTTGTAACTTGGAGCGAAATCAGGTCATGCTTGGTGTAACGAAACTCTGTCAAAATCAATTCAGAAAGCATCAATATAGAAGGAATTAAAGAGGAAAAGCTGTTGTTACTTTGTTACATTGATTCCGCCTTTATACGCAAAGATGAACTACCTTAACTGACTTTTCAGGGTTGCAGACCGGTCCAACAAATTCCACCATCAGCTTCTCAAAAGCCTCAGCCATGCTGCTGTTGTTGGCTCTGAGGAACTGTATTTCTTCAAGAATTCTTCCTGAATTTGAGCTTTCTCCTGCAGTTGCAACCTTTGCCATCTGTTTCTTGATCTCTTGTAGTTCTTTGAGAGCTTTCTTGAATTCTGATGAGCTCTCTCTGTTTTTTGATGACTCTTGCAGTTTGTTGAGGGCTGCAGTGTTGTCTTATGTTTGCTTCTGCACAACTTTGACAGTTTCTGATAAAACTTTGATATCCGATTTTTGATTTCTGATTTCTTCCAGTATCAGATCAAGTTTTCTTTCTGTGGCTGTTTTCTCAGTACAAACAGCAGTTGTGTCTTCAAGTTCCTTGTGAAGTTGTTCAGTGGACATAGATTGATGTCCTTGTTATATAGGAGGAACAACAGATGTTCCATCTTTAACACCAACAGAAAACACATTCTCTGTTGTTCTGAGGTTAAGAGGATTGAAATATTCCATATTCTCTGTACCCTCACCAGAAAATTGAAACACATTCAAGTTTTGGTTTTCCTCATATCCTTGAACCTTTTCAGGTTCTCCATGAGTTGTTGAGAAACTCTTAGTTTTCTCATCCAGGTTTCCTTGATCAATAGACTGATCTCCACCTGTTGCCACCTCATTTTCCTCCTCAGAATCCGATTAAGAAAATTGGTCTTTGGTTCCAATCTCACTTTGTCTTACAGAAACAGTGCCTATTTTTGAAATTTCATAATTTCCTTGAATTGAATCATCAGAATCACTCTTAGAATTATGAACAATATCAAGTTTAGAGTGTTGTGCACCTGTTTCTCCCATGTGTGAGATTTCAGCATGATGTTCTTCTGCCACAGGACTCATGTTCACATCTTCATCAGCTGGATGAGGATCTGACTCACCCTGCTGCTCCATTCTTGGTGTACTTGACTCTTGTGCATCATGCTCCATGGGGGACACACTTTCAAAAACTTCTTTGTTTTCTGGCTTTCTGCTTAACATTTTCAGATATTCTGCTCTGTATGGTAAATCTTCTGGTATCAGATACATCATTCTTTCTGACAGAACAGGCACATCATAATCTGACTTCCAAGACCCTACAGTAGTCCAAGGTCTCATAATTTTTGTACTCCACATATTTTCTGATACTGGAATTTCTAGGTTCCTTTCAGAAAATGCATCAGAAATTATGATTGACAGAAATCTTGGAAAAGGTAGATGTGAATCTATCCTTCCAGTGTGAGTCAGAATTGATCTTCTGATCAGATTAAATATTTCTGTTCCAAAATCAATGTTCAACCCATTAATGAGACTGAACATGATTGTTAGAATATTCATATTCATCTGATCTGTACCTCCAATTTTTGATGATAAACACTTGTTCAGAATTTCCATTAACACTTTCTAGAGGGCAGGTAGCTTGTTCCTCTTGAATTCATTGATTTTTGAAATCTTTGTCTTGTAGCCCATTACAGCATCAAGTTGTGAAAACATATCTTCTTTTTCTGGTGCTTCTTCATAGCTTTGGTTTAAGGGTAGTTCCAAACATTCCCTTATTTTCTTCGGTGAGATTGTAATGAAAATATCTCCCCACACATTTGCTATTAGCTCAATCTGATTTGAGACTTTGAGAGTTTTTACAACTTGTTGTAAGAGTTTTTCTGGTACCTCTCTGGTCTTTGTTGCCCTTTAATGGAAGAAATTCAGCTTCGGTGATGAAAGGAACAGAGTGTTCGATTGGTGGTATGTTGATGTTGATAGCAACCATTGAGAATTTGGGTTTTTGTTTCGGAAAAGGGTTTTTAGGGTTTTGAGTTTGAAAGTTGAAGATGGAAGTTTCTGTTTTTGAATGAGGTATTTATAGTGTATTGAGACAGAGATCTTTGAGTGTTTTTCGTGGGTTGTTTGTATTCAAGGTGGTTAATGACACCTTAATGATGTTTTAATCCGTTTAGGAAACAACCGTTTTTGAATAACCTTTGGATTATCTCTAATTTAATGTAAATCTTTCTAATGAAAATCAGATATTCCAAGGATTTTATCAGATAAATACTAATATCCAACTTGCACCTTTTCTCCATGTGGGACCCCTTTTGTTTCAAAAAGGTTCAATAGAAACCTTCTCTGAGATTGTGTATCTTCCCAAATTTTCCTTTTGATGATATATATCACAAAATCTTTGATTCATTAATATTTCATCAGAAGGCATTTGATTCATTTATAGAGATTAAATCAGCATTTTTTTTTTGAGATGAGAGGGAATAAATGGAGTTTCAAGATTTTTACTTACATTGCAGTTCTGAACTCCACGCCTTTGTTCTGATTTAGGAAGTGTTTGTCATACAGCTTGTTCCAGTCCTCAGAAAAAAAATATTTTGAAAAAACTTATTTCAAAAATTTAGATGGTTATAAGTTTCTTTGAATCTGGTTAATGGCAATGTTTTCTGATGTTTCTTTCTGTTGATTTGTCAGACTTCCTGGTTGTCAAGAGATTTTTCCGATAAAAATTTGATTTTCTGATATATTATCAGATTTTCTGGTTATTTTGAGAATTGTCTGGTGTATCAACAGATTCTGATGACTTAATGGGTTTTCTGAAAAATTACCAGATTTTCTGATTGATCATCAGATTTTTTGAGTTTCACTAAATCAATCAGATTTCATTTGAGTTTTACCAGTTTTTCTTTGTTTTTATCAGACATGTTGTTTTAGTTCCCCCTAAATCTATTGTCATGTTTTTGTTTTTTTTAAGTAGAATAGAAATAAAGAAAAGAAAAAAACCATTAAACATGCAAAAAAAAATAGATAAAACAAGTATACTACAACTACTCCTCCTCCAACACGTTGAACATGCACTTCACATATAACCAGAGACTGGTTATCCGACCAGTGTGATTCGTTGATGGGACTAGGGTAGGATCACTTATGTTTTCTTGAAGTGCCAGCTCGGCCCTTGGATACCAGCTTCTCACTCCTCCGAAGTACAGCTGACTTGTAATCACCTTGGTTACGAATCGAGGGTAGATCAGAAAAGGTTGACGGTCATGAATGTTTGCTTCTAGGTCTGTCATGAGAAACATAGAGTAGTTGTAAGGTTTTTCCTGTACATTAACATGAATCACGTCCATCATCCTATGGGACAGCTCGTTAAAGTGTCCAATCTTCTTAGAGAAGCAGGCACTGAGTTGTTTCACCAAATACTGGAAAGGTGGTATAAAACCCGATTTGCTAACTTGCCTTGACACGTTGTTTGTATGATAGCCCATTTCTGTCAAGGTCTGTTGCACATCTGCCTTATCCAGGAAGGTGTTTTCTTGATCAACACCCAACCGGAGGACATCTCTGAGTGTTTCCTCCTTTAGGGTGATTTTGACCCCCATAACCTTGCTCTCTATCCACATGGAGGTGCCACTGAAGACGATTTCATCATTCCACCAGAATTCTTGAAGAAGTTCTGGATGAATAGTGACATGTGTAGATACAGCAAAGCCCAAGGGACTTCGCATGATCATGTTATACACATACCTGCATTCCTCCCATGCAGGTCCTTCCAAGTTAGACCTAAGTCTATGATTATGATGTCTGTGAAGATGGAGAGGGAATTGTGTTACTCTCATCATTTTTGGGTGACCCATTCTAAAATAAGAAATTTCTGATGAAGAGCTTTTGAAGAGAAGATTTGTTTGATGTGAAGAAAGTCTTTTTCAGGTTGTTAATATTTATAGATGAAAGTGATAGTTGCCTCATAAATGTTATTAACAGCCAAAGATTTTCATTTTCATCTATTCAATTAAGACGATATCTGTTGCAGTGAATATGACAGTCTACTAAGCCCCTATGTGTGAGTAAGCATTGAATAGCTAGGCGGCTACTTTTATAGTTCCTAATCATTTTAGTGCCTACGTGTCTCTTAAACTTCTTATGAAAAATGACGTTGCATGCATTGGTAGTGTAAGAAAAATTCAATTTTCTGCAAAAAAATTTCTTGTGACGGTTGATTTTCTCTGCTGTATTGAATTTTATCTTAATGCATGTTACTTTTCCCCCTTTTTGTTGTTTTTTTAATTTAAATAAAGTATAGAGAAAAAAAATACAAAAACAGACTATACACAGTTATGAATTTATACATATGTGGGATGTGCATGAAGATAGAAGTGTACGATGTTCAGTGATTATTCTGATGTTTTAACAAAGTTTCTGATTTTAAATAAGAATTTCTGATGATTTCACTAGATTTTCTGATATTTCTTCAGATTTTCTGATAAATCATCGTTCATTGATGATTTATCAGATCTTCTGATGTTCCATCAGATTGATGGATTTCTTTGTCAGAAACCTGTTGAATTGTTCTTTGATTATCAGAATTTTGATGTTCATCAACTGGGTTTTCAATTTGTGTCCTTTTGTTTTCTGAAAAATCTTCATCTTTTATATTGACCATGCCAAGTTTGCTGATTAAAAAATTATGTCACTTTTCATCAAGAGGCTTTGTAAAGATATCAGCAATTTGGTTTTCAGTTGGAACAAATTACATTTCTATGTTACCTTTCTCCACATGATCTTTTATGAAGTGATATCTGACATCTATGTGTTTGGTTCTTGAGTGATGAACTGTATTTTCTGTTATTGCAATTGCACTCTTTGAATCACATAGGATTGGTATTATTGTCAGATTTACCCCATAATCTCTCAGTTGAGTTTGCATCCACAGCACTTGTGAACAGCAACTTGCTGCTGCTACATATTATGATTCTGATGTTGATGTGGCAACACAGTTTTGTTTCTTGCTTGCCCAATGTAACACCCCAATCGCGTAATATAACAACACGTGGCGGAAATACCGGGGAGTCACGTTACAAATTGCTCACAACTACTGGTACTAAATTGTTTCAATATCATTAACATTGTTTTACAAACAAAGAATACACGTAATTGTTCTTTTTAGAAGTCTAAGGCCCGTATGCAGTCCTATGCGTTGCATGCTTGAATAGTCGAAAACCTGAAACATATGCGAAAACAGTCAGCATAAAAATGCCGACGAATACATAGGTTTGTATAAATCTTAATTGTGAAAACATTTGGTATAAATCTTAATGGCAAAACAAATATGGTATAAATCTTAATTGTGAAAACTCGTGACAAAATAGGTTTGTATATGGCAATATGATATTTACTAAGTCATTTTATGCCTTATATTGAAATCTTGATTAAACCATTGTAAAAACTTGACAATGTGTTATTAGGAATCCAATCAAGGATTAATAATAACTGTTTTGAAATAAATCAAAACTTATATAAGTATTATATAAATCAAAGCAATGAGTTATGATAACACTTCAGATATCTTTCTAGGAATCTAACATATAAAAATATGGGAGATTCTACAAAGATTATGAAAATGAAACATTGAAACAATTGTACACAAAATCCTAAAGTGATCCAGATAACACTACAAGAATATTAAAATAAGAACACTTATATATAGGAAGTACCAGTGGCGTATCCACCATATTCTTATTTTATTATACCCGTTTCGTTATTTAAATCACAACTACCACATAACACATAAATTGTCAACTTGTACCAACTTGTAAACACGCATTAAAGCAGACAATGAATCCAATAAAGGATTCTAATATCAGTACTTTAAACATCCCATATACGTCTAACTATGAATATAGATAGATACTACAGGGATTCTGGGTTCTCATAACATTGTCTAACTTAACACGCATTAAAGCACACAATGAATCCAATAAAGGATTCTAATATCAGTACTTTAAACATCCCATATACGTCTAACTATGAATATAAATAGATACTACAGGGATTCTGGGTTCTCATAACATTGTCTAACTTAACACGCATTGAAGCACACAACAAATCCAATAAAGGATTCTAATATCAGTACTTTAAACATCCCATATACGTCTAACTATGAATATAGATAGATACTACAGGGATTCTGGTTCTGTCACATTGAATCATTGAATCAAAACAATCCTAAATCCTAATGGTGATTTGGGATAACGCCACGAAAGGTAATACAATAAGCACACTTATATATAGGAAGTACCAGTGGCGTATCCACCATGTGCTTATTGTATTATCTAGTTTCGTTATCTAAATCACCAACAATCTACACAAAAACCAACCAACTGTCGAGTATGTAAAGCACTTCTTAAAAACCTTACTATGAAGATAGGAAGATCTAAGACTTACTTCAAATATCCTATATGAATCTAACTATGAAGATAGCTAGATCATTTAAGGATAAAACATTAAGTTTGCATAATCGGAAATAAACACATAAAAGCACTTAGTGAACACACATATGCCATACATTTTGAAAACAGAACGATTACACATATGATCACCCCAAAAAATTTGAAAACAGTAAAAGAGGGGAACTATGTACTCGCCTGGGGTTGCGTATAGTCTCGGTTCAAAGGGTATAACAAAGCTTAAAAGACCAAGAGTTCAAGTGATGAAGCGATTCCTAGGGTAACAAATACTATGTTAGGGAATCGACACCTAAATCGGAAGATCGGGTAGAATGAGGTCTTGTAAACCAAATGAGTGTTGAACTCATGTGATTTGGTTTAACAAAGCCTACATTCTAAATCGAAACCTATCCTAAGTGCTTACGACCCATTAAGGTGGCTTATGCCACTTTAGAGTGTCGTTCACGCGAAAGCGCGTTCGAGACGCCTAACTCGTCCTATGACAAGTATTATATTCCTTAACATATCTAATTATGTCATATAATCAGTTTAGATGTCAAAATATGTGTTACATATGCTTAAAATGAAATTATGTGCAAAAGGGTATTTTGGTCATTTTCCTAAGGCATATAAACTACCTATTATATAACTAACTAATTGAAGTGACCATAAGGTATAACCTCGGAAGGTTATTCCCTATACAACTATGCTCACATTATATGTTTGGTCGGATCCTAATGATCGACCAAACGGGTCGTGTTCGAAAGTCTAAGCGGTTGTTTAGACCGCTTGACTTAAGACTCTACATAAGCACAAATCTAAAAGTGACTAGCTAAACATGTTAAAACATGTTTAACGAGGATTGAAAACAGGTTTGGTATCAAAACAAAGGGTTTTGATACCCAAGAGTAGTTTGGTTACAAAATACGCAAGGATACGTATTTTGGCCGAAACTACGACTCGTCACTATGCCTAGATAACGTGGTAATCAGTAGGTTTAGTCATAAGAGACTAAAACCATCGTGACTACACTCACGTTATGAAGTTCAAACGAACTTCATGTTGACCATAAACTGGTCAATGCAGAAAGTCAAACAAAGTTTGACTTTCGTGCTAAAAACGTGTAAAAGAATAAAAAGCAGGCTTACAACGGGTCCAAGAATGGAAGTTTGACCCGATTATTCTCAGGTATGAAGTGAAATCACTTCAACTTAGAGAGCAATCAGATCAAGGTGTGAAGAATGCAAATGAGGAAGGTGGGTATTTATAGGAAATGGACCACCGTTAGGATCGTTCGTCATAAAACGTGCTTTGATCTCATCCGTACATGTGCACCCATGGTTTTGCAAAACCATGGGCACATTATAAATGGCCCATGGTAAGTTAAAACCCATGTGCAAGTGATTAAAACAGCTGGAACATCTAGAAACAGCTAGAAAACGTTTTCTGCCCAGATAGGGGCCTCGCTGTACGTCTAGGTACCTTCGCGCTACACCTAGCCCCGCCTTCTGAAGTTTCAAAAAAAATGGTAGAACAGGTCCCTACACATGATTTTGATGATTTTTGACGTTTTTAACACCCGTTAACCCCATTTCAAGGCTCTACAATGATGCCTAAACATAAGAGACATGAAACATGCTCAAAAATATCTCAGATGTCGGTTCGTTTGGTCGTACGGACGCGTTATTCGCTTAATTACGTTGGAAGTCGTAACGAACGCAAAAACGATCCAAATTAAGCGACGAATGGATTTTTCTCATGCAAATCACTAAAATAAAATAATTTAGTGGCTACATAAATTTTTGGATGTCCGGATGTATTCAGAACGTAAGTTATGCGCGAAAATGCAAACTTATGCACTTTTTGACGCTTTTAGTCCCTATTGATCAAGAAAGTTTATTTTTGCGCACCAAACACTTCAAAGCCTATTTCTCAGCCATGTGAAGGATATTTAGGGCATATTTAACTTATGATAAAATTCCGGAATGTGCAATACTATGTGAATCAGCAGACTTTCGCAGTTTGACGCAAATAGTCCCTAAGTGTGAAATAACTTGTTTTTGACACACCAAGGCCTTCAAAACTTATTTCTAAGTTATCTAAAAGTTATTTAAGGAATGTTGAGCCTATGTCATATTCCATAGTGTTTGCCTCACTAAACTGATTACGTTTACGCATTGGTTCGCGTTTAACTTTCTAGAAAGAGATTTAAAGCTTGAAAATGAACTAGAATCAAAATGTGAAATTGTAAAACCAAAATAAACAAATTTTTGAGGTCAAAACACATTGGTTCTCTGATAAAAGATAGTGTCCTACATTGTGTGTGTTTACGGAGCACAAGTGTCACAGTCTCCCCTACTTCAGGAAATTTCGTCCCGAAATTTATTCGAAGGAGATCGTAGAGCGGAATTGAAACAACTGATGGATAAGCAGATTGCTAGATCCCAAAGATGCAGAGCATCATTTGGAAGGGAATTCCAAATGTGATTTGGGGTATCCAAAGTATCTCAACGTATTCAATCCTTTTGAAACTTGTGACAGTCGACTAGTGATCAAATATCATTTAAGTATGGCACTATGTTATACTAAGCTCCTAGTGTGATTCCTAGCAAACAAAGGGGTGTACATTCAAGCCCTACACGTACACGGTTTCTAACGTCCCACGAGGTACATCCAATGCACCCTGAGCATCTCATGTATAGGAGACGGGTCAACATACATCAAGATCGTCACCTTTAACACCATATCATACTCCCGGTCGGCTCGTTTGAGTTAATGAATGTACTTGCTATTATCTATCAGAAACAAACACTCAAATAACAAACAAACACATAATCACATAATGGTCCAAGATAACATAAGTAAGAACACTTAGTAACGTTCTGAAGAATAACACAGTAAGAACACTTATATATAGGAAGTACCATCGGCGTATCCACCGTGTTCTATCGCATCATACTTCTCATGTTACCTTAATCACTCTATATTTTATGCCACCATACTTAACAAGGCTTACTATGATTCTCATGCGTCCAAACTCATAATTAAGTGTGCACCCATAATTACTTGTTTCGTCACATGGTCCACATAGCTCCTCTTGTTAAGCAAGGGTAAACAAATAATAAGGTCGAACTATCGTCTAAATCAAATAAACATTGTCACAATCATAACATTTGTCAAATTGAATTGTATTTCATACTAGCAATGATAGCACTACTTATTTTGCCCACGACAAATTTAGTAGTATGTATTTTATTTTAGTACAAATATATATGTTTCATATTAACCAACCAGGTAGAATGCAACATATACTAATCATACATTATCATCATAATGTAAGCATATCGAGGAAAATTATTTTCAAATCACGCGCTAGGTATGCTAAGTGAACATACAAGGTAGAAATGTAAAATAATGTGTCCATATGCTACAAGAACATGTGTAATAGAAATGCAATGTAAAACAATGTACTAGGTATGCACTAAATGGACATACATAGCATGAAATGTAATGTAAAATAATGTACTAAGTATGCACTAAATGGACATACATAGCATGAAATGTAATGTAAAATAATGTACTAAGTATGCACTAAATGGATATACATAGCATGTAATTTAAAATAATGTACTAAGTATGCACTAAATGGACATACATAGCATGAAATGTAATGTAAAATAATGCACTAGGTATGTACTAAATGGACATACATAGCATGAAATGTAAATGAAAATAATGTACTAAGTATGCACTAATATCAACATATGAAGCAAATTGGATTTACAATCATGTGCCATACATATTAAATAAACAAATCATGTGTATAATGCTATGATCATAAAACAGTATTATCTTGTATTGATCGTGTTACCAAATTTGTACAAATGCACTAGAGTGCAATCATATTATACTAAATTATAAGATTTAGCTCCTAAAGAACGGAATCCTCAAAATTAGCACGAAATTTGAAATTACACATAGTGCAATCACATTAACATTTGAAATTGAAAATAGAATAACAAAGATAAAGATACACTTCTTGAAATTTATATTGTCATTACAAATATTGTTTAAAATATGTACATTGATCTTGAAAATAAAAAGGAAATTTAGAGGTTCATGATCATAAGCGCTTGATCATTCGCTTGAGCCTCATTGATGTTAAATGCTCGTCCATTAGCATTGGCAAGCTTGGGGCAGTTTCGCTTGAAATGATTTAAGTCACCACAATTGAAACATGCTCTTGGGCGAGTCTGAGTAGGGGCTGCTAGATTCTGGATACGACAGGTCACATCTAGATGTCCAAACAAACCACAAAGTGTACACTGGCGACAAGGGGAATTTGACGCATGATGATAATTGCAATGATTGCACGGCGGTTGCTCCCCACGATAAAATCCCTTAAAGGGTACTGAGTTCAGCGGAGCAGGTGCAGGAATTGCAAAATTCTTTGAAGCCTTGCGCTTCCTAGAACTTTTAGAAGATTTGGCCTTTGATCTTCTCGAATTCTCGGTAACAGATTCGGTGTCTCGTTTCTTGTCTCCTTGTCGAGATAACTTACCTTTTCTAACCTGTGAATCAGGCAAGATAGCAGCTAATTCCTTAGCCTCCCTGAGCGTTGCAGGTTGGCTGCCAGTGACGATGTCTTGGACAGGGTCAGGTAAACCATCGATGTATTTCTCAATGGCCCGGTCCAAAGGTGTGACCATAGTGGGGCAAAGTAGGCTTAACTGTTCAAATCGGTCAGTGTAGGCACGGTTTTCCTCACTATCCTGTTTTAAATAATAGAACTCATTTTCCAGTGACCTTATTTCACTTCGTGGGCAGAATTCCTTCTTCATAAGATCCTTAAATTCTTCCCACGTCAGTTGCATTGCTACCTCGGCACCTCGGTCCCTCATAATACCATTCCACCAAGTGAGTGCTCTCCTTTGAAAGACACTCGAAGCGAAATATACCTTTCGCTCATTGGGACACTGAATATGGCGGAATGTGCTTTCTATACTGTCGATCCATTGTAAGAGTGCGGTTGCTCCTTCAAACCCAGAAAATTTTAGTGGTTTGGCTGAACTAAAGGTCTTGAAATTACACTAGGCATTGTTGTTGTATATCTGATGAATCTGGGTTACTACACCTCGAAGCACTGCAGCCATTTGTTGAGCGACAAGGGCTGCGACTTCTTCATTGGTTTGAGGTTGTGCATCTCGTCGAGGAGGCATTTTGAAAATTCAGCTATAGAGAAAACCGTTTAAGTTAGATTCATTCAATTGTTATGGGTTTGTAACATTGTTGTTTTGAAACAAGAGTTGTCTTGAAAATAAACTTTTTGTAATATTTTTGGATGAGAGAATACAAACCGGGTTAATGGTTTGTATCATAAATTCTTTACCTGTTAAAAGTTTATTGCTTTTAAGACAAAAATGTTTTCAAATTAAAATTTTAAAATAAAGAAACTTTGTGTTGAAATTTTTGAAAATTCTCATCCAAATGGTAAAAATTTGAAATTTTAAAAGACAAAGGTGGCATTTTGAAAATAAAATAGGATCTCGTGGAGTCGTGAAGTGAAATGAGATTCATTTCAACTGTATTGAATCAAATATATCACCGAATGTAATATGATGAAATGGTATTGGGAAAAGAAGGATGCTTTAATTGTCATAAAGAGCAAACACATAACCGAGGGTAACATGAATGAGTAGGGTTACAAAGGTCGTTTAAAAGTAAATTGGTAGGGTTAGGATGGATAGGTTTTTATAATGCTTCACGAAGACATGCTTTAGCCTATAAGTGGACACTCACCCTAAGAGTTCCCAGGTAAGAGTGACTAGTCCGAAAATGCGGATTTGTACGAACACTCTAGCCTTAGACAGAAAACTCGGGGTACAGGCATCCACCCTTCCAGATTGCATATGTTCACATTATTAAAACCCAAGTTTTCGATGAAAAATGTTTGAGGAAAACATATGAGAAATCTTTTGATACAAATCGTTTGAGATAAAACATGTTTGCGAAATATTTTTGACAAAAACATTTGAGAAAACATTTTGAAAAGAAAAAAAAATATTTTGATGAAAATAATTTGAGAAAAACATTTAAGAAAACTATTTGGAAAGTATTTTAATGAAAAATGCTTTGAGAAAACATTTTGAAGAATACCTCAAGTCATAAAGCCTGAGGTTCAGATTAAATCATCTAAGGTTAGATGATTCGTAAATCATAGAGCAGTTGTGGCACGAATAAGGATGAGGATTAGGAAAGAGCTCCTGAGTCTACTCATGTTTGGGTCCTAGGAAGGTTATAGACTAGGTTCACGTATGCTAATAACCTAATTCCCTATAACCAGTGCTCTGATACCAATCTGTAACACCACAATCACGTAATATAACAACACGCGGCGGAAATATCGGGGAGTCACGTTACAAGTTGCTCACAACTACTGGTACTAAATTGTTTCAATATCACTAACATTGTTTTACAAACAAAGAATACATGTAATTGTTATTTTTCGAAGTCTAAGGCCCGTATGCAGTCCTATGCGTTGCATGCTTGAATAGTCGAAAACCTGAAACATATGCGAAAAAAGTCAGCATAAAAATGCCGGCGAATACATAGGTTTTATTAGCCAAATAAATGGCAAAACATTTGGTATAAATCTTAATTGTGAAAACTCATGACAAAATAGGTTTGTATATGGCAATATGATATTTACTAAGTCATTTTATGCCTTATATTGAAATCTTGATTAAACCATTGTAAAAACTTGACAATGTGTTATTAGGAATCCAATCAAGGATTAATAATAACGGTTTTGAAATAAATCAAAACTTATATAAGTATCATATAAATCAAATCAATGAGTTATGATAACACTTCAGATATCTTTCTAGGAATCTAACATATAAAAATATGGGAGATTCTACAAAGATTATGAAAATGAAACATTGAAACAATTGTACACAAAATCCTAAAGTGATCCAGATAACGCTACAAGAATAATAAAATAAGAACACTTATATATAGGAAGTACCAGCGGCGTATCCACCATGTTCTTATTTTATTATACCCGTTTCGTTATTTAAATCACAACTACCACAAAACACATAAATTGTCAACTTGTACCAACTTGTAAACACGCATTAAAGCACACAATGAATCCAATAAAGGATTCTAATATTAGTACTTTAAACATCCATATACGTCTAACTATGAATATAGATAGATACTGTGACACCTGTGTCACTGTGACCGTCAAACAAATGCCAAACCAATGAAATTTTGTATTTCATACTTGGGAATTGTGAAAATATGTGTATCATTTGCACATATCAATTCTTGTTCGATTTCGGGCTTTAAGTCGCTTTCTGGAAGGTTATACACGATCTGATGCGTAAATATAACCAGTTTAATGCAACAAACACTCCGGAATAGTGACATAGGCTTAACATACCTTAAATAACCTTTACATAACTTAGAAATAAGTTTTGGATGGTTTGGTATGCCGAAATCAAGTTTATTCGATCGCAGGGACTATTTGTGTCAAACTGCAAAACTATACCGATTCGTATGGTGTCGAACAGTCCGGAACTTGATCATAAGTTAAACATACCATATATAACCTAAATATGGCTTAGAAATAAGCTTTGATAGGTTCGGTGTGTGAAAACATGCTTATATGATCTTACAGGGACTAAAAGTGTCATAAACGGCGTAAGTTTGCATTTTCGCGCATATCTTACGTTCTGGACACATCTGGACATCCAAAATTTTTGTACACACTAAAATATTTTTGTTTTAGTGATCGCCATGCAAAAATTCCATTCGTCGCTTAATTTGGATCGTTTTCGCGTCCGTTCGAGTTTCGTCGTAAATAACCGAACAACGTGACCGTACGACCAAACGAACCGACATCCGAGATATTTTTGAGCATGTTTTGAGTCCCCTATGCTTTAACTTCATTTTAGAGCCTTGAAATGAGGTTAACGGGGTTTAAACGCATCGAAAAAGGCTTTAAACACGTGCAGGGACCATTTCTGTCAATTTTGAAACTTTGCTGAACCTGATACATGCTAGCGTAGCGCGAGCCCTAAGGCCTATGCCCTAGCGCTACGCGAGTGCCTCATCTGGGCAGAATGTGTGTTTTCAGCAACAGTTTGTAATTTCAGGGGCCAAACTTGCAATTTCTTTGTGTGGTAACCAAGTTACCACCTCTCCAAGGCTTTGCACCTGCTCCTAACACTTGTATGGATGAGATTTATTCCTTAATGGCTAAACAAACCACTTGTGATGATCCTAGAGCATCACCACAAGTATAAATAGACCATCCATTTCATTCATTCCTTGCTCATTCTTCTCATTCTTCTCTTCACATCTGCTTTGGAGCTCTCTCTCAAGCATTTGGGACTTTGTCTTCTTGTAGAAAAGATAGCAAGGACCTTAAGTGAGCTTCTTTCATTCTTTTTCTTGCTTTTTCCTTATGTAGTGCAGAAAGTCAAACAGTTTGGCCAACAGTTTGACTTTCGGTTTTGACCATCAATTGGTCAAGTCAAAGTTCAATTGAACTTTGAAACGTGATTGTAATCACGATAGTTATAATCCTTCGCGATTATAACCGCTGATTACCACGTTATCTAGTTGTAGTGTCGAGTCAAAGTTTCGGTCAAAATGCGTTTTAGCACGCATTTTGCCTCGGAACTACTTTAGGGTATCAAAACACTTTGTTTTGATACCAAATCAGTAGGTTAGACATGTTTTGACATGTCTAACTCGACACTATTAGTTTGTGCTTGTTTAGGGTCGTAAGATAAGCGGACTAAACAACCGCTTATACTTCCGAACCCGACCCGTTTGGTCGATCGTTAGGATCCGACCAAGCTTAGTTAGTGATCATAGTTGCATAGGGAATAACCACTGAGGTTATACCTTATGATCACATAGGATTGGTTAGTCATTTGCTTGTTAGCTTGTATGCCCATAGGAAATGACCAAAATACCCTTTTGAAGCTAAAATCCGTATTTTGCCTATGTGAACATATTTTTGACAAGTAATCTGATTTAGTAACATGTTTAGGGATAATTGGGCATGTAAGACTTGGCATAGCACATAGATTACCGTCCGAACATAGTTTTACGCTAACGACGCATTATAGTGGCTTATGTTACCATAATGGGTCGAAACGGGTCAAAAGCACTTAGGTAGGCCTTTCAATCAGAATGTAGGGTCTATTAAATCATACCATATGAGTTCAATTACTCATTTGATTTATAGAACCTCATTCTATCCTATCTCCCGATTTAGGTCCGGTTATTTACATAGTTACCTATATAGGGTGCCGTTTGATTCCCTGATCACTCTAGCTTTGCTTGGTTGTTGTTCAAGACTTCTAAGCACCCTCAGGTGAGTACATAGTCCCCTCTTTTACTGTTTTCAAACTGTTTTGGGGTGGAACACATGTACCTACTTGATACTTTCATGTTTCCCATGTTTTTATATCATATACTTACTATGTTCAATAGTACATTATTAGTACACGATTTCATTGTGTTTTGCTATGTATGTTCACGTAACATGCTAGCACATTGATTTCCATATACTACATTTTGTCGCATATGCTCATCCAGCATATGGACACATTGTTTTACATTTTGAACCGTTGTAACCATATGATCATTTGAACCGTTGTAATCATTTGATCATATGAACCGTTGGTAACCATTTGACTATGTGAACCGTTAGTAACCGTTGACTAGATGATCCGTTGGATTATGTGAACCGTTTGTAACCATTTGACTATGTGAACCGTTAGTGACTATTTGACTATGTGAACCGTTTGTAACCGTTGATTGACACGAACTGTTTGAATCTGTTTGAACCGTTGGGTTAGGGAAGTGATTAGGTAACGGGGCGGGTATAATGTGTTAAAAGCATGGTGGATACGCCGCTGGTACTTCCTATATATAAGTGCTTTTAATACATTATATATCGTTGCGTTATCTAGATCACTTGGGCAATGGTAAACAAAACAAAGTTGTAATACAAGGTTTTCCAACAATATATTATACTATTCGAGTTTTATTCCATAAACGATTTACAAATCTGGATTTAATTAAACAAATGTTTTGGGGTTAAGAATCATGGCTACGAGATTTTTTT
The DNA here is from genome assembly GCF_002127325.2 of Helianthus annuus. Classification (NCBI taxonomy): domain Eukaryota; kingdom Viridiplantae; phylum Streptophyta; class Magnoliopsida; order Asterales; family Asteraceae; genus Helianthus; species Helianthus annuus. Next base: position 70,096,062 of record NC_035436.2, read on the forward strand.
TTATGAAATATAACCAATTTGATTTGAGTTGGTTATTTGTGTCGCAATACTATACTTTTCAAAACAAGGTTTTTAAATAAGTATTGCAATATGTAAAACGAGCCATGAATCTGAAACTCATACAAAACCTATGTACTCGCCGGCATTTTTATGCTGACGTACCTATTTTCACATGTGTTTCAGGTACATTAGTTGATGGCATTTGATGATGATATTGGTGTATTCTCACATAGGAATGGACAAGGCCTTAGCGACTTTAAAACTTGGAGGATAATAGTTGTATTTATCTAATTTGTATCAAAACATTTAGTTCAATAATTCAATAAAACGAAACTATTTATTCCATGGTTGTGAAACAATGATTCTGTTACAACACTCCCCGACGTTTCCGCCACGTTTTGTTGTTTTACGTGGTCGGGGTGTGACAGAAAAGTTGGTATCAGAGCCAATGGTTATAGGGAATTAGGTTATTAGTAATGCTTTGACCTAGACTATAACCTTCCTAGGACCCTAACGCGAGTTTACTTGCGTTTAGTCATAAAACAATACCGTCACTTATCCTTAAGTGACAACCACAATAAGAACATAAATTGATCTGCCTTGAAAACTAATCATCTGTTCTAGGATGATTTATTATAAGGTTTTGAACCCTTCCAGTTTGACTCATATTTGGCTTAGTGCCTCTTGAGTTTTCAAACTCGTCAAAGTTTGGGTCTAAATAATGTGAACACGTGCAAACTGGAAGAGTGGATGCCTGTACCCTAGGTCTTCTGTCTAAGGCTAGAGTGTTCATACAAATCCGCAGTATCGGACCAGTCACTCTTACCTGGGAACTCTTGGGGTGAGTGTCCACTTATAGGCGAGCATGTCTTCGCGATACATTATATTGACCCGCTTACTTTGATTAGTCACTGTCTCATTTGTTTGCCTTTGGTAACAAACAAATGGTCACAATCTTCATGTGTTGTCATTCTCTTTTGGCTATCTTTTGCTTGTTTCCTCCTATGCCTTCCATTGTCTTCAAGATGCCTTTTCATCGCAACAACACCCAAATGTCCGAACCAGGTGCTGCAACTACCCAGTAAGTAGGCGTCGTACTCCAGAGGACCGTTGTTTTAGCTATCACCATGACTCGCCTCAGGGATGAAGCCGTATAAGGGAACTGCTCCTTGGTGCAATCAATGCCACCGTCATCACCCAAATCAAATACCCTGTTTCAAATGTACCCACGGTGGACGATGGGGACATTTGGTTAACATCTGCCGCTTTGCGATCCAAAGCAAAGTTGTTACCAATCCTGCTGCTACTCAACCTTCAAATTCTGCTTCATATGTCGCCTTGGCATATCTAGTGCCTCAACCTCATGAACTTTCTACCTTGTGTATCGACGTAAGCACGCCTAGTGCAAGGTGTCGGAACACCTCTCGTTACACAAATTCCAAAATCCATGTAGGATCTTTCTATCCTCATAATTAGATCCTTGTGGATGGGTATCGTTCATCGGAGCCCTTAATTGAATTCTTTGTATGATTCAATACGTACATTACAATTCAATAAGGACAAAGCCGAATTCCTATTAAGATTTTCCTATCTTCATAGATAGATTCTTGAAAATGATTAAAGTGCCAAATGAAATCCACGGATTGGATTCCTGGTATGCTTTAAGTATCCGCGTTCAAAGATAACAATTTAAAGGCCAAATTAAACAATTATGTGATTATATGCTTATGTTTTCCCTTTTATGTTTTTGTGATCCAATTTTGTTATCCAAATCCTCGTAGAATCTTCCATATCTTCGTATAAGGGATTCATAGTAGGATATCCAAAGGTACTATCTTAAATCCTTAATGGACTTCTACGTTGGAGTTGAGTCCCTTGGGTTATGAAGTACTATTCCATAATTAGACCCCTTGAGTGGTCTAGTTAAACAGATTGATCCAAAATTCTGGTTAGGAATATCATGTGATGATATAGCTGAAAAGACTCCTTGAGTGGTCTAATTAAAGAGATCTTTTGTTGATCTAATTAAAAGGACCCTATGGTAGTCTAGCCACACTCATCACAAGTTTGATTTTTCTTCCCCTACACATTATGAAATGAACTGTGCAGACTGTGCAAGGAATTACGTAATTATGGAGGCCTACATAATTATGGAATTTAGTGCACAGAAACCACAGCGAGTTTTGTCATGTGCCTTGAGTGAACCTTGTTCATTTCCAATTCTGATGAAGCACCCGTTGAAGAAAAATGAACTAGCTACTCATTTTTCACTTCTGAAAGAATATCCGTTGATGGAAATGAATATCCGTTTGTTTAATCCTTCATTTCCGTTCTGATGAAGAATCCGTTGAAGAAAATGGATCAACCATTCATTTTCGCTTCTGAAGAATATCCGTTGATGGAAATGAATATCCGTTTGTTTAAACCTTCATTTCCGTTCTGATGAAGAATCCGTTGAGGAAAATGGATCATCCATTCATTTTCGCTTCTGAAGAATATCCGTTGAAGGAAATGAATATCCGTTTGAATATCCTTTTCATTTCTGTTCTGATGAAGAATCCGTTGAGGAAAATGGATCATCCATTCATTTTCGCTTCTGAAGAATATCCGTTGAAGGAAATGAATATCCTTTTCATTTCTGAATCTGAGGAAGCATCTGTTGAAAATGGATCATCCATTCATTTTCGCTTCTGAAGAATATCCGTTGAAGGAAATGAATATCCGTCTGATTATCCTTTTCATTTCCGTTTCTGAGGAAACATCTGTTGAAAATGACTCCGTCTGTTCATTTTCGTTTCTGAAGAATGTCCGTTAAGGAAATGATAGGATTATGCTTTGCATATCTCTAGGGGTTATTTGACACAAAGTCACAGACAGACTCCTACGAATAAATTTCGGGACGAAATTTCCTAAAGTAGGGGAGACTGTGACACCTGTGTCACTGTGACCGTCAAACAAATGCCAAACCAATGAAATTTTGTATTTCATACTTGGGAATTGTGAAAATATGTGTATCATTTGCACATATCAATTCTTGTTCGATTTCGGGCTTTAAGTCGCTTTCTGGAAGGTTATACACGATCTGATGCGTAAATATAACCAGTTTAATGCAACAAACACTCCGGAATAGTGACATAGGCTTAACATACCTTAAATAACCTTTACATAACTTAGAAATAAGTTTTGGATGGTTTGGTATGCCGAAATCAAGTTTATTCGATCGTAGGGACTATTTGTGTCAAACTGCGAAACTATACCGATTCGTATGGTGTCGAACAGTCCGGAACTTGATCATAAGTTAAACATACCATATATAACCTAAATATGGCTTAGAAATAAGCTTTGATAGGTTCGGTGTGTGAAAACATGCTTATATGATCTTACAGGGACTAAAAGTGTCATAAACGGCGTAAGTTTGCATTTTCGCGCATATCTTACGTTCTGGACACATCTGGACATCCAAAATTTTTGTACACACTAAAATATTTTTGTTTTAGTGATCGCCATGCAAAAATTCCATTCGTCGCTTAATTTGGATCGTTTTCGCGTCCGTTCGAGTTTCGTCGTAAATAACCGAACAACGTGACCGTACGACCAAACGAACCGACATCCGAGATATTTTTGAGCATGTTTTGAGTCCCCTATGCTTTAACTTCATTTTAGAGCCTTGAAATGAGGTTAACGGGGTTTAAACGCATCGAAAAAGGCTTTAAACACGTGCAGGGACCATTTCTGTCAATTTTGAAACTTTGCTGAACCTGATACATGCTAGCGTAGCGCGAGCCCTAAGGCCTATGCCCTAGCGCTACGCGAGTGCCTCATCTGGGCAGAATGTGTGTTTTCAGCAACAGTTTTTAATTTCAGGGGCCAAACTTGCAATTTCTTTGTGTGGTAACCAAGTTACCACCTCTCCAAGGCTTTGCACCTGCTCCTAACACTTGTATGGATGAGATTTATTCCTTAATGGCTAAACAAACCACTTGTGATGATCCTAGAGCATCACCACAAGTATAAATAGACCATCCATTTCATTCATTCCTTGCTCATTCTTCTCATTCTTCTCTTCACATCTGCTTTGGAGCTCTCTCTCAAGCATTTGGGACTTTGTCTTCTTGTAGAAAAGATAGCAAGGACCTTAAGTGAGCTTCTTTCATTCTTTTTCTTGCTTTTTCCTTATGTAGTGCAGAAAGTCAAACAGTTTGGCCAACAGTTTGACTTTCGGTTTTGACCATCAATTGGTCAAGTCAAAGTTCAATTGAACTTTGAAACGTGATTGTAATCACGATAGTTATAATCCTTCGCGATTATAACCGCTGATTACCACGTTATCTAGTTGTAGTGTCGAGTCAAAGTTTCGGTCAAAATGCGTTTTAGCACGCATTTTGCCTCGGAACTACTTTAGGGTATCAAAACACTTTGTTTTGATACCAAATCAGTAGGTTAGACATGTTTTGACATGTCTAACTCGACACTATTAGTTTGTGCTTGTTTAGGGTCGTAAGATAAGCGGACTAAACAACCGCTTATACTTCCGAACCCGACCCGTTTGGTCGATCGTTAGGATCCGACCAAGCTTAGTTAGTGATCATAGTTGCATAGGGAATAACCACTGAGGTTATACCTTATGATCACATAGGATTGGTTAGTCATTTGCTTGTTAGCTTGTATGCCCATAGGAAATGACCAAAATACCCTTTTGAAGCTAAAATCCGTATTTTGCCTATGTGAACATATTTTTGACAAGTAATCTGATTTAGTAACATGTTTAGGGATAATTGGGCATGTAAGACTTGGCATAGCACATAGATTACCGTCCGAACATAGTTTTACGCTAACGACGCATTATAGTGGCTTATGTTACCATAATGGGTCGAAACGGGTCAAAAGCACTTAGGTAGGCCTTTCAATCAGAATGTAGGGTCTATTAAATCATACCATATGAGTTCAATTACTCATTTGATTTATAGAACCTCATTCTATCCTATCTCCCGATTTAGGTCCGGTTATTTACATAGTTACCTATATAGGGTGCCGTTTGATTCCCTGATCACTCTAGCTTTGCTTGGTTGTTGTTCAAGACTTCTAAGCACCCTCAGGTGAGTACATAGTCCCCTCTTTTACTGTTTTCAAACTGTTTTGGGGTGGAACACATGTACCTACTTGATACTTTCATGTTTCCCATGTTTTTATATCATATACTTACTATGTTCAATAGTACATTATTAGTACACGATTTCATTGTGTTTTGCTATGTATGTTCACGTAACATGCTAGCACATTGATTTCCATATACTACATTTTGTCGCATATGCTCATCCAGCATATGGACACATTGTTTTACATTTTGAACCGTTGTAACCATATGATCATTTGAACCGTTGTAATCATTTGATCATATGAACCGTTGGTAACCATTTGACTATGTGAACCGTTAGTAACCGTTGATTATGTGAACCGTTTATAACCGTTGACTAGATGATCCGTTGGATTATGTGAACCGTTTGTAACCATTTGACTATGTGAACCGTTAGTGACTATTTGACTATGTGAACCGTTTGTAACCGTTGATTGACACGAACTGTTTGAATCTGTTTGAACCGTTGGGTTAGGGAAGTGATTAGGTAACGGGGCGGGTATAATGTGTTAAAAGCATGGTGGATACGCCGCTGGTACTTCCTATATATAAGTGCTTTTAATACATTATATATCGTTGCGTTATCTAGATCACTTGGGCAATGGTAAACAAAACAAAGTTGTAATACAAGGTTTTCCAACAATATATTATACTATTCGAGTTTTATTCCATAAACGATTTACAAATCTGGATTTAATTAAACAAATGTTTTGGGGTTAAGAATCATGGCTACGAGATTTTTTTTTATGAAATATAACCAATTTGATTTGAGTTGGTTATTTGTGTCGCAATACTATACTTTTCAAAACAAGGTTTTTAAATAAGTATTGCAATATGTAAAACGAGCCATGAATCTGAAACTCATACAAAACCTATGTACTCGCCGGCATTTTTATGCTGACGTACCTATTTTCACATGTGTTTCAGGTACATTAGTTGATGGCATTTGATGATGATATTGGTGTATTCTCACATAGGAATGGACAAGGCCTTAGCGACTTTAAAACTTGGAGGATAATAGTTGTATTTATCTAATTTGTATCAAAACATTTAGTTCAATAATTCAATAAAACGAAACTATTTATTCCATGGTTGTGAAACAATGATTCTGTTACAACACTCCCCGACGTTTCCGCCACGTTTTGTTGTTTTATGTGGTCGGGGTGTGACAGATACTACAGGGATTATGGGTTCTCATAACATTGTCTAACTTAACACGCATTAAAGCACACAATGAATCCAATAAAGGATTCTAATATCAGAACTTTAAACATCCCATATACGTCTAACTATGAATATAGATAGATACTACAGGGATTCTGGGTTCTCATAACATTGTCTAACTTAACACGGATTAAAGCACACAATAAATCCAATAAAGAATTCTAATATCAGTACTTTAAACATCCTATATACGTCTAACTATGAATATAGATAGATACTACAGGGATTCTGGTTCTGTCACATTGAATCATTGAATCAAACAATCTTAAATCCTAATGGTGATTTGGGATAACACCACGGAAGGTAATACAATAAGCACACTTATATATAGGAAGTACCAGCGGCGTATCCACCATGTGCTTATTGTATTATCTAGTTTCGTTATCTAAATCACCAACAATCTACACAAAAACCAACCAACTGTCGAGTTTGTAAAGCACTTCTTAAAAACCTTACTATGAATATAGGAAGATCTAAGACTGTACTTCAAATATCCTATATGAATCTAACTATGAAGATAGGTAGATCATTTAAGGATAAAACATTAAGTTTGCATAATCGGAAATAAACACGTAAAAGCACTTAGTGAACACACATATGTCATACATTTTGAAAACAGATCGATTACACATATGAATCACCCCAAAACATTTGAAAACAGTAAAACAGGGGAACTATGTACTCGCCTGGGGTTGCGTATAGTCTCGGTTCAAAGGGTATAACAAAGCTTAAATGACCAAGAGTTCAAGTGATGAAGCGATTCCTAGGGTAACAAATACTATGTTAGGGAATCGACACCTAAATCGGAAGAAAAGGTAGAATGAGGTCTTGTAAACCAAATGAGTGTTGGAACTCATGTGATATGGTTTAACAAAGCCTACATTCTAAATCGAAACCTATCCTAAGTGCTTACGACCCATTACGACCCATTACGACCCATTAAGGTGGCTTATGCCACTTTAACGTGCCGTTCGCGCGAAAATATGTGTTACATATGCTTAAAATGAAATTATGTGCAAAAGGGTATTTTGGTCATTTTCCTATGGCATATAGAATACCTATCATATAACTAACTAATCGAAGTGACCATAAGGTATAACCTCGGAAGGTTATTCACTATACAACTATGGTCACGTTATATGTTTGGTCGGATCCTAATGATCGACCAAACGGGTTGTGTTCGAAAGTCTAAGCGGTTGTTTAGACTGCTTGACTTACGACTCTACATAAGCACAAATATAAAAGTGACAAGCTAAACATGTTAAAACATGTTTAACGAGGATTGAAAACAGGTTTGGTATCAAAACAAAGGGTTTTGATACCCAAGAGTAGTTTGGTTACAAAATACGCAAGGATACGCATTTCGGCCGAAACTACGACTCGTCACTATGCCTAGATAACGTGGTAATCAGTAGGTATAGTCATAAGAGACTAAAACCATTGTGATTACACTCACGTTATGAAGTTCAAAGGAACTTCGTGTTGACCATAAACTGGTCAATGCAGATAGTCAAACAAAGTTTGACTTTCGTGCTAAAAACGCGTAAAAGGATGAAAAGCGGACTTACAACGGGTCCAAGAATGGAAGTTTGACCCGATTATTCTCAGGTATGAAGTGAAATCAGTTCAACTTAGAGAGCAATCAGATCAAGGTGTGAAGAATGCAAATGAGGAAGGTGGGTATTTATAGAAAATGGACCACCGTTAGGGTCGTTCGTTGTAAAACGTCCTTCGATCTCATCCGTACATGTGCACCCATGGTTTTGCAAAACCATGGGCACATTATAAATGGCCCATAGTAAGTTAAAAACCATGGGCACATTACAATGATGCCTAAACATGAGAGACATGAAACATGCTCAAAAATATCTCGGATGTCGGTTCGTTTGGTCGTACGGATGCGTTATTCGCTTAATTCTGACGGAAGTCGTAACGAACGCAAAAACGATCCAAATTAAGCGACGAATGGATTTTTCTCATGCCAATCACTAAAATAAAATATTTTAGTGGCTACATAAATTTTTGGATGTCCGGATGTATTCAGAACGTAAGTTATGCGCGGAAATGCAAACTTAAGCTCTTTTTGACGCTTTTAGTCCCTATTGATCAAGAAAGTTTATTTTTGCGCACCAAACACCTCAAAGCCTATTTCTAAGCCATGTGAAGGATTTTTAGGGCATATTTAACTTATGATCAAGTTCCGGAATGTGCAATACTATGTGAATCAGCAGACTTTCGCAGTTTGACGCAAATAGTCCCTGAGTGTGAAATAACTTGTTTTTGACACACCAAGGCCTTCAAAACTTATTTCTAAGTTATCTAAAAGTTATTTAAGGTATGTTAAGCCTATGTCATATGCCGGAGTGTTTGCCGCACTAAACTGATTACGTTTACGCATCGGTTCGCGTTTAACTTTCGAGAAAGCGATTTAAAGCTTGAAAATGAACTAGAATCAAAATGTGAAATTGTAAAACCAAAATAAACAGATTTTTGAGGTCAAAACACATTGTTTCTTTGATAAAAGATAGTGTCCTACATTGTGTGTGTTTACGGAGCACAAGTATCACACCCAACCCACCAATTTTTCTCCTAATACCTGACAAGCACCAGATGTGCTTTTTCTGTCAATCTTGCACCCTGCATAATCTGCATCTGTATATGCAATTAGTTCAAGGTTTGTATCCTTAGGATACTAGAGACCAAGTTCTGATGTGCCTTTTAGATATTTGAAAACCCTTTTTATAGCTTTTAGATGGGATTCTTTTGGATCACATTGATATCTGGCTAGAAAGCATGTTGCAAACATAATATCTCGTCTGCTTGCAGTTAAATATATCAATGATCCTATCATCCCCCTATAGGTTTTAATATCTACACTTATTCCATCCTTATCAGAATCTCATTTGTTCCCTGTTGCCATGGGAGTTTTTGAAACAGAGCAGTTTTCAAGTGAGTATTTTTGTAGAATTGTTTTCACATATTTTGATTGACTCAAAAATATTCCATCAATTCTTTGTATTACTTGTAACCCCAAGAAAAAGGTTAACTCACTCATCATACTCATTTCAAAGTGGCTGGTCATTAACTTTTGAAACTTTTTGCAGAATTTTTCATTTGCTGATCCAAATATAATGTCATTAACATATATCTGGAGCCACAAAGTATGACCTTTGTGTGATTTGAGGAAAAGTGTTGTGTCAATAGTACCTTTAGTAAACCCAAAATTGAATAAGAAGTTTGATAGTGTTTCATACCAGGCTCTTGGAGCTTGCTTCAAACCATACAAGGCTTTGTTTAATCTATAAACATGATTTTGAAATTTTTGATCAACAAAGCCTTCTGTTAGATTTTGAAATTTTTGATCAACAAAGCCTTCTGGTTGCTGCACATAAACTTCTTCCTCAATTTTAACATTCAGGAAAGCTGATTTTACATCTATTTGATAAACTTTGAAATCTTTGGCTGCAGCAGAAGCAAGAAAAATTCTTACAGTTTCTAATCTAGCTACTGGTGCAAAAGTTTCATCATAATCAATACCTTCCTGTTGATAATAACCTTTGACCACTAGCCTTGCTTTGTTCCTGGTGATTATGCCATTTTCATCAAATTTATTCCTGAATACCCATTTTGAGCCTATGACAGATTTGTCATTTGGCTTGGGTACCAGATCCTAAACCTTGCTCTTTTCAAACTGATCAAGCTCTTCTTACATAGCTTGAATCCAGTCTGAGTCATTTAGAGCTTCTTTGACAGATTTGGGTTCTATCTTGCTTAAGAACCCAGCAAATGCACACTCATGTGCAGTTACAGATCTTATTCTCACACCATCGGGTGGATTGCCAATGATGTCAGAATGAACATGTCCTTTGATCCATCTTAACTTGTTGTGAAAAAGTGTTGGTTCTGATGGATTTGAAATTTCCCCCTAAACAGTTGCCTCAGTTGTGTGTAGTGTATCAGAATTTTGATTCAAGATTTCTGATGCACTACTTATTTGTTATGTAGGGTTAGTACATGAAATATCTGTTGACTTGTATGTGAGAGATTTATCATGTTCTAAGAAATCTTCTCTCATCATTTCAAAGAGATGTTCATAGTTTTCTTGTTTGTCAGAAAAATTTATTTCTTTCATGTGTTCATAAGAAACCTCTGTTTCTGATGAGTCATCAAAAGAAACATACACACTTTCTCTGATTGTCCTTGTGTTTAGAATAAAAATTCTATAGGCTTTCGAGGAAAATGAATAACCAAGAAAAATACCTTTTTCTGCTTTTCTATCAAATTTTTCAAGGCTTTCATAATAATTGAAAACAAAACATCTACAACCAAATGTATGTAAAAATTTTACACTTGGAATCCTTCCATTGATAATGTTGTATGGTGTTTTGTTTAGCCTTTTGTTGATTATGGTTCTGCTTTGGGTGAAACAGGCATTTGCTATTGCTTCCGCCCAAAAGTGAGTGGGCATTTTAGCATAAGCAAGCATTGTTCTGGCAGCTTCTACTAAGGTTCTATTTTTCCTTTCAACTACCCCATTTTGTTGAGGTGTTCTGGGAGTAGAAAAATCATGAGAGATTCCTTTACTTACAAGAAAGCTCTCAATTTTTGAATTCTTAAACTTTGTCCCATTGTCTGGTCTGATCCTTCTGACTGTTAGTTTTAACAGATTTTCAATTTTTCTGATAAAATTAATGATCAGATCAGGGGTTTCACTCTTCTTCCTTAAAAATTCGACCCATGTGTATCTGGAACAATCATCAACTATTACTAGTATGTATTTCTTTCCAGAAAAGCTTTCTGTACTTATGGGTCCACACAAATCCATGCGTAAAAGTTCCAAATTTTGTGCAATAGATGTGACAACCGAATAATTAAGGTTAGCACTACTTAAAATTCCACAACCTTTGGCGTGTACCGTTACATTTAAGGGCTTATCTCGTGCACCACTAAATATTCGGGTGTGTTTGACTGATTAACTATACAAGAAACTGTTAAACGCTTTTATGTGTCGTTAACTAATTTATAAAACTAACTTGGTCGGGCCGCAAACTCGCCTAACACTCACACACACGTTTGGCCTACACATACACTTATTATATCATAATAACGCATGTTTTAAGTTAAGCCCAAATGAAGAATTGGGCCACTGATGAAAAGGTATATACACGCACACATATAGTAGTTTGTACGTAGTTTTAGGTTAGCATTCACATTATCACAAACCCTAAACATCCCTTTTGAAGTCGACGGCAGCCACTTGGTGTCTCGTTAATCATTCTTCGGCTGGTATGATCTTGTTTATTTAACCCTTGATTGCTTGATTGATTCCTCTCGGCTATGTGTAATTGATTGGCATGTGATTCTGAATATTGAGTGTTATCAAATACTAATTGTACATGGACCGAACAGAAATAGTTGGTCATATTAATTATTATTCTTATGATAGGGAACTTGATATGATGATGACTTCTACGCTTGAATGTGTTGTTAACAATCGGATTTCGTCGGATGGAAAACGAACTGTATGCATGTGAGATGCAGTCTACTAATATATTTGGTCCAATTAGATTTAGTTACACATGTAAACTCTAATTTGAAACTGCACATTTGACCTTATCACATGCAATGATGTTGGCCATGTTAAATACAATTGTCTAGAAATAACCAACAACCTTTAATTGCTTTGTCAGTATCACATGAGTTGGTCTAATCAAATAATGGTTCTTCCAACTTAACGGCTTATGACAAGACAAAAGTTAAAGGTCCAATAGAATTTTGAAAACTATCAGTCTATGTCAGCCATTCTTTTGATCCAACTAATTCATATTCATTATTGGGTAAACAGAATAAGTGGACATATCATATGGGATGTTTTTGCATGATTGGGCCGCACCTTAATTGTTGGGCCAGCCAACCCCTTAAATCGGTGAGCAAATAACCGGTTTTGGGCCGGGTAGCTTGTTACACATTCACTGCATGGATGTTGAGCTAATAACATATAAGCTGGCTTGGGGGTTATTAAGGAATAGTTGATAATACGAATGAACTGTTTGTGTTGTTTGTGCTATTAATTAATTAGTCGGTAAACTATTTTGATATTGAGATTGATGGTGACTGAACTAGACTAAATATATATATTACTGAGGTTATTGGTTGTGGCGATTCAATAAGATGGGATAAGGGATATTACATGCCATGAGGGCCTCATTTGATCATCGGACCGCACACTTCTGCTAGTGGGCCGAAGGTGAATAAGGTCCACAACTGGCCCGGTTATACGCCTGGGCTATGCAAACGTGACATGAGCATATTATATAGTTATGTGTAATATGCTTAAGTATAGAGATTTTATACATTGCTTGACTAGATAGATTAGATTAAAATGGTTGCACATGCTTTGTTACATGATCAGTGGTTGATGTTAACATGTTATTAAGATTGAATTGCATGTACATGGTTAGCAAACTGATGGGCAGCATATTCATTTAGGAACACTCGGTTTGGGCCAGTAATGTTGGGGCCAAATTGACTTGCAAGTTAATATTAGTAAACAGATGGTAAAGTGTGTATGGTAAACTAGATTATACATGAACTGATAAATGTTTTTGTAAGACGCGTATACTATTGAGTCCTGATACAACATGCATAACTTGGTTAATGTTAGTGCACTGTTTGCGTAACGTTTGGAAACATTGCATGCCATAAGTGGAATTGGAATACTAAACTGAATGTTTTGGTAAATCGTGATAGGACATAATTGATCAACGGTTAAACGAGTAAATAATCTTACCGAGCAAAACCAAGGTGAGTTCATTACATTCGAGCATGCGTCCTAGTGGTTGGGGACAGTCAGTGGGTATCCCGTGGAGGGATAAGTCTTTTGGGTAAAAAAGGGTATATTGGTTAATATTCTCACCTATCATTCTTGTAAGTCCCTTATTATGTTACCTGGAGGGTAACGGGTATTAGTTGGTAGCGCTACTTTGGTTTGGCACCCTTACACAGCTCCTAGATAGGACGGATGTGAACTAATGACCCAGTCGGGCCCAGTACTGGATAGGAGTACGTGGGAAAGGGCAGTCATGTACATCAGGAGCCGTCTTGTTCGGAATTGAGAAATTAACAATATTACTTGCATTTGTCAGTGAACTGTTTTACATTCAGCTGGTAACAAACATTTTTTTTTAAAAACTATGAACTCACCAGCGTTGTCTGATACTTGTTGCATGCTCGCAGGTCGTTAGATATCTTGGATTTGGGAACTTGCTGTCTGGAGTAGCTGGAGTGGTCATGGGTCGACGGGAGGGATTCATGTGTTTGAACTATTGATACTATACATTGGTTTTGAAACAGTATACTTTGGTCTACTAATTGCTTCCGCTGAACATGTTGATTTTCATTAAAACTTGTTGATGATATTTGTAACTAGTAATCGAGGATTTTAATTAGCAACGTGTCTGGGTTCAATGTAATTAGTGGCTCGTTGTTGGTACGTCGCACGCCTAACAGGGACTTTCCCTAGGTGGTATTTTGGGGGTGTAGCAGTTTGGTATCAGAGCCACTGGTTATAGTGAACTTGGTTTTAAAACGCTTTTGTAAACCAGACTATAACCAAACAGTTCTGAAAACGGGAATACGACCATGACACTCAGCTCCAGATTGCAAGGTTCGTCTTTCTCACTTGTTGCATACATTACATGACTAGTACACATTTGTTTATGACGCAACATACGAACACTCACTCGTCACTATAGCATGATTACATGAATTGCTTGCTTACATTATGATGTGTTGGTAGCATGTCATAGTCCTTAGATTCTTGTGATCTTATCATTTTGATAACTTATGTTTAGCATTCGAGTTTGAGGAAGCATTTGACATGAGTTAGGAAGAACTGAGATGAGCATGCAAATCGCAATATTATTGTGGGTGCACACATAATAATAGTGTGGGGTGCATGCGAGTCCCAGTGAGGCTTAACAAGTGAAAAAAGGGGTTCTGCTCTGTTATTTGATCAATGTGAAACGTAACAAGTCTATAGGAGTCATAGCAGTGATTGTCTCCTACTCGAAGGTGATCTTTTCATTCCTCTCTGAAACCTTTCGAATCTTGATGCTATCGAATATTACCTGAGCACCCATCTGAACGCCTAGCGAACTGTGAAGAATGTTAGGTGCTTGTACGAACGTCCCTGAGTTGGATGTTGCAACATCAATGGTTGGTCTATACCTTTCACACTTCTCTTTGTTTGCTGGAACTCAATGTACTGGCGCCTTAGATCCCGAAGTGCGATCACTTCTGCAATACTCTAGCAGCATATCGTGTATTACTCAATCGGCATGAAAGATCGAAGGACAAGAAGATGAACGTAGCACCTTACCAACCTCAGTATTTGGACGACCCTGATTACTGGCAACGAACACCAGAGAACTGACTTCAATCGAATCTTTAACCGCAATCAATGACGTATGGGAGTCAACTTTTACAAGTTAATCGGGACATGGATGATGATCATGGACTATGGTATGGAATATAAAGCTGCCAGCACAATGAGTAACGCCTTAGGACGTGACACGGAAATGTGACAAGATGGACCCTGTAGGAGAAGAATTTTAGGGCTCCGTTACGAGTAATGACATTAGAGGCAACAGACACGGTGACATCAAGGTACTCATAATCATAGCTTGCAGTGTGGAATCAAAAGTGACCTCGACAAGGATTGACTGTTGTTAAGTCAAAATGACAACAACCAAGGGAACGACGGAAGTACTGGAAATTCTCGTGACAAAAACAACACTGGAAATAAAGCTCATGGGAGGACATTTAGCATGGCATAGGCTATACTAGGCGTAATAGCAACACGATAGCTTGGATGGGTAGCTATTCGTTTCGTCTCTGTTCTGTTTAACCCTGATACTTCTTAAAACCGAACTTGTTGTGGATTCGGCTGATGAAAATCAATTGAAGCCTTATATGTTCACCAGGATGCAAACTCGACCTTGGGGGACATGTGTTCGACATCGACCTTCCTTCTGCTACCCCTGATGGTTACAATGTAGTAGTTAGTGTGGATTGGTTATTTAGAAATCGCGCAGACATACCTTGTGTGGAGAAAATTTTGTGTGGAGAATCGTTATTTGTTCTAAAGAAACAGAGTGGTGCAAAGGTTAGCGCCATATCAGCTATGAAGGCCCAGAAGTGTCTACGGAGGGATCACCCCGCTACGTTAGTAACCGTTACTGATGTTGAGGCTAAGGAAAAGAGGATCGAGGATCCACCAATTGTTAGTGATTTCTCTCGGTGTGCTACCCGAGGAGCTTACAGATTTACTTCTACCACTGTTAGGCAGGATCTCAGCTTGAACTCACGACAGGGGCAGCCCCGATTACTCGCGCTACATACCGTCTTGCACCAGGAGGGTTGCAAGGACTATCTATAGGAGCTGTTGGACAGGAGTTTTATTGGACATAGTTTTTCTTCGCTTTGGGGAGCCCCAGCTATATTCGAGAAGATAAGACCTTTTCGTATGTGTACTGATTATCCGGAACTCAGCAAGGTGACAATCAAGAACTATTTGCCTTGACCATGTATTGACGGAAGACCAAGAGGAGAATGTTCCTGAAATGGCATATCGAACGCAATATGGCTATTGCGACTTTGTACACCATGACCATTAAGTTAATCAACACCAAAGATTTCTGCGGGGATGCAACAATTTCTTGGTCTCACTAGATGCTATCGCAGATTCATCACAGGATTCTTGAGGATCGCACAGCTTAAATCTCTTTAGCACAGCGAGGTGCTGTGTTCGTGGAAGACAAAACATGAGGACGACTTTTCAGCTTTCGAATCGCAACTCCGCAATACACTAAGCATCGTCTTTACCCGAGGGTGCGGGTGATTTGGTGGTATATCATGATGGTTCGAATCAGAGTCCCAGTTCCACGCCGACGCAATAGGAAAAAGGTGATAGCTACGTAATGGACTTACAGGAAGAACTACACGAGTCACGACCTGCGGTGGGAGCTCTGGTCTTTGGATTTAAGTTGGAGGCATTACTTGGACGGTACCAAATGCACTACCTAGACCGATCACAAGGGCCTCCCGTGGGAGCGAAACATGTGATGGCACCGCTGGATGGAACTTTTGAATAAATACGACTGTGAAACCTGGACGTGCACGAGCTTTGCAGCATGCTATCGACTCTAACATACTTGATCAGACTCGCCTTGTTCAAACTGGAGAACTGAAGGAAGAAGAT
Source organism: Helianthus annuus (assembly GCF_002127325.2). Classification (NCBI taxonomy): domain Eukaryota; kingdom Viridiplantae; phylum Streptophyta; class Magnoliopsida; order Asterales; family Asteraceae; genus Helianthus; species Helianthus annuus. The sequence continues at coordinate 70,112,681 of NC_035436.2, forward strand.
TTTCAAGTTGAATCCATGCGGGGCATGGAGAAGCAACCTTGGGCAGATCGGATGATATTCGCCACCTCAAGGAGCGAATGGGGTTCTAATTATACGGCAACTTTTGAGAACTTGTGTTGAGCAAAGCATACCGGATTCGATATTCTAACCGTCTGGATTCTTGATGAGAGATATTGGGAACTATAAATCTTGCACGGGTGATCGGGCATGAAGGCCCACCTAGCAATGTTTGTGACTAATGTTTGGCTTGTGGGAGAGTCAAGGTGGAGTATCAGCAACGCTTGGGGACAGACTACCACGGATTTTGTCACTGGACTACCTGGAACTCAGAACGGAAATAACATCACTGGGGTGCTCATTGATTGTGGCATGTAATCGGTACACTTTCTCGCAAACAAGGAAGATTGTCAAGTCTTCGCATCCTCTAAATAACTATTTGCGAAGGGCGATTTTTAGGCACAAAGTGCCAACTTCTGTTACCTCTGATTTTGATCTATATCTGATTATGTCAAGCATTACACAACACTCTTAGTTCACGTCTAGACATGAGCATTACTTATCACCATAGGGACAATAGTCAGAGTAAACAACCCCCCCCTGACACTCAAGGACATGCTACGAGCATGTGTGGGATTGACTTGGTGAAAATTGGAAGGACGCATACCTCTGGCTGAGTTCTACAGCGGCAGTTACTAGGGCTGTAAACGAACCGAACAAACACGAATAATGCCTTGTTCGTGTTCGTTCGTTAAGGAAATAAATGTGTTCACGAACGGTTCATGAACACTTACCGAACGAGATTTTATGTTCGTGTTCGTTCATTAAGGAAATAAGCGTGTTCGCGAACAGTTCACGAACACAAACGAACACAAACAAATTTGGCGAACTCGACGAAGGATAAAGATAGATGGCCTAGAGAGTAGCACTCGAACTTGAATCCCTTATTGTGGAATGGAGGTCGATCGTATTCGTGGATGTAAATAATGAGAAATGAAAGGGAAATGATGCATAAACAAGGTAAAAGTGGGTTTCCTAGTTTAATTGTTAGGGAAATAAAATAAATAAAAGTTTAATAATTAAAAAAAGGACAAATAAAATATAAGAAAGTACAAAGATCTTCGATTAAAACAAAAACATACGAACATAAACGAACGCAAATCAACGAATGTTCACGAACATGTTCACGAACACCTTACCGAACGTTCACGAACACAATCGAACGAACGAGACCTATGTTCATGTTCGTTCATTTAACTAATCGAACGAAATTTCTTGTTCATGTTCGTTCATTTATTAAACGAACGAACATAAACGAACTTCCCGCCAAACGGTTCACGAACTGTTCGCTGAACGTTCGGTTCGTTTACAGCCCTAGCAGTTACCATTCTAATATTCAGACAGCTCTGTTTGAGGCATTGCATGGACAGTGACACCAACCTCTTCATTGGATTATGGTGGTTGACAACCTAATCACAGGTACCGGACTTGTATTTGAACCTCTAGGAAGATTGTTTAGATCGAGAATCGTTCGGCGGCTACGCTTGACCGCCAGAAAAACTGACAAGCTTAGGAAACACTGGTAGTTCGCTACAGGAGAACGTGTCATGATTGGAAGTCTCACCCCGGAAGGGTGCAGTACGTCTTGGGGAGCGCGGCAGGATGATATGGCCTACAAACTCGAGTTACTCGACGGATTGGGTAACGTGCATGATATCATTTATGTCTCAAATCTAAGGCAGTGTTTGTCCGATGAAATGCTTGTGATACCCTTGTTAGAGTCTGAGGTTAATGACAAGTTGTAGTTATTGAGGAATCTACTGAAATCATGGATTAGGACATCAAGATTCGTTAGCGTAGTCGAATTCCAATCGGGAGGGTTCGTTGGAACTAAAGATGTAGACCAGAGTTCACGAGGGAACGTGATAATTAGAGTAAACTCCAGTATCCTTAGTTGTTCAAACGGTTGTATCAACTTCTGATATCTTTGGCGAATTTCGGGACGAAATTCCCTTTCAAGTTGGGGATGATGTGGTACCCGCGGAAAATCCACAGTCATCCTGAGTTAGCATCTTGCCATTTTTGGATTACCTATCAAATTTCGGGACGAAATTTCTCTAAAGTTGGGGATGATGTGACAACCCGAATAATTAAGGTTAGCACTACTTAAAATTCCACAACCTTTGGCGTGTACCGTTACATTTAAGGGCTTATCTCGTGCACCACTAAATATTCGGGTGTGTTTGACTGATTAACTATACAAGAAACTGTTAAACGCTTTTATGTGTCGTTAACTAATTTATAAAACTAACTTGGTCGGGCCGCAAACTCGCCTAACACTCACACACACGTTTGGCCTACACATACACTTATTATATCATAATAACGCATGTTTTAAGTTAAGCCCAAATGAAGAATTGGGCCACTGATGAAAAGGTATATACACGCACACATATGGTAGTTTGTACGTAGTTTTAGGTTAGCATTCACATTATCACAAACCCTAAACATCCCTTTTGAAGTCGACGGCAGCCACTTGGTGTCTCGTTAATCATTCTTCGGCTGGTATGATCTTGTTTATTTAACCCTTGATTGCTTGACTGATTCCTCTCGGCTATGTGTAATTGATTGGCATGTGATTCTGAATATTGAGTGTTATCAAATACTAATTGTACATGGACCGAACAGAAATAGTTGGTCATATTAATTATTATTCTTATGATAGGGAACTTGATATGATGATGACTTCTACGCTTGAATGTGTTGTTAACAATCGGATTTCGTCGGAGGGAAAACGAACTGTATGCATGTGAGATGCAGTCTACTAATTTATTTGGTCCAATTAGATTTAGTTACACATGTGAACTCTAATTTGAAACTGCACATTTGACCTTATCACATGCAATGATGTTGGCCATGTTAAATACAATTGTTTAGAAATAACCAACAACCTTTAATTGCTTTGTCAGTATCACATGAGTTGGTCTAATCAAATAATGGTTCTTCCAACTTAACGGCTTATGACAAGACAAAAGTTAAAGGTCCAATAGAATTTTGAAAACTATCAGTCTATGTCAGCCATTCTTTTGATCCAACTAATTCATATTCATTATTGGGTAAACAGAATAAGTGCACATATCATATGGGATATTTTTGCATGATTGGGCCGCACCTTAATTGTTGGGCCAGCCAACCCCTTAAATCGGTGAGCAAATAACCGGTTTTGGGTCGGGTAGCTTGTTACACATTCACTGCATGGATATTGAGCTAATAACATATAAGCTGGCTTGGGGGTTATTAAGGAATAGTTGATAATACAAATGAACTGTTTGTGTTGTTTGTGCTATTAATTAATTAGTCGGTAAACTATTTTGATATTGAGATTGATGGTGACTGAACTAGACTAAATATATATATTACTGAGGTTATTGGTTGTGGCGATTCAATAAGATGGGATAAGGGATATTGCATGCCATGAGGGCCTCATTTGATCATCGGACCGCATACTCCTGCTAGTACGCCGAAGGTGAATAAGGTCCACAACTGGCCCGGTTATACGCCTGGGCTATGTAAACGTGACATGAGCATATTATATAGTTATGTGTAATATGCTTAAGTTTAGAGATTTCATACATTGCTTGACTAGATAGATTAGATTAAAATGGTTGCACATGCTTTGTTACATGATCAGTGGTTGATGTTAACATGTTATTAAGATTGAATTGCATGTACATGGTTAGCAAACTGATGGGCAGCATATTCATTTAGGAACACTCAGTTTGGGCCAGTAATGTTGGGGCCAAATTGACTTGCAAGTTAATATTAGTAAACAGATGGTAAAGTGTGTATGGTAAACTAGATTATACATGAACTGATAAATGTTTTTGTAAGACGTGTATACTATTGAGTCCTGATACAACATGCATAACTTGGTTAATGTTAGTGCACTGTTTGCGTAACGTTTGGAAACATTGCATGCCATAAGTGGAATTGGAATACTAAACTGAATGTTTTGGTAAATCGTGATAGGACATAATTGATCAACGGTTAAACGAGTAAATAATCTTACCGAGCAAAACCAAGGTGAGTTCATTACATTCGAGCATGCGTCCCAGTGGTTGGGGACAGTCAGTGGGTATCCCGTGGAGGGATAAGTCTTTTGGGTAAAAACGGGTATATTGGTAAATATTCTCACCTATCATTCTTGTAAGTCCCTTATTATGTTACCTGGAGGGTAACGGGTATTAGTTGGTAGCGCTACTTAGGTTTGGCACCCTCACACCGCTCCTAGATAGGACGGATGTGAACTAATGACCCAGTCGGGCCCAGTACTGGATAGGAGTACGTGGGAAAGGGCAGTCATGTACATCAGGAGCTGTCTTGTTTGGAATTGAGATATTAACAATATTACTTGCATTTGTCAGTGAACTGTTTTACATTCAGCTGGTAACAAACATTTTTTTTTAAAAACTATGAACTCACCAGCGTTGTCTGATACACTTGTTGCATGCTCGCAGGTCGTTAGATATCTAGGATTTGGGAACTTGCTGTCTGGAGTAGCTGGAGTGGTCATGGGTCGACGGGAGGGATTCATGTGTTTGAACTATTGATACTATACATTGGTTTTGAAACAGTATACGTTGGTCTACTAATTGCTTCCGCTGAACATGTTGATTTTCATTAAAACTTGTTGATGATATTTGTAACTAATAATCGAGAATTTTAATTAGAAACTTGTCTGGATTCAATGTAATTAGTGGCTCGTTGTTGGTACGTCGCACGCCTAACAGGGACTTTCCCTAGGTGGTATTTTGGGGGTGTGACAATAGAAGACTTAGAAATTGATTAGGGTGAGCTTCTTTTGGATTTTCCCATCTCACAAGCTTCACAAATTTTATCCTTTGTTGAGGATATAAAAGGTAATCCTTTTACCAGGCCCTTGCTTGCTAATTCGCTTAGGTTTTTGAAATTTAAGTGGGCTAACCTCTTATGCCACAACCAACTACTACCCTTGTTGATTTTTGAAAATAAACATAATTTTGGATGTTCATTTTCTTCTTTGAAATCAAAATAATAAATTGATTGTCTTATTCCTTTTCCACTTAAATAAATTTTATTATCATCCATACCTATTAGCAAGCATTTTTCTGGTAAAAAGGTTACCTGAAAACCTTTATCACAGAATTGACCACAACCTAGCAGATTGTATTTTAAGCCTTCAACATAGGCTACTTTCTCTATGGTCAAACATCCATACCTTATGCATCCATATCCCATTATCCTCCCTTTCTCTCCATTTCCAAAGTTTACCATTTTACCCAGCTTTGAAACAAAGTTGCTGAGTAAGCTCCTGTCCCCAGTCATGTGCTTGGAGCTTCCTGAATCGTAGTACCAGATCTGCTGCACATGATGGTCCTAAAATGGAAAAATTAGAGGGTTTTTGGTACCCAGGCTTGCTTGGGTACTCTTTCTGATGAGATTTTAGTCAGATTATTTTCTCTTAATGGCCTTCCATCAGAATATCTGTTGTATGCTGAGCCATAAACAGATTTTTCATTTTTCTTTTGGAGATGGTGTTGAACAAGCTTTAGTATGTCAATACACATACAAGATTTAACAGAATTTTCTGATATTTTTTCTTGTGATGGAATGAGTGGATAATTTTGAAAAGATGAGTGAACTGCTTCTAGAGTCTTTAAAGAGTTTTGTTTGCATTCACTTCTTTTATGTTTAAACTTGGTTGACTTGCAAGATTCTGAATCACATTCTGATGAAAATTTATCAGAAATCTGATGGGTTGCTTTTACAAAGATAGTGGGTTTACTTTCTCTTGCTTTTACATATCCTAAACCCTCTCCTTTGTTCTTTGGTGTGGACTCAATGAAGTTTATGAATTCTTTGGCTTGTTGAAAACCTCTTACATTAATTTCTTTATCATTGATTTTCTTGTAAAGATCTTATCTTTCATTTTCATAGAACTCAATTTAGCTCTTTAATCTAAACTTTCTTCTATTAGTAATTGGTTTTCAAGAATGATTTTATTCATGGTCCTTTGCAACTCATCAGATTTTTTACTATCTCATTTCTGCTTATCTTGCAGATTTAGAAAATCTGACATGAGCTTGTTTAGCTTGTGTTCAAGATCAAGATTGTCTAAATTTACCTTTTGTCCTGAAGTTTCTGGTACGTCATCAGAAAGTGCCATGAGGCAGAAGTTAGCCATTTCTTCTTCTTCTTCATCAGAAGAATCATCAGATAGCCATGTATCTGTCCCTGCAATTAAACTGACTTGCTGCTGCTTCTTAGCTTCTTCTAGCTTCTTCTCATAATAAGCAACATCTTTCAGCTTCTTGGTCTTGCATTCTGATGCATAGTGGCCTCTTTGCTTGCACTTGTAGCACACAACTTCAGCCTTCCCCTTATCCTTAGATCTACCTTCTTCCTTAGATCTTCCATCCATCCTCCTTTTGTCACTTCTCTGGTATCTCTGGCGTCCTCCCCTCAACCCCTGCTCAAATGTTTTGGCGAGCAATGCTATTGTTTCAGCAAAAGCTAAAAAATCTGATGATTTATCAAGATTTTGGCTGTTTGATGGTTGTGGATCATTGGTAGGTGGTGTTCTTTGTGAGTTTGAGATAAGAGCTAAAGATCCCCCTCTTTGAATGGTTTCTTCAAATATTTCTTCCTCTCTGGGATCAAGATGCTATATAAGCCATGAAGACTCATATTTCCTAGTTCTAAGGTTGAGGACAAAGTCATGGTTAGACTTCTCCATTCTCTAGGTAAAGCATCTAGAAATTTTATGTTTCTTTCATCGTTTGATTTTGTTATACCAAATTTCTTTAGCTCGTTCAAAAGTTTTGTAAATCATTGATATGTATCATTTAATCTTTCATTGGGTAAACTTTTGAACCTCTCATATGAGGAAACATTGTTTGTTCTCTTGTTTCTTCTCATCCTTTCTCCTCCTTCACAAAGATTTTCCAACTGATCCCATATTCCCTTAGCTGATGCACATGCATCAACTTGTGAAAATATGTCATTGGGGATGGTCATTATTAAAAGTGACTTTGCCCTTTCATCCCCAGCCACCAATTTCTTGTCTTCCGCACTCCAGTTTATTTCACTTTTGGGAGCACGGGAGGCAGGGATTGCAGGTGATTGGTCAGTTGCTGGAATAGCTGGTATTTCATTCATTGGTATATGTGGACCCCTTTCAATGGATTGAAACAGAGCTCGGTCATGACCATTGAGGAAATTGACCATCTTGATTTTCCATTGGGGGTATTCCTCTCTGACCAGAGTCGGAGGTTTAGACATAGAACCAATATTAAAAGCGTTATTCCAGGATTGAAAGCTGGCCATATTTTGAGAAAAGAAGATAATCGATTGATCGTTTGAAAATAATTTATTCAGTCTGCTCTGATACCAATTGTTGGACCCAGTTTGGGCTTAAAAACTTCTTTTCACGTAATATGGCAAGTGATTTCAGTAGATGTGAAAAAGATGTGTGGAAATGGAAATCAGACTTTCAAGAAACAAGACCTACTGAATTATCAAGTTTATATCACTTTGAAACAAAATAGTTTACAAGGTGATTGCAAGATTATTATCTAATACAAATGAATCTTGAATTCTATGGGTGAGAGGGCAATGGAGTTTTGTAGTATGTATGAATGCTAAGCTTAACTCAATTGTCTTCTGCTTGGTGAGCCTTCTATTTATAGAAGGCTGGGTACATGAATAAACATTTGTTTATTCATGCAATAAGTCCAGCATAAAGTAGCCATTTGACATATTCATTGAATCCAACAGTCAAGTTGCCTTTGTAATCATGATATCCAATAATGTCAAGTTGCTTCGGTTATTGTTGCAGGATAGAGCTGATTTTTAGACAAGTGGGGTATTTGTCAGAATTTCTGATAAACCACTTCATCAGAAATTCTGGTGAACAAATCATCAGAAAATCTGATGATCAGAATCGTCAGAAACTGAAGATATTTCATCAGAAATATCATCAGATCCATCAGAAATGACTTTCTCTGATAATCTTCTTCAACTCTTGATTAACTTGTGATTCTTTGAAGTAGATGTTGTTCATTTCAATTGTCCTATCCGATCTTCTTCTTCTTGTTGTGATCTTCAGGACTGTTATCTTCTACATAGATCCAGTTGAATCTGATTTTCTTCAATACTTACAAATAAAGTTTCCTAACAATCATCATATGATCTTGCTAGATCATGATTAAAAACATAATCTAGCAAGATGAGAGGATGAACATGTTAGAGTTTAATGAATCATCCACACATAAATCATGAACTTGAAAGGATATAATGTTTTCTTGAGAAATAATGATTAAAATCAAATGTAAGTCTTGTTGATCTAAAACTTCAAGGATGATTTTTCAAGAAATAAAGTTCAAAATACAAGTTTTACTTAATCTTGGATTTTAAATAAATAAACCTTTTTTTGAGAGGATAAACAAGTGTAGAAACATATGTGTAACAAGAAAAATTCATAAAGAAACATTTTTAGAAAATGTGACTACTAGTTGTAAAGATCTATTTTTTTAAAAAAATGATGTTTTTAAAGAATCAACCACACTTTAAAGGGTAACTAGGCTTACTAAATACACTAGTAAGTTACTACAAATTTTTGTAAATTTTCAAGTTCATGAAGTAGTAGTTTATGCTTGTTTTTGGGAAATTGGTAAGTGTAGATTGTTTATTGTTGATTATTGGTTGATTGTGTTGATTTACAAAAGAAAATGATATGCCTTCAAGGCATGGAAACCTCCACTTTTAGGGGAAACTATGGCAAAATTTTTCTAAAAATTAAACACTTAGAAAAATATTTCTAAACAAATATTTACAAGTGTATTTTAAACCATGAATTTCTACATAAAGTTTGCCTTAATTTTTGTTACAAAAATATAAATATTGGAGGTTAGTTTTTATAAATAAAAGTGACTAAATATGTATTTAGGAAATATATATTTAGATGTCACCATGTGTGTGATTATTTGTATATTATGTGTATTAGTTATATTATTTAAGGACTTGAAATATTACCAAAATTCCAAGGAATAAATATACAAAGAATACACAAAATATTGGTGAAACCGAACAAAAGAATGTAACTTACTAAATATTCCGGAAAATTTATTCGCAAGTATATTTTGGAAAATAATATTTTGAACACCAAGTGAATAAATATATGATTTTTTTTACAATTATTACAAAATTTATATCATATTTTTTTACTAGAAGGAAATATATTATTTTGGGTGAGTAAATATATATATATATTTTCTTGGAATTATTAGAAGGTATATTACCTTTGGAAGAAATAGATATTTTCTCAAATAAATATGAAATATATCATTTTTGGAGAAAAATAAGTTTATATTTATTTTCTAAGTCAGACTTGAAAATGTATTATTGTTTGAACTTATAAGAAAATACAAATATTTTTGCCAAAGGAAAATTATAAATAATTTTTCTAAGTAATATTTCTTAAAATATATATTTTGGAAATATATATTGGTGAACTTTTATTAAAGATAATATTCCGGAAAAATTAATATGAAATTAAGTATAAGAATACTTAATGAATACAATAAAAATACGAATTCTCGTACGTATAAATATGTGACACATGTGCCTCTTCGACCATCATACGAATACAAAACCAATGAAATCTTATGTTTCATACTTGGGATTTGTATAAAAATGTGTATCATTTGCACATATTAGTTCTTTTTCGATTTCGAGCTTTAAATCGCTTTCTGGAACTTTATACGCGAACTGATGCGTAAATATAGCCAGTTTAACGTGACAAACACTCCAGAATAGTGACATAGGCTTGACATACCTTAAATAACCTTTACATAACTTAGAAATAAGTTTTGGAGGGTTTGGTGTGTCGAAAACAAGTTTGTTCGATCGCAGGGATTAATTGCGTCAAACTGCGAAACTATGCCGATTCGTATAGTAACGGACATTTCGGAACTTGATCATAAGCTAAACATACCCTAAATATCCTTTACATAGCTTACATATAGGCTTTGAGGGGTTCAATATGCGAAAATATGCTTATTTGATCAATAGGGACTAAAAGCGTCTAAAAGTGCTTAAGTTTGCATTTTCGTGCATATCTTACGTTCTGAACATATCCGGACATCCAAAAATTTTTGTAATCATTAAAATATTTTATTTTATTGATTCGAATGCAAAAATTCCATTCGACGTGCAATTTGGATCGTTTTTCGCGACCGTTCGTGTTTCGTCGTAATTAACCGAACAACGAGGCCGTACGACCAAACGAACTGACATCCATGATATTTTCAAGCATATTTCATGTCCTTTATACTTTGATATCATTATTGAGCCTTGAAAATGGGTTAACGGGGCTTAAACATGTCAAAAACTAGCTTTTATGCATGCAGGGGCCTGTTTTGACAATATTGGAAAGTTGCTGATCTGAAGTCTAGGAGGGGCGCGAAGACCAGTGCTCCTGTCTTCGCGGCCCGTGACAGACTGTCAGACCAGAAACATTGAATCTGCATTTTTCAGCTGATTTTCTGGGTTTGGACATGGTTTTCTCAATACCTTAAGCTAGTTTTGGGCACCCATGGTATACAAAACAGTGTGCCACACTTGTAAGGTCCAGATCGAAGCTCAAAACCCGAGAAACGATCCTAACGGTTCTTGAAAATCTATATAAACCTACCAAATTCACCATTTTCATTTGCTCACATCTGATTTCCTTCTTCATCTGCTATATTGGGACTATCCCTTCTGGTTGAAGGTCCCAATCTTCAAGTTTTCTTGTTCTATCTTCAAGCATTAGACCTCTTGTAAGCTTCTTTCATGCTTTTTATACATTTCAAGCATGAAAGTCAAACAGTGTTTGACTTTCTGCTTTGACCAGTATTTGGTCAAAACAAAGTTCGTTTGAACTTTGCAACGTGAGCGTAATCACGATGGTTATAGTCCCTTATGACTATACCTACTGATTACCACGTTGATCAGTCGAAGTGACGAGTCAAAGTTTCGGTCAAAATACGTGTTTATGCGTATTTTGAAACGAAACTATTTTCGGGTATTAAAACACTTTGTTTTGATATCAAACTTGTTTTCTAACTTAGTTATACATGTGTTAACACGTTTAACTCGTCACATTTAGTCTAGTGCTTGTTTTGCGTCGTAAAGTCAAGCGGTCTAAATCACCGCTTAGAATTTCGAACCCGACCCGTTTGGTCGATCATTAGGATCCGACCAAACACATTTTGTGACCATAGTTGTATAGGGAATAACCTTCCGAGGTTATACCATATGGTCACTTAGTTTAATTAGTTGTATGATAGGTAGTTTATATGCCTTAGGAAAATGACCAAAATGCCATTTTCATGCATCATTGGTATTTAAGCATATGTAACTTAACTTTTGTCACTTAAACTGAGTATGCAACATATTTTAAACATGTTTAGGCATATAATATTTGTCATAGAAACTAGTTAGGCATCTCGAACGCGCATTCGCGTGAACGGCGCGTTAAAGTGGCGTAAGCTACCTTAATGGGTCGTAACGGGTCGTAAACACTTAGGAAAGGTTCCGATTTAGAATGTAGGCTTTGTTAAACCATATCACATGAGTTCCAATACTCATTTGGCTTACGAAACCTCATTCTACCCGATCTTCCGATTTAGATACCAATTGTTTAATATAGTGATTCCATACTAGGTGCCACTTGATTCCTTGATTTCCGAGCTTTGTTAGGACACTTAATCAAGGATACTTACAATCTCAAGTGAGTACATAGTCCCCTCTTTTACGTTTTCAATTGTTTTGGGGTGATACATATGTGTTGATACGCTATTTTCATAATTTCAACTATATGAAACACATGCATAGTACCATCTTTTGACGAATTGAACTATTATCCATGATTTAAACACTGATTTCCAAAGTTTGTTAGAAATAATTGTTCATTTATACTGTTATTTATACATTCATTAACAATAATCAAGCCGATTGGCAGTACGATATAGCGCTATAGGACTAGACACCCCATTCCTGTTGTATGGAATTTCAGAAACCAAATTTTATCCAAATAGAATTTGCCTTTGTGGTATTTCTATAGTCTCTAAAGTGTAGTTTCATGCACTAAGGTTTGAATGTATTGCTAAATCGCGATTTATGGTATATTTCGATATACTACCAACGTGATACTGTTTGTTAAAGCATAATTTAATATGCTATTGTTTACTAAAGTATAATTTGATATACTACCAAACCACGATTTTAGGTATGTTCCGACATACTACCAACGTGATTTTTTTTACTAAAGTATAGTTGATATACTACCGACATTGTTATTTCATAAACCAAAGTATGTGTAAATATACTACCAAAGCATAGTTGATATGCTATTTACAAACCAAAACATAATTGATATGTTATTTACAAGAACCAAAGTATGATTTGATATACCATCGATGCTTGCATTCTTAAACCAAAGTATACTTGCGATGTACTACCAAATCTATTATTTCTGAAACTAAAGTATATTCTAATATACTATCTATTTAACTATTTCAAAACTAAATTATATTTAGATATACTACTCATCCGCTTATCTCAAAACCAAAGTATATTTTTGTATATACTATAAACATTTTACCAAAACGACGCATTTTAGAAACAAAAATATTACAAGGATTCAGGGCTATTTTTGAAAACATAAAACCTTTTCTTGTGTTATCCAAAGCCATGAATCTAATACACAAATCCTATGTTACTCACAGGCATTTTTATGCTGACGTACCTATTTTTACATATGTTTCAGGTGTTGCTATGTGACGATTATTAATACATGCTTCACATAGGATGGACTCGTGCCTTAGCGACTTTAAAACTTGAGACACAATTATTTGTATTTATCTGATTTGTAATAAAACAATGAGTTCAATAATCAAATAAAACAAAACTTTTAATCCATGGTTGTGAAACAATGATTCTGTTATGACACTCCCCGACGTTTCCGTCGCGGTTTGTTGTTTTACGCGGTCGGGGTGTGACAGAAAAGTGGGTATCAGAGCCAATGGTTATAGGGAATTAGGTTATTAGTAATACTTTGACCTAGACTATAACCTTCCTAGGACCCTAACACAAGTTATCTTGTGTTTAGTCTTAAATCAATACGGTCACCTATCTTTAGGTGACAACCAAAACAAGAACACAAATTGCAAATCCGTTTTTGAAAACCAATCATCTTTTCTTGGATGATTTATTATAAGGGCTTGAACCTCCAAAGTTTTCAAAATCTCATCAAAGTTTGGGTCTAAATAATGTGAACACGTGCAATCTGGAAGGGTGGATGCATGTACCTCGAGTTTTCTGTCTAAGGCTAGAGTGTTCGTACAAATCCACATAATCGGACCAGTCACTCTTACCTGGGAACTCTTGGGGTGAGTGTCCACTTATAGGCTAAAGCATATCTTCGCGATACATTAGTATGACCCATTTACTTTGATTAGTCATAGTGTCATTTGTTTGTTATAGGTAACGAACAAATGATCACAATCTTCATGCTTTGTTGATATTCTTTTAAGCATTCAATTCTTACTATCCGATATCATCTCACTCGTTTCCTTTCATATTTCTTTGCTCTTTTAGAATATGCCTCCTCGACGTGATGCACAACCTCAAACTAACGCCGAACTCGCAGCTATTATCACTCAGCAAATCGTTGTTGTACTCCCAAACCTGATAACCCAAGTAAACCAAGCAAACAACAATAACAACAATGCTCCGAGCAACTATAAGACATTCAATTCAGCTAAGCCACTCACATTTACTGGGTCTGAAGGGGCCACTGGGCTTCTACAGTGGTTTGAGAGTCTCGAAAACACGTTTCGTCATGTACAATGTCCAAACGAATGAAAAGTTGAGTTTGCATCGAGCGTATTCCAGAAAAGAGCACTTACATGGTGGAACGGTGTAATGAGGGATAGGGGTGCCAATATCGCATTGGAACAAACTTGGGAAGAGCTTCGAGCTCTAATGATAAAGGAGTTCTGATACGCGCAAAATGCAACATATAAATTATATCAATTGTGGCATAAAACTAACCCTTTTTTAGTACTAATGTTAGAAAAAGTGTGTTTTTGTCTTCCTTTTGTATTTTCAGGATGAAATGAGCTCAAATTAACAAAAGAAGCAAAAAGACAGCTAAATCTAACATAAATAGAAGAAAAGGGACAAAAGTGGATTGCCCGACCCCTCGACAGCATCCTCCCAACCAAAACAGAGAAGACAGAAGACTGAACACGCCCCGTGCTCAGCGAGCACGGGGCCGTGCCCAAGAAGCAGCAGAAAAGACAAACCTGTAGAGCACTTACATGGTGGAACGGTGTAATGAGGGATGGGGGTGCCAATATCGCATTGGAACTAACTTGGGAAGAGCTTCAAGCTCTAATGATAAAGGAGTTCTGATACGCGCAAAATGCAACATATAAATTATATCAATTGTGGCATAAAACTAACCCTTTTTTAGTACTAATGTTAGAAAAAGTGTGTTTTTGTCTTCCTTTTGTATTTTCAGGATGAAATGAGCTCAAATTAACAAAAGAAGCAAAAAGACAGCTAAATCTCACATAAATATAAGAAAAGGGACAAAAGTGGATTGCCCGACCCCTCGACAGCATCCTCCCAAGCAAAACAGAGAAGACAGAAGACTGAACACGCCCCGTGCTCAGCGAGCACAGGGCCATGCCCAAGAAGCAGCAGAAAAGACAAACCTGTAGAAGCTTCTATTGCTCACCACGGGGCCGTGTCCAGTGGACATGGGGGCATGGTCAAAGTACAGTAGGCGCATTAATTGTAATTGCAAATTACAATTAATGAGGAGAGATAGTGTCATACGGGCACGGGGCCGTGCCCAGCGGACACGGGGCCGTGCCCAGGCTTCTGTTCAGCCTATAAATAGGAGTGCTTGGAGACATTTCAACTCATCCCTTACCACACCACCTCTCTCACACTTCATCCACCACCCACCACCATCACAACACCATCATCCACCACCATCATCCATTGTCCATCATAGAGTGTGTGAGTCATCTCGGGATCCAAGATTGATCGTAAGAGTTCTTGAAAATCAAGGCCATGTTTGCCTAAGTCTCTTACATCACTTGGTGAAGACAAGTGTTTAGTATAATACTTTTTATTTTTAATCTTTTGCACTTCTTAATTGGTTTTGTATTAATGACTTTAATAACTAGTTTCTTATGTTGAAGGTGATTCTTCCTTATCGTTTGTCCATGGTGTCTTGGCATTATTTTTCTGTCTATATAAAATAAAAGATTTTCACCATTCATATCTCCACGGTCTATATGGAGGTATGTTGGCTACCTGGTCGGGGGTTAAGGGAACGGTTTGGTAAGGGTCTTGCCCTTGTTCAGCGTTTAGAGGTCCTGCAAGGGACCTGGGTCAAATTTAGTAGGATCTCCTTCAATACCCAAAGGTATTGGATGGCGGGGATCCAAACTCTTTAACCCCCTCATAAGTAAACTACTATTAATACTATAACCCGGCTATTTAGGACTGTATCCCTGCTGAAATCAGACTACTTAGTCGAGGGTAACGTCGCCTTCAAAAGAGGGGCCTACCATAATTTGCATTAATAACTTAATTCATTATCTTTCAATAATCCGACCCTCTAGGATTGTATCCTTGCTGACTCAAACTACTGGGTTGAGGGTAACGTCGCCTTCAAAAGAGGGGCCTACTACAATAACTAAGATAATCTCTTAAACAAGTGCAAAAGTGCGAAAATAATCAAAGGTTATACTAACACACGAGTCGGATCCAAGTGATTCATCTTGTCTATCTGTTTTATTTTATTTTTACTTTTCAGCATTTAGTTAGTTTTTTTTTCTTAGTTTTTAAAAATTCTTTTCTAACATTTTGATTTGATTAGACGTTGAGGATAAACCGGTACTAAAAGCTCTTGTGTCCTTGGAAGACCTCGGTATCTTACCAACACTATACTACGTCCACGATGGGTGCACTTGCCCATATATGTGTCTAGCGTTAGTAAATATCGTGTTTTATAAATTTAAAACTTGGCTAAAGTGTAAAAAGGGCTTAAAATATATACCTAAAACACATATACACTAACGCACATCAAGTTTTTGGCGCCGCTGCCGGGGACACAAGGATTTTAAGAAAGTTAGGAATCAACGGCCTAATCATTTTTTTATTTTCTTTTTAATTTTTTTAGGATTTTCTTAGTTTTTCAGCTTCTGCGGAGCTCAGCACAGGCCGTGCTTGCTGAACGTGCCCCCGTGCTCAATCATTGGAACTTGCAATCCTGTTTTAAGTCAGACAGTAAGCTGAACACGGGGCCGTGTCCACTCAACACGCCCCCGTGCCCAAGATTCAGTTACTGAAAACAGAACCGTTAGATCCCGGCGGTTGGTAATTTCTGACACAAACATGAGTGATGGTAATTCTTTTTTACTTTCGGCACTCTTATGGTACGTGGTGTCAATTATGTGGAGGCAAACATAAAGAATTAGAATGTTACTTTCTAAATTATAAGCCCGACTATATAGACCCACCGTCTCCCTATAACCTTAAGAGGGGCGAAAATAAAAATAATCACTATCTCTCCCTCGAGTGCGCCCAACCAGATATTCTAGGAGAAATGCTCCTTGACGAGTTATTTCAACTAGAAAATCTAGTTCTAAATTGGTTAAGAGAGCTTAGGAAGGATTTCATTGATCCATCCCAAGACGATGACCAAGAAGAAATGTTGGGGTCGCATGAAAACAACCTCGTTGTTCCCAATCCTACCTTCGTACCTAGCAAAGACATGGACGATAGTCGTCCCTATGCCGATTGTGCCGTGAAGGACTCTCCATCGACTTCGTTCGGTGCATACATAGACCTGAGCGATTCGGCATATACCTTCTTTAACGAGAGCCCAGAAAAGGGTTGGACTTGTCCACCTAAAATAAACATAGGAATCACCCTCACCGACAACCTCTTGCGTTCTCGTCTTAGTCTAGGACAATTAAGGTATCTTAGGCACTTTGGGGTTGTTCCATCCAGTAAGGAACCACCCGATCCGAATAGATTCCTTAGAAATAGACGAACTTCATAATCAGCCCCTCCACACGGGGCCGTGTCCAGCCAACACGCCCCGTGTCCACCAAAAGATTCCCTTTTGACTTTTACATCAGAATACGGACAAACTGTGTCAGGATTCTATCTGCACACAGGGCCGTGTCCAGCTGACACGGGGCCGTGTCCAGCACGCTGTCGTTTTCTATAAATGAAGCCAAGAATTCTACACATTTGGACCATCTAGGAACAGAGATTTGAAGGAATCTTCTCTCAACTATCCTAGGTATGTTCTAAAAGAAGTTTCCAACAACCCTCTTGTCCTTTCCTCGTTATCCATTTCCTCTTCTTCATCTTTCTCCAAAAACCTCCATTAAAGCTTGAAAATTCAAGCTTTATGGCAAGAAATATTGAGTTTTGTTCAAGGAATCTTGTTAAAAATAAGTTGTATAACATTGTTTTAAGTTACTATTGATCAAAAAAAGCTTCATAAATAACTTAAAACTTCAAGATTCCTTGTTTCAAAATTCTGCAGAAAGGTGAACACGGGGCCGTGCTCACTGAGCACGGGGCTGTGTCCAAGATACTGTTTCATTAAAATAAGCTGTTTTCGGTTTATTTTCACAGAATGTCAAGTGAAAACAGTGAAACATCGTCAGTACATTCAAGAAACAGTAGAAGTGGAAGAAGGCCTTCCATTGAAGCTACCCTTGTACACTACGTCATGGCACTACGGGAAGCAATCGATGAAATGACTTCAGTAGAGGAGGTCCTAATAGACGGTATAAATTATCTTACGGTGGGGCTGGAAAATAGTTTTCAAGAAATTAACCTCTTGCACCAGAGGTTAAATATTCTTGTAACACCTCCCATGGATCCCATCCTCCCTCAATAGGATTGGAACCTAGCACTTGGAGTCAACAACCCTACCAGATGGGATGATATTCCAGCAGAGCCTCCTCTTGAAGATCTGCAAGAAGTCCCGGTGGAAGTCGCACCTCCTCAAACCGATGCCAACGAGCCCTCCTTTCTCCTCCCAAGGGAGATAGAGGAATGGCTCGCCGACATATGAGGAGTCCATAACCGGTGAAGGGAATTCTATGAAGCCACATTCAACTGAGACTACTACCTTCTCGGAAATTTTGCTAATTAAAATAACTTGTAGGCTAGGGCTCCTTGGGTTTAAGCTTCTTGTGCTTACTTATCTAACATACTAGTATTTTAGGACTATGTAATTCTCTCTATGGTTTTTAATGGAATGATGGTTTTAAAGTTTGAATGGTGTTATGAGAAATAAAACACACTCATGGTGGTCAAGGATAAACAAGGGAAACGAGAAGCATCGCCCATGCACGAAAACAGGGCCATCCAACAACAATTTCTCCTTTACAGTAAGTTCAGCACGGGCCGTGTCCAGCCAACACGGCCTCGTGCTGAACATCCGGCAGACAAATGCCCAGTTCAGGTAACTGGACACGGGTCGTGTTCACTAAACACGCCCCCGTGTCCAGGCTTCTGTTTCTTTTCTTCAATTTTCGTTACTGGCACCTGAACACGGGGTCGTGCCCGGTCACCACGGGGCCGTGTCCAGACTGCCAGTAACATAAAATTTTGCTTTTAAACACCATTTTACACATCCAAGCAACCTAAAAACTTATTTTTGGGACACATTGAGGACAATGTGTAATTTAAGCGTGGAGGGATGCTAAAACCTTGAATTTTGCAAGTCCTAATAACAAGCCTTACACAACACTCTATTGGAACCGCTAATCACCCCAAATTTTTTCAGAAATTTTCATTTTTTTTTACTTGTCTAAGTTTAACTTGGGAATTCTAATTTTAACAAGGTTATATTTTTACGAACTTACAACCGATAGCGTCGTGAAAAAAAGAACCAACATAAGAAAATTATGAAACGGCATGACAAGCTTAGTTAAAATTTGATTATATATACTTGATCACATAAAAACCCATTCCCACAAAAGTGAGTTTTGAGCCTTTATAGAGCATACAAATACACATCTTTACAACTTAATGCTCATTTTTCGTTTCTTGTGTGAATAGCCTCTTGGTTCTTACGACTCTAGAACTTGCCACGACAATACATTCCCGGTCATTACCAACTTAAACCCAAGTAAGTAAATGATGGAGGCATTAGGACTAACCCTTTTTCTTTCAACACCCTTATTTTTTATTTTTCTTTTCACCTACCCAAAAATTCCCCCTAGTTAACCCCTTTGAGCCTAAACCTTTTCATTTCTTAACCCAAAACCCTTTTTACCCACCAAAAACCCTTTTTATTTTACCTTTTATTTTAGTAACAAGCTCGGTTTTCGTGTGACTAAAAAAAAATTACAATGAAGTTGGAAATAAACAAACAAAGCTCCTTAAGAAAAAGCTTATTTGAATAAATACTTCATTAAAAAAATAAAAAGTCACAAAAACAAAATGTTTTACGAAAACCGACGCTTTTTACGCCTTTCGCCCTTTTCTACTAACCACTAACCCAACTACCCACCTTTAGCCCAAGCCTAACCCTTCACCCAAAAAGTCCTCTTGATATTTACAAAGGTATAAAGTTAAAAAGGAAGAGGATTGATTGCTTGGCAAGTTTATGGTAGAAATAAGTTTCATGCCGCTCTCGAGTGATTCACTAAAAAATACACCTTCGGCCGAGTGTGAATGATTTCTCCTGTGAGATATGTGAACCTGTATATAAATGGAATTTTAAAAAAGGTATGCTATGCCTTAATAAATAATTTATCTTATGAAAAATTTTTAATAAATCAGGATGAATAGGATTGTAAATAAGTAAAAATAAAACCTAAACAATCTTGGAAAATCCCGACACTCTATGACAAGCCCAAAACCTTCTCTTCTACCCATTCCATTTGGGAGTGAATAAAGCCACGTTATAAAGAGTTTTGCTTGAGGACAAGAAAAGATTCAAGTGTGGGGGTATTTGATACGCGCAAAATGCAACATATAAATTATATCAATTGTGGCATAAAACTAACCCTTTTTTACTACTAATGTTAGAAAAAGTGTGTTTTTGTCTTCCTTTTGTATTTTCAGGATGAAATGAGCTCAAATTAACAAAAGAAGCAAAAAGATAGCTAAATCTAACATAAATACAAGAAAAGGGACAAAAGTGGATTGCCCAACCCCTCGACAGCATCCTCCCAAGCAAAACAGAGAAGAGAGAAGACTAAACACGCCCCGTGCTCAGCGAGCACGGGGCCGTGCCCAAGAAGCAGCAGAAAAGACAAACCTGTACAAGCTTCTATCGCTCACCACGGGGCCGTGCCCTGTGGACACGGGGGCGTGGTCAAAGTACAGCAGGCGCATTAATTGTAATTGCGAATTACAATTAATGAGGAGAGATAGTGTCAGACGGGCACGGGGCCGTGCCCAGCGGACACGGGGCCGTGCCCAGGCTTCTGTTCAGCCTATAAATAGGAGTGCTTGGAGACATTTCAACTCATCCCTTGGCACACCACCTCTCTCACACTTCATCCACCACCCACCACCATCACAACACCATCATCCACCACCATCATCCATTGTCCATCATAGAGTGTGTGAGTCGTCTCAGGATCCAAGATTGATCGTAAGAGTTCTTGACAATCAAGGCCATGTTTGCCTAAGTCTCTTACATCACTTGGTGAAGACTAGTGTTTAGTATAATACTTTTTATTTTTAATCTTTTGCACTTCTTAATTTGTTTTGTATTAATGACTTTAATAACTAGTTTCTTATGTTGAAGGTGATTCTTCCTTATCGTTTGTCCGTGGTGTCTTGGCATTATTTTACTGTCTATATAAAATAAAAGATTTTCACCATTCATATCTCCACGGTCTATATGGAGGAATGTTGGCTACCTGGTCGGGGGTTAAGGGAACGGTTTGGTAAGCGTCTTGCCCTTGTTCAGCGTTTAGAGGTCCTGCAAGGGACCTGGGTCAAATTTAGTAGGATCTCCTTCAATACCCAAAGGTATTGGATGGCGGGGATCCAAACTCTTTGACCCCCTCATAAGTAAACTACTATTAGTACTATAACCCGGCTATTTAGGACTGTATCCTTGCTGACTCAGACTACTTAGTCGAGGGTAACGTCGCCTTCAAAAGAGGGGCCTACCATAATTTGCATTAATAACTTAATTCATTATCTTTCAATAATCCGACCCTTTGGGATAGTATCCTTGCTGACTCAAACTACTGGGTTGAGGGTAACGTCGCCTTCAAAAGAGGGGCCTACTACAATAACTAAGATAATCTCTTAAACAAGTGCAAAAGTGCGAAAATAATCAAAGGTTATACTAACACACGAGTCGGATCCAAGTGATTCATCTTGTCTATCTGTTATTTTTATTTTTACTTTTCAGCATTTAGTTAGTTTTATTTTCTTAGTTTTTAAAAATTCTTTTCTAACATTTTGATTTGATTAAACGTTGAGGATAAACTGGTACTAAAAGCTCTTGTGTCCTTGGACGAACTCGGTATCTTACCAACACTATACTACGTCCACGATGGGTGCACTTGCCCATATGTGTGTCTAGTGTTAGTAAATATCGTGTTTTATAAATTTAAAACTTGGCTAAAGTGTAAAAAGGGCTTAAAATATATACCTAAAACATATATACACTAACGCACATCAAGTTCTGTCCTCGTCATGAACTCAGGGCGTTGGAAAGGGAATTCGACGATCTAAAGCAAGACAGCAGTGAGCATCGAGCTTACACTGACCGTTATGAGGAACTGAACCTATTATGTCCTACCATGGTTACGCCTTTGGATAAGGCAATCGAAAAGTACATTGATGGTCTCCCTGACCTAGTTCAGGACATCGTTACTGGTAGCAACCCTACTACTGTCCGACAGGCCATTGAACTATCTGCTACCCTGACTAAATCTCAGATCAGGAAAGGTAAGCTTTTCGGAAAGGGCACCCGAAACCATCTGATGAGTCTACACAAGAAAACCAAAGGATAAACAGACCGAGTCTCCCAAAAAGTCGAAGAAGCGTAAGGCTTCACAAAACTTCGCTGTAGTTGCTCAGAACAATCAGGTTGCACCAAAACAATCCAGCACAACCTCGTACTAGGAAAAACTACGTTGGTACCGCACCTTTGTGCAACAAATGCAACCGTCATCATATGGAACAAACACAATGTCACAAATGTACCCACTGTGGGCGATTGGGACATTTGGTCAATACCTGCCGTTATGTTAACCAAAGCCAAGCTGCTGCAAATCCTGCTGTTGTTCAAGCACCATTTCCACCTGGATCGTGCTATAACTGTGGTGATCTTACTCACTACCGAAACAATTGCCCAAGACTTGTTAACGCAAATCCAGCGTGTGGACGAGTGTTTAACATAAACGAGGAAAATGCAAATGACAATGCAGCAGTGAACAATTAGACTTTTGTATTTTCCTTGTTGTTATCTTTGACGCTTGAAACAATTCAGTTGTTATATAAATAAATTTGTTGTTTCACTTTTATTTACAAAATTGATACGATTATGCGTATGTCTGACATACCCCTATGATGCCGACGCCAAGGAACTGTGTTCCTTACAAAACAAACTACTCGTGTGGTTCTTTCATTTTTATGATCACCCATGATCCCCCCGGAAATCCTAAGTACTCGTTTCTTTTAAGAAACAAAGAGCAAGGTACAAGTTACAAAATCCTTAAACAGATACTTGAAATACCGTTTCAAATCCCTGATTTGATATCTAAAGGTATTTTCATGAATCCTTAATTGGATTCCTTGTAGTGTAGTTTAAATACATTTGATTCAAGTTAATAAACGAGCTAATAACTAAATTAACGAATACGCAATTATGCGATTATGTGTTTATGTGTAATTCTAAAGCTCACTATCTAAGTCCTGGTAGAATCTTCCGTATTTTCATATGTTAGATTCTCAGAAGGATACTCAAAGTACTATCTTAAATTCCGTACGGGGCTTTTCTATGCATATAGTAAGAACCTTTGATTCCAAAGTGCTATTTCAAAACAATTATTTGATTCAAAGTTAAAAAGATCCTTTAGTGGTCTATTTAAAGAGATCATACGACGGTCTAGTTAAGGAGATCATGTGTTGATCTAATTAAAAAGATCGTTCGTTGATCTAGTTAAAAAGATCCCTTGGTGGTCTAGTCAAGTCATTACATGTTTGTTCGATTGATTTTATCCTACGCATTATGAAATGAACTGTGCGGACTGTGCAAGGAATTACGTAACTATGGATGCATACATAATTATGGAATTTAGTGCACAGAAACCACAGCAAGTTTTGTCATGTGTTAAGACCTATAGTGATAAGAATAACGAAACGGGAACAATGTAAAAAGGGCATGGTGGATACGCCGCTGGTAATTCCTATATATAAGTGTTCCTTATTACATTGCGAACGTAGCGTTATTTAAGTTACTAGAAGTCCTGGACCTTGACCAATGTTATTGCATCTTACAATCTCCGACTCCGATTTCGAGCACACACAAGTTTCCTATAATAGTCTTCATAGGAAACATTCTTCTATCCGTTGTTCGAAACTCCATGTTTTGTTACTACCAGGATACCACTTGGACAATTACAAATTCGCTAAAAATCCAAACATGGCCCAAAGTTTTACTTAGGGTACGAAGGATTCATTCGAAAGCGAAACAATCACAGTTGTTCTCACAAGTTTCCTCTAAAATTTAAATTTTGGGACGAAATTTCCTAAAGTAGGGGAGACTGTGACACCTGTGCCTCTTAAACCACCATACGAATACAAAACCAATGAAATCTTGTGTTTCATACTTGGGATTTGTATAAATATGTTTATCATTTGCACATATCAATTCTTGTTCGATTTCGAGCTTTAAATCGCTTTCTGGAAGGTTATACGCGAACTGATGCGTAAATATAATCAGTTTAACGCGACAAACACTCTGGAATAGTGACATAGGCTTAACATACCTTAAATAACCTTTACATAACTTAGAAATAAGTTTTGGAGGGTATGGTGTGTCGAAAACAAGTTTGTTCGATCGTAGGGACTAATTGCGTCAAACTGCGAAACTATGCCGATTCGTATAGTAACGAACATTCCAGAACTTGATCATAAGCTAAACATACCCTAAATATCCTTTACATAACTTAGAAATAGGCTTTGAGGGGTTCGTTATGCGAAAATATGCTTATTTGATCAATAGGGACTAAAAGCGTCAAAAATTGCTTAAGTTTGCATTTTCGCACATATCTTACGTTCTGAACATATCCGGACATCCAAAAATTTTTGTAATCATTAAAATTTTTTATTTTAGTGATTGGAATGCAAAAATGCCATTCGTCGTGCAATTTGGATCGTTTTTCACGACCGTTCGTGTTTCGTCGTAATTAACCAAACAACGAGGCCGTACGACCAAACGAACTGAAATCCATGATATTTTCAAGCATATTTCATGTCCCCTATACTTTGACATCATTATTGAGCCTTGAAAATGGGTTAACGGGGCTTAAACGTGTCAAAAACTAGCTTTTATGCATGCAGGGGCCTGTTTTCACAATATTGGAAAGTTGCTGATCTAAAGTCTAGGAGAGGCGTGAAGACCAATGCTCCTGTCTTCACGGCCCGTGACAGACTGTCAGACCAGAAACATTGAATCTGCGTTTTTCAGCTGATTTTCTGGGTTTGGACATGGTTTTCTCAAAACCCGAGAAACGATCATAACGGTTCTTGAAAATCTATATAAACCCACCAAATTCACCATTTTCATTTGCTCACATCTTATTTCCCTCTTCATCTGCTCTATTGGGACTATCCCTTCTGGTTGAAGGTCCCAATCTTCAAGTTTTCTTGTTCTATCTTCAAGCATTGGACCACTTGTAAGCTTCTTTCATGCTTTTTATGCATTTCAAGCATGACAGTCAAACAGTGTTTGACTTTCTGATTTGACCAATCTTTGGTCAACGAAAAGTTCGTTTAAACTTTGCAACGTGAGCGTAATCACGATGGTTATAGTCCCTTGTGACTATACCTACCAATTACCACGTTGATTAGTCGAAGTAATGAGTCAAAGTTTCGGTCAAAATACGTGTTTATGCGTATTTTGCAACGAAACTATTTTCGGGTAACAAAACACTTTGTTTTGATATCAAAGTTGTTTTCTAACCTAGTTAAACATGTTTTAACATGTTTAACTCGTCACTTTTAGTCTAGTGCTTGTTTTGGGTCGTAAAGTCAAGCGGTCTAAACCACCGCTTAGACTTTCGAACCCGACCCGTTTTGTCACACCCCGACCACGTAAAACAACAAATCGTGGCGGAAACGTCGGGGAGTGTCGTAACAGAATCATTGTTTCACAACCATGGATTAAATAATTTCGTTTTATTGAATTATTGAACTCGTTGTTTTATTACAAATCAGATAAATACAAATATTATCTTTCAAGTTTTAAAGTCGCTAAGGCACGAGTCCATCCTATGTATAGCATACATCAACGACCATCACATAACAGCACCTGAAACATGTGTAAAAATAGGTACGTCAGCATAAAAATGCCTGTGAGATACATAGGTTTTATTATAATAGGATTCATGACTTATAAGTTTTAAAAAAATAATATTTAATCAAAAATAATCATGAACCTTAAAATATTTTCTTTTATAAATCATACTAAAATTTATAAGAAATCAGATGATATAACAAAATAATATGTAGGTAAATAAATAACCAAGTAAAATATATTGTTTGTAAAACAATATTTTGATAAAAAGGTTTGTAATATATATATATATATATATATATATATATATATATATATATATATATATATATATATATATACTTTGGTTTTAAGAAAGTCGAATAAGTAATATATTAAAATATATTTCAGTTCAAAAATCGTTAAAATAGTATATTAAATATACTTTAGTCGTCAAAATATTAATTTTCAGTAGTATATCAAAAGTATACTTTGGTTTTATTAATAACATATTAAACTATGCTTTGGTCTTATAAATAACATATTAAACTATGTTTTGGTTTTATAAATAACATATTAAACTATGTTTTGGTTTTATAAATAACATATTAAACTATGTTTTGGTTTTATAAATAACATATTAAACTATGTTTTGATTTTATAAATAACATATCAAACTATGTTTTGGTTTTATAAATAACATATCAAACTATGTTTTAATAATTAACAAAATATATGTTGGTTTTGTACAATATCACACATGAGAGCAAATCAAACTATACTTTTGGGAGTATAACTAAATATACAATAAAAATGTGATTTAAGAATTCATTCAGACCTGAGTGCATCAAAATACACCTTTGAGACTATAGAAATACTACAAAGGTAATCCCTATTTGGATAAAATATTTGGTTTCTGACATTCCATGACAACAGGAATGGGGTGTCAAATCCTATAACGCTATATCATACTACCAACCGGTCTGGTGAACATAAAATAAGTACTATCCAACAATTTAATTTTATAATCTTTGGAAAAGTGTTTAAACCATAAATAATCATTCAGTTTGTCAAAAGATAAGAACTAATACGTATAATAAATTATACTTTGAAATCATGAACATAACAAATAGGTACACGTATTTCACCCAAAACATTTGAAAACAGTAAAAGAGGGGACTATGTACTCACTTGAGGATGCTTAGAAGTCTTGAATGACAACCAAGCAAAGCTAGAGAGATCACGGAAATTAAACGACACCTAATATAGATAACTACATTAATAAACCGGACCTAAATCGAGAGATCAGATAGGATGAGGTTTCGTAAACCAATGAGTATTGGATCTCATATGACATGGTTTAACAAAGCCTACATACTAAAACAAAACCTAACCTAAGTGCTTACGACCCATTACGACCCGTTTAGGTAGCTTAGGCTACTTTAACGCGTCGTTCGCGTAAAACGCGTTTGGAACGCCTAACTAGTCCTATGACAAGTATTATATGCCTAATGTTTAATTATGTTGCATAATCAGTTAAGTGACAAAAGTTTGGGTTACATATGCTTAAATATCAATTATGCATAAAAAGGGCATTTTGGTCATTTTCCTAAGGCATATAAACTACCTATCATACAACTACTTAAACGAAGTGACCATAAGGTATAACCTTGGAAGGTTATTCCCTATACAACTATGGTCACTAAACATATTTGGTCGGATCCTAATGATCGACCAAACGGGTCTAGTTCGAAAGTCTAAGTGGTTGTTTAGACCGCTTGACTTACGACTCTACATAAGCACTTATCTAAAAGTGACGAGCTAAACATGTTTAATTAAGTTAGAGAACAGGTTTTGATATCAAAACAAACGGTTTTGATACCCAAGAGTAGTTTGGTTACAAAATACGCATGAATACGCATTTTGGCCGAAACTACGACTTGTCACTACGCCTAGTCAACGTGGTAATCAGTAGGTATAGTCACACGAGACTATAACCATCGTGATTACGCTCACATTGCGAAGTTTAAACGAACTTCGTGTTGACCATAAACTGGTCAATGCAGAAAGTCAAACACTGTTTGACTTTTACGCTTAAAAAACACATAAAAGAACGAAAGAAGCTTACAAAGGGTCCAAGCTAGGAAGATATGATCTATAAATTCTCAGGTATGAAGCATTTGAGCTTCAACTTAGAGAAAATTAGATCATGTGTGAGGAAAGAATGAAAATGAGGTGGGTATATATAGGATCCGGTCCACCGTTAAGATCGTTTATCGAGAATCGTGTTTTAATCATGGCCTTACACTTGGGCCCAAGGTTTTAGAATACCATGGGAACATGTAAAACCATCAAATACCAGCCCATAGGGTGCAAAACCATGGCTTAAAACCATCAAAATCACAAAAATGGACCAAGTTCAATGTATCTGCCAGAGATTTCAAAAATGGTCCCTGCACTTGTAAAACTTGATTTTTTGTTGCACTTTTAAGCCCCGCTAACCCCATTTCAAGGCTCTAAAATAAAGTTAAAGTATAGGGAACTTAAAATATGCTCAAAAACATCTCGGATGTCGGTTCGTTTGGTCGTACGGTTGCGTTGTTCGGTTAATTACGACGGAAATCGTAATGAACGCAAAAATGATTCAAATTACGCGACGAATGGAATTTTACCATGCCAATCACTAAAATAAAATATTCTAATGATTACATAAATTTTTGGATGTCCGGATATATTCAGAACGTAAGATATGCGCGAAAATGCAAACTTATACACTTTTGACGCTTTTAGTCTCTATTGATCAAATAAGTTTATTTTAGCATACCGAACCCCTCAAAGCCTATTTCTAAGCTATCTAAAGGATATTTAGGGTATGTTTAACTTATGATCAAGTTCCAGAATGTTCGTTACAGTAAGAATCGGCATACTTTCGCAGTTTGTCGAAATTAGTCCCTGTAAGCGAATAAACTTGATTTCGACACACCAAACCATCCAAAACTTATTTCTTCGTTATGTAAAAAGGTATGTTCAGCCTATTTCACTGTTCCAGAGTGTTTGTTGCATTAAAGTAGTTATATTTACGTATCAGTTCGCGTATAACCTTCCAGAAAGCGATTTAGAGCTCGAAATCGATCAAGAATTCATATGTGCAAATGATACACATATTTATACAAATCCCAAGTATGAAATTACAATATTTCATTGGTTTGGTATTTGTTTGATGGTTGAAGTGACACAGGTGTCACAGTCTCCCCTACTTTAGGAAATTTGGTCCCGAAAATTAATTTTAGAGGAAACTTGTGAAGACAACTATGATGGTTTCGCTTTCGAATGAATCCCTCGAACCCTAAGTAAAACTCTGGGCCATGTTTGGATTCTTAGCAAAATTGTCAACTATCAAAGTGAAGTCCTTGTAGTAACAAAACATGGAGTTTCGAACTACGGATAGAAGAACGTTTCTTATGAAGACTTATCATAGGAAACTTATGTGAGCTCGAAATCAGAGGCGGAGAGTGTAAGATAAAATGACATTGGTCAAGGTCCAGGACTTCTAGTAACTTAAATAACGCTATGTTCGCAATGTAATAATAAACACTTATATATAGGAAGTACCACCTGCGTATCTGCCATGCTCCTTTCTACATTGTTCCTGTTTCGTTATTCTCATCACTATAGGTCTTAACACATGGCAAAATTTGTTGTGGTTTCTATGCACTGAATTCCATAATTATGTATGCATCCATAATTACGTAATTCCTTGCACAGTTCGCACAGTTCATTTCATAATGCGCAGGGGAAAATCAATCGAATAAACATGAAGTGATTTGACTAGTCCACCAAAGGATCTTTTTAACTAGATCAATTGTAACACGACGTAAAAACGTGTCCAATTATGTATAGACACGTGTCCTAAACTCCGAATATGTGAAAGATTGAGTTTGAAGGACTAAAGTTGACAAACATTGAAACTATGTAAGCCGAGGGACTAAAAGTGTCAACATGCCAAACTTGAGCCTCTGAATGACCATACGTGATAAATATATTCTTAAATGAGTCATTTGTTAGTGCACTAATGTCTGTTAACTTCTTCTTTACTGAGTGTTGTATTGTATTGAGTAGATCAGGGCACGGAAATCGAGAAACGGTGTTTTTGAGTAATTCCGCACGAAATTATACAAATGTAATTTCACACGGAATTAAGAGTTTCATATGGAATTAGTATTTCCGCACGGAATTATCTAATCTCGCATGAACAAGTGATTCCGTGTGAGACACTTTCATGCGGAATTACTCCTCTATAAATATCTGATCTGTCTTGTTCATTTCGTATGGAATTACTGTGTAGAGTGTGACAACTGTGTTCTGTAATCGACGTACAATGTAAAACAATGTTGATTATTAATAAAATAATGTGTTCTGGTGTTATTATATGTGTTTTTGTGTTTGACAATTTTACAATTTGTTTCAATTCCGATTTCAAGCTTTAGATCACTTTCTGGAAGGTTATACGCAAACTGGTGCTTAAACGCAATCAGTTTAACGCAACGTACACTCCGGAACTGTGACGTAAGCCAAAAATACCCTAAATATCCTTTACATAACTTAGAAATGAGTTTCGAAGGAATCGGTGTGGCGAAATCATGTTTATTTGAACTAAAGAACTAATTGCGACAAAACTGCGAAACAAACGTTGGTGACCGCCCGGATAATATTTAAATCCCAAAAATATTCTGTTATGATTAAAAATTTATTTTTAATTAGGTCTGTGTTGAAAAATAAATTAAAACGCCTAAAAACGTTATTTTTCAAGTTTAAGCATGTACCATGTGTTTCTACGCGACACAGTGCTTATACTGCAAAACGCAGACAACGCAGCCAAATCTCGACAACTGAGATTTGTTTCCGTAATATTTTGGCGAGTTTATTTTTATAGAAAAATAAAAATAATTTAGATCGCCATAAACCGGGATTTAAACGTTAGATAAAATACCCGGTATCCAGTTAAACACCTGTTTACTATCTAATATACCATCAAAATTACATTTAACCCCCCCCCCCATTCAAATTCATGGTCACATTGATGTGGCCCCCACCATATATTTTCAAGATCTTGCAAAAAAATCTTCCATAGTCCATTCATATCTTTCTTGGATTTTATTTTGATTTCTTTAGATTTTATAAGATCATGAAAATCTCTATAAATGTCCTACACAATCCTACAAGATCATTAAAACACTCAACTCCTCTCTCTCTCCCCCTCATGACCGTCCCCTCTCTCTCTCTCTCTCCATCTTCATCACCTTCAAATCTTGTTCTTCATATTCAAGCTCATTTCTAGCAACCTTCAAGTTGGCGTGAAGATCTAAAGGGGTTTCCAAGGTGCATTCAAGTAATTTCAAGCTTTCTATCATCAAAATCTCATCCCACAACCAACTTGAATCTTGAAGGTATAACACTTATGTTAAAATCATACTTTTGATTCTTGGTTGTTCTTGATGATTTGAAGTTTCTCTTGAATCTTGGGAATTTCACTAAACATGAAATCTAAAAAAATGGGTCATGAAACAAATAAAAAATGGTGGTGATATATATGTATATATAACCGTACATACATATATGTGTGTATGAGTCTTGAAGTTTGATTTCTTGTTAAGTACTTGTTTATGTTGTTGCTTGTTCTTGAATGATAGTAAAATGCAAGTGATTGAAGATCTATATAGGATATGTTAAATGTTCAAGTACATCAGGAAATAAGCATGAATATAGCACATATTTGATGCATCTAAACTCATATAAAATGTTGATATGCTTTACACACTTGTACACGAGAATACATTTCGATTTAAAGCTCAAGAAGTGATGAAAAATGGTTGTATGACAAAAATATTTTTGAACAGGTTATAAACACTAAAGATAACATTTTTGGTGTATTATAATGGCATGAAACTTTGACACAGGGTTGATAGCTTTGCATTTTGTACATATAGCTTAAAAAGTGGTAAAATATGCGAAATTTGCATGATTTATATGCTTTATTTAAGACCTGCACTATCGTGAGTATAACCATTATTTTATTCAGTAAATAACATGGGTTATGTTAATATTTCAAGTCGTTTCGATTTGGGATGGTTCGGGTAACGCTTGATGCAAAACTATGCGATAAAACGGTTAAAAATCGACTTTTCGGAGGACTTTTACAAAACTGTTTTAGATCAGTAACAAAACTGATATTTTTGGTATAAAAAATAAGTATTTTAACTTATATTAAGTTTACTTGGTGTTTGGTTAGTCATACATGACTTCCGACGCCCAAAAATGTTACCGAAAAGCTAAAATAAGTGTTTTTCGACATAACTATAATGGGTTGTTCATGGGTAAATTTTATGTGTCACAATGTGATAAGTAATATGTGTATGATGACATGATAATACTTGACAAGATTATTTGTTTTACGCTTGAGTACATATATACGAATACACCAAAATAATCACAAAATAATAACTTTTCGAGAAATCTCAAAGTTATGTGAAAATTCTAAGTATCGGAGAAACTTCGGTATTTTTATGAATTTTGTTTATAAATCATTCTTATTTAATTTAGGACGAATAAATAATTTGAGGGATTGTGTTAACATATAAAAACGCACCCAAAGGTGAGTACGTAGTCCCCTCTTTTACTGTTTTCGATTGTTTTGGGGTGATACATATGTATCAAAACGATTTCGATATTTTAACGATGGTTTCAAAATGAGTAAGATGGTTTATACTAAACTAATAACGATTTCAATAATGTGAACGAGCTTGTTGGTTATAATAACTGTTGGTGCATACATCTATCGACTTCGTCTTGTATTGAGTCTTAGAATATATTGTATAGATCAGGGCACGAAGATCGAGAAAATAGGAAGGTTTAGTGTATGTAGAAGCTGATTTCGCTCCTAGTGCTAATTCCGCCCGAAATGTCATGTTGACACTTTCGAGCGGAATCACAAAGATCTGATTTCGCCCCAAATGCACTTGTGTATTTTCGAGCAAATCACAATGTTCTGATTCCGCTCCTGATGATGTTATGCAATTACGAGCGAAATCAGGACGACTATAAATAGCCCATGAGCGAAATCAGTTGTATGAGTTCTTGTTTACGGATACCGAGGTGCTGCCGGTTTTCCATTTAATTGTACAAGCTGTAATATCAATCAAAAGTGTGATTTAAGTGAATTGCTAGTTGTTTCTATGTCAGTTACTTGTTTTCCGCACCTGTAACTGATCAAAACTCCTCTGATAGACTCATTCGGGTCAGCAAACGATCCTACAAGTGGTATTAGAGCTCAGGAGGAGGAGTTTTGCAGAGATTAGCTGGATTTCATCGAGATTTCTTGTTTCTATACCTTCTTTCTTCATCAGAACGAGATTTAACGGTTAAAACCTGGTCAAATTTTCACAAACTGTGTATTAGTACCTATTAACAAATCCCTAAAATTTTGGGACCAAAATTCACAGTAAAAAGGACAAAAATGGACCCCCGAATTGATTTCGCTCGAATGGACCTTTTCTGATTTCGCTCGAAATATTGGACTTATTCCGCTCCAAGAGACTGGTTCTGAGTGATTCCGCTCGAAAAATTCTTTCTGATTTCGCTCCAGGCAGGCACACTTCTGATTTCGCTCCTACATACTTCTGATTCCGCTCAAATTTAGTGTGTGATTTCGCTCCAGAGTATCAAAAAGTTAATTTCGCTCCAAACTTGTTGATTGATTTCGCTCCAGAGTATCAAATAGCTGATTCCGCTCCAAAACACTTTGCTGATTTCGCTCTTAAAGGCATTTGTGTAATTTCGCTCGAAACTTGTATCTGGGTTAATTCCGCTCGAAAGGTGACTGTTTTGAGAAACGTGATAAATAAACATGGATTCTGAATTCTACAACGCCTTTGCTACTTCGACTACTCCGGCTACGATTACTCAAAGCATGAACATGGAAAACGAATCCGGAACTTTACAAAAACCCCCAAAGCTTATGGGAATGGAAGAGTACCATGTATGGAAAAAGCGTTTTGAAAATTGGGTACAAGCGAACCATCTGAAAGCCTGGGAAAGTATTGAAGTAGAATATGTTAGACCACAAAGTAGTTTAAACCATGACAAAATTATTTCCGAATTTATAGAAAAAGAATGAGATAGTTATCGAGGAGAAAAAATGATGATAAGTTTGTTGCAACAAGCTGTGAAAGAGGACATATTTGTGTTGCTTCAACATAATGATAGTGCTTTTTCTATTTGGCGTGCACTTGAGAAGAAATTTGAAGGAAGTACGGAAATGCTCAAGAGTAAAGCCTCTCGGTTGAAGAAAGAGTTCGAGTTGTTTACAATCATGCCCGGTGAATCTACAAAGGCACTCATTGAGAGATACTGTCATTTAGTGCGTACTATGGGTTTGTTGAAAATTACTAAGACTCCAGCAGAATGGGTTGAGAAGTTAGCCGACGCATTACCGCAGAAGGAATGGGGCACTTATCTCATGATTTTAAAGAATTCTGGAGAATTCAGTCGATTGTCAATTGCTCAGTTTATTGAAAAGTTAGAGGCACAGGATCTTGAACAACAGAAAATTGCCAGAATGAACAGTTCAAGCAATCAGCAAGATGTCAAACTGTACTATAAAGGAAATGTTCAAACGGTTGAAGTGAGTCCAAAAATCCAAACAACATTTAGTGCAGGGAATTCATCCGGAACAAGCAGTCAAAGCTCAATCAATACTAGTGGATTTTCAAATGTGAATCCTCCGAGTGTTCAAGGTGCATCTGTTGGAAATGGTCATCTGATTCAGTGCAATATGGCTTTACATCTTCAAAATGGACAAAATTATTTTGAAGAAGTTGTGAAAAGTCATATGGGATTATTGGTCACTGCATTAGAATCTTATGAAGGGTTGATTGCCAGAAAAATTGGTAATCTGATGCTCACAAAGGAAGATTATGACCAGATCGATGCAGAGGAGTTGGAACTGATGGACATTAAATGGGCCTTAGCTAGTGTTTTGTGGAGAGCAGAAAAATTTAGAATGATTACACGAAGAAGTGATTTGTTGGATGCAAATCTTTCTAACTTAGGTTTTGATAAATCTAAAGTTGTCTGTTTTCGTTGCAGGGAGAAAGGCCATTTTAAAAGAGAGTGCAAGAATCAGGAGCCGAGAGGAGCAAAGGATTCTTTTGGAAAAGATGATTATTATAAGAAGTCCATATATCAACAAATCATTACCAACCACATCAGCAAAAGGAGTCACAAACTGCTCATGGAAAAATGATCGAAGATGCAAACAAGAAGGCTTACTATGGCATCATTGATCAAGAAGATGAGAAAATGGCTGAAGGATTTAGCTGGGACAAGTACATTCCAGCTGATTCAAATGTTCGAGCTTTTATTGCTCAGATTGTGAAAAAGCCAGAGTTGATGAAGGAATGGATGGCTGTGATGTCGGATGATGAGGAGAGTCAAGATGGAAAATCTGTGTCTTCTGAAAGTAGTGATGATGATGAGGAAATTGAACAGATAAATATTGGAAAAACTCATTTATCTTCTGATAGATTTGAATTTTATTTGCCAGAAAAATTGAAGAAACTGAAAGAGAGGAAAGTTGCAAAAGAATTGAAAGAAGTCAAAGTGATTGAGAAGATTGCGGAAGTGGAAAAGATAGTTGAAGTTGAAAAGATTGTGGAGGTCAAGAAGATTGTTGAAGTCACGAAACCTTGTCTTAAATGTTCAGAATCTTGCAAAGAATGTGGAGTAAAAGACGAGAGGTTTAGTGAATCAGAAAAGATGAAAGAAAAATTGTTGTTTGATGTGAAGAATTTGAAAGAATCATACGATGTTTTGAACAGAACAGTGAATAGTTTGCAAACGACAAACACTGAAAGAGAAAAAGCGTTGAAAATGTTGAATGCAACGATGATGTCGAAGCTAAAAGAGATAAACTTTTATATTGAAGAATGCACGAAATGGAAGCAAGAGCTGGATACTGAAAAGACTAAAAATGAAAGAATCAGACGGTTACTGAAAAGTTATACATGTTCTGAGTACTTAATTGACAGAATTTACCCTACTGTTGCAGGTTTTGAGGCATTTAAAAATGAACAGCCAAAGAAGAAGAATGATACTGGTAAGAAACCGTGTGTTAGCTATAACAAGTGTCCGCCTTTGATTTGGAAAGGGTACTCGCCTAGAAAACCTAATGAGGAACAACTAAAAAAGGCGGTCAATATAAAGTTAGAGTCCGAGATAACTGATGTATTACCCGACAACATTGACATTACGTTCACAGCGTCCGACACAGATCATGAGTCTGAATTAGTTAAAAAAATGGTTGATCAGGTGTTGGATAAGGATGAGGAGCCAGAGTCTAAGTCCAAGTCCGAAAGATCATGTTTGTCAGTCGAGAGTTCAAGTTCGTCCGGGAAAAGTTCTAAATCATCGGGAAAACGGGTGTACAGTAAAGAGTTTTTGTTGTCAAAATCTAGTTTGAATGATGAGACATTTGAAGTTGCATATACTTTGAATGATTCTGACAAATTATATTTTGATAGAGAGTTTCCAATAAGAAGTGTTCGATTTGAAATGATTAAAAAGGTTTTCAAAATGACAGAAATTAATATTTCTGAAATAAAAGATTTAAATCTTAAAGAACAACCTAAAAAATACACTTCAAGAGTTCAACAACGGCTAAACAAGAAAAAGAATTACAGTAATGGTTTAGATTTTCAAAAGAAACCAAACCATAAGTGTAATTTCAAAAAGAAAGGATTAGGTTTTATTCCATCTGAAAACTATAAAAATGAAAAATCTTCTAAAAATACAAAATTTGTTTCAGGTCCGTCTGCTGAAGAAGAGAAGACGAGCTCATTCTGGAGACAATCAAATCAAGAATTTCTTGCTGAGAAAAGGAAGAATGAAGTTCAGAGAAAAGAAACCAGAACTTGTTTTAGATGCAATGAAGTTGGTCACATTGCATGGAATTGTCCTAAAGCAACCAACACAAAACAGGGAGTTTCTGGAAAATTGAAAGAAGTTGTTGTTGATAAAACCGAACCACCAACAAAAAAAATTTAAAGTGTTTAAAAACTCAACATATGAAGTTGGTGAATGTTCGAAGAGATTTCACAGAAGAAGTGTGAAACTTGACAACCAAAAGTGGGTTGTTAAGAAATCTGACGTGAAAACTGGCGATGAATCTGATTCCACAAAATCAGAAGAGCCACAAGTTTTTGTTAAAAAGAGTGAAAACTCAGTTCCTCCAATGGATGAGGTGAACTTTCCATCATTGAGGACTGAGAATTTTAAACAAAAAATTGGGAAAGTTGAGATCTCAAATCAATTTTATTCTGAGAAGAATGAATTTGATGTTAAGAAATCTTTTAATGGAAATGTAAGGAAAATTTTTGGAAAGATGGTCGATAGAAAGGTTAAAGGGGTAAAGGACTTTTATGCTACAAAGAAAGCAACTTACACCCCAACTGAATCTAAATTGATTTCACCCAAGGCTGGTCAGGCTTGGGTGGACATTTTCTTTGAGTAAACATCTGACTTGCCGGAGATCCCAAGTTTGTAATCGTGGATCAGGAATCGGCATCTTTCTTAAAAATTGATTGTGTAAATGAATCTTAAAATTTGTTAAATTTTTACAGGTTGTGACTTGCCGGAGCTTCCAGGTAGGTAAGTGCGAAGCAGGAATCGGCATCTTTGATTGGTAAAATGACGTGTGTAGATGTTTGATTCCTACACATGTTTCAGGTGTTTGTGTTTTTACGTTTGGAAAAAAGGGGGCATATTGCATATGGTAAATCAGGGACATTAATTTGTACTTGATCTACTACAAGTAATAGATGAACAATGTGATGAACCATACCCCTATCTTACAAGTGAACCTACAAGTGGTAAATACAAACTTATTTTCCAGAAAAATCATTTTGATTAAGACAAACTTAAGTGTTTTGAAATCTTAATGAGAAAATAGTTTGTTGAAAGGGGGAGTTCTGATTGTCTATGCCAAGTGGATGGCGAATTGAGGCGATTTGATATCGGTTGTCAATTTTCTGTATAGTTTGTTTTCATTTTTTTTTAATGTGTTTGCATTTTAGGGGGAGTATGAAATTTCAGAAAATCCAAAAACATTAGAAAATTTGAAAAAGCCAAAAACATGATAAAATTCAAAAATGAGTTTTGGTGTATAAAAGAGGAAATGATAGTACATCAGTGGACTGTCACAACATGCTAAAGAATTGGAAATTTAAAATTGGAAAGTTAAAATGTGATAAACAATCTCACTGCGGATATGCCAGTAGGTTTTTGCACATTTAGTAGATTATGACGAGATATAAACCTAAATTTCAAACATGCTTATATCGTGGGTAACAACTTCTTGGATATATGGGTAACCCCCGAAATCTTGTTTGAAAGGTCCCTCTTTCTGAGATACTAGGTCTTTATGCTCAGTGATATCTGGGGTATTATCCCGGGACTTCTGCTGTATGGAAATACTGACCTAGTCCCCGGATAATACTTTCTGTAAATGCTTTGAAATATAAGCTCGCCCTCAGCAAGTTGATTAAACAATAAAATTGATGGTCACTGCTGTTGAAACAAAAGATCCTCTAAAGGGGACACACCAAAAGTCGAAGCCGTCATCTCTTTGCGTATACGGAAGTATCGACCTGAGCTCTCACGGCCCTCGCAATTTAACCTTTTTACTGATATCATCTGTGGTATATTCACCTGTAAGACTGAATATTGGGATCTGGATACGGGAGTATATTCAAGTGGTGGGACACACAAATAAGTTTAAGAAATTAAGACATTAATATCATATCTCGGATCAGTTGAAATTTGTGTGAAAATTTAAGTGGACCAATATACTGACAATCTAAGTGAATTGTTTAAAACTTAAAATGAAATAAAGCTTAACGGTGTTGGTGACTTGTCTCAAAAACTGATATGATCCTCTTACACGAACACACAAAAATATTGTTTGTAAATATTTCTTTATTGCATCACATTTTTCTTTATTTCAAAATCCAAAAAGATTTTCAGTGTGTTTTAGCATAAAGTTTCAAGAAATCCAAAAAGATTTTCGACAACTGGTATTGAAAAACTGATGTTCAAAATTCTGAGTGCTAAACATGATGAGTATAATTTGAGGGGGAGTTTGTTTTAAAAACTGATTATTTCTTGATCAAATCTTCAAGTGGTTCATCAGATTAATATGAAAAATCATTTGTTTTGTTTTTGAAGGAGAGTCTGAGTTAGTGCATGTTTTTATTTTCAAAAATGTGTAAGTGAGAGAAATTTACTGTGAGGTAGAGTTTATGCAGGTTTAAGTTTGGGCTATGTGATGATCCTGTGCAGAAAGAAAGTCTGAAGAGCCAGGTCATTTAATCCTGACAAGCTTATGGTTTAGAGAGCAAGGTTACAATACTTGAGAACTCTTATTGTGAAAGTCAGACAACGATCCTAAAGCTGATGATGCTGATGAACTGAAGAAATGTCGGCATATCGCAAGGGGGAATCTGAGGACCTGCAAGAAAAGATTGAGAGAGTGAAGCCCAGAGACAGATCAAGACTAAAGATGCGAAGACTCGACACTGAAGACTCGTCAACATCTGAGGGGAGTCTGTTGGTGCACACATCTGTCGACTTCGTCTTGTATCGAGTCTTAGAATATATTGAATAGATCAGGGCACAAAGATCGAGAAAATAGGAAGGTTTAGTGTATGTAGAAGCTGATTTCGCTCCTAGTACTAATTCCGCCCGAAATGTCATGTTGACACTTTCGAGCAGAATCACAAAGATCTGATTTCGCCCCAAATGCTCTTGTGTATTTTCGAGCGGAATCACAATGTTCTGATTCCGCACCTGATGATGTTATGCCATTACGAGCGAAATCAGGACGGCTATAAATAGCCCATGAGTGAAATCAGTTGTATGAGTTCTTGTTTACGGATACCGAGGTGCTGCCGGTTTTCCATTTGATTGTACAAGATGTAATATCAATCAAAAGTGTGATTTAAGTGAATTGCTAGCTGTTTCTACGTTAGTTACTTGTTTTCCGCACCTGTAACTGATCAAAACTCCTCTGATAGACTTATTCGGGTCAGCAAACGATCGTACCATTACATAACGAATGACATTCATTAATTTTGGACGAACCGACCAGTATTAGGTTATGGTACCATAGGATCTGACAAATCCTGTTATCGGACCGCACCCATGGCTATGTGTGGGTTAGGTGGGTAACGACTGAATTTGATGATTGTTAACTTACCCTTTGGAGGTTTGTTAATGCGAGAACGAGTTGAACGATGGATGAGTCACAAAGGTTTGAATGTTATTAGCGAAACGACCAAAAGTAGTTTTCACAATTAAAACGAGAACGATTTGAACGAGTGAACGATTTGGAACGATTTAAACGATTTAAACAAATGAACGATGAACTATAAAACGATTTTAAACGATGTCACACAACGATGTTTACAAAACTATATAAATCATACGAGTTTTATTACGAGAACAATTTATGATTTGGTTTACATAAACAAGTGTTTTGGGTTAAGACTCATGGCAACGCGATTTATAAATTATGACCAATCTTTTTTTTTTTGACTTGGTTATTCTTTTTACAATACCAAAATTTTATAAAACAAGGTTTTCTAATAACAATTAACGAAGTTGTATGAGTTATTTCAACGTATAAACGAGCCATGAATCTGACACTCTCACAAAACGTATGTACTCGCCAGCATTTCTTTGCTGACTTTGTTTTTACATATGTTTCAGGTGAAGTTGCTTAATGCTGATTGCGAATAGGATGCATGCTCACTTAGGACTGGACGAGGCCTTGGTGATTTAATAACTATGATAGACGATGTTTGATTTGCTTGTTTAACTTTAAGACAATGTTTAATATTTAATAAAAATGGAACTCTTTGTATCCATGGTTTGAAACAATAATTCTGTTACAACACTCCCCGACGTTTCCGCCACGGTTTGTTGTTTTACGTGGTCGGGTGTGACAGAAAAGTTGGTATCAGAGCCAATGGTTATAGGGAATTAGGTTATTAGTAAAATTTTGACCTAGACTATAACTTTCTAGGACCCCAACGCGAGTTGATTTGCATTTAGATTTTTTTTAAAACAAAATACGAATCTGCTTCGAAAATTATCATTCGTTCTAGGATGATTGATTACTGGGTTTTGAACGCTCTGTTGTAAGGTTTTGAACCCTCCCAGTTTGACTCATTTTGGCTTAGTGCCTTCTGAGTTTTCAAATCTCGTCAAAGTTTGGGTCTAAATAATGTGAACACGTGCAAACTGGAAGAGTGAATGCCTGTACCCTGAGTTTTCTATATAAGGCTAGAGTGTTCATACAAATCCACATAATTGGACCAGTCACTCTTACCTGGGAACTCTTGGGGTGAGTGTTCACTTATAAGCGAGCATGTCTTCGCGATACATTATTTTGATTCATTACTTTGATTAGTCACTGCGTGTCGTTTGTTTGTTCGAGGTAACGAACAAGTGATCGCCTTCCTTATGTTTCATCGATATATTTTGTGACAACTCGTAATTCCGAACCTACCTTTGTGTAACATTCGTGAACACGACACGACTTTATGAACTTGACTGATTACTTTATGAACTTGACTGACTATGTGAATAAAATGATTGATGAATGTATGATATGTTGTTATGTGATATGTGCTCTTATTGAATGTACGACATGTTATATGAATGTATATGTGTTACATGATCCGATCGCACAACAACCCACACACCCACTCGACCGCACAAGCCCATTTGGGCCGTAATTGCTTGAACTCGGACATATGGGCAAGCCCATGTGTAGGTTCGGCCCATTCTCCTCTTACACGCATACAAGCAATCACCCTTAGGGTGTTACGTCTCATTTGTTACACAAAACACAAGTTACAAAACCCTAGTTTGGTTCCTTTCTCTCTAAGCCGACGGCCATCACTTCCCTTTCTCTTGAAGATCAATCCCGTATCAGATCACCTTCTATCAATCGGTTAGTGTTTGATTATTTGTTGATTTATGATATATGATTTCACATGTCTTAGAGAGTGCATGATTACATGATTAATCGGGTGTCTTGCAATATGTTGTTTTGATGTTGTTAAGTTGATAGCAACCCGAATGCTTGCTAATCGGCTTGTGTGTGTGCTTTGGAATATGTTCATGCTAATCGTTATGTTCGTAATATTTATATACCGAATGATTGTAATCAGCTGTGATATGAATTATATGGATGGATAATCATGTGCTAGGATCTAGAATCGATCAGATAATAATCGGTTACAATATGTTCATGATTGGATGTTGTGGTTAGTAGGAATCATGCTAGAAATAAGGATTATGAGCTGATAGTTAATGGTGATAGATGTTATGTTGTCATTGTTCATATGATCATATTAGGATTCATACGAATTTGGAACTAATTGCTTGTTTGATCGATGTATGGCTGAAATGGAAATTGTTAATTTATCATGATAAACTTGGAAACATTGAAATTGATTTGGCTAGATTAATGTTGTAACCGAATGGGCATAAAACTCGGAATTCAAATACTGATCGCACAAGTCATGTATAAACCAATAAACACAGTGTACAAGCATAGCATCGTATGATCGCACAACATCTTGTGGATCGCACAAGATGTTGGGCCACACGCAAATGTCTGATCTGTTAACGTTACTGGGCCGGACAGCCCAAGTCCTTAATCGCACAAGACTTCTTGATCATACAAGAAGTCCGTTCGCACAAGGGTTTCCTCTCGCACAAGCCGATCTGGTCGCACAAGAGGACTGATCGCACAAAGCGGTCCCCAGTCGCACAAGCTCTCGATCGCACAAATCAATTGTGAGTTAGTTGTTTGGATCGCACATGTTGTATGTTTGCTGAACTGTTGGGCCGGATGGTTAATTGGGTTGGGCTAGTCTGATCGCACAAACCAAGTGGACACTGTTTAGTTTGGGCCGGTTATTAAGTTGGGATTGGGCTGGTTTGGAACGCACAACCCAATCCGGATCGCACAAGATATTTTATGTTGTTACTTGGACCGTATATGCCATTGAATCATTTATGATGTTGGGCCGACTATCTGATGGGCTTTGACTTTCTAATCGCACAAGTTGAATGTATTGCTTGACTGTTAAAGTGTTGCCATGATCTATACGTGTTTGTAACGTGTTAACTCTGTGTAATCGTACGTGCTTTACTTGAACCCAAACCTGACTTGTATGATAAACCTGCTAGGACGTGGTTGATCACATTGTAGCTTAACCGAACCTTTTCGTGTATCATACCGAGCAACCCCAGGTGAGTTCAATGCATTTTCTCAAGCATGCGTCCTGGTGGTTTGGGACAACTGGTAAACATTTGGAAGGGAAACTTTGGGTAAACAACTTAATCGGTTTTGGTTATTGAACATGGGATCTATCATCGGATTGCCTGGAGGGCAATGGGGGTAATTAGTTGATAGCGCTATTAGGTGGGAAACCTCACACCGGGCCGTAAGGACGGGCGTGAACTAATTATCTGGGTATGGCTATGGTTGTTAGAGGCACACTCCTCGGATACATATGGGCACACTCCCTAGGGTATCTAACGAAGGCAACATTTCAATCGGTCGTTAAGGGGTACCCACTCCCCGGATACACATGGGCACACTCCCTAGGGTATCTAACATGAGCAACATCGTAACGCAACATTGAACCGCATTAACATACATCTGGTAACAAACACGTTAACAAAACCTTGAACTCACCAGCGTAGTCTGACACACTTGTTTGCATGCTTGTAGGTCATTAACGTTTGGAACATGGACTTGCTATCTGGGAGTGCTGGAGTGGTCATGGATCGAGACTCTTGGATTCACTTATAAACAATACATTGATTTTGATTATTATTATGAAGCGATTGCTAAACGATTACATGCTTCCGCTACACAACTTGTGAGAATTGATAACATGTTGACATCTTATTTTAGTAATTAATGTCATGACTTATTTAAATAGTTATTATTGGTTCAATGTGATTGGTGGCTCGAACTCTGATGCGTAACACGCCCCGCGGGGTTTCCGCAGGTGGAATTTTGGGGGTGTTACAGTTGGTATCAGAGCCACTGGTTATAGTGAACTAGGTTTTAAAACGTTTTTGTAAAACCAGACTATAACCGAACACCTTCGAAAATCGATCATGACACTCAGCTCCAGATTGCAAGGTTCGTCTTTCGTATACTCATTGTACTACGTAACTAGTGGACACTTACATATGATATTGCATGCTGGTGCACGTTAAACACGATAGTATGAACTTACGTATCCCTTGCACGTGTTATATGACTGATAGGGTGGTAATTCCCTAAACATTCGTGACTTATATTATGCGATGCTCTTTGTTTACTATTCGAGTTGGGGGAACCATTCGACATGAGTTAGGAGGAGCTGAGATGAACATGCAAATCACAATATTATTGTGGGTGCACACATAATAATAATGTGGGGTGCATGCGAGTCCCAGTGAGGCTTAACAAGTGAAGGAGGGGTTCCGCTCTGTTAATTGATCAGTGTGAAACGTAACAAACTAATAGGAGTCATAACAGTGATCGTCTCCTACTCAAATGTGACTTTCTCACCTCTCTTTGAATCCTTTTGAAATCGCAATGCTATCGAGTATTACTTGAACGTCCCTTTGGAACGCCTAGCGAACTAAGTAGAATGCTAGGTGCTTGTACGAACGTCCCGGAGTGGATGTTGCAGCGTCCATGATTGGTTTATACCCCTTTTCTTTCCCCCTCACTCCTCTTTGTTGTTGGAATTCAATATACTCACATCTCAGACCCTGAAGGGCGGTCACACCTGTAACACTCTGGAAACATACCGTGTTTTACCTAGTCAACTTGTAAGAACGATGGGCAAAGGGTAAATTTAGTACTCTACCGACTTCAGCATTTGAACGACTCCAATTATTGACAATGAACATCAACGATTTGACTCCAAACGAATCCTTAATTCTAGTCAGCAACTTATGGGAGCCGACTTTTATGAATCAATCGAAACGTAAATGATGACAATCGACCAGGATGTGGACTGTGTAACTTCCAACACAACGAGTAGCACCTTAGAACTTGACAC
The DNA here is from genome assembly GCF_002127325.2 of Helianthus annuus. Classification (NCBI taxonomy): domain Eukaryota; kingdom Viridiplantae; phylum Streptophyta; class Magnoliopsida; order Asterales; family Asteraceae; genus Helianthus; species Helianthus annuus. The sequence goes on from NC_035436.2 coordinate 70,157,483, forward strand.
GAAATATGAAGAGATGGACATCGTTGGGGAAGGATCGTAGAGTCCTGTTTCGAGCAACAACATTAGAAGCAACAACTATCGTGACATCAAGGTACTAGTAATAGTAGCTTACGGTATGGAAATGAAGGTGCCTACGGCATGTAATGGCAGTTGATAATTCAAGACGACAACAACCAAGGGAGCGATGACAGTATGGTAGGAATCCGTGTGATTGTAACAATAACACCGGCAGTGGTGCTCGCGAAAGGATATTTAGGATTGACGTAGACGACGACAGGACAATAACAACATGGTAGTTTGGATGGATAGCAAATCGCTTCGGCTCGATTCCGTTTAACCCTGATGCTTCTTGAAACCAAGCCTGTTATGAAACCGGCTGATGGCAGGTCAGCGGAAACCGCATATGTTAGTTGGGATGCAAACTCGATATTGCGGAGGACAGACATTCGACACCGGTGTTACCTCTGCTATCCTTGGTAGTTACGGCGCAGTAGTTAGTGTTGGTGGGTTATTAGGACATATCGCCCGGGCGTACCCTGTGAGAAGAAATTTAGCGTCGTTGTATGCTCTAAAGTACCAGAGTGGTGAAAAGATTAGCATTATGTCAGTAATGACAGCCTCGAAAGCGCCTATGGAAGAAGGACCTTACCGTATTCGCGACTATATCTAATGATCAGACTAAGTAAGATAGGATCGAGGACCCACCGATTGTTGTGACTCATCTCAAAGTGCACTTGGAGGAGCTTTCAGGCCTACTACCACAACTATTAGTCAGAAACTCGGTGGTCTCATGATTAGAGGGAGCTCCTGTCACACCCCCAAAATCCACCTGCGGATAACGCCCGCTCCGAGGGCGTGACTGACCAGGATCCAGCCACCAATCATACTGAACAAGCATATAAGTAGTTATAAAAGTTTAACCATCACAATTGGTGTTTCAAAACAAACAAGTTAAGTTGCAAGCGGAAGCATAAGTTTAAAGTTATAACATAAGTTCCAAAAGTTTCAAGTTTATCATGGCCTTGTAGCAATCCATGTCCCACAACGATCCTCCTCCATGCAAGCTCCAGCTAAGTACCTATGGTCCTGCAAAGCATGTAGTAACGAGTCAACAACTAGTTGAGTGAGTTCACGGGTGGGCGTTCGTTTTAGTTGTTTCGAAAACAGTTTACTTTATCTGGCATCCTGCCGTGGGGGTTACCCCATAGTTTTAAAAACGTGACCAGTTCATTCCCAGTTACTCCGGCACTCCGGCCGTGGGGGCTACCCCATGTACATCATCTGGCTCTCCAGCCGTGGGGGCTACCCCATGTGTATACTAGACTCGTTACCGTATCGATTGCTGACTGTAGTCATGTTTATGTGCCCTGAAAACATCAATGTCTATCATCATTGACGTGCCCCAGATCCATTAGTTCACGCCCGTCCTCTGCGGCACGGTGTGAGGCTTGTCAGACCTAAATAGCGCTATCTAACTAATGACCCGCTCGCCATTGGCCCGGCGATTAGTCGATACAAAAAGGAGGGACTTCGTGATAGAGTTTTAGTCTAGTACGTTTATCCGTCCATCCGGACGAGGAATCACATTCCTGAACCGCTGACGTCCTACCCGAGGTAGACGAGGAACCCACGTTCCTTAACCCCGTTCCCAACCCAGGGAATCCCATGCTTTGTAAAGGGTGTGAACTCACCTCGGTTTGCTCGGCAGTTAATCACAGAAAGTCAATCAAGTCGCAAGTATTCAATAACGTCCTATCACGGTTATCACGTATAATCAGAGTCGAACCAAGTAGTGCACAAATGTTCAGTATGTTTGGCAATCACGTATAATCAGTAACAGTTCACAGTTAACATTCAAACACAATCCACAGTCTAAGTGTAAGGCCCAAACAGTTGGGCTTGTGATAACAGGCCCAAGTAACACATCAACAGTAGCACATAAATTCGGCCCACTAACTTAGGCCCAAAAGTGAGTCGCAACCGGACTCGCAAGCATGGTCTCGAGTCATGCTGTGTGTTGATCATGGATGGTTGCGAGTCGCAACCGGTGTCGCAACCGTAGTCTCGGTTCATCATGCTAAGGTCTCGAGTCGCAACGGGACTCGTAACCTGTGGTTTCGGCTTGTCCTGTTATGGTTGCGAGTCGCAACCGCGTAGTCTCGAGTTGTAACGCTGTGGTTGCGAGTCGCAACGGGTGATTGCGAGTCGGTAAGCTGTCGTTGTCAAGTTCACGTGTTGATGCAGATATGGTCAGATTAATGGTACATTATAATCAGGCCCAAATCAGGAAACTACCAATAGCATTCCACTAACAGTTTTCCTAATCAGGTTACTAGTCAAAGATGGATCAAAATCACAAGGGTTTTCACATTCTTAACTATCATTCAAAGTGTTCTTCACATATTCAAACACATATTCAACAAGTTCATAACATATTAACCACTTATTCACCCAAAATCATGAACAACTATCAAGATACAATTTTACTAGCATGCATCCTACTTGACAAACATATTCATTAGCCGATTTTCTTAGTATAAACACCCAAACTTTTCGGATCTAATCCAAGTGCAACCAATATCATCATTCACCCTTTTTAACATACAATGAACCCATTTTCATCATCAAATATTTATGTATAGTTCAACTAATAACAAGAAACATTCATGAACCGATTTCTTTTCAAAACATTATGTATAACTCATCTTAACATATTGTCACATAATCTCATCTTACAAACATAACATGAACACACTAACATTCAACAAAGCATTAAGAACACTAACCGGTTATGGGTTTCGAGGGTGTGTGAAAAGCTTCCAACCGGGTGTGTGTGTGAGCCGATCCAAGTCCAAAGATCCAAGAATGATGGAGTGTGTTTGTGTTCTAGAGTTTAGGTGAGAGAGAGAAGTAGGAGAGTGTGTGTTGTAATGTTCAACAAAATGGTAACACTAACTAAGGTAGTGTATTTATAGTCAAAGTTCCAAGTGTGTGCACCCTATGGGTTTCGGCTAAGGGTTTTTGGCCCAATGGCCCAACCGGCCAAAGGCCCAAACCGGCCTAATGGTTATGGTTCACTCGAGACCACATGGTCTCGAGTCGGGTCCTTGTTGTTTCGTGTCGGGTTCTCGGTTCACAATAACACACATACATATATACATACAATGCACACAAAACAAAGCACATAAAAGTTCACGTTATCATTAAGTTTAATCATTCAACTAATCACATAACGTACAAGTATATCGCATCAAGACACAACGAAGGTTCTAGGTTTCGGGTTGTCACATCATCCCCAAGTTGAAAGAAATTTCGTCCCGAAATTTGACGGCACTCACTGAGGAAGCTAGTTAGGTTGCAAGGTTTTCCCGGTTATCCTGGGGTGTCACATCCACCCCCCGTTGATCTGGAATTTCGTCCCGAAATTCCGTAGCTTCAGCCTCAGTAGCGTTTGTACTGTTCTCAAACAGTTGGGGATACTTTTGTTTCATCCGATCTTCGCGCTCCCAGGTAAACTCTGGGCCGCGACGTGAGTTCCAACGAACTCGAACAAGAGGTATTCTAGTGTTCTTGAGGACCTTAACATCCCGGTCCGTGATCTCGACAGGTTCTTCGACGAATTTCAACTGTTCGTTGATCGTAAGTTCCTTCAGAGGAACTACGTGCGTCTCATCTGACAGACACTTCTTCAGATTCGACACATGGAAAACGTTGTGAACTGCACCGAGTTCTGTTGGTAATTTCAGTCGGTAGGCCACCTTGCCTATTTTCTCAAGAATCTCAAAAGGTCCAACGTACCGTGGGTTGAGTTTCCCTCGTTTACCAAAACGAACCACACCCTTCCAGGGTGAAACTTTGAGTAATACCCGCTCCCCAACCTGGAGCTCAAGTGGTTTCCTGCCCTTATCGGCGTATGCCTTCTGACGGTCACGAGCGGCCGCCATGCGTTGTCGTATTTGAGCAATCCGCTCAGTAGTGTCTACCACATGTTCTGGACCAGTGATCTGACTATCCCCCACCTCTGCCCAACAGAGGGGTGACCGGCATTTACGTCCGTACAATGCCTCAAACGGAGCAGCTTTAATGCTGGTGTGGTAGCTGTTATTATACGAGAATTCCACGAGTGGCAGATGCCTTTCCCAGCTGTTGCCAAAGTCGATTACACATGCACGAAGCATGTCTTCTAAGGTCTGAATAGTTCGCTCGGACTGCCCGTCCGTCTGTGGGTGATACGCTGTGCTCATATCTAGACGTGAGCCAAAAGACTTGTGCATTGCCTGCCACAGTTCCGAAGTAAAACGTGCATCTCGATCAGAGATAATAGAAGTGGGCACCCCGTGCCTCGAAACAACTTCCTTGAGGTATATTTCCGCCAGAGTGGAGAACTTATCCGTCTCCTTGATTGCCAAGAAATGTGCGGATTTCGTGAGTCGATCCACGATCACCCAGATAGTATCGTTTCCGCGCTGGGATCTAGGTAGGCCAGTAACGAAATCCATGGAAATTTGCTCCCATTTCCATTGTGGTATCTCTGGTTGCTGAAGTAGGCCTGAAGGTTTCTGATATTCTGTCTTGACTCGCGCACAAGTCAAACACTTGCTGACGTAAGTTGCTATGTGGGCCTTCATGCTAGGCCACCAATACGTAGTTTTAATATCGTGGTACATCTTGTCCGAACCAGGGTGTACCGAGTAGCGAGATTTGTGCGCTTCATCCATCACAAGTTCCCGTAAATCGCCATAGTGCGGGACCCAAATGCGTCCTGTTACATAATAAGCACCGTCTTCCTTCTGTTCTAAGCGTTGCCTTGACCCGCGTAGAGCTTCTGCTCTAACGTTTTCTGGTTTCAGTGCTTCTATCTGAGCAGCTCGTATTTGCGAAGGTAGACTAGAATGTATCGTGAGTTGTAAAGCTCTTACACGCTTAGGCGTAGTGTCCTTTCGACTCAGGGCGTCCGCCACTACATTGGCCTTGCCCGGGTGATACCTGATAGAGCACTCGTAATCATTCAGCAGCTCGACCCATCGTCGCTGCCGCATATTCAGTTCCTTCTGTTTGAATATGTGTTCTAAACTTCTGTGGTCGGTGTAGATGGCGCACTTGGTTCCGTAAAGGTAATGCCGCCATAACTTAAGTGCGAAAACAACCGCTCCCAGCTCTAAATCATGTGTCGTGTAGTTCTTCTCGTGAACTTTAAGTTGTCGTGAGGCGTAAGCTATGACTTTATCTCGTTGCATCAATACACAACCAAGACCTTGAATTGATGCATCACAGTAAACCACAAAATCGTCTGTGCCTTCTGGCAGTGAAAGGATAGGTGCACTGCAAAGTCTATCCTTTAGATGCTGAAAAGCTAACTCTTGTGCATTTCCCCAATGATAAACAACGCCTTTCTGCGTTAGTAAGGTGAGAGGCTGCGCGATCTTAGAAAAATCCTTAATGAATCTCCTGTAATATCCTGCCAATCCCAAAAATTGGCGAATTTCCTTTGGTGTGCGAGGCGCAGGCCAGTTCTTAATAGATTCCACTTTGGATGGATCAACGTGAATCCCATCCTTGTTCACCACATGCCCTAGGAAATGGACTTCACGAAGCCAGAAGTCGCACTTCGAGAACTTTGCGTAAAGCTGTTCCTTCCGAAGGAGTTCCAAAATAAGTCGTAGATGCTGTTCGTGCTCTTCTTTACTCTTAGAATAGATCAGGATGTCGTCGATGAAGACTATAACAAACTTGTCCAGGTACGGTTTGCACACTCGATTCATCAAATCCATAAAAACTGCCGGTGCGTTCGTCAGCCCAAACGGCATGACCAGAAACTCATAGTGCCCATATCGAGTCCTAAAAGCCGTCTTAGAGACATCCTCTTCCCGAACTCTCAGCTGGTGATATCCCGATCTCAGATCGATCTTTGAGTAGTAACTCGACCCCTGCAACTGGTCGAACAAGTCGTCAATACGCGGTAGAGGATAACGATTCTTCACAGTCACCTTGTTGAGTTCGCGATAGTCGATACACATTCTGAAGGTACCATCCTTCTTTTTCACAAAAAGTACTGGAGCTCCCCAAGGCGATGAGCTAGGACGAATAAAACCCTTATCCAAGAGTTCTTGTAGTTGCGTGGAGAGTTCTTCCAACTCTGATGGCGCTAAACGATAAGGTGCACGGGCTACAGGCGCGGCTCCAGGAGCTAGATCAATCTGAAACTCGACTTGGCGATGGGGCGGAAGACCAGGTAATTCCTCAGGGAATACCTCAGGATAGTCGCGTACAACGGGAAAATCTTCTAACTTCTTCTCCTTTTCTGTGGTATCAGTAACTAAAGCCAAAATCGCAGTGTGGCCCTTTCGTAAGCATTTCTGAGCCTTAAGAAGAGAGATGATGTTCTCAACAGCACTTCTCTTGTCGCCACGAATCATGAGAGGTTCACTACCTAAACCAGGAATACGAACGATCTTCTCGTTGCAAAGAATCTCTGCTCGGTGTTGGGATAACCAATCCATCCCAATGACAACGTCGAAACTACCCAAGACAATAGGAATAAGATCGATAGCGAAGGTCTGATTAGCGAGAATAAGCTGGCAACCCTTGACTACGTGCGAGGCTTCCAAACTCTTACCATTAGCTAGCTCTACGGTGTGCTTGTCGCTCAGGGGTGTAGGAATACGCTTAAGCATCTTACTAACTTCTAGTGACACATAGCTAGTATCGGCACCCGAATCAAATAAGACTGTAACATAAAAGTCGTCGAGAAGGAACTTACCCGTCACCACGTTGGGATCATTCCTTGCTTCACCTTGACCAATCACGAACACACGTCCCCTAGCACCATTGTTGTTGTTGTTCCCATTGTTACCATTCCCCTGATTGTTGTTGTTCTGGTTCAGTTGGGGACAATCCTTCTTGAAGTGGCCTTCAGCTCCACACTGAAAGCACCCTTTGTTGTTACCCTGCTGCTGTCGCTGGTTCTGCTGAGGTTGCTGACGATTCTGGTTGACGGGGTATGCGCTTCTGCAATCCTTTGCAACATGACCAGGCTTGTTGCATCGATGACAGTTGCCCCTGGTGCATGGCCCACTGTGGTGTAGGCTGCAGCGATTGCACTTGGGGTGATTCCCCTTGTATCCACCATGACTTTGACCACCAGACGACTGCTGACTGGGGCTCTTGTGATCGTCCGTCTTTCTCTGCTGAGACTGAGTTTGCACTGAAGTTGAACCCCTGCTTGAAGTTCCATCCCATTTCCGTTTATCCCCACTAGAAGTACCAGAAGTAGTTGCAGCACCTATACGCTTCGGTAACTTGTTCTGCTCCACCGCTTGGTCAGTGAGACGGTGAGCCAACTGTACAACCTGCTGGATAGTAGTCAACCTCGCTGAAGTCACATGACTTTGGATCTCTGGCACCAAGCCCTTGAGATAGAGTTCAATTCGCTTGTAGGGAGGATCCACCATAGTAGGACACAACAAAGCAAGCTCATGCGATCTCTTAGTGTATGCCTCAATTTCTGACCCCGACATCTTAAGATTGTAGAACTCATCTTCCAGTTTGTGAATGTCGTCACGACTGCAGTATTCCTCCCTGATCATTTCCTTGAAAGTTTCCCATGGGGTGGCGTTGGCAGCAACCAACCCTAACATCTGCACCTGAGCATTCCACCACGTGAGGGCCAAACCCTCGAGAGTACCAGTAGCATACTTCACCCTGCGCGCTTCAGGGCATTCGCACATTTCGAACACAGACTCCAGTTTCTCAAACCAGTGTAGGAGACCTACTGCTCCTTCAGTGCCGCTAAAAGTCGTGGGTCGACAGTCCATAAAGGTCTTAAAAGTGCACACCGGTGCCTGAGCATACTGACCTAAGGTAGGTGAAGGAAAAGACAGAGATTAACACAAAGGTTGGTTCACGAGAGTAGGATCCAAATGATCCTAGAACAATTTCGGACTGCAGGATATACCTCCTGCGTGTGCAGCTGCGAGCGCTGCGGCAACTCGTTCGTTGATCAAAGCCGTCAACTGGGCTTGTGTCATGTTAACGCGTCCAGACATGGTTCTTCATAACAAGAGTAACACGTGTGAGAGAGGTTCGCGAAAGCACGATAGTAGGACAGAGTAAGCACGCACGTGTTCAAACAACAGCAGCTATACTAATCAAGCATACCATGAGCAGTGTACTACGCAACTAACAAGTAGGCAATATACATACATCATATTACCTAGAACGTCGAGCCTTGCATGAGGAGCGAAGTGTCGTTGTGGACCGTCGAGCGCTATACCGGTTATAGTCTGGTTTTAACAAAAACGTTTCTCCTTTATTAAAACCAAGTTCACTATAACCAATGGCTCTGATACCAATCTGTCACACCCCCAAAATCCACCTGCGGATAACGCCCGCTCCGAGGGCGTGACTGACCAGGATCCAGCCACCAATCATACTGAACAAGCATATAAGTAGTTATAAAAGTTTAACCATCACAATTGGTGTTTCAAAACAAACAAGTTAAGTTGCAAGCGGAAGCATAAGTTTAAAGTTATAACATAAGTTCCAAAAGTTTCAAGTTTATCATGGCCTTGTAGCAATCCATGTCCCACAACGATCCTCCTCCATGCAAGCTCCAGCTAAGTACCTATGGTCCTGCAAAGCATGTAGTAACGAGTCAACAACTAGTTGAGTGAGTTCACGGGTGGGCGTTCGTTTTAGTTGTTTCGAAAACAGTTTACTTTATCTGGCATCCTGCCGTGGGGGTTACCCCATAGTTTTAAAAACGTGACCAGTTCATTCCCAGTTACTCCGGCACTCCGGCCGTGGGGGCTACCCCATGTACATCATCTGGCTCTCCAGCCGTGGGGGCTACCCCATGTGTATACTAGACTCGTTACCGTATCGATTGCTGACTGTAGTCATGTTTATGTGCCCTGAAAACATCAATGTCTATCATCATTGACGTGCCCCAGATCCATTAGTTCACGCCCGTCCTCTGCGGCACGGTGTGAGGCTTGTCAGACCTAAATAGCGCTATCTAACTAATGACCCGCTCGCCATTGGCCCGGCGATTAGTCGATACAAAAAGGAGGGACTTCGTGATAGAGTTTTAGTCTAGTACGTTTATCCGTCCATCCGGACGAGGAATCACATTCCTGAACCGCTGACGTCCTACCCGAGGTAGACGAGGAACCCACGTTCCTTAACCCCGTTCCCAACCCAGGGAATCCCATGCTTTGTAAAGGGTGTGAACTCACCTCGGTTTGCTCGGCAGTTAATCACAGAAAGTCAATCAAGTCGCAAGTATTCAATAACGTCCTATCACGGTTATCACGTATAATCAGAGTCGAACCAAGTAGTGCACAAATGTTCAGTATGTTTGGCAATCACGTATAATCAGTAACAGTTCACAGTTAACATTCAAACACAATCCACAGTCTAAGTGTAAGGCCCAAACAGTTGGGCTTGTGATAACAGGCCCAAGTAACACATCAACAGTAGCACATAAATTCGGCCCACTAACTTAGGCCCAAAAGTGAGTCGCAACCGGACTCGCAAGCATGGTCTCGAGTCATGCTGTGTGTTGATCATGGATGGTTGCGAGTCGCAACCGGTGTCGCAACCGTAGTCTCGGTTCATCATGCTAAGGTCTCGAGTCGCAACGGGACTCGTAACCTGTGGTTTCGGCTTGTCCTGTTATGGTTGCGAGTCGCAACCGCGTAGTCTCGAGTTGTAACGCTGTGGTTGCGAGTCGCAACGGGTGATTGCGAGTCGGTAAGCTGTCGTTGTCAAGTTCACGTGTTGATGCAGATATGGTCAGATTAATGGTACATTATAATCAGGCCCAAATCAGGAAACTACCAATAGCATTCCACTAACAGTTTTCCTAATTAGGTTACTAGTCAAAGATGGATCAAAATCACAAGGGTTTTCACATTCTTAACTATCATTCAAAGTGTTCTTCACATATTCAAACACATATTCAACAAGTTCATAACATATTAACCACTTATTCACCCAAAATCATGAACAACTATCAAGATACAATTTTACTAGCATGCATCCTACTTGACAAACATATTCATTAGCCGATTTTCTTAGTATAAACACCCAAACTTTTCGGATCTAATCCAAGTGCAACCAATATCATCATTCACCCTTTTTAACATACAATGAACCCATTTTCATCATCAAATATTTATGTATAGTTCAACTAATAACAAGAAACATTCATGAACCGATTTCTTTTCAAAACATTATGTATAACTCATCTTAACATATTGTCACATAATCTCATCTTACAAACATAACATGAACACACTAACATTCAACAAAGCATTAAGAACACTAACCGGTTATGGGTTTCGAGGGTGTGTGAAAAGCTTCCAACCGGGTGTGTGTGTGAGCCGATCCAAGTCCAAAGATCCAAGAATGATGGAGTGTGTTTGTGTTCTAGAGTTTAGGTGAGAGAGAGAAGTAGGAGAGTGTGTGTTGTAATGTTCAACAAAATGGTAACACTAACTAAGGTAGTGTATTTATAGTCAAAGTTCCAAGTGTGTGCACCCTATGGGTTTCGGCTAAGGGTTTTCGGCCCAATGGCCCAACCGGCCAAAGGCCCAAACCGCCTAATGGTTATGGTTCACTCGAGACCACATGGTCTCGAGTCGGGTCCTTGTTGTTTCGTGTCGGGTTCTCGGTTCACAATAACACACATACATATATACATACAATGCACACAAAACAAAGCACATAAAAGTTCACGTTATCATTAAGTTTAATCATTCAACTAATCACATAACGTACAAGTATATCGCATCAAGACACAACGAAGGTTCTAGGTTTCGGGTTGTCACAGCTCCGAATACGCATACTCTTACCGCCTTACACCAGGAGGGTTGCAAGAACTGTGTAATCTACTACGAGAATTGTTGCACAAGAGTTTGATTGGACCTAATTCTCACTTTGGGAAGCCCCGGTTATATCCGTGAAGATAAGCCTTTTTGTGTGTACGTACCAATTATCGAGCACCCATCGAGACGACAGTTGAGAGCCGTTTGCCACGGCCATGTATCGAAAACCGATCGACTAGTTACAAGAGACGAGCTTTCATTCAAGGATTAACTTACGAGTGCATTATTATCAGATGGAAACCCAAGGGGAGGAAGTTCTTAAAGAAGCTTACCAGACACAATTCGGCCATATAACTTTGCACTCCAAGACCTTTAGAGCGATCATCACACCAGCAGCCTCATAGATCATGTGAACTGACCGTGCTACTGGGTGACATTTTGAACCCTTTTCAGGAGGAAAGCAACAACATGGACAACTTTTTATCCTATTTGGGAGGTCCTAATGGAGGAGCCACATCACGCGAAGTCTTGATAAATGTAGCTCCTGAATTCGAGAGGTACCTTTTGGGTAATGTAATCAACAAAGTGGGAATGCACGTGAATCTCGCTAAGACCCGTTTTCTTTGGAAACTGACCGACACTAGAAGTCCTTCGAGGATACCACGATTTCTTGGTTCCGCTTGATTTATCACAGGAATTTCGAAGGTCGCATAGCTTAGATCCCTTTAGCACAGCGGGGTGCCGTGTTCGCGAAAGACAGAGCATGAGGACGTCTCTTCAGCTTTCGAATCCTAATTCAGTAAGGCACTGAGCCTCATTTTTACCCAAGGGCATGGGTAATACAGTGGTATATCATTATGTTTTAAATCAGAGTCCCAGTTACACGTCGACGCAACACGAGAGAATAACAACATACGTAATGATATTACAAAGAAGAACTGCATGACACACAACTGGTGGTGGAAACCGTGGTCTTTGGAGTTACACGGAGGCATTACTTGGACGGTACCAAATGCGTTGCTTAGACCGATCACAAGGGCCTTCCGTGTACTCTGGTTTCGATAGAGCTAAATCAGTAAATGGCATCGTTGGATGGAACTTCTGGGTGGATTACGACTGTGGAACCTGAACGTGTATGGACTTTGCAGCTCGCCATCGACTCTAGCCCACCTGACCCAACTCGCCCTGTACAAACTAAGGAACTAACGGGAGAGAACTATCAAGTTGAGTCCATGCGGGGCGTGGAAGAGCAACCTTGGTGAAACGAACGATATTCATTAACTCATAGAACGACTATAAATCTCATTTCACAGCAACGGTAGGGAAGTTGTGGTTAGCAAAACACACCGGCTTTGAAAATTCTATTCAACTGGATTTTAAAGAAAGACGCTTGGACATGTAAATCTTGTACTGATGATTGGGCATGAAAACCCGTCTAACAAAGTATGGGTATGACTTTTGACTTTGGGAAAAGTCAAGGCGAAGTATAAGAAACTGGCAACACCTATGTGGAAGATGGAAGCAGACTGCTACGAATGCTGCCACTAGTCTATTTACAACTCGAAATGGAAACACAAACAGTAACAATCGTTGATCGCTGAATGTGGCCAGCACACCTCCTTGCAGTCAAGGGAACTGATGAGTCTTCTCAGCTTGTGAAAATTTCTCTGGAAGAGACGGATTATAGGCATGAGGTGCCAACTCCTATTACCTATTAGACTCTACCTAATTCAGGGCGGGCATGGCGCATACCTTTGACTCACATCTTGACATGAACATTGCCTATTACTGTAGGGCAATCGAGCAAAGTGACGAACCATCTGAACACACGAAGGCATGTTGTAAGTATGTGCGTAACTGACTTTAGTAAACGTTTGGGAAGGACATTTACCTTGGGGAGAAGCTCTAATGCAGCTGCACCACGATAGTATGCATACAGCCCATGCTGAGGCATAACCTGGACAGTAGCTCTAATCTCCTTGTTGGACTAACGTAGTTGGCGACGTAATCGCAGGTCCAGGACTTGAGCACAAAACTCTCGAACATTGCTTAGATCGGAAATTGTTTGAGGGCAGCGCATGAGCGCTAGGGAAGCTGATTAGCTTAAGAAACACTGGGAGTTTGTTGTAGGCAAACGTGACATAATCGAAAGCATCACCCTGGGGCGGTGCGGTATGCTATAGAAAACATGGCAAGCTTACTTTACGACGCGTGAGACGCTCGGATTACTGGAACAAACGGTGACTTGGCTCACAAACTCAGGCTAATTGATGAAACGGGATAACTATCGTAATGGTATGTATGCCTTAGGTTTAAGGCAGTGGTTGCCCGATGAAACCCTGGTGATACCCTTACGGGAATTTGAAATCATCGGATCAGTTGCAAATATCAGGGAATCTATCGAAAGCATGGGCTAAGAAGTCAAGGTTCGCTAGCATGAGCCATATGACAATCGTGAGGGCTCGTTAAACCTCAATACGTGGACTGAAGTTCACATAGCAACGGAGGGATATGTTAAAACTTCAATGTTCTCAATGGTTCAAGGGATTGAACCAACTCTTGATATCACTGGTGAATTTCGGGACGAAATTTCTTTCAAGTTGGGGAGGATGTGACACCCCAGGAAAACCAGCAAACGATATAACTTACCTAGCTTTAACTTATCTAGCTTTCTTAGTGAGTGCGTACCAAATTTCGGGACGAAATTTCTTTTTAGTTGGGGATACTGTGACAACTCGTAATTCCGAACCTACCTTTGTGTAACATTCGTGAACACAACACGACTTTATGAACTTGACTGATTACTTTATGAACTTGACTGATTATGTGAATAAAATGATTGATGAATGTATGATATGTTGTTATGTGATATGTGCTCTTATTGAATGTACGACATGTTATATGAATGTATATGTGTTACATGATCCGATCGCACAACAACCCACACACCCACTCGACCGCACAAGCCCATTTGGGCCGTAATTGCTTGAACTCGGACATATGGGCAAGCCCATGTGTAGGTTCGGCCCATTCTCCTCTTACACGCATACAAGCAATCACCCTTAGGGTGTTACGTCTCATTTGTTACACAAAACACAAGTTACAAAACCCTAGTTCGGTTCCTTTCTCTCTAAGCCGACGGCCATCACTTCCCTTTCTCTTGAAGATCAATCCCGTATCAGATCTGTAACACCCCCAGATTTCCACCTGCGGAAACCCCGCGAGGCGTGTTACGCATCAGAGTTCGAGCCACCAATCACATTGAACCAATAATAGATATGACATTAACTACTAATATAAAATGTCAACATGTTATCAATTCCCAAAAGTTGTGTAGCGGAAGCATGTATTAATTCGCTTAGTAATAGTTTCATGTTAATACTCTAAACCAATGTATCGTTTATAAGTCGTCCAATAGTCTCGATCCATGACCACTCCAGCACCCCCAGATCGCAAGTCCATGTTCCAAACGTTAATGACCTACAAGCATGCAAACAAGTGTGTCAGACTACGCTGGTGAGTTCAAAGTGTTGCTTACGTGTTGTGTTACCAGATATATGTTAATGCGATTCAATGTTGTGTTACGATGTTGCTCAAGTTAGTTACCCTAGGGACTACGCCCTTACGTAACCGAGGAGTGTGCCTCTTAGCAACCCACTATGTTGTCCAGTTAGTTACCCTAGGGGAACCGCCCTTACGTAACCGAGGAGTGTGCCTCTAAACAACCATAGTGAAACCCAGATAATTAGTACCTATAGCGCTATCGTCTAATTACCCCCATTGCCCTCCAGGCAATGACCAAAACCGATTAAATTGTTTACCCAATGTTTCCCGTCCAATGTTTACCAGTTGTCCCAAACCACCGGGACGCATGCTTGAGAAAATGCAATGAACTCACCTTGGGTTTGCTCGGTTAGACCAAACGTTCGTTAACCAACTGAACAATCAAATCCTATCGTGTTTAATAGAGACAGTCAGTTACACATAGATCACGGATTCTTCTTACACATCATTCGAGTAACAAGCAAGTAATTCACATTTCACCCTATATTATTATACAAGCCATACCAGTTATTCATGCATCTTATCAGCTCATTATCCTTATACAAGGTGTAACAGTTTATCATAAAGTCCTTAGCCCATAACACATCATTTTCCTCTTAACACTTAGCATATGATGTGATTCATTTTATAACATATATCAAGTAGTGCTAGTTCACATATATCATAAATAATTTCGATGCATCAACTATTTTGATATGTGATTACTCACATAATTACTTTACATGGTTCGGCCCAATTCAACCCATATAACTATTAAAACATGCAGCCCAATTAATTCATTTAACACCTTAGTTAGTTCAAACATACTATACCCAACTAGTCGGCCCACTGCCCAAATCCGAACATGTGATATCGTTCTAACTTTCCTAGCCTCAATATACTAACAGTCCCAATTTATTACATCCATTTGTGTGCATTCGTTTTAACAACAAAAGGCAGTCCACTATTAATTCCATATTCGAGCAGCCCAAGTTATTAATTCAATTAATCGACATGTAACACATAATCAACCAACCCAAATGGCCCATTACTAAGCCGTTTGGTGTGCGGCCCGTGTAATTCAGGCCCCATCAATTACACAGCCCAACTGCGAGGGCACAACCCAATTACATAACGATTTCAGGCGGCCCACTTGTGCTGAATTGAATCTTTTGGTATGAACTCGAGTCACTCCCTAAAAGCCCCATCCAGTTGTATGCAAATAACCCAAACCAATTACATAATATCATTAACTGTTTCATTATTATCATTGCCTATTTTGATCGAACTTACACACAATAGTTTCATATTCCACACATCGATGTTATCTAGGACCCCTAGCACACGCATAATAATTCCCGTAACAACCGATTGCATATAATTGAGCCAGATTCAACAAAGATTAATCGGACTTTATCACTTTCATACACATATGGACCTAATCAATCACTTTCGTAAACATGTGATAATCCGTAAACATGTTTGCACACCAATAGATCACATAACCCTATATCAATAAACATCAACTAAGACCACAAAGAAGATAATCCGTAAACATGTTATGTACTAACCGGGAATTCTGATGGAAAGATAATCGTTCACCCAAGTTCGGCTATGAGCGATCGGCTATGGACGATCAGAAGGAAGATAGTTGTTTATCAAGAATAGCGTGGGGTTTGTTATAATTATAGAATCAATTGGTGTTTGACTTGTATTCTAATACGTACATAAGATGTGTTGGGCTGATCAGCCAACAATTAAGTCGAACAATTAAGTTGGGCCGACTACTCAAACAAGTTAACAAGAGGTTGGGCCGATTAACACATGAGGTTGGGCTAAGTTGGAACCGGTTGGGCCAGCTAATCATTAAATATGTTATAAACAAATGAGGGATAACGAGCCGTTAGTAACATAAGGAGCCTCATAAACTTCCTCATAAATATGTTATACAAGTTGGGCCGATTAATCAAGTTATTTATATATATTAGCTAGTAACAATGATGTTGGGCTCAAATCCTAGTAACCAGCCTAACTAACAGTGCATGATTATTCGATATATATATATATATATGTGGGCTTTTTACTTTGTTAATAACATTTGTTTAATACACAAGTTAGGGCCGACTTAGATTACACACATGTGAAGGGTTAAACATAAATATGACACGTTTACTAATCGTAATGGAAGTGAAGGAGGAATAACGAGGAATCAAGGTTAGTGAAATTAACCTTAAAAGTTCGGGTTGTCACATCATCCCCAACTTGAAGGAAATTTCGTCCCGAAATTGGCAAGCATCAAGTGTGAGAGAAACGAAGTAGGAAATCAGAGTTGTTGCGGGTTTTGCTCAGTTGTGGCATCATCCCCAACTTAAAGAGGAATCTTGCCCCGAAATTTAGCAAACAGTCACTGAGGGAGCTAGTTCTGTTAAGCGTTTTCGCGGGGTGTCACATCATCCCCAACTTGAAAGAATTTTCGTCCCGAAAATTGATCTAAAACAATGGCTTGAAGTGAGTTCCGACGAACTCGATCTATAGATACCTTACAACGTCTGGGGGCTAATTTTGTGATCGGTGTAAATCGTGCACCGGGTACCGTACAGGTAGTGCCGCCATATCCTAAGCGCGAAAACTGCAGCTCCCAGCTCTAAATCGTGTGTCGTGTAGTTCCGTTCATGATTCTTAAGTTGGCGCGGAGCGTAAGCAATGACCTTGTCACACTGCATTAATACACACCCAAGACCTTGGATGGATGCGTCACGATATACTATGAAATCATCTGTGCCCTCTGGCAAAGGGAAAATAAGTGCGCTGCAAAGCCTATCCTTCAGGTGCTGAAAAGCAGTCTCCTGGGGCTCTCCCTAACGATAGGTGACACCCTTCTGTGCCAGTAGTGTAAGTGGCTGCGCAATCTTCGAGAAATCCTTGATATACCGTCCGTAGTAACCTGCCAAACCCAAGAATTGGCGTATCTCCGTTGGCGTACGTGGTGCAGGCCAGTTCCTGATCGAGTCTACCTTGGATGGATCGACATGAATCCCATCCTTGTTCGCTACGTGGCCTAAGAAGTGGACTTCACGAAGCCAGAAGTCACATTTCGAAAACTTGGCGTACGGCTGTTCCTTTCGAAGAAGCTCCAAAATAAGGCATAGATGCTGCTCATGCTCCTCCTGACTCTTGGAGTAGATCAGAATGTCGTCGATGAAGACAATGAAGAACTTGTCAAGATAGGGTTTGCACACCCTGTTCATAAGGTTCATAAATACGGTAGGTGCGTTCAATAATATCAAACCATCCATCATGTCAAACATAAAGTATAGTAGTTAAAATAATTCATAAAACCCAATACGATTGATGTTCAAACCAAACTTTGTCTGAGTAGCGAAAACATAATAATGAAAACCCAAAATAAGTTATAAGTTCAAATATCGTTCATCGCGTCCCCTTGTCCTAACACGAAAGCTCGACCTCTTGCCTCGTTGCCATTGCTGTTGTTTCCAGCATTGTCGTTATTCTGGCGGTTGTTGTTGTTGGCGTTCTGGTTTAACTGAGGGCAATCCCGTTTAAAGTGACCCTCATCACCACACTGATAGCACCCCTTCCTGAAGCCCTGGTTCTGCTGGGGTGGTTGCCCCTGTTGTCCTTGGTTTTGCTGGTTCTGTTGCTGCTGGTGTTTGGGTTGTGAGGCCCTACAATCCCTGGCCTCATGGCCTGACTTACCACATTTGTTACACGTCCGACCACACGGCCCCCAATGATGATAGCCACACCCGTTGCATCGTGGCTTTCTCCCTGCATACGAACCCTGGCTGTGGCCACTTCCCTGGCCTTGATTGACAGAAGACGACTGGCTGACGTTGCGGTTGCTGTTGTTTGGCCTTTTCTGAGTCTGACCAGCACTGGATGCTTTGTCGTAGTCGCTCCACTTTCGTTTGTTATCATTAGCAGATGCAGTAGCAGTGGGTGTCGCAGCAGCAGTGGCTGAAATGCGCGGAGGTAACGATCCGCTCTCCACCTCTTGATCCACCATCTTGTGAGTCAGACGAACGATCTGTGTCAAATCATTGAGATGGGCTGCAGTGACCAAGCTCTTCACACGCGGAGGTAACCCTCTGATGAATAACTCAATTCTCCTAGGCATAGGCCGGGACAAGTTTGGGCACATGTCGGCCAGTTCGTATTGTCGCTTCACATACGCTTCAACTTCAGACCCAACCATCTTCAAGTTGTAATACTCGTTTTCCAGTTTCTCGATTTCATCCCGAGGACAGTACTCCTCCCTGATCAGTTCTTTAAAATCTTCCCAAGTTGTGGCATTCGCTGCCTCAATGCCCAACAACTGCACTTGAGCGTTCCACCATGTTAGGGCACCATCAGCTAAGGTACCCGCAGCATATTTCACCCTGTCCCCAGCGGGACAGTTACAGATAGCAAACACGGACTCTGCTTTTTCGAACCATCTTAGGAGTCCCACAGCCCCTTCAGTCCCGGTGAAGGTCTGTGGCTTGCAGTCCATAAACATCTTGAAGGTACACACAGGCTGGTTAGGTTGGGGTTGCGCTTGCTGACCTAAATAACGGGAGGAAACACATTATAGGAATGAAAAGACGTGTACGTGGTATAAGAATAAGGAGTACTTGGTACATTCCGTACCAGCTTGATAGGCTGCTAGAGCCTCAGCCACGCGGGTATTGATTAGGTCAGTCAACTCAGCCTGAGTCATGTTGATGTTGCCACGTCCGTGTCCTCGTCCACTCATGTTTCTATAGTTGGGAATAAACCGATTTAGAAATCGAAACGAGATGGAAGTCCGGTGTCATACAGATATCTATATACTACCATGTTTGCATATAGTAAGGCAGAACCCTTCTCACGCTCGATAAGCCTCACTGGGACTTGCATGCACCCCGCGTTATTATTAAGTGTGCACCCATAATAATAAGGCAATTTGCATGCTTATCTCAGTGCCTCTTAGCTTGCGCTCGAAGTTTCCCCCGTTCAAACAACACAACAGATGATATCACAGTTCTATGGTTTACATGAGTCAAAGAGTAGTGTCACACTATCGAGTCACTATGGTGTTAAATGTTTCAGTTCATGTACGCTGTGAGTGTGTGACTGCTAAGCAAGTAACGTATAAAGTGAGAGAGAGACGAACCTTGCAATCTGGAGCTGAGTGTCATGATCGATTTTCGAAGTTGTTCGGTTATAGTCTGGTTTTACAAATCGTTTTAAAACCTAGTTCACTATAACCAGTGGCTCTGATACCAACTGTAACACCCCCAGATTTCCACCTGCGGAAACCCCGCGAGGCGTGTTACGCATCAGAGTTCGAGCCACCAATCACATTGAACCAATAATAGATATGACATTAACTACTAATATAAAATGTCAACATGTTATCAATTCCCAAAAGTTGTGTAGCGGAAGCATGTATTAATTCGCTTAGTAATAGTTTCATGTTAATACTCTAAACCAATGTATCGTTTATAAGTCGTCCAATAGTCTCGATCCATGACCACTCCAGCACCCCCAGATCGCAAGTCCATGTTCCAAACGTTAATGACCTACAAGCATGCAAACAAGTGTGTCAGACTACGCTGGTGAGTTCAAAGTGTTGCTTACGTGTTGTGTTACCAGATATATGTTAATGCGATTCAATGTTGTGTTACGATGTTGCTCAAGTTAGTTACCCTAGGGACTACGCCCTTACGTAACCGAGGAGTGTGCCTCTTAGCAACCCACTATGTTGTCCAGTTAGTTACCCTAGGGGAACCGCCCTTACGTAACCGAGGAGTGTGCCTCTAAACAACCATAGTGAAACCCAGATAATTAGTACCTATAGCGCTATCGTCTAATTACCCCCATTGCCCTCCAGGCAATGACCAAAACCGATTAAATTGTTTACCCAATGTTTCCCGTCCAATGTTTACCAGTTGTCCCAAACCACCGGGACGCATGCTTGAGAAAATGCAATGAACTCACCTTGGGTTTGCTCGGTTAGACCAAACGTTCGTTAACCAACTGAACAATCAAATCCTATCGTGTTTAATAGAGACAGTCAGTTACACATAGATCACGGATTCTTCTTACACATCATTCGAGTAACAAGCAAGTAATTCACATTTCACCCTATATTATTATACAAGCCATACCAGTTATTCATGCATCTTATCAGCTCATTATCCTTATACAAGGTGTAACAGTTTATCATAAAGTCCTTAGCCCATAACACATCATTTTCCTCTTAACACTTAGCATATGATGTGATTCATTTTATAACATATATCAAGTAGTGCTAGTTCACATATATCATAAATAATTTCGATGCATCAACTATTTTGATATGTGATTACTCACATAATTACTTTACATGGTTCGGCCCAATTCAACCCATATAACTATTAAAACATGCAGCCCAATTAATTCATTTAACACCTTAGTTAGTTCAAACATACTATACCCAACTAGTCGGCCCACTGCCCAAATCCGAACATGTGATATCGTTCTAACTTTCCTAGCCTCAATATACTAACAGTCCCAATTTATTACATCCATTTGTGTGCATTCGTTTTAACAACAAAAGGCAGTCCACTATTAATTCCATATTCGAGCAGCCCAAGTTATTAATTCAATTAATCGACATGTAACACATAATCAACCAACCCAAATGGCCCATTACTAAGCCGTTTGGTGTGCGGCCCGTGTAATTCAGGCCCCATCAATTACACAGCCCAACTGCGAGGGCACAACCCAATTACATAACGATTTCAGGCGGCCCACTTGTGCTGAATTGAATCTTTTGGTATGAACTCGAGTCACTCCCTAAAAGCCCCATCCAGTTGTATGCAAATAACCCAAACCAATTACATAATATCATTAACTGTTTCATTATTATCATTGCCTATTTTGATCGAACTTACACACAATAGTTTCATATTCCACACATCGATGTTATCTAGGACCCCTAGCACACGCATAATAATTCCCGTAACAACCGATTGCATATAATTGAGCCAGATTCAACAAAGATTAATCGGACTTTATCACTTTCATACACATATGGACCTAATCAATCACTTTCGTAAACATGTGATAATCCGTAAACATGTTTGCACACCAATAGATCACATAACCCTATATCAATAAACATCAACTAAGACCACAAAGAAGATAATCCGTAAACATGTTATGTACTAACCGGGAATTCTGATGGAAAGATAATCGTTCACCCAAGTTCGGCTATGAGCGATCGGCTATGGACGATCAGAAGGAAGATAGTTGTTTATCAAGAATAGCGTGGGGTTTGTTATAATTATAGAATCAATTGGTGTTTGACTTGTATTCTAATACGTACATAAGATGTGTTGGGCTGATCAGCCAACAATTAAGTCGAACAATTAAGTTGGGCCGACTACTCAAACAAGTTAACAAGAGGTTGGGCCGATTAACACATGAGGTTGGGCTAAGTTGGAACCGGTTGGGCCAGCTAATCATTAAATATGTTATAAACAAATGAGGGATAACGAGCCGTTAGTAACATAAGGAGCCTCATAAACTTCCTCATAAATATGTTATACAAGTTGGGCCGATTAATCAAGTTATTTATATATATTAGCTAGTAACAATGATGTTGGGCTCAAATCCTAGTAACCAGCCTAACTAACAGTGCATGATTATTCGATATATATATATATATATGTGGGCTTTTTACTTTGTTAATAACATTTGTTTAATACACAAGTTAGGGCCGACTTAGATTACACACATGTGAAGGGTTAAACATAAATATGACACGTTTACTAATCGTAATGGAAGTGAAGGAGGAATAACGAGGAATCAAGGTTAGTGAAATTAACCTTAAAAGTTCGGGTTGTCACAAGATCACCTTCTATCAATCTGTTAGTGTTTGATTATTTGTTGATTTATGATATATGATTTCACATGTCTTAGAGAGTGCATGATTACATGATTAATCGGGTGTCTTGCAATATGTTGTTTTGATGTTGTTAAGTTGATAGCAACCCGAATGCTTGCTAATCGGCTTGTGTGTGTGCTTTGGAATATGTTCATGCTAATCGTTATGTTCGTAATATTTATATACCGAATGATTGTAATCGGCTGTGATATGAATTATATGGATGGATAATCATGTGCTAGGATCTAGAATCGATCAGATAATAATCGGTTACAATATGTTCATGATTGGATGTTGTGGTTAGTAGGAATCATGCTAGAAATAAGGATTATGAGCTGATAGTTAATGGTGATAGATGTTATGTTGTCATTGTTCATATGATCATATTAGGATTCATACGAATTTGGAATTGATTGCTTGTTTGATCGATGTATGGCTGAAATGGAAATTGTTAATTTATCATGATAAACTTGGAAACTTTGAAATTGATTTGGCTAGATTAATGTTGTAACCGAATGGGCATAAAACTCGGAATTCAAATACTGATCGCACAAGTCATGTATAAACCAATAAACACAGTGTACAAGCATAGCATTGTATGATCGCACAACATCTTGTGGATCGCACAAGATGTTGGGCCACACGCAAATGTCTTATCTGTTAACGTTACTGGGCCGGACAGCCCAAGTCCTTAATCGCACAAGACTTCTTGATCGTACAAGAAGTCCGTTCGCACAAGGGTTTCCTCTCGCACAAGCCGATCTGGTCGCACAAGAGGACTGATCGCACAAAGCGGTCCCCAGTCGCACAAGCTCTCGATCGCACAAATCAATTGTGAGTTAGTTGTTTGGATCGCACATGTTGTATGTTTGCTGAACTGTTGGGCCGGATGGTTAATTGGGTTAGGCTAGTCTGATCGCACAAACCAAGTGGACACTGTTTAGTTTGGGCCGGTTATTAAGTTGGGATTGGGCTGGTTTGGAACGCACAACCCAATCCGGATCGCACAAGATATTTTATGTTGTTACTTGGACCGTATATGCCATTGAACCATTTATGATGTTGGGCCGACTATCTGATGGGCTTTGACTTTCTAATCGCACAAGTTGAATGTATTGCTTGACTGTTAAAGTGTTGCCATGATCTATACGTGTTTGTAACGTGTTAACTCTGTGTAATCGTACGTGCTTTACTTGAACCCAAACCTGACTTGTATGATAAACCTGCTAGGACGTGGTTGATCACATTGTAGCTTAACCGAACCTTTTCGTGTATCATACCGAGCAACCCCAGGTGAGTTCAATGCATTTTCTCAAGCATGCGTCCCGGTGGTTTGGGACAACTGGTAAACATTTGGAAGGGAAACTTTGGGTAAACAACTTAATCGGTTTTGGTTATTGAACATGGGATCTATCATCGGATTGCCTGGAGGGCGATGGGGGTAATTAGTTGATAGCGCTATTAGGTGGGAAACCTCACACCGGGCCGTAAGGACAGGCGTGAACTAATTTTCTGGGTATGGCTATGGTTGTTAGAGGCACACTCCTCGGATACATATGGGCACACTCCCTAGGGTATCTAACGAAGGCAACATAGCAATCGGTCGTTAAGGGGTACCCACTCCCCGGATACACATGGGCACACTCCCTAGGGTATCTAACATGAGCAACATCGTAACGCAACATTGAACCGCATTAACATACATCTGGTAACAAACACGTTAACAAAACCTTGAACTCACCAGCGTAGTCTGACACACTTGTTTGCATGCTTGTAGGTCATTAACGTTTGGAACATGGACTTGCTATCTGGGAGTGCTGGAGTGGTCATGGATCGAGACTCTTGGATTCACTTATAAACAATACATTGATTTTGATTATTATTATGAAGCGATTGCTAAACGATTACATGCTTCCGCTACACAACTTGTGAGAATTGATAACATGTTGACATCTTATTTTAGTAATTAATGTCATGACTTATTTAAATAGTTATTATTGGTTCAATGTGATTGGTGGCTCGAACTCTGATGCGTAACACGCCCCGCGGGGTTTCCGCAGGTGGAATTTTGGGGGTGTTACAGTTGGTATCAGAGCCACTGGTTATAGTGAACTAGGTTTTAAAACGTTTTTGTAAAACCAGACTATAACCGAACACCTTCGAAAATCGATCATGACACTCAGCTCCAGATTGCAAGGTTCGTCTTTCGTATACTCATTGTACTACGTAACTAGTGGACACTTACATATGATATTGCATGCTGGTGCACGTTAAACACGATAGTATGAACTTACGTATCCCTTGCACGTGTTATATGACTGATAGGGTGGTAATTCCCTAAACATTCGTGACTTATATTATGCGATGCTCTTTGTTTACTATTCGAGTTGGGGGAACCATTCGACATGAGTTAGGAGGAGCTGAGATGAACATGCAAATCACAATATTATTGTGGGTGCACACATAATAATAATGTGGGGTGCATGCGAGTCCCAGTGAGGCTTAACAAGTGAAGGAGGGGTTCCGCTCTGTTAATTGATCAGTGTGAAACGTAACAAACTAATAGGAGTCATAACAGTGATCGTCTCCTACTCAAATGTGACTTTCTCACCTCTCTTTGAATCCTTTTGAAATCGCAATGCTATCGAGTATTACTTGAACGTCCCTTTGGAACGCCTAGCGAACTAAGTAGAATGCTAGGTGCTTGTACGAACGTCCCTGAGTGGATGTTGCAGCGTCCATGATTGGTTTATACCCCTTTTCTTTCCCCCTCACTCCTCTTTGTTGTTGGAATTCAATATACTCACATCTCAGACCCTGAAGGGCGGTCACACCTGTAACACTCTGGAAACATACCGTGTTTTACCCAGTCAACTTGTAAGAACGATGGGCAAAGGGTAAATTTAGTACTCTACCGACTTCAGCATTTGAACGACTCCAATTATTGACAATGAACATCAACGACTTGACTCCAAACGAATCCTTAATTCTAGTCAGCAACTTATGGGAGCCGACTTTTATGAATCAATCGAAACGTAAACGATGACAATCGACCAGGATGTGGACTGTGTAACTTCCAACACAACGAGTAGCACCTTGGAACTTGACACGAAATATGAAGTGATGGACATCGTTGGGGAAGGATCGTAGAGTCCTGTTTCGAGCAACAACATTAGAAGCAACAACTATCGTGACATCAAGGTACTAGTAATAGTAGCTTACGGTATGGAAATGAAGGTGCCTACGGCATGTAATGGCAGTTGATAATTCAAGACGACAACAACCAAGGGAGCGATGACAGTATGGTAGGAATCCGTGTGATTGTAACAATAACACCGGCAGTGGTGCTCGCGAAAGGATATTTAGGATTGACGTAGACGACGACAGGACAATAACAACATGGTAGTTTGGATGGATAGCAAATCGCTTCGGCTCGATTCCGTTTAACCCTGATGCTTCTTGAAACCAAGCCTGTTATGAAACCGGCTGATGGCAGGTCAGCGGAAACCGCATATGTTAGTTGGGATGCAAACTCGATATTGCGGAGGACAGACATTCGACACCGGTGTTACCTCTGCTATCCTTGGTAGTTACGGCGCAGTAGTTAGTGTTGGTGGGTTATTAGGACATATCGCCCGGACGTTGTCACACCCCCAAAATCCACACGCGGAGTATCACCGCTTGGGAGCGTGACTGACCAGGATCAAGCCATCAATCATATCGAACATAGCATTTAATAATAAAAATAGATATTGTAATTCAACAAGACATGATTGATGTTCAAAACCAAACATTTGTTTAAGTAGCGGAAGCATGTAAGTAAACCCAACATAAATTATAATGTAATGTCATAAGTGTTTAAAGAAACAATCACGATCCAACCCCACAACGACCAGCTCCTCCCTGTGCAAGCTCCATGTATCTAACGACCTGCAAGGCATGTAACAGAGGATCAACAACTAGTTGAGCGAGTTCACAGAAAGTAAATGCATAATAGTAAGTTCGTATGTAACATGTGGCTCTACTGGGCCGATAGTACGTTCTATTAGTGGGGGCTTCCCATGTTGTATAACCACTAGACTATTCGTAACCATAAGTATCCTTCACAACCGAGGATAGTAATAAGTATAAGTATCCTTCACATCCGAGGATAGTAATTTAGTATAAGTATCCTTCACAACCGAGGATAGTAGTATGTATAAGTATCCTTCACAACCGAGGATAGTAGTAAGTATAAGTATCCTTCACAACCGAGGATAGTAGTATGTATAAGTATCCTTCACAACCGAGGATAGTAGTAAGTATAAGTCTACGTAGATTGTAAGTATGTGTCCTGCACAACCGAGGACAGTGAATAGCATAAGTATGTGTCCTGCACAGCCGAGGACAGTGAGTAGCATAAGTATGTGTCCTGCACAACCGAGGACAGTGGTATGGTAGTCTAGTATTAGTGTCAGTACGAATCTATTCAACCTTATTCCTTCAATCCCATTCCCAAGCCCTTGGGAATCCCATGCCTTAGTAAGGGTGTGAACTCACCTTGGTTTGCTCGGTATGTTAATCTACGTGCTCGTAAACAATCAATCAATCAGTCAAGGCCTATGGTAATGCATTTACACACAGTCAGTTCATGTCATTCAGGATTCTCATCAGAGCCTTTCACGGTTCATTATAATATCTTTACCCACTAGTATACTTTACCGAGTTAATAAACTTAACTGGATTATCATATATATAACGGTGTTACATTTCAACAAGGTTACAAGCATAGTTTAACTCAGTTAACACGCGGGACAGAAACGATATCCCCTCCAGTATTGGTAGGCTACGCACAATCCACACAGATCATATACAGTTAACAGCAACTCTTATCATATACACTTAACAACTCAGATCATATACACTTAACAACTTGACAGTTAAACAGCTTCTTAGATCATATACAGTAAGCATTTTAAAAGCTTAGACATGATTAGCATTAGAAGGTTGGGCCTTGTGTCCATACAAAAGTCGGGCCTTTAGTTAAACTATGAAAGTCAGACAAGGGCATCCCTAACTACAAAAACTCGGACTAGATTATGGCATAGTATTAAAATTCGGACCATGGGGGATGGGGGTTAAAGTTCGGACCTCCCATGCTCTCAACAAAGTCGGACTAGGGGATGGGGGCTTCACAAAGCTCGGACCCTCACACCCTCCATGAAACTCGGACAACAGTGAGGGGAGGTTTTAAAGTTCGGACTCATATAACCCATACAAAACTCGGACAAGATTATCCACAAGAACTCGGACTCCATGCCTTTCATTCAAGGAATTCGGACATAGCCCCCATACAAAGAAACTCGGACATATATCTATCTTAAAGAACTCGGACTAGCACTTGTATATAAGAAAACTCGGACCCCTGCTATTTGTTAAAGATCGGACAAGGTTAAGGAGTGAAACTCGGACCCCTTAATATTCAAAAGGTCGGGCCAGATTATTCTTTATAAAATTCGGACAATAGAGTAAGGGTTGTTAGGGTTTTCATGCTTTGATTATAAAACTCGAACACTAACCATGTTTTTCAAAAGTTGGACCTTTACAACTCACAAACTCAGACAACATTCAATCATTCATTCCCTGTAATCGAAGCAGATACATTTTCTTTATTCAACATTTACGTTCTTACGACTAGAAAACCCTAATTTCATGATTCCATAGTGCAAGATCCATTCAATCAACCGATACTTAACCACAACAATCATCACAAGAACAATCTATCACGCATGCAACTAATCATCATCATCATTATCACGATTATCTAGAATCAAATCAAAATCACAGAATATATTACATAAGGAACTAGGGTTTTCATGAACATATAATCAAGAATCAAGAATAAAAACAACAATCAATCAATAACAATTTACCTTGGATGATTCTAGAGAGAATGTGGAAACAAAAGTGATGAATGTCTTGCCAATGATTTGGTGATGATTGCCAGAGAATGTGAACTACGTGGTTTGGTTTCTTGTGAAAAATGATTAGTGAACAAGGGGTTAGGGTTAAGAATCTCTAGGATTTCACTAATTACCCTCTACCTCCCTAAGTATCATATTTTACACATGCACACCATCACATAACAATTTCATAGTTTCCCCACAAATTTTATGCCTAATCACATAACCATGCATAATCACACAATACATTTCATTGTATTAAAACGTATATAATTCCATAGTCAATTATTCGCACACTTAAACAACTAAACAATACATGAACGTGCAATAAATGCGAAATATAAATCTTGGAAATTCGAGTTGTCACATTATCCCCAACTTAAAAGAAATTTCGTCCCGAAATTTAGCATGCGGTTACTGAGGAAGCTAGGTAAGTTGTATCATTTACTGGTTTTCCTGGGGTGTCACATCATCCCCCCGTTGATTTGGAATTTCGTCCCGAAATTCCGCAGTAGTAGCTTCAGTCTCAGTAGTGGTTGCATTGGTTCCTAATAACTGGGGATACTTTTCTGTCATCTGGTCTTCGCGTTCCTAGGTGTACTCTGGGCCACGTTTGGAGTTCCAACGAACTCGAACAAGAGGGATTCTCTTGTTTTTGAGGACCTTAACATCCCGGTCCGTGATTTCAACTAGCTCCTCGACGAACTGCAACCGCTCGTCGATAGTGAGTTCCTTAAAAGGAACTATGAGGGTCTCATCTGACAGGCACTTCTTCAGATTCGACACGCGAAATACGTGGTGAACTGCACCGAGTTCAGCTGGTAGGTTTAGTCTTGTAAGCTACCTTGCCTATTCTTTCAGTGATCTCAAACGGTCCGACATACCGCGGATTAATTTGCCCCGTTTGTCAAAACGAACCACACCCTTCCAGGGTGAGACTTTAAGTAATACCCGGTCCCCGACCTGAAATTCCAATGGCTTTTTACGCTTATCCGCGTAGGCTTTCTGACGGTCGCGAGCTGCCGCCATGCGTTGTCGTATTTGTGCAATCTTTTCTGCGGCGCCCACTACAATCTCTGGACCCGTAATCTGACTATCCCCCACCTCTGCCCAGCAGAGAGGTGACCGGCATTTACGTCCGTACAATGCCTCGAATGGAGCGGCTTGTATGCTGGTGTGATAACTGTTATTGTAAGAAAACTCCACCAAAGGGAGGTGCTTTTCCCAGCCGTTGCCGAAATCGATAACACATGCTCGAAGCATGTCTTCAAGAGTCTGGATTGTTCGCTCAGACTGCCCATCCGTCTGAGGGTGATAAGCTGTGCTCATGTCTAAACGGGAGCCAAACGCTTTGTGCATCGCTTGCCATAGCTCTGACGTGAATCGTGCATCCCGATCCGAGATGATGGAGGTGGGCACCCCGTGCCTTGAAACAACTTCTTTAAGACAGATGTCTGCGAGAGTGGAGAACTTATCCGTTTCCTTAATAGCCAGGAAGTGTGCAGACTTGGTGAGTCGATCCACGATCACCCATATGGTATCATTCCCACGCTGGGATCTAGGTAAGCCCGTAACGAAATCCATGGAAATTTCTTCCCATTTCCACTGTGGTATCCTGGGTTGTTGCAGTAGACCTGCGGGTTTCTGATATTTAACCTTGACTCTCGCACAGGTCAAGCACTTGCCAACATAGGTGGCGATGTGGGCTTTCATACTTGGCCACCAGTATGTTGTTTTGATATCGTGGTACATTTTATCCGACCCTGGGTGTACCGAGTAGCGAGACTTATGCGCTTCGTCCATCACAAGCTCTCGTAAACCGCCATAAAGTGGGACCCAAATACGCCCCTTTACATAGTAGGCGCCGTCTTCCTTTTGTTCCATGCGTTGCCTTGAGCCGCGTAAGGCTTCAGCCATGACATTCTCGGGTTTTAAAGCTTCTATCTGAGCAGCTCGTATCCGTGCAGGAAGACTGGACTGAATAGTAAACTGTAGCGCTCGCACGCGCTTAGGTAAGGTGTCTTTCCGACTAAGGGCGTCGGCCACAACGTTGGCCTTGCCTGGTTGATACTTGATAGCGCATTCGTAATCGTTCAGAAGTTCAACCCATCTTCGTTGACGCATGTTCAATTCCTTCTGCTTGAAGATATGCTCGAGACTCCTGTGATCGGTGTAAATAGTGCACCTGGTACCGTATAGGTAGTGTCGCCATATCTAAATCGTGCGTCGTGTAGTTCCGTTCATGGATCTTGAGTTGACGAGAAGCGTAGGCAATAACTTTATCCCGCTGCATCAATACACAGCCAAGCCCCTGTATCGATGCGTCACAATAGACCACAAAATCATCCGTGCCCTCTGGCAATGAGAGGATAGGTGCGCTGCATAGTCTGTCCTTCAGGTACTGAAAAGCCGTTTCTTGTGTATTACCCCAACGATAGGTAACACCTTTCTGTGTCAACATAGTAAGCGGCTGTGCGATCTTGGAGAAGTCTTTGATGAATCGCCTGTAATACCCCGCCAAACCCAAGAATTGGCGTATTTCTGTTGGTGTACGCGGTGCAGGCCAGTTCCTGATCGAATCTACCTTGGATGGATCGACATGGATCCCATCCCTGTTCACCACATGGCCTAAGAAGTGGACTTCACGAAGCCAGAAGTCGCATTTTGAAAACTTTGCATACAGTTGCTCCTTTCGAAGTAGTTCCAAGATAAGACGTAAGTGCTGCTCGTGTTCCTCCTGACTCTTGGAGTAGATCAGAATGTCGTCGATGAAGACAATGACGAACTTGTCAAGATAAGGTTTGCACACCCTGTTCATAAGATCCATGAAGACTGCAGGCGCGTTCGTAAGCCCGAATGGCATGACCAGAAACTCGTAATGGCCGTAGCGAGTTCTGAATGCTGTCTTGGAGACGTCCTCATCCCGGACTCTCAGCTGATGATACCCTGACCTCAAGTCTATCTTGGAGTAGTAACTCGACCCTTGCAACTGGTCGAATAAGTCGTCAATGCGAGGAAGAGGATAACGGTTCTTCACTGTGACCTTGTTCAGTTCACGGTAATCAATGCACATTCTGAAAGTGCCATCCTTCTTTTTCACAAATAATACTGGAGTTCCCCAAGGCGAAGAGCTTGGACGAATAAAGCCCCTTTTCTAAGAGCTCTTGCAGCTGCTCTGACAGTTCTTCCAGTTCAGTTGGAGTGAAACGATACGGTGCGCGAGCTATAGGTGCTGTCCAGAACTATAGGAATAAGGTCGATAGAAAGCGTCTGACCAGCGAGGATAAGATTACAATCCTGAACTATGTGTGGCCTCTAGGCTTTTACCATTAGCTAATACTACGACAGGTTTGGTGTTCAAGGGAGTTGGTGCACGTTTTAACATTCGACTAACTTTCAAAGACATATAATTGGTATTCACACCCAAATCAGACAATATAGTAACATAGAAGTCGACAAGAAGAAACTTACCCACTATTACGATAAGATCGTTCCTTGCGTCACCCTGACCAATCACGTACGCGCGGCTCCGGCGTCATTGTTTCCTCTGTTTCCCGCAATGCTATCACCATTGTCGTCCCTGTTTCCATGGTCGTGGTTCTGAGTCTGGTCCTGGTTCATATGCGGACAATGCCTCTTGTAGTGATCTTTAGCATCACACTGAAAACATCCTTTAAAACTTTGTTGTTGCTGTTGGTTCTGTGAAGATTGAGGCGGTCGTTGTTGTTCT
The DNA here is from genome assembly GCF_002127325.2 of Helianthus annuus. Classification (NCBI taxonomy): domain Eukaryota; kingdom Viridiplantae; phylum Streptophyta; class Magnoliopsida; order Asterales; family Asteraceae; genus Helianthus; species Helianthus annuus. The sequence goes on from NC_035436.2 coordinate 70,189,442, forward strand.
TGAGTTACAGGACGTGAGTTTCGACAATCCTTAGCTTCATGCCCAATCTTGAGACACCGCTGGCAACGACCCCTGTTGCACTGGCCACCGTGGTGTCTGTTACATTTGTTGCACCATGGGTGAATTCCTCGATATCTTTTCTGCCCATGACTACTAGAAAACTGCTGTCTGGGGCTTTGGTAGTCATCTATCTCTTGCTGCTGCGTCAGAGGCTGGACCAAAATTAATCCCGTGCTCAGGTTTTCATCCCACTTGCGTTTATTATCTCTAGAAGCACATGCAGTATCAGTCTTAGCTCGTGTCGGTAGTTTGTTCTGTTCTACAGCCTGGTCTGTGAGACGATGAGCCAGTCGAGTGGCTTGCTGGATAGTGCCAAGGTTAGCTGTGGTCATATGATTCTGAATTTCGGGCACCAGACCCTTGAGATACAGTTCGATGCGTTTGGTGGGAGGGTCTACCATAGTAGGACAAAATGTGGCTAACTCGTTTGATCTCCTCGTATAAACTTCAATTTCAGACCCCACCATCTGTAGGTTGAGGAACTCTACCTCAAGTTTGTGGATGTCCTCTCGACTACAAAACTCTTCCTTAATAAGTCCTTGAACTCGTTCCAGGGGGTGGCATTAGCAGCTGCCAGCCCTAACATCTGAACCTGTGCTTTCCACCAGGTTAATGCAGCACCTTCAAGTGTTCCAGCAGCAAACTTTACTCTACGAGGCTCAGGGCAATCATGCACCTCGAAGTCAGTTTCGAGTCTCTTGAACCAATGGAGGAGGCCTTCAACCCCCTCAGTTCCACTGAAGGTACTAGGTTGGCAATCCTTGAGATTTTTGAAGGTGCAAGCAGGCGACTGAGCGTGTTGACCTCCTGCTTGTATGGCTGCCAGTGCCGCAGCAATTCGTTCATTAATGAGAGCCGTCAACTGGGCTTGTGTCATGTTGATATGTCTGGCCATGATCTTCATAGCAAATGTAACGTAAGTGAGAGAGGTTCGCGAATAGTGCGATGACAGAAGAGTGTAAGCACGTAGGTGTTCTCAAGCAATAACAAGTAATGAGCAATGTAATCTAAGCATACTACAAGCAAAGTTCTATGCAATTCTAGCATGTAGGCAATAAACATAAACCTTATTACCTAGGATGTCGAGTCTTGCACGTGGAGCGAAGCGTCGTTGTGGATCGTTGAGAGCACTGTGCTGGTTATAGTCTGGTTTTAATAAAAACGTTTTCCCCATATTAAAACCAAGTTCTCTATAACCAATGGCTCTGATACCAATCTGTCACACCCCCAAAATCCACACGCGGAGTATCACCGCTTGGGAGCGTGACTGACCAGGATCAAGCCATCAATCATATCGAACATAGCATTTAATAATAAAAATAGATATTGTAATTCAACAAGACATGATTGATGTTCAAAACCAAACATTTGTTTAAGTAGCGGAAGCATGTAAGTAAACCCAACATAAATAATAATGTAATGTCATAAGTGTTTAAAGAAACAATCACGATCCAAGCCCACAACGACCAGCTCCTCCCTGTGCAAGCTCCATGTATCTAACGACCTGCAAGGCATGTAACAGAGGATCAACAACTAGTTGAGCGAGTTCACAGAAAGTAAATGCGTAATAGTAAGTTCGTATGTAACATGTGGCTCTACTGGGCCGATAGTACGTTCTATTAGTGGGGGCTTCCCATGTTGTATAACCACTAGACTATTCGTAACCATAAGTATCCTTCACAACCGAGGATAGTAATAAGTATAAGTATCCTTCACATCCGAGGATAGTAATTTAGTATAAGTATCCTTCACAACCGAGGATAGTAGTATGTATAAGTATCCTTCACAACCGAGGATAGTAGTAAGTATAAGTATCCTTCACAACCGAGGATAGTAGTATGTATAAGTATCCTTCACAACCGAGGATAGTAGTAAGTATAAGTCTACGTAGATTGTAAGTATGTGTCCTGCACACCGAGGACAGTGAATAGCATAAGTATGTGTCCTGCACAGCCGAGGACAGTGAGTAGCATAAGTATGTGTCCTGCACAACCGAGGACAGTGGTATGGTAGTCTAGTATTAGTGTCAGTACGAATCTATTCAACCTTATTCCTTCAATCCCATTCCCAAGCCCTTGGGAATCCCATGCCTTAGTAAGGGTGTGAACTCACCTTGGTTTGCTCGGTATGTTAATCTACGTGCTCGTAAACAATCAATCAATCAGTCAAGGCCTATGGTAATGCATTTACACACAGTCAGTTCATGTCATTCAGGATTCTCATCAGAGTCTTTCACGGTTCATTATAATATCTTTACCCACTAGTATACTTTACCGAGTTAATAAACTTAACTGGATTATCATATATATAACGGTGTTACATTTCAACAAGGTTACAAGCATAGTTTAACTCAGTTAACACGCGGGACAGAAACGATATCCCCTCCAGTATTGGTAGGCTACGCACAATCCACACATATCATATACAGTTAACAGCAACTCTTATCATATACACTTAACAACTCAGATCATATACACTTAACAACTTGACAGTTAAACAGCTTCTTAGATCATATACAGTAAGCATTTTAAAAGCTTAGACATGATTAGCATTAGAAGGTTGGGCCTTGTGTCCATACAAAAGTCGGGCCTTTAGCTAAACCATGAAAGTCAGACAAGGGCATCCCTTACTACAAAAACTCGGACTAGATTATGGCATAGTATTAAAATTCGGACCATGGGGGATGGGGGTTAAAGTTCGGACCTCCCATGCTCTCAACAAAGTCGGACTAGGGGATGGGGGCTTCACAAAGCTCGGACCCTCACACCCTCCATGAAACTCGGACAACAGTGAGGGGAGGTTTTAAAGTTCGGACTCATATAACCCATACAAAACTCGGACAAGATTATCCACAAGAACTCGGACTCCATGCCTTTCATTCAAGGAATTCGGACATAGCCCCCATACAAAGAAACTCGGACATATATCTATCTTAAAGAACTCGGACTAGCACTTGTATATAAGAAAACTCGGACCCCTGCTATTTGTTAAAGATCGGACAAGGTTAAGGAGTGAAACTCGGACCCCTTAATATTCAAAAGGTCGGGCCAGATTATTCTTTATAAAATTCGGACAATAGAGTAAGGGTTGTTAGGGTTTTCATGCTTTGATTATAAAACTCGGACACTAACCATGTTTTTCAAAAGTCGGACCTTTACAACTCACAAACTCAGACAACATTCAATCATTCATTCCCTGTAATCGAAGCAGTTACATTTTCTTTATTCAACAGTTACGTTCTTACGACTAGAAAACCCTAATTTCATGATTCCATAGTGCAAGATCCATTCAATCAACCGATACTTAACCACAACAATCATCACAAGAACAATCTATCACGCATGCAACTAATCATCATCATCATTATCACGATTATCCAGAATCAAATCAAAATCACAGAATATATTACATAAGGAACTAGGGTTTTCATGAACATATAATCAAGAATCAAGAATAAAAACAACAATCAATCAATAACAATTTACCTTGGATGATTCTAGAGAGAATGTGGAAACAAAAGTGATGAATGTCTTGCCAATGATTTGGTGATGATTGCCAGAGAATGTGAACTACGTGGTTTGGTTTCTTGTGAAAAATGATTAGTGAACAAGGGGTTAGGGTTAAGAATCTCTAGGATTTCACTAATTACCCTCTACCTCCCTAAGTATCATATTTTACACATGCACACCATCACATAACAATTTCATAGTTTCCCCACAAATTTTATGCCTAATCACATAACCATGCATAATCACACAATACATTTCATTGTATTAAAACGTATATAATTCCATAGTCAATTATTCGCACACTTAAACAACTAAACAATACATGAAAGTGCAATAAATGCGAAATATAAATCTTGGAAATTCGAGTTGTCACAGACGTACCCTGTGAGAAGAAATTTAGCGTCGCTATATGCTCTAAAGTACCAGAGTGGTGAAAAGATTAGCATTATGTCAGTAATGACAGCCTCGAAAGCGCCTATGGAAGAAGGACCTTACCGTATTCGCGACTATATCTAATGATCAGACTAAGTAAGATAGGATCGAGGACCCACCGATTGTTGTGACTCATCTCAAAGTGCACTTGGAGGAGCTTTCAGGCCTACTACCACAACTATTAGTCAGAAACTCGGTGATCTCACGATTAGAGGGAGCTCCGAATACGCATACTCTTACCGCCTTACACCAGGAGGGTTGCAAGAACTGTGTAATCTACTACGAGAATTGTTGCACAAGAGTTTGATTGGACCTAATTCTCACTTTGGGAAGCCCCGGTTATATCCGTGAAGATAAGCCTTTTTGTGTGTACGTACCAATTATCGAGCACCCATCGAGACGACAGTTGAGAGCCGTTTGCCGCGGCCATGTATCGAAAACCGATCGACTAGTTACAAGAGACGAGCTTTCATTCAAGGATTAACTTACGAGTGCATTATTATCAGATGGAAACCCAAGGGGAGGAAGTTCTTAAAGAAGCTTACCAGACGCAATTCGGCCATACAACTTTGCACTCCAAGACCTTTAGAGCGATCATCACACCAGCAGCCTCATAGATCATGTGAACTGACCGTGCTACTGGGTGACATTTTGAACCCTTTTCAGGAGGAAAGCAACAACATGGACAACTTTTTATCCTATTTGGGAGGTCCTGATGGAGGAGCCACATCACGCGAAGTCTTGATAAATGTAGCTCCTGAATTCGAGAGGTACCTTTTGGGTAATGTAATCAACAAAGTCGGAATGCACGTGAATCTCGCTAAGACCCGTTTTCTTTGGAAACTGACCGACACTAAAAGTCCTTCGAGGATACCACGATTTCTTGGTTCCGCTTGATTTATCACAGGAATTTCAAAGGTCGCATAGCTTAGATCCCTTTAGCACAGCGGGGTGCCGTGTTCGTGAAAGACAGAGCATGAGGACGTCTCTTCAGCTTTCGAATCCTAATTCAGTAAGGTACTGAGCCTCATTTTTACCCAAGGGCATGGGTAATACAGTGGTATATCATTATGTTTTAAATCAGAGTCCCAGTTACACGTCGACGCAACACGAGAGAATAACAACATACGTAATGATATTACAAAGAAGAACTGCATGACACACAACTGGTGGTGGAACCCGTGGTCTTTGGAGTTACACGGAGGCATTACTTGGACGGTACCAAATGCGTTGCTTAGACCGATCACAAGGGCCTTCCGTGTACTCTGGTTTCGATAGAGCTAAATCAGTAAATGGCATCGTTGGATGGAACTTCTGGGTGGATTACGACTGTGGAACCTGAACGTGTATGGACTTTGCAGCTCGCCATCGACTCTAGCCCACCTGACCCAACTCGCCCTGTACTAACTAAGGAACTAACGGGAGAGAACTATCAAGTTGAGTCCATGCGGGGCGTGGAAGAGCAACCTTGGTGAAACGAACGATATTCATTAACTCATAGAACGACTATAAATCTCATTTCACAGCAACGGTAGGGAAGTTGTGGTTAGCAAAACACACCGGCTTCGAAAATTCTATTCAACTGGATTTTAAAGAAAGACGCTTGGACATGTAAATCTTGTACTGATGATTGGGCATGAAAACCCGTCTAACAAAGTATGGGTATGACCTTGTACCGAATGCCAACCCGATTGCGAAAGCACCTTAGCGTCTTACACCGTCGGAGATGCAAGAGTTATCGAAACAGCTTCAAGAGTTGTCTGATAAAGGATTCATCCGTCCGAGCTTTTCACCTTGGGGAGCTCCTGTACTCTTTGTGAAAAAGAAAGATGGATCTTTTCGAATGTGTATCGATTATCGTGAGCTTAATAAGCTTACCATCAAGAATCGATATCCCCTACCTAGAGTTGATGATCTCTTCGACCAACTGCAAGGTGCTTCATGCTTTTCCAAGATCGATCTGCGATCTGGGTATCATCAACTTCGTGTCTTCGAAGAAGATATTCCCAAAACTGCTTTCCGTACAAGATATGGGCATTACGAGTTCACTGTCATGCCTTTTGGTTTGACGAATGCCCCAGCTATCTTCATGGACTTAATGAATAGGGTTTGTAAACATTATTTAGACAAGTTCATCATTGTGTTCATCGACGATATTCTCATTTATTCAAAGTCTCGAGCCGACCACGAACAACACCTTCGTTTGACCTTGGAACTTCTAAAGAAGGAACAACTTTTTGCTAAATTCTCCAAGTGTGAGTTCTTAAAGAAGTTCAGTTTCTGGGTCATATAGTCAATGAGCAGGGTATCCATGTGGATCCTTGCAAAATAGCAGCTATTAAGGATTGGAATACACCGACGACACCAACAGATATTTGATCATTTCTTGGTCTTGCTGGTTATTATCGTCGATTCATTTCTAATTTCTCGAAAATCGCGGTTCCACTCACTGCTTTGACTCAGAAAAATAAGCCTTTTGAGTGGGGACCCAAGCAAGAAGAAGCATTCCAAACGCTGAAATGGAAGCTCTATGATGCTCCTCTTTTATCTCTGCCTGAGGGAAACGATGATTTTGTGGTCTATTGTGACGCGTCGAATCTAGGACTTGGTTGCGTTCTTATGCAACGAGGTAATGTCATAGCTTATGCGTCCAGACAGCTGAAAGTTCACGAGAAGAACTATACAACTCATGATCTTGAGTTAGGAGCTGTGGTTTTTGCGCTTAAAATCTGTAGACACTACCTCTATGGAACGAAGTGTGTGGTTTTCACAGACCATAAAAGTCTCCAGCATATTCTCAATCAGAAGGAGCTGAACATGAGGCAACGACGTTGGGTTGCACTCTTAAACGATTATGATTGCGAGATCCGCTACCATCCTGGTACGACGAATGTCGTAGCAGATGCGCTTAGTTGAAAGGAACGAGTCAAGCTTCATTCTGTTCGAACTCTATCTGATATTCAATCTCGTGTCCTTCAAGCTAAGCGATCTTGTGTGATTAAAGGCTTATTGAAAAATGAGCTACCGCTTCAACTTGAGCTTAAACTCGAAAAGAAAGACGATAGGTTGCTATATTTCCAGGATCGTTTGTGGATTCCGAATCAGGACAATCTTCGCACCTTGGTAATGGACGAATCTCACAAGTCTCGATATTCTATCCATCCTGGTGCAGATAAAATGTACAAGGATCTTCGTACTCAGTTCTGGTGGCCTGGTATAAAGAAGGATGTTGCCTTGTACGTATCGAAATGCCTAACTTGTCTCAAAGTCAAAGCTGAACATCAACGACCTTCTGGTTTGCTTGTACAACCAGAGATACCGGTTTGGAAATACGAAAACATTGCCATGGATCTCATTGCTAAACTACCGCGTACTAGTAAAGGTCATGATGCCATTTGGGTAGTAGTTGATCATTTGACAAAATCTGCTCGCTTCTTACCAATCCGTGAGGATTTCTCTGCTGAAAAGCTTGCCAAGATCTATGTAGACGAGATTGTATCACGACATGGTGTTCCTTTGGATATCATTTCTGATCGTGATGCTCGATTTTCATCTCATTTTTGGAAGACCATGCAATCTGCTATTGGAACCCAACTGAATCTAAACACTGCTTATCATCCCCAAACAGATGGTCAATCTGAGAGGACGATTCAAACTTTGGAGGATATGCTTAGAGCATGCGTGATAGACTTTGGTGGTAATTGGGATTCTCATTTACCATTGATCAAGTTCTCATACAATAATAGTTATCATGCTAGCGTTAATATTGCACCATTTGAAGCTCTCTACGGTCGAAAATGTCGTTCACCTGTCTATTGGAATGAGATCGGTGAAGCTCAGCTTACTGGACCTGAGCTCATTCTGGAAACAACAGACAAAATCAAGAAAATTCGCGATAATCTTGTGACAGCTAGAAGCCGTCAAAAGAGTTATGCGGATATGCGACGCAAGCCTTTGGAATTTCAAGTCGAAGACCGTGTCCTACTCAAGGTGTCACCTTGGAAGGGAGTGGTGAGATTTAGAAAGAAAGGAAAACTTGCACCACGATATGTTGGACCATTTAAGATTGTTGAAAGAATTGGAAAGGTTGCCTATCGACTAGAGCTACCTCCAGAGCTTGGAAATGTTCATCCGACTTTTCACGTGTACAATGTGCGAAAGTGTTTAGTTGATGCTGATCTTCACATTCCTCTCGACGAGATTCAAATCGATGAAACAATGCACTTTGTCGAGAAACCTGTGGAGATAGTGGACCGTACATTCAAACAATTGAAGAACAAATGGATTCGATTGGTCAAATTCGTTGGGAATCCAAACATGGCGCCACATTTACTTGGGAACGTGAGGACCAGATGAAGACGAAATATCCGCAATTGTTTTCACAAGCTTCCTCTAGTTAAAATTTCGGGACGAAATTTCCTAAAGTAGGGGGATTGTGACAACTGTGTTCTGTAATCGCGTACAATGTAAAACAATGTTGATTATTAATAAAACAATGTGTTCTGCTGTTATTATATGTGTTTTTGTGTTTGACAATTTTACAATTTGATTCGATTCCGATTTCAAGCTTTAGATCACTTTCTGGAAGGTTATACGCAAACTAGTACTTAAACACAATCAGTTTAACGCAACGTACACTCCGGCACTGTGACGTAAGCCAAACATACCCTAAATATCCTTTACATAACTTAGAAATGAGTTTCGAAGGATTCGGTGTGGCGAAATAATGTTTATTTGAACTAAAGAACTAATTACGACAAAACTGCGAAACGAACGTTGGTGACCGCCCGGATAATATTTAAATCCCAAAAATATTCTGTTATGATTAAAAATTTATTTTTAATGAGGTCTGTGTTGAAAAATAAATTAAAACGCCTAAAAACGTTATTTTTCAAGTTTAAGCGCGTACCGCGTGTTTCTACGCAACACAGTGCTTATACTGCAAAACGCAGACAACGCAGCCAAATCTCGGCAACTGAAATTTGTTTAAGTAATATTTTGGCGAGTTTATTTTTATAGAAAAATAAAAATAATTTAGAACGCCATAAACCGGGATTTAAACGTTAGATAAAATACCCGATATCCAGTTAAACACCTGTTTACTATCTAATATACCATCAAAATTACATTTAACCCCCCCCCATTCAAATTCACGGTCACATTGATGTGGCCCCACCATATATTTTCAAGATCTTGCAAAAAAATCTTCCATAATCCATTCATATCTTTCTTGGATTTTATTTTGATTTCTTTAAATTCTATAATAAATGTCCTACACAATCCTACAAGATCATTACAACACTCAACTCCTCTCTCTCTCCCCCTCATGACCGTCCCCTCTCTCTCTCTCTCTCTCTCCATCTTCATCACCTTCAAGTCTTGTTCTTCATATTCAAGCTCATTTCTAGCAACCTTCAAGTTGGCGTGAAGATCTAAAGGGGTTTCCAAGGTGCATTCAAGTAATTTCAAGCTTTCTATCATCAAAATCTCATCCTACAACCTACTTGAATCTTGAATGTATAACACTTATGTTAAAATCATACTTTTGATTCTTGGTTGTTCTTGATGATTTGAAGTTTCTCTTGAATCTTGGGATTTTCACTAAACTTGAAATCTAAAAGAAATGGGTCATGAAACAAATAAAAAATGGTGGTGATATATATGTATATATAACCGTACATACATATATGTGTGTATGAGTCTTGAAGTTTGATTTCTTGTTAAGTACTTGTTTATGTTGTTGCTTGTTCTTGAATGATAGTAAAATGCAAGTGATTGAAGATCTATATAGGATATGTTAAACGTTCAAGTACATCAGCAAATAAGCATGAATATAGCATGAAACTTTTACAATGGCATGAAACTTTGACATAGGGTTGATAGCTTTGCATGTTGTACATATAGCTTAAAAAGTGGTAAAATATGCGAAATTTGCATGATTTATATGCTCTATTTAAGACCTGCACTATCTTGAGTATAACCATTATTTTATGCAGTAAATAACATGGGTTATGTTAAAATTTCAACTCGTTTCGATTTGGGATGGTTCGGGTAACGTTTGATGCAAAACTATGTGATAAAACAGTTAAAAATCGACTTTTCGGAGGACTTTTACAAAACTTTTTTAGATCAGTAACCAAACTGATATTTTTGGTATAAAAATAAGTATTTTAACTTATATTAAGTTTACTTGGTGTTTGGTTAGTCATACGTGACTTCCGACACCCAAAAATGTTACCGAAACACTAAAATAAGTGTTTTTCGACATAACTATAATGGGTTGTTCATGGGTAAATTTTATGTGTCACAATGTGATAAGTAATATGTGTATGATGACATGATAATACTTGACAAGATTATTTGTTTTACGCTTGAATACATATATACGAATACACCAAAATAATCAAAAATAATAACTTTTCGAGAAATCTCAAAGTTATGTGAAAATTCTAAGTATCGGAGAAACTTCGGTATTTTTGTGAATTTTGTTTATTAAATCAATCTTATTTAATTTAGGACGAATAAATAATTTGAGGGATTGTGTTAACAAATAAAAACGCACGCAAAAGTGAGTACATAGTCCTCTCTTTTACTGTTTTCGATTGTTTTGGGGTGATTCATATGTATCAAAACGATTTCGATGTTTTAACGATGGTTTCAAAACGAGTAAGATGGTTTATACTAAACTAATAACGATTTCAATAATGTGAACGAGCTTGTTGGCTATAATTACATAACGAATGACATTCATTAATTTTGGCTGAACCGACCAGTATTAGGTTATGGTACCATAGGATCTGACAAATCCCGTTATCGGACCGCACCCATGGTTATGTGTGGGTTAGGTGGGTAACGACTGAATCTGATGATTGTTAACTTGCCCTTTGGAGGTTTGTTAATTCGAGAACGAGTTGAACGATGGACGAGTCACAAAGGTTTGAATGTATTAGCGAAACGACCAAAAGTAGTTTTCACAATTAAAACGAGAACGATTTGAACTAGTGAACGATTTGGAACGATTTAAACAAATGAACGATGAACTATAAAACGATTTTAAATGATGTCACACAACGATGTTTACGAAACTATATAAATCATATGAGTTTTATTACGAGAACAATTTATGATTTGGTTTACATAAACAAGTGTTTTGGGTTAAGATTCATGGCAACGTGATTTATAAATTATGACCAATCTTTTTTTTTTTACTTGGTTATTCTTTTTACAATACCAAAATTTTATAAAGCAAGGTTTTCTAATAACAATTAACGAAGTTGTACGAGTTATTTCAACGTATAAACGAGCCATGAATCTGACACTCTCACAAAACCTATGTACTCGCCAACATTTCTTTGCTGACTTTGTTTTTACATATGTTTCAGGTGAAGTTACTTAATGTTGATTGCAAATAGGATGCATGCTCACTTAGGACTGGACGAGGCCTTAGTGATTTAATAACTATGATAGACTATGTTTGATTTGCTTGTTTAACTTTAAGACAATGTTTAATATTTAATAAAAATGAAACTCTTTGTATCCATGGTTTGAAACAATAATTCTCTTACAACACTCCCCGACGTTTCCGCCACGACTTGTTGTTTTACGTGGTCGGGGTGTGACATAGAGAGCCGAGGTGCTGCCGGATTTTTTTCAGAATTGTATTGTAAAAGCTCAAGAAATCAGTAATAGATAAAGACTGAAAAGGAACAAGCTGTGTTGACATCTTTTACATTGATTCCGCCTTTGTACTTGATGATGAACTACTCAAACTGACTGTTTAGGGTCACACGACGATCCAACAAGTGGTATCAGAGCTCAGGACGAGGAGTTCATACCAATTCAGCTTGATTTCTCCGGATTCTTTCTCTTCTACTCATTCTTTTCTGATTTGAACAAGTTTGAACGGACAAAATGGCCTGAAATTCATATATATCAAGCGAAACATACTTTTAACTAATCCTTGAAAGTATTGGACCTAAAATCGATCAAAATTGGACAAAAAATTTAATTCCACTTGAAAAGTTGTTCGAATATGCTGACGTCATTCTAATCCCGTTTGAAAAGTTCACTATAATTCCGCACGGAATTAAGACATTTGGATTAATTACGTTTGAAAAGCATTGATCAGTTCACATGGAACTTAATTTCGTTTCAAAATTCAAATGGAATGACTAATTTCGTTTCAAAGTTGTTAATTCCGCACCAAGTGATTAATTTCGTTTGAAATCAAGTTAATTCCGTACGGAATTAAATTGTGGTTGGTAATTTCGTTTGAAATCTATTTCCGTGTGAAAGTAATATCGTTTGAAGGGTAATTTCGTTTGAAGTTCACAATTCCGTGTGAACTAATTTCATTTAAAAGTGCAATTTTCAAAATTCTAAGAATTTTTCTAAGTGTTTGTTGAATTTTCAGGTACTTGAATGATGGACGAAGAATTTTTGGTGATATGTTTGCCTTTGCTGGAAACACCGGAGATGATACTTCAAGCAACACCAATGAGAACACTCCGAATACGAAGAAAACTTTGCCGGACGCTTTAAGTGTGGAGAGTGCATACGGTACATATAACAAACCTCCAAAGTTAATGGCGATTGAAGATTACAGTCGGTGGGCCAAGAAATTTGAAGAATGGTTAAAGGCATTTGCGTATCCCAGCTGGAAAAGTCTAAAGAATGGATACAACGATGGAGGTCAACGTGGTGAAAATCTAACACAAACTGAAGATATAGAGAATTTTGTTGCTGAGCAAAAGTACATCGCATTGCTGTATAAGTCTGTCAGAGAAGACATAATATCTTTGATCGAGTTCAAAAATGCTACAGATATTTGGGAAAAGTTAAAAATGAAATGCTTGGGAAGTGCTGAAATAGTAAAAAACAAAAAGAAATTTTTAAGAAAAGAGTTTGATTTATTTGGTTGTTTAAAAAATGAATCTGTTTCTAAGATGATTGAGAGGTTTGGGCACTTGAAGTTGGAGCTGGCTAGACATGGAATTATATATTCTCGAGAAGAATTAGTCGACAAATTGTTTGACTCGTTGCCAGATGAGATGGATTGGCAATACTTTGCGTTGATGTTGAAGAATACAATTGAATCGGAGAAGCTTACGGTTGATTAGTTGATTGAAAGACTTGAGAGTCACGAGCTGGAGATACAGAAATCACACAAAGTCAATCATTCTTCATATCAGCAGAATTTGGAGCTGTATTATCCAAAAAGTATGATTACCAAAAATGTGTCTCCCAAGACAGCTTTCTCTGCTGAAAATTCCAACACATCAAGTAAAGAGAGTTCAAGCAGTGGTTTTCACAGTGGTTCTTCGTCAACTTCAAGCCAATCAGCTGCAAAGAACTTATTTCAATGCAACATTGCTGTGGATTTGAAGAACGCTTAAAATTTCAGCGAAGAATCTGCAAAGCAGCAGATGGTGTTCTTAGCCTCTGTGCTAGAGTCGTATGAGAGCCTTGTAGCAGGCAACATAGGCAACACCAACCTAACAAAGGAAGACTATGATCAGATCGATCCGGAAGAGATGGAGTTGATCGATATAAGGTGGTGCATGGCCAGTGCAGTGAGAAGAGCGCAGCGTTTCATGGAGATTACTGGAAGAAAGTCTATTGGTGGACCGTCTACCAAGTTAGGCTTTGACAAGTCAAAAGTGACATGTTTCAAGTGTAAACAGAAAGGTCATTTTAAAAGAGAGTGCCGAAATGCTTATGCTGATGATTCTGAAAATCCGTTCAGAGAAGATTACTACAAAAGAGCAATCTATCATCAGAACAAATCAGAACCGCCCATAATGAAACAGCTTGAGGATACTTCCAAAGAGAAATCCAGAGCTCTCGCTGTGATTCATGACGACGAAGGTTTTGACTGGAGCGAATTGCTACCAGAAGAGGATGTGGTAGGATATGCATTTGTGGCAAAATCTGTTCAGCCTGTTCCTTTTAAAGACAGTAGAAATGAAAAAGAGAAGTATGTCAACAGAAAGATGAAAGCTCAAACCAGGATGATCAGAATATCTTTTATATTCATTGAAGCTAAAAGGGCAAAGAGATGGGATGCAGACAGAGAATGCTATATTGACTCCATGGGAAACATTGTCGTTGATCCAAAGACCCTCAATCTTGATACCATGATTCAACAAATTGCTGAAGAAGAAGAGGGTTGGCAAAGATTATGGTGGGGAGGTGGAGAAGAGAAAGTCGAAGAAAAAGAGCAGCAGCCAAAGGAGATTGATGATGGGATCATTGATACTTCACATGAATTTACCGAAGAAAACTTGAAGAAGATGGCTGATAAAGTTCTTGCTGCAAAAGAACTTAAGGTAGATTCTAGTTCTGGAACTGAGTCCAAAGATAAGGTCAGTTCAAATGATACACACGAGTCAGGTAAGAAAGATAAATCTGAGAACAACTGCAAAAATTGCATTAAAGAGTGCAAAGTTTGTAGTACAATCACTTACCTCAGTGGTAAGAAAGTTGAAGATCTGACTGGTAGAGTCAGAAGTGTTGAAGATCAGATTCTTAATCGTGATAAATTGTTGAAAGCTTCGAATGACAGATTAAAAGATTAACTGATAAAATTGACAAAAAAAGAGTTAGAAAAGAAAACGAAGAGTTAGTTCTTCAAAATCGTCAGATTTCAGAAAAATTTGAGAAGCTAAAGCGAACGGTTAAAGATTCTGATGAAAGAAATGGTAAAACAACTAAAGAAAATCTTCATTTGTCGGGAGTTATTAGGGTGAAAGAAGAGTTAATCAGTCAGCAACTGGATGAAATTGCTAAGTTGAAGCTTCAGTTTCAAGAAGCTCAAATTGAAAATGAACGCATCTAGTTAAAATTGAAAAGTTACAACTCCGCAACCTTTGTTTTGCAACACATTGTTCCCAAACCCATTGGGAAAAATAAAGCAGGCGAAGATGTCTTTTCGGATGGAACCGGGGTGGGTTATCATCAAGTTCCACCACCTGTTTTAAACAATTATTCGAAGAAACAATCAGGATTGGTTAATGATGAAGATGAAAATGAAGTGAAACTTCCGGACACGATTGATATCACATTCACTTCATCTTCCGATGATGATAGTGTCCAAACTGAAGTTGTGAAAAGTGTGATTGAGAATGTTTTAAAATCTGAAAGTGACACTACTGAGGAAGATGAATGTTTCTTGGAAAAATACATTCCGAAATCAAAATCCAAAAGCAACTTAAATGAAGAACCTAATCTTGTCATGTACAAGATGTTGGGATCGGATAAGTTGTATTCGGATTCTGAGTTTCCACTGGAGAATGTTAATGTTGCTAAATTGACAAATGTGTTCAAATTAGTTGAAATTGATCGGTCTGAAGTAAAAAGTTTAAATCAGACAAAGAGACAAATGAATTTTGAAAAAGATAAATCTTACTATAAAAAACCTGTTGTTCCACCACTTTTTATAATAACAATCAAAACAAATGGTCGGGTGGTTATCAGGGTGGTAAGAATTATCAAAGAAAGAATTTCAAAACAAGAAGTTCGTTGGGAAGAAAGTGTTTGTGAAAAGTTCAAGTTCGAGTTCATTATCTGATGAAGAGTCTAAAATTTTTTCAAAATCAAACAAAGAGTTATTTGAGAAGAAGGCCTCACAGCCTCAGTCTGAAGGCACAAGTCGGGTAGTTGACACTCGAACATGCTTCAAATGCAATCAAGTTGCACATATTACACGAAAGTGTAAAAACTTGAAGTCTAAGACTGAAGTTGTTGAGATTCAGAAAAGGAAAGTTGATGTGAAGGGAAAAGCTCCATTGGTTGTTGAGAAAAAGTTTTTGAAAAATGACAATATCAAAGTCAAAACTGGACCTGGTAAAAATGTGGTAACTAAAAATGACAAATTTTACAAACGGGTTGCATCATCTCAACAAACATGGAAGCCTAAAGTGGTTGAGAAGATAACAAGTTCTCCAAAACCAAAGGTTTCAGAGTTGGAAAAACAATCATCTTCTACTACACCAGTAAAGATGAATGTTCCTTTGGATTACTATGTGAAACTTGAAAAAGAAATGCAAAAATCTGAGAAGAAAGATGTTCAAAAGAAAGACCAACCATCTGGTCAATCTCAGAAAGATGAGTTTTTCTTATACAAAGAGGTTGAGGTTGGGTTTAAGAATGCTTGAAGATCAATGAAAAGAATTTTCCACCATTGATCAACAAAAGAACTGTTCTTGATGTCCAGTTACCTGAGTTGATAGAGGCTTGGGTAGCACCAAAATCTAACTAAGTATTTTTGGAAATGTGCAGGAACTTCCAAGATCCGTTTCGCGATGGATTATGGATAGTGGAGCTTCTCGGCACATGACAGGAAAGACAACACTGCTGTACAATGTTAGGAATTTCAATGGAGGTTATGTAGGTTTTGCTGGTAATCAAGGAGGTAGGATAATTGGAGAAGGAACGTTATCCAATGGGATTGTTACATTTGAAAGAGTGAATTACGTCGCCGAGCTTGAGAATAATCTTCTGAGTATCTCTCAGATCTGTGATAGGATGTATACAACGCACTTCATAGACAAAGAGTGTTTGATCTTGAAACCAGGATTTGTTGTTCCCGAAGAATGGATTATTATGAGGGCACCAAGAGTCAATGATCAGTACGTGTTGGACATGAGTGTAGCAACTACTACCACGGGTCAGGCTCATTGTTTTATGTCTAGAGCAACAGAGAAAGAATCACAGTTGTGGCACCGAAAAATGGGTCATATACATTTGCGAAAAATGAATCATCTGGTGCACAATGATTTGGTTACTGGTGTTCATATAAAAGGATTTCATCTGGAAGGGGGGTGCATTAGCTGCGTCAAAGGCAAGCAGAAGAAAAAGTCACACCCTAAAAAGCAAGTCAATTCAGTCTCAAGACCTCTGAAGAGACTTCACATGGATCTTTTTGGTCCTGTGAATGTCAAAAGTATTACAAGAGATCTCTACTATCTTGTGGTTGCTGACAACTATTCCAGATTTTCATGGGTGTCATTCTTAAAGACAAAAGATGAGACGTTTGATAGCTTGATGGCGTTGTTCAGAAAGATTGAAA
The DNA here is from genome assembly GCF_002127325.2 of Helianthus annuus. Taxonomy (NCBI): domain Eukaryota; kingdom Viridiplantae; phylum Streptophyta; class Magnoliopsida; order Asterales; family Asteraceae; genus Helianthus; species Helianthus annuus. Next base: position 70,206,512 of record NC_035436.2, read on the forward strand.
ATCTGTACCAAAGGCGTATCAAAAGAATCAGAAGTGATAATGGTACTGAATTCAAGAACAGCAAGATGGAAGAATTTTGTGATGAAAGAGGTATATTGCATGAGTTTAGTGCTCCGTACACTCCACAACAGAATGGAATTGCAGAACATAAAAATAGGACACTAATCGAAACGGCCAGAACAATGCTTGCTGATTCAAAGCTACCGATAAATTTTTGGGCAGAAGCAGTTGCAGCCGCATGCTATACGCTCAACAGAGTTCTCACTGTCAAGAAATTCAACAAAACATGCTTTGAGTTGATCAATAACTGCAAACCAAATCTAAAGTATCTTGAACCGTTTGGGTCACCCTGTACTGTTCTAGAGCCTTTTGGAAAGTTTGGTCCAAAGAGTATTGAGGGAATATTCATAGGTTATGCAAGTCCATTACGACGAGTCTTCGTGCCAAGTCTAAAGTGGATTATTGAAGCTCACAATGTTGAATGTCAAGGCAACACTATGCCACCGCAGAATCCTGGAGATTCATGGCGTTATCATTACGACACTTTGTGGGATTCGTTTGACATGATGGAAGAACCAGAAGAAGAAGAAGAAAATTTCTTTGACGAGTTGGATATTTTGAGGGAGTATGAGTCATCGCAGGAAAGGTTCCCAGCTGAGTATTCTAGGCGACCACGATAAACTTCAAATGACAATGAAGCAGGTCCAAGCAATGCTGGTGAACATGATGATATACAACAATCTCCAGAAGTTGCTCATGATAATCAGACAGTTGAGAATGATAATCAAGAACTTGAGAACATGCTAGTATTTGATCATGGTGATTCAGATTCTATGGGGGAGCAGATCCAGATTTCAAGTCAAACAAATCCAGTTGGTGAACACGATGTAAACCAGAATATCACGAATTTGGAAGGCGAGGTAGATGTTCCAGGCGAGGCAATTCCAAGAACTCTTACATACCATCCAGAGGAGTTAATTATCGGAGAATTGCAATCAGGCGTCCGCACAAGACGACAAATTGACCAAGGCCTTACTTGTTTTTATTCTACAGTAGCACCTTTGCAAACTGAGTTTTCACTAAGTTGTTTTATTTCGCAGATCGAACCGCGAACTTACAAAGAGGCGCTAACTGAAGATTCTTGGGTCAATGCTATGCAAGAAGAGCTGAGTCAGTTCGAGAAGTTAGGAGTGCGGAAGTTAGTAGTTTTGCCTGATGGTCACAGGAAAATTAACACAAAATGGGTATTTAAATGCAAGAGAGATGACCGAGGGGTTGTTGTTTGAAACAGAGCTCGACTCGTAGTCCAGGGCTTGATCAATGAACGAGTTGCTGAGGCACTCGCAGCTGTTCCTGCAGGAGGTCAACCTGCACAGCCTCTTGTGTGCACATTCAAAACCTTCATGAATTGCCGACCTAGCACTTTCAGCGGCACAGGAGGAGCTGTAGGTCTTCTTCACTGGTTCGAGAAGCTCGAGTCTGTTTTCGAGATGTGTGAATGCCCTGATGATCGTAGGGTGAAGTATGCTACTGGAACACTCGAAGGTGCTGCATTAACCTGGTGGAAGGCACGGGTTCAACTGCTTGGGTTGGCGGTTGCTAATGCCACCCCGTGGAACGGTTTCAAAGAGCTGATTAAGGAAGAGTACTGCAGTCGTGACGACATCCACAAGCTGGAGGTGGAATTTTTCAATCTGAAGATGACGGGGTCTGAGATCGAGGCATACACGAAGAGGTCAAGCGAGCTGGCCATCCTGTGTCCCACAATGGTGGACCCTCCCATCAAACTCATTGAGCTGTACCTTAAGGGCTTGGTGCCAGAAATCCAGAGCCACGTAACCTCAGCTAATCTTGGCACCGTACAGCAAATCGTCAAGTTGGCCCATCGCCTTACTGATCAGGCAGTTGAGCATAACAGGCTGCCCTAGCGTATTAGCGCTACTGCTTCTGATGCTCCCAATGATAATAAGCGCAAGTGGGATGGAAATTTGGGCAAGGGTTCTGCTTCAGCTCAATCACAGCAGCGAAAGACAGACGAGTACAGGAGCCCCAGTCAGCAGCCTTCTGGGAATCAAGGTCAGGGTGGGTACAAGGGAAATCACCCTAAGTGCAATCGATGTAATCTGCATCACAGCGGGTAGTGCAACAAGGGCCGTTGTCAGAGATGTCACAAGCTGGGTCATGAGGCCAAAGATTGCAAGAGCCCACGTCCTGCGAATAAGAATCTCCAACAACAACAACAACAAGCCCCACAGAACCACCAGCAGCAGCATCAGCAGGGAAATAAAGGATGCTTTCAGTGTGGCGCTGAAGGCCACTTTAAGAGGAACTGCCCCCAGCTGAACCAAAACCAGAAAAACAACCAAAGAAATGGGAACCACAATGGAAACAACAATGGAGGCAACAATGGAGGTAACAATAATGGCAATGGCGCCCAAGGTCGTGTGTTCGTGATTGGTCAGGGTGAAGCAAGGAACGATCCCAATGTCGTGATATGTATGTTTCTTCTGGATGATTTCTTTGTTACTGTTTTATTTGATTCGGGTGTCGATACCAGTTATGTGTCCTTAAAAGTTAGCCAAATGCTTAAGCGCACTCCAACGCTTTTGAACACCAAGCACATCGTAGAGTTAGCAAATGGTAAAAGTTTAGAGGCTACACATGTAGTTAAGGGTTGCAAGCTTGTCCTTGCCGATCAGACCTTTTCTATCGACCTCATTCCTATTGTTCTGGGTAGTTTTGACGTCGTCATTGGAATGGATTGGTTATCTCAACACGAAGCGGAGATTATTTGCAAGGAGAAAATTGTCCGTATCCCTCGTTCTGGTAAAGAACCCCTCGTGATTCGTGGCGACAAGAGTGGTGCTGTTATAGGCATCATCTCTTTCCTTAAAGCCCAGAAGTGTTTGCGAAAGGGCCACACCGCTATCCTAGCCCTCGTTACTGATGCATCCTCGAAAGAAAAGAAGATAGAAGACATTCCTATTGTGCGCAACTTTCCTGAGGTATTTCCTGAGGAATTACCTGGTCTTCCGCCTCATCGCCAAGTTGAGTTTCAAATCAAGCTAGCTCCTGGAGCAGCACCAGTAGCTCGAGCACCTTATCGTCCAGCTCCATCCGAACTCGAAGAACTATCCACGCAACTACAAGAACTCTTGGAAAAAGGTTTCATACGCCCTAGCTCTTCGCCATGGGGAGCCCCGGTATTATTTGTGAAGAAGAAAGACGGTACCTTCAGGATGTGTATTGACTACCGCGAGCTCAACAAGGTGACTGTGAAGAATCGTTATCCTCTTCCACGCATTGATGATTTGTTCGACCAGTTGCAAGGGTCGAGTTATTACTCTAAGATTGATTTGAGATCAGGATACCATCAGTTGAGAGTCCGAGAGGAGGACGTCTCCAAAACAGCATTCAGAACTCGTTACGGCCATTATGAATTTCTGGTTATGCCTTTCAGATTGACGAATGCACCTGCGGTCTTCATGGATCTCATGAACCGAGTGTGCAAGCCTTACCTGGATAAGTTTGTCATAGTGTTCATCGACGATATCCTGATCTATTCTAAGAGTCAGGAAGAACACGAGCAACATCTGAGGCTTATTCTGGAACTTCTTCGAAAAGAGCAGTTGTATGCCAAGTTTTCAAAATGTGACTTCTGGCTTCGCGAAGTCCACTTTCTAGGCCACGTGGTGAACAAGGATGGGATTCATGTTGATCCATCCAAGGTTGACTCAATCAAGAACTGGCCTGCACCCCGTACACCAACAGAAATCCACCAATTCTTGGGTATGGCCGGATATTACAGACGATTCATCAAAGATTTCTCCAAGATTGCGCAACCTCTCACTTCACTAACTCAGAAAGGTGTCACCTATCATTGGGATGATGCACAGGAGTCCGCATTTCAACACTTAAAAGATAGACTTTGTATCCTCTCATTGCCCGAAGGCACAGAAGATTTTGTGGTTTATTGCAACACTTCCATCCAAGGACTTGGTTGTGTGTTGATGCAATGTGACAAGGTCATTGCCTATGCATCGCGCCAACTTAAGGTTCACGAAAGGAACTACACGACGCACGACTTGGAATTGGGAGCAGTTGTTTTCGCGCTTAAGATATGGTGACAATACCTGTACGGTACCAAGTACACCATTTACACCGATCACAGGAGCCTCGAGCATATCTTCAAGCAAAAGGAATTGAATATGCGACAACGTCGATGGGTCGAACTCTTGAATGATTACGAATGCGCGATCAAGTATCATCCGGGCAAAGCCAATGTTGTGGTCGACGCCCTCAGCCGAAAGGATACTATACCTAAACATGTACGTGCATTACAGCTTACCATCCAATCTAACCTTCCCGCTCAGATTCGCAATGCTCAGGTTGAAGCATTGAAAGCAGAGAACATCAGGGCTGAGTCCTTACGAGGATCAAGGCAGCGGCTAGAACAAAAGGAAAACGCGCCTACTATGTTAATGGACGCATCTGGGTTCCACTTTATGGAGACTTACGCGAGCTTGTAATGGTTGAAGCACATAAGTCTCGTTATTCGGTACATCCTGGTTCGGATAAGATGTACCACGACCTAAAGACTACATACTGGTGGCCTGGTATGAAAACCAGCATAGCAACCTACGTCAGTAAATGCTCGACTTGTGCTAGGGTCAAGGTCGAATAGCAGAAACCATCAGGCCCACTTCAGCAACCAGAGATCCCGAAATGGAAATGGGAGCAAATTTCCATGGATTTCGTTACTGGCCTGCCTAGATCTCAATGCGGTAATGATACCATTTGGGTGATCGTGGATCCACTGACCAAGTCTGCACATTTTCTGGCTATCAAGGAAACGGATAAGTTTTCTACCCTAGCAGATATCTACATAAAGGAAGTGGTATCAAGGCACGGAGTGCCAACCTCCATCATTTCTGATCGTGACGCTCGTTTTACCTCTGAACTGTGGCAAGCTATGCATAAGTCTTTTTGCTCACGTTTAGATATGAGCACCGCTTATCACCCACAGACGGATGGGCAATCTGAAAAGCATCTCCCGTTAGTGGAGTTTTCATACAACAACAGTTACCACACCAGCATCCAGGCCGCTCCATTCGAGGCTTTGTATGGACGCAAGTGCCGATCACCTCTCTGTTGGGCAGAAATTGGTGACAGTCAAATCACTGGTCCCGAACTTATAGTAGATAAGACCGAGAAGATTGCTCAGATATGGCAACGAATGGCGGCAGCTCGCGACCGTCAGAAAAGCTATGCTGATAAGCGAAGAAAGCCACTCGAGTTCCAGGTCGGGGATCGAGTGCTACTCAAAGTCTCACCTTGGAAAGGTGTAGTTCGTTTTGGCAAACGAGGCAAGATCAATCCACGTTACGTCGGACCGTTCAAAATTATTGAGAAAATTGGCAAGGTCGCCTACAGGTTGAATCTACCTGAAGAACTCAGCGGAGTTCGCAATGTTTTCCACGTGTCAAATCTGAAGAAGTGTCTGTCAGATGAGACCCTCATAGTTCCTCTCAAAGAGCTCACAGTCAACGACAAGCTGCGATTCGTCGAGGAACCAGTAGAGATTACTGACCGAGACGTTAAGATTCTCGAGCGCACCAGAATACCTCTCGTCCGAGTTCGTTGGGATTCCCGTCGTGGCCCAGAGTACACCAGGGAACGAGAAGATCAAATGAAACTCAAGTATCCCCAGCTGTTTAAGAAAAGTGCAACCACTACTGAGGCTGAAGCTATTGCAGAATTTCGGGACGAAATTCCAAATCAACGGGGGGATGATGTGACACCCCAGGAAAACCAGGAAACCAACGCAACTTAACTAGCTTCCTCAGTAACCACGTGCTAAATTTCGGGACGAAATTCTCTTACCAGGGGGAGAATGTGACAACCGTCAAAATCCCATGTATTCCGTATAATTTATTAATTATAATTAAAGTGCTTGACGACTGTGTGGAATTACTTAACTCCTCTCTGATTACTGTGTTATACTTACATGTACTTGTTAACATACTAATAGTGTACAGAAAAGTCATTAAATAGTCCGTTATGCTGTCCTGAGTATTGAAAATTAAAAACGTTACAAAAATATATATGTATGACACTTTACGGATTAATTAAGCACTTTAACGAAATAGTGTCAAACCGAACAACCGGACTTTACCCGGAACACTAAAATAATACTCGAAGCATTGTTCTTATTTTTCTAAGCTAGTTAGGGTCCCCGAACATCCTAACACACTATATAATTAACCACACACCATAAACCACTAACTTAACACTTAACCTCCTAACTAAATTAGTAACCGACCATTACATCTCAACTAAACCAACCCCCCCCCCCCCCCGCCCAACCGGTTATGAACATGAGGTGACACCCCATGATTTTATTCATTTATTTAATTGATATTGTCTAGTACTTAGTGAACATATGGACCAAAGGATTATGTTATGTTGGAAGGTTGCTCTATAAATCCACTAGACACTTAACTTCATTTCATCTTCATCTTCCAAACTGACCCAAACTCTCCCTCTCCCTTCTTGATCAGCCGAGAACAACCACCACCATACCACCACCCTCACTTCATTTCCCAAGCAATCTACATACATACAAAGGTGCTACTGGTCATACAACGAAGCTTGGTGCTCTCGGAAGTGGAAGGACCTTCTCCATTCGCTATTAACCATCACTTTTCTACACTCGAACTCCCCTAGCCTTGAGCTAGTGGTAAGAACTTAGATCCGTTCATTTTTCATGTTATTTAAGTGGTTAATAGTTATTTGATGATGAGAATCCATGAAACTCTAAAGAACCTTAAACAAGTCTTGAACATAAACTAGTCTAGTGATGAAATGATGTTAGAATGATGTTGTTATGATTCTTGATTGATTTTCTGATGATTTGCTGGTAATATTGATGTTTGATGTTGTTATAATCACTAAACATGTTACCGGAATCAATCGAACACATAGAAAGCTAAAAGCTGAAACAGAAAGCTGGTTGGTTTTTACAGCCAACTTCAGTTGGCTGTAACCAGACCATAACTTAACGAAAAATGTATTTTATGAAGTCTAGATTTATGTACTATGAAATACGGTTCTAATGGCACTGGAATCATAATTTTTAGACTTAATTTCCTATTTTTAAAGACCCGATTTGTAACAGCAGCTAAAGCTGAGTTTTTACAGCAATAAATGGGTGTTATATTTTCAGTCATAACTTGAAACCTGGGTAGGATTAGATCATGAAATTGGTACTGTAGATGGACACTGATGTCGTAGTAATTGTCCCACTGGAATTTCGTCAATCCGACTTACAGTGAATTTTTAATGAATTATTCCGTGGGCTGCAGTCAGAATATAATTAATCTGATTGCAGTCCGGAAAATGATTTTTATTAAAATATTAGTGATGAATTAGATCCCGAGATTTTTACATAATAATATTATTTAGCACCTTCTGTAAAAAGTTGGGAATTTATGAAATAAGATAACTATTTTATTAAAAGGCTCGAAAACATCCCAGTTTTGGATATTTAAGTTGAAATGACATAAGTAGTAATTTGCGTGTCTAAATGTCGAGTATGTTATCTGTAAATGATCTAACATGTTATGTGTCAAATAAAGTGTTATGTGCAATGTCGTATGTTTATTTTTGAACGGGAATAGATGGGGAGTTTATATGGGCATAAACCGTTAAAGTAATGCATGTTATGTGATAGATACGTGTAGGAACTTTGTGCTCTATTTGAAAACCACTAAATGATTAACTGGTAATTATATTAGGACGTGTTTGACCGACCTCGACTGTTAGCTATATTTGAGAATCTAACCGAGCAAACCAAGGTAAGTTTAGACACTTTCTAAGGCATGGGATTCCCGGTGGTTTGGGAATGGGTTAAAGAATTAAAACGGAATCTACATATCTTACATAGGTAGGATATGTACGGCCATCCTCCTTGGGTAGGATGCCAATATTAATCCTGCATATTCTCTTTGGGAGAACTACGTACGTTCGTCCTCCTTGGGTAGGACAACAACCTTAAAACTTACTAGACAAAACTCTATCATAAGTCCCTCATTTTATATCGACTTAATCGCCGAGGCCAATGGCGAGCGGGTCATTAGTTAATAGCACTATTAGGTTTAACAAACCTCACACCGTGCCAGTCGGACGGACGTGTACTAATGGACTATGGCAAACCATCAGTGATGATAGACACTGATGTAGGGCACAACTTACTTACGTAGTAGTCGATATCATACGGTCTAGTAGTTCACATGGGGAAGCCCCCACTAATCATGGATATGGTCTGGGTAATAAAGAATGAACTGGTTAAATTTTTTTCTTTCAACTACGGGGTAACCCCCACGGCAATTACGCCAACGAAGGACAAACCACGTTTTTCAGAAACAACTTGAAACTAAACAACCAAACGTGAACTCACTCAACTTTGTTGTTGACTCGTTGTTACATGCCTTACAGGTCGCTAAATGCTTGGAGCTTGCACGAGGAAGGAGTCGTTGTGGAGTACGGACTGTTATGTTCCGTGCTTAATATTTAAATTCTTATGAACTTATTAAACTTATGCCTTGGACTTTAAACTTATAAACTATGGACTTATGTTCTTGGACTTTACGTTTATGCTTTCGCTGTTTAATTTAAAACTTGGTTAACTAGCTTTTGGTCACCAATTGTATTGTGGTTGGCTTTATTTACTTAAATACGTTGTTCAGTATGATTGGTGGCTCGATCCTAGTCACGTCACGCCTCCAAGCGGTGGTACTCCGCATGGTTGATTTTGGGGGTGTGACAAACATTCCTAGCTGTGCGGTACGAGAAACCACACAAGCTTCCAAATGTACTTGGGTTTTCCAAGTCACTTATATATAGCCTATATGATCAACGCGAATCATGGGAAATAAACATCAATATGATGTATACACCAAAACATCCATCAGAGGTGTATGCTTATAAGCAAAGGTGTAATAATGACAAAGATAGTATTATTTATAAACTTCTTGTCAAAAAGGCGATGAACTTTGTTCGACCCTTAAAAGATCACAGATCCAAGAGATCATTGATTATATTTTAATCGTCCCTGTGACAAGTTTCCTGAGCTCTCTAAATGTCCTTCGAGACGAGCCTAATATTAAACAAAATGTCTTTCATGACATTGACAGTTGTGAATTTTAATTCCCCCTGTCTAAGAAATATAAGAGAATATTATATTCTATTGATTATTAATTATTATCTTAAAAGGGTCTAAATGGTTTAATAATACCATGACCCACTGATCATCAATGCGATGATACTTTATATAATTTAAATATCATCTTTGTTTGATATAGTATCCAAAAATGGTTTGCTCGGATGAAGCAAACAGTTATCCTACAGAAGGCAACAACATCAGGATTAATATCACTCGTGCCGAACTGCAAGCAATGATCACCGCAGCAGTTACTCAAGCGGTGGATGCTAAATTTAAAGAGCCAAGTGTTGTTCGGTCTCAAACTCATTTGAGGTCCCATTCTCAACCTCATACTCATAAGAAAAGTGAGTCTCAGCACTCATCTAATCAGGGAAGCGAGCCGAAGAGGCAAATTATCCTTGAGCCGACTCCCAGGTACACCAAGGGTTGTACCTACAAGTACTTTGTCTCCTGTAAGCCGAGGGATTTTACAGGAGAAAAGGGAGCAATCGATTGCATGAAATGGTTGGACGAGATGGAGACTGTGATAGACATCAGTGGATGTGCTAAGGAGGATATAGTAAAGTTTGTGTCTCAATCCTTTAAGGACGATGCCCTCACCTGGTGGAAAGCCTTAGTGCAAGCCACTGGGAAGGTTCCTTTGTACAATCTTTCATGGAACAAGTTTGTGGATTTGGTTAAGGATACCTATTGCCCTCAGCATGAAGTCGAGCGGATAGAGACTGATTTCCTCACCTTAGTGATGAAGGATCTGGATTGTAGATCCTATGTGACTAGCTTCAATTCAATGTCAAGGCTGGTACCATATTTAGTCACTCCTAAACCCAAACGCATTGTGCGTTTCATCGGTGGTTTGGCCCCTGAAGTAAAAGGGAATGTCAAGGCCTCAAAGCCAGCCACTTATAGATCTGCTGTGGATCTATCTTTGTCCCTAACTTTGGATGTTGTGAGGAGTAGGGCAAAGAAGAATACCGATGAAGCGAAGAGGAAAAGAGAGGAAGACAAGTCTCCTCAGTCGAACAAAAAGGGCAAAGGGAACTTTGGTTCCAAAAAGGGGCAGTCGAATGATAGGCCCAGGTGCAAGACGTGTCACAAAAGGCACTTTGGAAAGTGCAACCAAGACCCACAGGCCAAACCATGTGGGATCTGCAAAAAGAAAGGGCACAAGTCTGTTGAGTGCCGAAATATTAAGGATGCAACCTGCTATGGTTGCAATGAAAAGGGGCACATCAAAACCAATTGCCCCAAGAATGCTAAAAAGCCCGAGGAGGCGAAGAAAAACAATGCAAGAGTTTTTCAGATGAACGCGAGGGAAGCGGTGAACGACGAGAACGTCATAACAGGTACCTTTCTCATCAATAATAATTATGCTAGAGTCTTATTTGATTCCGGTGCTGATAAGTCTTTTGTAGACCATAAGTTCTGTAAGATATTGAATTTGCCTATTAAGACTCTAGACATAGAATTTGAGGTAGAGCTTGCCGATGGTACCTTAGAAACAACTTCCACTCTTCTTGATGGATGCTCTATATCCATTAAGAATCATTCTTTCCCGCTGTCCCTCTTGCCAATGAAATTGGCTGGGTTTGATATAGTTTTAGGCATGGATTGGTTGTCGCACAACCAAGCCCAAATTGCCTGCGACAAAAAGCTAGTCATTATCAAAACCCATTCTGGCGAATCAGTCACTATTCAGGGAGATACACAATATGGATTGCCCAGCAATGTGTCTATTCTCAAGGTATCGCGGTGTTTGAAGAGTGGATGTGTCATTTACATGGCACAAGTGACTGTGAATGATCCGAAGCCTAAAATTGAAGACATTCCGATTATCTCTGAATATCCTGATGTTTTTCCTGATGAATTACCTGGATTACCTCCTGAGAGGCAAGTAGAGTTCAGGATAGACATTCTTCCAGGATCTGCGCCTATTGCACGAGTTCCTTATCGTTTAGCACCTACGGAAATGAAAGAGCTCAAAACTCAATTGGACGACTTATTGGATAAAGGTTTCATTCAACCCAGCTCTTCGCCTTGGGGAGCTCCAATCCTGTTTGTGAAAAAGAAGGATGGATCAATGCGTTTATGCATTGATTACCGTGAATTGAATAAGGTAACGATCAAGAATCGTTATCCTTTACCTAGGATCGATGATTTATTTGATCAGCTCCAAGGGGCGAGCTATTTCTCAAAGATTGATTTGAGATCTGGGTATCATCAACTTAAAGTGAGAACTGAAGATGTGCCTAAGACAGCATTCAGAACGAGGTATGGACAATTTGAGTTCTTAGTGATGCCTTTTGGGCTCACTAATGCACCAGCAGCATTCATGGACCTCATGAATAGAGCCTGCAAACCATACTTAGATAAGTTTGTCATTGTCTTTATAGACGACATACTTATCTATTCTCGTAGCCAAGTTGATCACGAGAAGCACCTTCGATATATCTTAGGATTGCTTCAACGGGAGAAGTTGTATGCTAAATTCTCTAAATGCGAGTTCTGGCTTCGCGAAGTCCAATTCCTTGGACATGTTGTTAGTGAGCATGGTATCCAAGTTGATCCCGCCAAGATAGAAGCTATTATGAATTGGGAAGCACCAAAGATGCCTACAGAAATTCGCAGCTTTCTGGGTGTAGCTGGATATTATAGAAGATTCATTGAAAACTTCTCAAGGATAGCTGCACCTTTAACTTCTTTGACCCACAAGAATGTGAAATTTGACTGGGGTCCAAAGCAACAAGAATCTTTTGAGATTCTTAAACAAAAGTTGAATAATGCTCCAGTGTTAACCTTACCCGAAGGAATTGAATAATTTGTCGTATATTGTGATGCTTCACAAACCAGCATGGGATGTGTGCTCATGCAGCGAGGCAAGGTGATCGCCTATGCATCACGACAACTGAAGGTGCATGAAAAGAATTACACCACCCACGATTTGGAATTGGGTGCCGTTGTATTCGCACTTAAGTTATGGAGACATTATTTATATGGAACAAAATGTGTAATCTATTCAGATCACAAAAGTCTCCAACACTTGTTCAATCAGAAAGAGCTCAATATGAGACAACGCCGTTGGATGGAAACTCTAAATCACTATGATTGCGAAATACGCTACCATCCAGGTAAAGTGCACGTGGTCGCTGATGCTCAAAGCCAAAAGGAAAGAGTTAAACCAATCAGGATCAATGCCAAGAGCGTTGAGTTGAAGAATAGTCTGAATGAAAGACTATTAGCTGCACAGAAAGATGCTGTTTTGGAAGTGAACCTTCCAAACGAAAAGTTGGGTGTAACGGCTGAGCAGTTAACACCTGGGAAGGATGGAATCCTCAGAATGAATGGAAGAATTTGGGTTCCTATTCATGGAGGACTTCGAGATATAATCCTTCAGGAAGCCCACAACTCCAAGTACTCAGTTCACCCTGGAGGTGACAAAATGTATCAGGATTTGAAGGCTAATTATTGGTGGATAGGTTTGAGGAAGTCTATTGCCACACATGTAGTTAAGTGCCTGACATGTGCTCAGATTAAAGCTGAACATCAAAAGCCATCAGGTCTGTTACAACAACCAGAACTTCCCACATGGAAGGGGGAGATGGTAACCATGGATTTCATAACCAAGTTACCTAAAACAAGGGATGGAAATGATACCATATGGGTTATTGTAGATAGACTGACTAAGTCAGCACACTTCTTACCCATCAAGGAGACTCACAGCTCCGACAAGTTAGCCCAGTTATATGTAGATAAGATTGTAGCTCTTCATGGCGTACCGGTGTCTATTATCTCTGACAGAGATACAAGGTACACCTCACACTTTTGGAAAAGTTTCCAACAATCTTTGGGCACGCGTTTGAATTTTAGTACTGCCTACCATCCTCAGACAGATGGACAGAGTGAGCGTACGATACAAACTATGGAAGACATGCTTCGTGCGTGTGTTATTGATTTAGGTGGTAGCTGGGATGACCACCTACCCTTGATCGAGTTCTCCTATAACAATAGCTACCATACAAGCATTCAGGCTGTGCCTTTTGAGGCATTATATGGTAGGAAATGTAGAACGCCTGTCTGTTGGGCAGAAGTAGGGGAAGCTCAATTATCAGGACCTGATATAGTCCTTGAAACGATGGACAAGATTGTCCAGATTCATGATCGCCTAAAAGCTGCCAGGGATAGGCAGAAAAGTTATGCTGATAAAAGGCGAAAACCTCTAAAGTTTGAGGTTGGCGATAAAGTTTTCCTGAAAGTATCGCCCTGGAAAGGTGTGATGTGATTTGGTAAGAAGGGCAAGTTAAGCCCTAGGTATATTGGACCATTCGAGATTATCGAATGTGTCGGCAGCGTAGCTTATAAGCTAAACTTGCCTGAGGAGCTGAGTGGAATACATAATGTGTTCCACATCTGTAATCTCAAGAAATGCCTAGCTGATGAATCACTAGCTATGTCTCATAAAGACGTGCAAATTGATGAGAGCCTGAAATTTATTGAAAGACCTATATCGATCGAGGATCGTCAGATTAAAAAGCTCCGAAGGAAGCATGTACCTATAGTAAAGGTCAAATGGGATGCCCGTAGAGGTCCCGAATATACGTGGGAAGTCGAGTCCACTATGAGACAGAAGTACCCTCACTTATTTCAGCAAATCTCGGGGTCGAGATTTCTTTTAAGGGGGTAAGGATGTAACACCACATAAAAACGTGTCCAATTATGTATAGACACGTGTCCTAAACTCTGAATATGTGAAAGATTGAGTTTGAAGGACTAAAGTTGACAAACAGTGAAACTATGTAAGTAGAGGGACTAAAAGTGTCAACATGCCAAACTTGAGCCTCTGAATGACCATACGTGATAAATATATTCTTAAACGAGTGATTGATTGGATATAAGAAGCCGTTTGTGAAAATAGTCGGAAGATTGTAAAACTACAAGGGTTAAATGTGTCAACATGTTAATTCTGACCTCTGAGTGACCTTTTAACGAAACCAAGGCTTCGAAATATTCAAATATACTCTCAAGAATAAGTGATAAAAATTTCACGTAGTTTCGAGATCGTTAAGCATGTTTTCAAGACTTTGGGGTATAAGTGTCAACTTGATGAAACTTGCATTCATAGTGGTATTTAATGAACCCGAGCCTAACGAAGTGTGTTCATAGATCCTTGAGCTTCATCAAACTGAATACAAGGGCCTTTATTGCCAAAAATCATGTTAAAAAGGGTTTAAAACGATCAGGGACTGAATCTGCCAACATTGAAACTTGTTTTGCAAGTTTCCAGGTTCTACGCGAGCCGCGTAAGACCCTTTAAGATCTTACGCGGGCCGCCTAAAAACGCCCAGCGTAGAAAACTCATGACAGGTGCAGTTTTAAGTTGTTACGCCGCCATAACTTAGATTGTATCGACTCTATGGGCTATATGTCGGTTTATTTCATCAACTAGGACACCTGGGGTGATCCTAGGATGTCCCATAACAGGTGTGAATGATCTAAGCTCATGGAATTTAGTATATAAGGACCTTAGTTCTTGAGTTCATGAACTCACATCTTGTAACAACTCAACAGGACTTAATTCTAGAGCTTGCATCAGTAAGGAGAAGACTTACAAGGGTAGAAAAGACAGCTAGGACCATTAGTAAGCTTCTAATTACTTGCTTAGTCGTTTTAATTAGCTTAATTACCTAAAAATCAAACTTATCATAACTTAAGTTTGACTTTCGTATTAATCACATATGGACCAGCCACTGATCAAATTGAAAGTGGTTATGGAACCATACTAAGGTAGGTGATTAACCCTTAAAAGGGCACCTCCGAATTATCTCGTTTGACTAGTTAATTGTCGGGTCAAAGTGTCAAACTGGACAGAATGTTTGAAAATGATGTAAATTAATAAAACAGAAGTTCTAATTTATATTTTAACATTCTAATGACTTAGTAATTAATATTAGAACATGTTTTATGAGTCCTAACTCGACAATTAATAGTCTAAGGTCAGTTTATAACCGAAAGTCGCAAAAGCTTGACTTTTGCTTTGACTTTCAGTTCTGACCCATTCAAGCTTAATTCTCCCATGTTTTAAGCTTCCATTTGGACCACATTACTCAGTAGTATAACCCTCTGAAGTTATATTGCATAATGCCTAATGGTTTGAATTATATGCACATGATCGTTAATATGCATAAAAATGCCATAAACGCCCTTTTGACACACAACTAAGATTTTTAGCAATGTGAATGGACTAACACCTTTGCTACTGATATTTAGACTTGTCCCGAAAATTTGACATTAGTTTGAGGTCTAGATTATGAGTTATGCTCAATAACGTAATTAGAAAGCTTTTTATTAATTAAATGGCGTAATTAGCATAAAGCCTATCTAAACCCAATTTTTGATACCAAACTTTTTACCTACTGATGTAAAATAATATTTTGGGATTCTTGAAGATTTTTATTTATTTTTTTGCTGAGCATAACATAGGATTATAGCTTGATTTCGGTAATTGTCGGTTTTACCCTTTTCATGCATAAAATGAGTTTTACATAACAATTTGATGTCAAACTTTTTGCTACTGATTTTGTATGATAAATAAAATATTTTGAACTTTATAAACTGATCAAAAACTTAGATTTCCTACTTTAACCCTAACATCCCTTAAAACCGACTTTTTAGCGTTTTTAGCGGATAATATGAGTTAAAACTATATTTGGCATATAAAACTTATTACCTATTGATGTTTTAAGTTAATTTATATAATTAAACAGTAAGCCAAAGTTTTTAAACTCAGAACTCTATTATGACCTTTAAAGCTTATGTGTAATTACCAAAATGCCCCTACGGTGCATAGTTTGGTTATATAAGATAAATTTCACATATATAAAATACCCTACTGTTATAACTTATAAAAATACAAATTTTTACTGATTAGATCAGAGCTGAAACTCAGTTTAATATTTAAACTCTTTTATGAGCATTAAAATTACCAAAATGCCCTTATGGGACTTAACTTGGTTTAAATTACTTTTTGGGCATATATGTTAACATCTTACTGATGTATTAACATATTTTGAGCATAATAACGATTAGGACCTGTATATAATTTATTTGGTTACCCGTACGCGTTTACGCATTCGGATCGGTTTACGTGACTAGTTTACGTATAATAGCCGAAACGGGTCAAACCTTATCATTAAATCCTCAATTTCCAGAATGCGTTTAGTTTACCCATATTATACAAGTATCCAAGCTTGTCGGGTCTAAACCACATTCTATTCCTGTCTCCGCTTGATCTAGCGTTTAGAACCGTAAGGTTTCCTTCTAGCTAGCCGGTCTAAGTCCTTGACTAAATTAAAGACCCGTTAGCATCCTAACAGGTAATAAACCTTCTATACAGATTAAATAGCTTCCGGTAGAAGGTGCCATCAAAAGCTTTAGGATTATACTGCTAGCATCAGGTAAATACTTTTAACTTATTTTCCCTTATACGGGCTTGGGATATGGTATTATAATAATACCACTTGGTCGGGTATGAAATCATTTAATTGGATTGTGATTAATAAATTGCATAACTCGTTTAAATCTGTTTTGTTTGATAACATGAACATTGGGGGTTAATTCGACCGTGTCCTGGATATCCTCGGCTCATTTCATTTGAAAATGGCCACGACCTATGCACGGGGTGTAGGCATACACCTGACAGATGCAAATGCTAAAATATAAACCCACATGTTGGAGATAACTCCTTTGTGGGTCCTATAAGTGGTGAGTCGGTTAATCACGACCGGCTTCCAACCGGCCCCAATTGTATGACATGCATATAAATTGGTATACAAGATTATCTTTAAATAATTGTCCCAAATTATAAATGATTTGTGCTAGGTGCACTTAAATCAATTTTCATAAATGTTTTCAAAAGAGTCAGTTAAATTGTATTTACCAGTGTAAACTGACGTATTTTCTTAAAGACTGATTGACAGGTACCTCTCGTAATAGGCTGGAGCTATAGGGTGTCAATAGAGGATCTTGCAAATCCATAAGATACCTGAAGTCTGTTGTTTTTGTTTCTTTGTACATTTATGATCCGCCTGTTGATCTTGTTACATTCCAGTCTGTATATTCCTAAACTCGAACGCTCAGAGATTATGGTTTGTAATAGTTTATTTACTAAGCCTTCCGCTGTGCTATTATATTGTGTGTATTGACAACGATGATATCAACTACGTCACGATACTCCCCACCGGGCCCACCGGTAATATGTGGAAATATCGGGGTGTGACATCAACGAACGATCTTTTTAACTAGATCAACACATGATCTTCTTAACTAGACCGTCGTACAATCTCCTTAAATAGACCACTTAAGTGATCTTTTCAATTATATCATCACATGATATTCCTAACCAGATTTTTGAATCAATCTGGTTAACTAGACCACTCAAGGGGTCCAATTATAGAATAGTACTTCATAACCCAAGGGACTTAACTATAACGTAGAAGTCCATTAAGGATTTAAGATAGTACCTTTGTATATTCTACTATGAATCCCTCATATGAGATATGGAAGATTCTATGAGGATTTGGATAATGAATATTCGGATCACACAAAAACACAAGACATAAAGAAATCACAAAAGCACATAATCACATAATTATTTAACTTGATCTTTAATTTGTTATCTTTGGACACGGGTATTTAAAGCATACCAGGAATTCAATTCGTGGATTTCATTTGGCACTTTAAACATTTTCAAGAATCTAACCATAAAGATAGGAAGATCTTAATAGGAATTCGGTTTTGTCCTTATTGAATCGTAATGTACGTATTAAGGCATACGAATAATTCAATTAAGGGCTCCGATTTGAGCGATAACCATCCACAAAGATTTAATTGTGAAGATAAAAAGATACTATTTTAGATTTTTGGAATTTTGTGTAACGAGAGGTGTTTCGAAACCTGGCACTAAACGTGCTTAAGTCGATACACAAGGTAGAAAGTTCATGAGGTTGAGATAGTAGATATGCCAAGGCGACATATGAAGCAGAATTTTAGAGGTTAAGCAGCAGCAGGGTTTGCAACAGCTTTGCCTTGGATAGCAGAGCGGCACATGTTAACCAAATGTCCCCATCGTCCACCATGGGTACATCTGAAACAGGGTATTTGATTTGGATGATAATGGTTGCATTGATTTCACCAAGGAGCAGTTCCCTTGTACGGCTTCATCCCTGAGGCGAGTCATGGTGATAGCTAAATCAACGGTCTTCTGGAGTACGACACCTATTTGTTGAGTGATTGTAGCACCTAGTTCGGACATTGTTGTTGCGATGAAGAGGCATCATGAGGATAATGAAAGATATGGGAGGAAACAAGTGAAATGATAACAGAATGGCAACACATAAAATTTGCGATCATTTGTTTGTTACCTAAGGCAAACAAATGAGATGGTGACTAATCAAAGTAAGTGGGTCATATTAATGTATCGCGAAGACATGCTTTAGCCTATAAGTGGACACTCACCCCAAGAGTTCCCAGGTAAGAGTGACTGGTCCGATTATGTGGATTTGTACAAACACTCTAGCCTTAGACAAAAAGCTCAGAGTACAGGCATCCACCCTTCCAGATGGCACGTGTTCACACTATAAGACCTAAACTTTGACGAGATTTTGAAAACTTAGAGGGTTCAAAACCTTATAATAAATCATCCTAGAATAGATGATTGGTTTTCAAAGCGAATTCGAAATTTGTGTTCTTATTGTGGTTGTCACCTAAGGATAAGTGACGGTATTGTTTTAAAACTAAACACAAGATAACTTGTGTTAGGGTCCTAGGAAGGTTATAGTCTAGGTCAAAGAATTACTAATAACCTAATTCCCTATAACCATTGGCTCTGATACCAACTTTTCTGTCACACCCCGACCACGTAAAACAACAAATCGTGGCGGAAACGTCGGGGAGTGTCGTAACAGAATCATTGTCTCACAACCATGGATTAAATAACTTCGTTTTATTGAATTATTGAACTCATTGTTTTATTACAAATCAGATAAACACAAATATTATCTTTCAAGTTTTAAAGTCGCTAAGGCACGAGTCCATCCTAGGTATATACATCAACGACCACCACATAACAGCACCTGAAACATGTGTAAAAATAGGTACGTCAGCATAAAAATGTCTGTGAGATACATAGGTTTTATTATAATAGGATTCATGACTTATAAGTTTTAAAAAAAATATTTAATCAAAAATAGTCATGAACCTTAAAATATTTTCTTTTATAAATCATACTAAAATTTATAAGAAATCAGATGATATAACAGAATAATACATAGGTAAATAAATAACCAAGTAAAATATATTGTTTGTAAAACAATATTTTCATAAAAAGGTTTATTCGGGAACATTAAAAAAGTGGGGAACAGCGGGGAACCGACTCAAACGAACTCCGATTGGACTCATTCCAGCGGCGTTGGAACCGGCTCGTCGAACCCTAACTAAGATCTCTTAACCCTAAACCCTAAATCCTAACTCCTAAACTCTAAACCCTAAAGATAAAAAATAAGGCTAAAACCTAAGCTAAACCGTAAAATCTAAACTATAAACCCTAAAATCTAAACCCTAAAGGCTAAACCTAAAGCTAAACCCTAAAGCTAAACCCTAAACCCTAAAGCTAAACCCTAAAGCTAAACCCTAAGGCTAAACCCTAAAGCTAAAACCCTAAAAGCCAAACCCTAATATATTTAGGGTTTAGGGGTTATTATTTAGGGTTTAGGGTTAAGAGATCCTAGTTAGGGTTCGACGAGACGGTTCCAACGCCACTAGAATGAGTGCAATCGGAGTTCATTTGAGTCGGTTCCCCACCGTTCCCCACTTTTTTAGTGTTCTCCAATGAACCTCACACTAGCTTTAGGATTTAGAGTTTAGCTTTAGTGTTTATGGTTTAGCTTTAGGGTTTAGCTATAGGGTTTAGCTTTACGTTTAGCCTTTAGGGTTTAGCTTTCAGGGTTTATAGTTTAGATTTTACGGTTTAGCTTAGGTTTTAGCCTTATTTTTAGCATTAGGGTTTAGAGTTTAGGATTTAGGATTTAGGGTTCAGGCTTAAGAGATCTTAGTTAGGGTTCGACGAGCCGGTTCCAACGCCGCTGGAATGAGTCCAATCGGAGTTCGTTTGAGCCGGTTCCCCGCTATTCCCCACTTTTTTAGTGTTCCCCAACGAACCTTCCCCTATATATATATATATATACATATATATATATATATATATATATATATATATATATATATATATATACTTCGGTTTTAAGAAAGTCGAATAAGTAATATATTAAAATATATTTCAGTTCCAAAATCGTTAAAATAGTATATTAAATATACTTTAGTCGTCAAAATATTAATTTTTAGTAGTATATCAAAAGTATACTTTGGTTTTATTAATAACATATTAAACTATGCTTTGGTCTTATAAATAACATATTAAACTATGTTTTGGTTTTATAAATAACACATTAAACTATGTTTTGGTTTTATAAATAACTTATTAAACTATGTTTTGGTTTTATAAATAACATATTAAACTATGTTGGTTTTATAAATAACATATCAAACTATGTTTTGGTTTTATAAATAACATATCAAACTATGTTCTAATAATTAACAAAATATACGTTGGTTTTTTACAATATCACACATGAGAGCATATCAAACTTTACTTTTGGGAGTATTACTAAATATTCAATAAAAATGTGATTTAAGAATTCATTCAGACCTGAGTGCATAAAAAAACACCTTTGAGACTATAGAAATACCACAAAGGCAATCTCTGTTTGGATAAAATATCGGTTTCTGACATTCCATGACAACAGGAATGGGGTGTCAAATCCTATAACGCTATATCATACTACCAACCGGTCTGGTGAACATAAAATAAGTACTATCCAACAATTTAATTTTATAATCTTTGGAAAAATTAGTATTTAAACCATAAATAATCATTTAGCTTGTCAAAAGATAAGTATTAATACGTATAATAAATTATACTTTGAAATCATGAACATAACAAATAGGTACACATATTTCACCCCAAAACATTTGAAAACAGAAAAAGAGGGGACTATGTACTTACTTGAGGATGCTTAGAAGTCTTGAATAACAACCAAGCAAAGCTAGAGGGATCACGGAAATCAAACGTCACCTAATATAGGTAACTACATTAATAAACCGAACCTAAATCGGGAGATCGGATAGGATAAGGTTTCATAAACCAAATGAGTATTGGATCTCATATGACATGGTTTAACAACCCCTACATACTAAAACGAAATCTAACCTAAGTGCTTACGACCCATTACGACCCGTTTAGGTAGCTTACGCTACTTTAACGCGTCGTTCGCGTAAAACGCGTTCGGAACGCCTAACTAGTCCTATGACAAGTATTATATGCCTAAACATGTTTAATTATGTTGCATAATCAGCTAAGTGACAAAAGTTTGGGTTACATATGCTTAAATATCAATTATGCATAAAAAGGGCATTTTGGTCATTTTCCTAAGGCATATAAACTACCTATCATACAACTACTTAAACGAAGTGACCATAAGCTATAACCTCGGAAGGTTATTCCCTATACAACTATGGTCACTAAACATGTTTGGTCGGATCCTAATGATCGATCAAACGGGTCTAGTTCGAAAGACTAAGCGATTGTTTAGACCGCTTGACTTACGGCTCTACATAAGCACTAATCTAAAAGTGACGAGCTAAACATGTTTAAAACATGTTTAATTAAGTTAGAAAACAGATTTTGATATCAAAACAAACGGTTTTGATACCCAAGAGTGGTTTGGTTACAAAATACGCATGAATACGCATTTTGGCCGAAACTACGACTCGTCACTACGCCTAGTCAACGTGTTAATCAGTAGGTATAGTCACACGGGACTATAACCATCGTGATTACGCTCACGTTGCGAAGTTCAAATGAACTTCGTGTTGACCATAAACTGGTCAATGCAGAAAGTCAAACACTGTTTGACTTTTACGCTTAAAAACACATAGAAGAACGAAAGAAGCTTACAAAGGGTCCAAGCTAGGAAGATATGATCTATAAATTCTCAGGTATGAAGCATTTGAGCTTCAACTTAGAGAAAATTAGATCATGTGTGAGGAAAGAATGAAAATGAGGTGGGTATATATAGGATTCGGTCCACCGTTAAGATCGTTTATCGAGAACCGTGCTTTAATCATGGCCTTACACTTGGGCCCAAGGTTTTAGAATACCATGGGAACATGTAAAACCATCAAATACCAGCCCATTAGGTGCAAAACCATGGGTTAAAACCATCAAAATCTCAAAAGTGGACCAAGTTCAATGTATCTGCCAGAAATTTCAAAAATGGTCCCTGCACTTGTAAAACTTGATTTTTTTGAACTTTTAAGCCCCGTTAACCCCATTTCAAGGCTCTAAAATAAAGTTAAAGTATAGGGAACTTAAAATATGCTCAAAAACATCTCGGATGTCGGTTCGTTTGGTCGTACGGTTGCGTTGTTCGGTTAATTACGACGGAAATCGTAATGAACGCAAAAACGATCCAAATTACGTGACGAATGGAATTTTATCATGCCAATCACTAAAATAAAATATTTTAATGATTACAAAAATTTTTGGATGTCCGGATATATTCAGAACGTAAGATATGCGCGAAAATGCAAACTTATGAACTTTTGACGCTTTTAGTCTCTATTGATCAAATAAGTTTATTTTAGCATACCGAACCCCTCAAAGCCTATTTCTAAGCTATGTAAAGGATATATAGGGTATGTTTAACTTATGATCAAGTTTCGGAATGTTCGTTACAGTACGAATCGGCACTTTCGCAGTTTGTCAAAATTAGTCCCTGTAAGCGAATAAACTCGATTTCGACACACCAAACCATCCAAAACTTATTTCTAAGTTATGTAAAGGTTATTTAAGGTATGTTAACCCTATGTCACTGTTCCGGAGTGTTTGTTGCATTAAACTGGTTATATTTACACATCAATTCGCGTATAACCTTCCAGAAAGCGATTTAGAGCTCGAAATCGATCAAGAATTGATATGTGCAAATGATACACATATTTATACAAATCCCAAGTATGAAATTACAATATTTCATTGGTTTGGTATTTGTTTGATGGTTGAAGTGGCACAGGTTTCACACGTTTGGTCGATCATTAGAATCCGACCAAACACATTTTGTGACCATAGTTGTATAGGGAATAACCTTCCGAGGTTATACCTTATGGTCACTTAGTTTAATTAGTTGTAGATAGATAGTTTATATGCCTTAGGAAAATGGCCAAAATGCCCTTTTCATGCATAATTGGTATTTAAGCATATGTAACTTAACTTTTGTCACTTAAACTGATTATGCAACATATTTAAACATGTTTAGGCATATAATACTTGTCATAGGAACTAGTTAGGCGTCTTGAACGTGCATTCGCGCGAACGACGCATTAAAGTGGCGTAAGCTACCTTAATGGGTCGTAACGGGTCGTAAGCACTTAGGATAGGTTCCGATTTAGAATGTAGGCTTTGTTAAACCATATCACATGAGTTCCAATACTCATTTGGTTTACGAGACCTCATTCTACCCGATCTTCCGATTTAGATACCAATTGTTTAATATAGTGATTCTATTCTAGGTGCCACTTGATTCCTTGATTTCCGAGCTTTGTTAGGACACTTAATTAAGGATACTTACAATCTCAAGTGAGTATATAGTCCCCTCTTTTACGTTTTCAATTGTTTTGGGGTGGTACATATGTGCCGATACGCTATTTTCATAATTTCAACTATATGATACACATGCATAGTACTATCTTTTGATGAATTGAACTATTATCCATGATTTAAACACTGATTTCCAAAGTTTGTTAGAACTAATTGTTCATTTATACTGTTATTTATACATTCATTAACAATGATCAAGCCGATTGGTAGTACGATATAGCGTTATAGGACTAGACACCCCATTCCTGTTGTATGGAATGTCAGAAACCAAATTTTATCCAAACAAAATTTGCCTTATTGGTATTTCTATAGTCTCTAAAGTGTAGTTGCATGCACTAAGGTTTGAATGTATTGCTAAATCGCGATTTATGGTATATTTCGATATACTACCAACGTGATATTGTTTGCTAAAGCATAATCTAATATGCTATTGTTTACTAAAGTAAATTTGATATACTACCAAACCACGATTTTAGGTATGTTCCGACATACTACCAACGTGATTTTTTTTTACTAAAGTATAGTTGATATACTACCGAAATTGTTATTTCCTAAACCAAAGTATGTGTAAATATACTACCAAAGCATAGTTGATATGCTATTTTCAAACCAAAACATAATTGATATGTTATTTACAAGAACCAAAGTATGATTTGATATACTATCGATGCTTGCATTCTTAAACCAAAGTATACTTGCGATGTACTACCAAATCTATTATTTGTGAAACTAAAGTATATTCTAATATACTATCTATTTAACTATTTCAAAACTAAAGTATATTTAGATATACTACTCATCCGCTTATCTCAAAACCAAAGTATATTTTTGTATATACTATAAACATTTTACCAAAACGACGCATTTTAGAAACAAAACTTTTACAAGGATTCATGGCTATTTTTGAAAACATAAAACCTTTTCTTGTGTTATCCAAAGCCATGAATCTAATACACAAATCCTATGTTACTCACATGCATTTTTATGTTGACGTACCTATTTTTACATATGTTTCAGGTGTTGCTATGTGACGATTATTGATGCATGCTTCACATAGGATGGACTCGTGCCTTAGCGACTTTAAAACTTGAGAGACAATTATTAGTATTTATCTGATTTGTAATAAAACAATGAGTTCAATAATCGAATAAAACGAAACTTTTAATCCATGGTTGTGAAACAATGATTCTGTTACGACACTCCCCGACGTTTCTGCCGCAGTTTGTTGTTTTACGCGGTCGGGGTATGACAAAATACATACCGGAATACGACCCCAATACATGGCAAAAATATACAAATACAAGAATACGAGTACACCCATCCTTGGGAAGGAAATACATGTATAAATACTTGAGAAGTATTATGTTAAAATATGTTAACTTAACTATTATTCCAAAATGAAATAAATATAATTTAAGTTAAAATATTTATTATTTTAACAAATAATTATATAATTCAGAATAATATTGAAGACACAAAGGAACGTAACTCAAAGACACTAACTAATACAAACTCAAGGCATGATCCGTTCGTCTAATAAACCTTAGTACGTTGTAGGTAATTGTGTACACCTAAAGGAGCTTTGAGTTACAGTTGGTTACGAAGAACGCAAAATAGTGAGTTCATGTCCCCCTTTTCTTTAACTCTTTTTGGTTTTATAACTTCGGGGGTGAAGTACATGTGACAAAATGTTTACAAACAATTATAATTAGTATGGTTAGCTAGGGATTGCATAGTAGATCATGTGAATGGGTAGGCGCACTCCTAAGACCATTAATCCTCGTGTTAGGACCTAGGGGCATGAGTGATAGATCTATTTGGGTGTAGCAAGCCCACACCCATGTGGACCAGGGTGGCCCATAAGGTGACTATGTCTTACTGCCGGAGGCCAGGTACAAAATCTGCTAGGTTTGAGGCTTCCTACGCCGTTTCACACATGTTAATGTATTACCTACACATTAATTGATTTGGTCCTTGTTGCTTTATACCAGTTTAATAATACATACAAACATACTTACAAATGTTTTCAAGGATGATTCGTGCACACATACAAATCACATGAACTCGCTCAACTTTTGTTGATGTTTTTCAAACTACATGTATTTCAGAGAATTAGATGTGGAGCTGGCGGGCGTTTGGATGCTTCAAGTTATGTTAAGAATAAAGGATGTCATCCAGTGTCTTAGGATTTGGTTAGTGTGTCTTATCCTGGACGAGACACTTCTTCCAAAGCCTGGTTTTATTTAAAGCCTTTTGTCGAGTCCTTATGGAACTCTAAAACTATTTGCATGGTTTATAATTCGAATTTGAAGTCTATGATTTAAGACAATGTTATCATGTGTTTAAACTTACTTAAGGGATGATCATCTTTGGTTTTATCATATAGTTGTTGTTATGATTGAATGCAATGATATTAAGTAAGTCACACATAATCACGCTTCCGCAAAAGTCAGGATGTGACAATATGGACAAATACAAAATATATACTAATATAAATATATTTCCTACAAAATTATCGACTTAGAGAAATATTGGACTTATTGGACAAATTTATATATTTATGGACACATACATATATACTACAAGTGATGGAAAATTATAAAATTGGACAAGTGACAAAAAATAGATAATTATATATATATATATAGGGGAAGGTTCAAATGAAAACCACTAGTTATTGTGAAAACACGAAAACTAATTAAAAAAAGCCAAAAAAACATACAAAAATTTTTTTTTTAATTTTTTTTTTTTGCAATCAAAATTTCGCAGGTTTTTTAATATAAAAAAAATTTTCAAAAAAAAAAAAAAAAATTGTGTAGTGCACATGTGTAATACTGCACATATGTATGTGTACTACACATGTGTATTATTACACATGTGCACTACACAAAATTTTTTTTTTTTTTGAAAAAAAGTTTTTTTTTTATATATAAAAACTATCATTTGAACCATCCCCTATATATATATATATATATATATATATATATATAAGAAATAAAATTCCGGAAAGTATTAAAAATCAAATAATTGATTTTTAGGTAATTAATACAAATGCATAAGCATTTACACTTAAAATACAAGTATACTTTCCTAAGTATACTTATACCCAAAATAATATTAGAAATATTATTTAACAAAAAATTACTTATATTTATTTTTGAAAAACAATATAAGTATCATATATTTGGAAAGGTTAAAAATATATTATTTTTAACATATAACATTTTCAAATCCTACTTACACAGATATATATATATATATATTTTAGGGATAAAAATATATATAATAAATACAACATTTAATATATTGTAAAATATATACACTAATAATACAAGAATATATACATGTAAGACACATTAAATCCAAAAGGTAACTTGTACTTAGAGACTTACAAGTTAGGTGATTAACATACGTAGAACGTCTATAGGTTACGATATTCATGTAACAGACGCCGGTGAAGCTTGTCGCACAAGACGCAAATCAGTGAGTTCATGTCCCCACTTTTAAACATTTTTACTGTTTTCTAAACTTTGGGGAAAATACATGTACAAATAGTTTGTTTTAAACAAAGGAATTATACATACATCATGTCATGAATAGGATATACGTAAGCACCATCAATCTAGTTTAGACCGAAAGAACAAGGGTTAGATCTAGCAGGTCCGGGCAGCCTCACGCTATTGGCAACACATAGCCATGGGGTGCTTTGGGTCACAGTCGTAGGGTAAACGATGATAAAAGTCGCCTAGGTTTGGATGCTTCCTATGTTCTCACATATGTTAATGTCCTCGCGAAACATTAGCATTCTCAATTCCCTTTCATTTACAAAATACATTATACAAATACATTTTTCAAATTACATACCATGTTTTATACAATTACAACTCTTACATTTTATACTAACTGCATGATTTCACACCAACTTTTGTTGACGATTTTTAAACTTACATGTATTTCAGGAAATTAGTGGAAATGCTCGCAGGCTCTTTTGTCAAGATGTAGTGTCGTATTTCAAGATGTTTAGTGTCCATCATCCTTTGCCATCTTTTGTTGGATTTGTTTACTATATCCCGACTTCTTGCGGTGATATAGGATGCAAAACCTTGATCTTAGTTTCAAAATGAAGTTGTAAACTTTCAAACAATTATCTTTTTTTTTTTTTTTTGATGTAAACTTTAAACTAAATTCTGTATTTTGGATAATTAAACTTGAATGGCAAGATGGAGTTTGTTTCATATCATGTATCATGTTTACTTATCATATGCAATAACAACCACTCAGATCACACCTCGTGTTTCTGCCTCTGAAAGGGGTGTGACAGACGTGGTTACCGTGGTGGTGGTTTAACGGTGATGACTTTCCGGCCACCGCCCCTTTCTTTTCTCTCTCCCTTTTGTTAGGCAAAAAAACCCCTATTAACAGAAACAACACTATGAGACCGCGGTGGTGGTATCATGGTGGTGGAGACAAGGAGGCTTCATGGTGGTGGAGAAACGGTGGTGACCCTCCAGTCACCGCCACACCCTCTTCTTTCCCCTTTTTCTCTCTTCTCGCTCTTCTCCTGAGATGGTGATAAGACTGGTACGTATGGTATGTGGGTTGTGGCGCTGAAGGGGGTTTAACACCGGTTATGCCACCCGAGCTCGGCGTTGGGCTTGGCGTTTCCCGCTTGGCATGGATATTCTGCCTGGCGTGGGGTGGGGGGCTGAGTGACGTGGCGGGTTGTGGTTAGCTGGTTCCAAGTAAAGAGTTTAAACAAAAAGAAATCCACATGGCTGGACATGCCTAGATAAGCGATGCCCCACCACACCCCTAGTTTTTGAGTATTAGCTTGTGGATCCCACCCTCGCCACGTGTCAAGCGATGCCCCCAACCCAAGTCCCTCCACACCCCATAGTCTAAAGAGGTATGGGCCAAATGATACACGCGTCTAAAGGGTGGGATCACCACCTATATAGTTGAATCAAAACAAACCAGAAGGGATAACCGCCCAAACACATCAGTCATAGTAAGCCAGGATTTAAAACACTGTTCATTCCCATTGGCCTATTAATAGATTTAGATTAGATTCATATCTAGCTTTCATTCTTAGCACGCCTTGTTGTAGCCATTACTTCATGTATATATTTTGGAGCAATGGCGATAGGATAATACTTTATGATGATCTAGACAAGATGTAACATCTAGGTTTTCCTCGCCAAGCTAGTTACACTAAATTATTTCGATGGGATTTCAAATAACGGAATGACAAGTGACCGTGAACGCAATGATTTAAAAGATTCACGGTCGGGTCCCGAATGTAATTACATGAAAGTTCAATTGTGTAACTTAGGATTAAGGCGAATGGAATCAAACTAAAGGGGGTCGATGTAAGATTAGTGATTTAAATCACCTACGGAAAACCCTAGGATCGAAAAACTGATCTCAGGTGCATGTGTATGCAGTGTCGATGATAGCAAGGGGAAGCATGCTAGGATTGTGACTAACAATAACCGAAGGTGTAGGAGCTCACAATCGGGTTGGATTCAATTGAGGGTGGTTACAATGGTCGATAGGGGTGCTTGGCGGGATGAGAGCCGGCCGAAGGCCGCCGGTCTTGCCCGTTGCATACATGGCTAATGCCACGTGCGGGCTTCACCATCGCAAAATCAAAGTCGGCATGCGTCAGCTTGGACAAGTCCAGCGTAAGGGTGGGGGCTAGGTCAGCTGGTGGTGGTTTGGTCGGGCTAGCGTTTCACATAGGTTGTGAAATTTTTTGAAGGTGGTTTGTTGTAGGTGTTCAAGTTTCTTGCAGAGGTCGCGGGTAGTTCATACGGTAATGTATGGTGGTTAGGGTTTGCTTGGGGTTGGTGTTACATGCATGGGGTTCAGTCTTGGGTTTCTGGGTTTGTTGGTTCATGGTGACACGAAAGGGGTGGTAAAGGGTTGGGGTTTTGTTTAGTTGTGGCCCTTTGATCGGGTGTGGGGATGGCATGAAGTCATGACGATGAGGATTATGTTCTAGGTTTTGGAGTGGTCGTGGATGCCACTTGCATATACAAGTTGATCCTAAGCATGCATGGGTGCATGCAAGAACGTGATTACCAAACCCTTGGCACCATCATATGATTTACTCTAGATTTGCGTGTCGTCTAGTGATGTGCCATTGGAACACTAGTAACCTTATTCATTTAACGACATGGTGGGGTTCGGTTATGCTACACAAGACGTTGAGCTTTGTTAAATAGAGAGTTATTGCACCTGGTAAGTTCTGATGCTCTTTTTACACGTTTTGGGCTAGCGTACATGTATTTACGTGTTTTTCGTTATTTGATGATGTTCATAAGTCGTACTGTCTATTAAACGTATTCTGATGAGTCTATGTTTTCAAAGAGTTACGTGAGTTGGTGAAATTATGGGTTGAGCCTTGAATGACGTCTTGTCAGTTGGAATGCGTAGACATGCATATGAGCATTAATCGGATTAGCAGGTAGTAAGGACTACCACCACCACCACCACCACCATCACCACTACTTCCTTCAGCTTTTCCTATTCTCGCTTGCGGGATGGGCTGCCACTTAGCTCGACTTACATCCTGCTGGGACTTTCACCACTTGGGCATCCCTTCCCACCTAGGCATCTTGTATGCGTGACCAAATCCTCTAGTCCACATGGAACCCGATGTGCCTTACTACCTTGCATGGGAGCGCTTCAAAAACTTGCTAGCTAGGTGCTCCCAGCATAGTCTCTCTGATTGGGACTTTGGAGAAATTCTACAACGGGCTCACTTATGAGACTAAGGCTCGTTTCGACACTTCTATAGGAGGCCATCTCATGGGACAAAGGAGTGTGACTGAATGCAATGATCTTTTTAAGAGCCTTGCCCAATCTGAATATGAGCAACGGTCAGCTAATAGAAATTTCATTCCTTTCACTAATGCATCCTCATCTGCATGAGGTATTCACCAGGTCACCTTGGATACTAGTGTTGTTGCTGCTCTTGAAAACCTGACGAGCGAGACGAAAGAGATAAAATCCAAAGTTGATACGTGTGAGATGTGTCAGGGAGTCATGGTACCATAGAATGTCCTTTGTGAGAGTCCAGGATCTGGCGGGATTAGACAGAAGTTTGGCCTTGATAAAACTAATTCGGTAGAAAATTACTACTAAGAATGGAGTAGAAGCAGAACAGTTAGCCATAAGTTGAATGCTTCATTCATACCGAAAGAGTTTACATCTTTTACAAGCTAGCGAAATTCTAGAGAAATTTCACCAACGCTTCCCCTCTGGTAACTAAAACTACAAATGAGAGAACCCAACTCCCCTATTTATAGGCAATGTCTATCGCACGAACATGCCTAGGACGAGAGGCTACTCTCGCACAGATGGGAGATGGCTCCTTCTGCACGAAAGACTCTTTCGTGTGGATGGGCTTCATCACCTACAATTCTGTTCCGTTTTCACTCTAATCTATATAATATTCAACACACGCTCTAACCAGCCTATTCGCACAGTGACAGACATACAAAATATCCACTAATAAATTCCCCTTGGTCGTCACTGACGAATCTTGATCTTTGAAAATGAGAGCCGTGTTTGAATATTCGTAACTTCAATCAGGCATCTTGATATCTTTAATTTATTCCCCCTTTATTGATGATTCGGGCTTGCATTATCTTCATTATGCACAAATTCCCCTGAAATGAATCTTTAGGTCTTGGTTTGCGCGGTTCCCGACCTCCTCTGATTTGTTATATCGCAATCTTCACGAATAATCACTAACTTCAAATAACACAATCTGATCTCTCCGTTTCGACTTTAACCACATCCGCGTTTGGTTTTTGATTTACCACTTCAACTGAATCTCAATCTCTTAATCTTCAAACACCCAACCGGCAATTGATAGAAACTTCGAATCACCACATCGGTAAACTTCAAGTTTATGCATACCCACGAAAATCTGAAATCCCATTTTCCGTAATCACCTTTAAGCACACTCCTGATTTATTGATTGATTAGTGTAAACGGTAATCTGCACAATCAACAAATATTCATCGGATAACAAATCATCTGGCAAGACATTCAGATCATAGAAACATTATTCCACGATCAGATTCAGATTCATATTCTTCCTCTTCAGTCACGATAACAGATGTATAGTTTTCTCTGTTAGTTACGGCAGCAACTTAATCAACAAACATTGTCATTCATCGGTAGTTAGTCCGAAAAATAATTCCTCTACTTAAAGATTAACCATTCTGACATTTTAGACTATCACAAAGCTGTGATATCTTATAAGTATCGATAATATTGTTTCATTTCCTGACACTAATCCTGCTGACCGGCTTGACGAGGACCCAGGACTCAAACCCTAAGACATCAATCTGATCCTGATCTGTAAAATCTGAACTTCCTATGATCACAAACTAATGAATCCAGATCTTGTGCATCCCCAGAAATCTGAAGTCGGAACCCTCCCGAATTCTGTTGCATGTCACGAATTTCAAAAGTGCCAGAATTTCAATATATTCTGATGAATTTTTATTCCCCCTCATTTTTACAAATTCTGACCTCTCTAAACCATATCACTAAATTCTCCCTCAAACTTGGCAATCAGTCCCCTCTATTCCCTGAAAAGCTCCACTATGCGGAGAATTTGTCATTTTGGTCCACAAAAGTGTGTTTTTCATCTTTGCGAATTTTTCAATTTGGCCCATTTATAGTCATGTAACCCAGATAATAAACAGTGTGTATAGGTATCATGACTACCCCACTATCTTCGACAATCTGTGATCACATCATCAAATCTATTCTCTGAAGCTCCCGACGGTGTCCCCGAACAACCCGTATTTGTCGGTAAAATCTCGAAAAAATTTTAAATCACCAAATTTTTCTGGACACTCGTCTCGTCATTGCGATAAAAATGACTTTTTTAGGCATTTGGATTGAACGCTTCATGCGAAAGGGATTGGTCCTTTCGTGCGAATGGGGGTTCTCCCGCACGAAAGGTATCTATTCACTCGAACGCGACTGAATCCAATTTTTTGGTCCAAATCTTTATTTCTGCGAAGTTCATGATGATTCTTCACAGATATGGACAAAAATCAATTTCGAATCTAATGATGTCTTTAGTGTTAAAATCCATCCGTGAATTGACTTTCAAATTGATGTTTTACGTCTAAACCCCCCTAAACCCATAATTCATGAGCATAAGTGACTCAATCAACTGTTAGATCGATTGAATCACTACTGTAGCTCTGATACCAATTGATAGGGTTGTAAACGAACCGAACGAACACGAACAAGTCCTTGTTCATGTTCGTTTGTTAAGAAATATATGTGTTTACGAACTGTTCATGAACGCTTACCAAACGAGATTTTATGTTCGTGTTTGTTTGGTAAGGAAATAAAATTGTTAGTGTTTGTTTGTTAATTTTAGGCAACGAATGAAAACGAATGATGATGAACACAAATGAGCACAAACTAATGTTCATGAACACAAATGGTAACAAATGAACACAAACAAACGTTCATGAACAAAATATATAATACATTAACACTTATTAAATATTTTATTTATCAGAATTTTGAAGTATTTAAATAAAATATAAAAGCTAAAAAACACTAATGAACTATCGAGCACAAACGAACAAGTTACCGAACATTCACGAACATAAATCAACGAACACGACCTTTGTTCATTTAACTAAATGAACGAAATTTCTTGTTTGTGTTCGTTCGTTTAACAAACGAACGGACACAAACGAACTTCTTGCCGAATGGTTCACGAACTGTTCGCCAAATGTTTGGTTCATTTGCAGCCCTACCAATTGAGAGTCCAGGATCCGGCGGGATTAGACGGAAGTTTGGCCCCGATAGAACTAATTCGGTAGAATATTATTACTAAGAATGGAGTACATGCAGAATAGTTAGCCATAAGTTGAATGCTTCATTCATACAAAAGAGTTTACATCTTTTACAAGCTGGCGAAATTTGAATTAGGACCAGGACCAGTGAATATAGAAGATGTTCCAGATATGCCATTCTTTGATGACAATAGAACGAAAGCTGTGGAAGACAGGGTTGCCAAGCTTGAGAAAGATAAAGCTGCGACAGATGAGAAAGTGAAGAATCTTGAAGCAAAAAATGTGGTGTTAAATGATGAAGTTAAAAGTTTGAAAGCTGAGAATGAAGCATTGAATAACAAAGTCAAAAGCCTTGAAGCAGAAAATAGTGTACTAAACGATGTAGTTCAAGGTCTTGTAACTTCAAATGATCAGCTTGTGACATCAAATGGAATGCTAATGTCTGAGAATGAGTTGCTGAAGAAATTGGTGAATGATCACGAAGCTGACAAGAAGTTAAAGTCGAAACAGATGGATATGTTGTTTGTTGTCTTCGAGAGCAAGATGGGTGTTAGTGCTCAAGCTGAATTCGATCAGATAGAGATATGAAGAGCTAAAGCTCGGAGAATTGAACGAGAACGCAAAGCAACAGAAGAAGCAGCAGCAACAAAAGATAAAGGTAAAAGGATCGTTGATTACGATGATGACGATGATGACGAAGATGATGAAGAAGAGGGTGATGATTTCAAGGATTTGGATGATCCAGCCAACCATTTGAAATATGATTATGATGATGATGATGATGATGATGATGATGATGATGATGATGATGATGAGGATGATGATGATCAGGGTGGTGGTAATGCTCTTCACATCATGAAATATTCTAGTGATAGTCAGCTGATGGATTACATGAATGACAACCAGAATGAAAAGAGAGAGGATGATCACTCTAAGGGGGAGAGTGGTTAGGGAACTCAACAAGATGAAGAATCTACCAGAATCTTCACAGAGGCTATCCCACTAACCTCTGTTCCGGGAGA
The DNA here is from genome assembly GCF_002127325.2 of Helianthus annuus. Lineage (NCBI taxonomy): Eukaryota > Viridiplantae > Streptophyta > Magnoliopsida > Asterales > Asteraceae > Helianthus > Helianthus annuus. Next base: position 70,241,363 of record NC_035436.2, read on the forward strand.
AAAACCAAAGACAATTTACCTCTGTCATGACGTAGAAGAAGGTGAATTCGTTCATAATTGTACGCATGAAGAGATAATGGAGATGATGGGTATTGATGATGAATCGTTTAAGTTTGACTATGAGAAGGAGTTAGAAGAGACCAATCCAGGTGAACCGGATAGTTATGTCTTCAAAGATGTTCCTAAGGCGAATGATCTAGATAATCTTGTCGTGGAGGATGATTCTGATTCTGATAATGATGAACCGTTCAGATATTCCGGTGAAGGATCAAAGGACTTCCCATCGTTTGGAGATTTATTCTCTATTTACAACGGAGATATGTTGTGATGAAAAGTTGAAAAAAGGATTCGTGAAGGTGAACCATATTCGATGTCAAAAGAAGATTTACGTGAAGCTCGGAAGAAATAGTTCAGGATAATGCCTAAAGAAAGAAATTCAAGAGAGCATTGGCATTCTTCACAACACATCCAGACGCTTCGTTGGGTGATATCTTACCTTGGGGATGGATTGATGATTTAAGAGTGTGTGCAGTGAAGAGAGAGTTTGGCGTCCAATATTTTAAGCACTTGAAAGATATAAAGACTTTACCATGGTGGGACGTGGAAGAGTTATGCCAAATGAATATATTATACTATGGGGTAAGATTTCATGAAGCAAGATTATGGGGTTTAATCAATCACGAGGTGAAGAATAACTTTCAATATTGGAAGCCCCATTACCCCAAGAAGATAGTAAAGATTAATAAAGTTACAGGTGAGATTAATATTACTCTCCATGTCAAGGGACCATGTGTTTTGAGAAACATGTCGCTTAGAAAGATGCAACAAGATTTCTATGACGAGTTTAAAGGATGGTATTATGATCCAGAGACGGTTGAAGCAGAGATTAGTTTGAGGTCATTGGAGACTAATCTCTTTCGTGGTATTCGAGTACTAGACCCGATGTGGCTAGTGAATCTTTCAAAGAAAGACACTGAATGTTTGTTTTTCATGAAGAACTGGTACTTGGAAGAAGATAAAGTCCAAGCAATGCAATACCAGAAGATTATCAACGTCTACTATGAAAAAGACATCCATTCTGGGCACTATTGGAAGACAGGCTGGAGAGATCTGGAAAGAAGAGAGTTTGTCAAAGAGTAGAAAAGATTAGAATAGATTGAAGAACACTCACAAAAGGCAACTGCTTTGGCTAAATTGAAGCTGCAAAACCAAACGTTTGAAATAGATCAAACTCCTATTCCAAGCGAAGAGAAGAAGATAGTTAGACTCACAAAGTTCTTCGATGCCAGCTTGAACAGAAGAGATTGGTGGTTATCTAAAGAAACATTCGAAAGAAAAGAGAAATGTGAGAAACAAAGACAGAAGACACGTAAGGGATAGAGTGTGTTGAAGACCGAACATGACTGCGGCTACATCCAAGGGGGAGTCTGTGAGTACATATGTTTGCAGCCTACATCCACGTGTCGTGTCTAGTTTATAATGTATAGATTTGAAAGATTATCATATCAAAAGGACGGGAACGTATGTGTTGAAGCCCTTTCGCATAAAGAGTCTTTCGTGCGAAAGGAGCCAACTGTCCCTTTCGTGCATGAGGGCCTCTCGTCCCAAGGGTTCTTGCGATAGACATCAGCCTATAAATAGGGGACTTGGGCTTCTCATTTTGAAAACTTTTGGCTCTGGAGGGGAAACTCTGCCAAAATTGTTTCCTGGTTTTGTACTTGAAAATTATCAATAGAAACAAGGTTTTGTCAGTATATTCTTATGTCTGTCATCATCATACATGGATTCCGCACATGATATGGTGAATATCTGATCGGCCGGACCATGCGAAAGTCCCCTATTTATAGGAAATGTCTGTCGCACAAACATGCCTGGGACGAGAGGCTCCTCTCGCACGGATGGGAGATGGCTCCTTCCGCACGAAAGACTCTTTCATGCGGATGGGCTTCATCACATACAATTCCATTCCGTTTTCACTCTAATCTATATAATATTCAACACAGCTCTAACTAGCCTATTCGCACAGTGACGTACATAAAAAATATGCACCAACACTTTGATGAACTAGGAACAGGAAGAGTTTGTAGGGGGTTAAAAAAGAGGTCCAACTAATCCATTTAATTGCAACTATAACTCGGGTGCGAGAAACAACAATAACTCAAATTGGCATTCTTTCGGTAATCCCCTGATTTCCAGTCGAATCAAAATCATAACCAGGGGCAGGGCCAGTTCACAAGTGGGAATTTGGGTAGCAACCAAGTTGGGGTAAATGGAGTAAATTGGTATAATAGAGGAGTTATTAAATCAATTAGTCATTGAGGATGCCAACACTCAAGAAACCCTAGCTAATCATGATAGTCTAGTGAAAAATCAACAATTCGCATTCTTAGATGTTTAATGGTCCGTGGGTGATACTAACAAGCGGTTAGACGAACAGGCACCTAGCTAGTTCTCAAGTAGTACTCAAATAAATTTGTCTCCCAACAAAAAGCAGTCACCACTCATAGTGGTAGAGGGTTAGGAGAGATAGATAGGTCGTCGATTGTAGAAGAGAAAGAGGGAACTGATAGATGAAGAGATAGAGATGGAGACTCCTAGGAAGGTGTAAACTAGGCTAGACCCATCAATTACCACACAAAACAGTAAGTCTTGGTTAGAGAAGACTGTAGGAAAGAAAGCAGATCTGAGTAGGTGGTCCCCTTTGATAGATCATTCTCGGGTTCCATATACTGCTCAACTTAAGCATCAAAAATATGCTAAGGAATACGAACAATTCCTCAAAATATTCAAATAGCTAAAAATAAACCTTCCATTCATCACGGCCCTCCAGCATATGCCTAAATATGTCACGTTTTGAAGGATCTTCTTAAATGAAAGGATAACTGGGGGAGTTTTCAAACATTTCTCTTACTATAGGATGCTCTATGGTGGTTCTTTATACACTACCGGGGAAATTGACAGATCTAGGAATTTTCACAATCTCATGCATGTTTAGTAGTGATACTTTGAGCCTAGGTGATAGCATCAACTTGATGTCATATTCTCCATACGAGAAGCTAGAATTAGGCGATCTTACTCTGACGTGCATGGCGTTGTCCCTTGGCGACCGATCGGTCAAATATCCGCGGGGTATTATGGAGAACTTGTTGGTCAAAGTTGACAATTTTTCCCCATGGATTTCGTGATTCTTGACATGGAGGCTGATACCAATGTACCTCTAATCTTTGGTAGTCCATTCTTGCGTACTGCTGGTACGAAGGAACTCATCGATGTCTTTGACAGGAAAACCACTCTTAAAGTTGGAGACGAAAACGTCACTTTTCAATTCGTTAAATCTATGCGCCATCTGGGTGGTCATGATGACTTTAGTGGTCCATGCGATTATGTTTACTTCATAAATTCTTTCATCTTACGCATGGACCAATGTCTTGACTACACCCGTGGAACCAATTTGGTTGGAGAGGAGGTTGAAGGGGAGTAAGATTCATATGAGGAAGAAATACCGATGTTTCCCGAGGCCATGGAGATTAATGAGATTCATGACGGGAGTAGTAGATCTTTGTTAGAAACACCACTACTTGTTAGAGATTAAGGTCTTACCCTCCTACTTAGAGTATGCCTAATTAAGAGAGAACGCTAGTTTGCCCATCATAATTTCATCTAAATTGATGGAGGAGGATATTTCTAGGCTACTTTTTGTGTTAAAGACACACAAAGAAGCCACTTCATGGAGATATAGGATAATCAGGGAATCAGCCCTGCCTATTGCACCCACCGCATACTTATGGAGGATGAATATAAGCTCATGGTGCTACCTCGAAGGCGTCTGAATTCGAAGATGCAAGAAGTGGTGAAGAAAGAAGTGTTGGAGCTTGTGGATGCCGGTTTGATATATCCCATCTCAGATTCCCCTTGGGTGAGCCTGACACAAGTCGTCCCTAAGAAGGGATGTATAAAGTTGTGATGAATGAGAAAAATGAGCACATCCCTTCTGGTACGGTCACTGGTTGGTTTGTTTGTATCAACTACAGAAAACTCAACGATGCCACCAGGAAAGACCATTTCCCTCTCCTGTTTATCGATCAGATCTTGGAGCATCAGACGGGACAGCAGTTTTTCTGTTTCCTTGATGGATTTTAAGGTTACTTCCAGATCCCCATTGCACATGAGGATCAGGAAAAGACGGCCTTCACATGCCCCTATGGCACAAATGCGTATTGTTGCATGCCGTTTGGTTCATGTAACGCTTCGACCACCTTTCACCATTGCATGGTTGCCATATTTCAAGATATAACTGAGACGTCCATGGAGGTCTTCAGGGATGATTTTTTTAGTTTATGGCAGTTCTTTTAATATTGAGGAGTGAATGTTGAAAAGAAGCATGGAGACGAAGTTGATATTAAATCGGGAGAAGTGTCGCATCATGGTGACCGAGGGGATAGTGTTAAGTTATAAGATCTCAAGAGAGGGTATAGAAGTGGATAAGGCTAAGATAGATACCTTAGTAGACTTCCACCACCCACTAGTGTTAAGTCCATTCGCATTTTTCTAGGTCGTTTGGGTTTCTATAGTCGATTCATCAAGGACTTTTTCAAAATCACATGCCCCATGACTCGACTCCTAGAGAAAGACGTTCCATTTGTCTTCGATGAGGAGTGTCTCAAATCTTTTGAGTTCTTGAAGGAGCGTTTAGTTAGAGCTCCCATCTTAGTTTCAACCGACTAGACCTTACCCTCAAAGCTCATGTGTGACGCCAGTGATTACGCGGCTGGGGCACTCTTAGGGCAAAGGCGTGACAAACACTTCTGTTTGATCTACTATGCCAGTAAGACCCTCAATGATGCATAGGATAATTATACAATCACCGGGAAGGAGGTTATAACAGTTGTGTTCGTCATTGATAAATTTCGTTCCTACATCATGCTTTCAAAAACCATCATACTCATCGATCATTCGACATTCCAAACCCCATCTTATACGGTGGATTGTTTTGCTTTCTGAGTTTGATATCGTGATCAAGGACAAGAAGGGAGTGGAAAATGTTTCGGCTAATCATTTGTCCCGTTTAGAGGATCTTGAGAGGGAGGAGATTTGTGAGGATGTGATAAGAGATAAATTCCCTCACGAGTTGATTGATTTCGTAGAAGCCAAGAAGCAGGTTATGCCAACGTTTACTGACATGGCAAATTACCTTGTTAATGGAGTGGTAGTTAAGGGTATGATAACCCACCAGAAGAGGAAGTTCTTTAGGGATGTTTATCATTACGTTTAGGATGACCCGTTTCTCTACAGGATATGAGCAGATAGTATTCTACGGAGATGCGTTAGTAGAGAGGAAGGTTTAGAGATCCTCAGGCATTGTCATCAAGGACTAACCAGAGGTCATAACGGTCCTCAAACCACCGCTTAAAAGGTGTTTGATTGTAGTTTCTATTGGCCTTCAGTGGTGAATGATGCTCACGAATTCGTTAAAAGGTGCGCCGCGTGTCAACACACCAGAAATATCTCATACAAGGATGAAATGCCTCAAAACCCAATCCAAGTTCTAGAAGTGTTCGATGTTTGGGGAATTGATTTCATGGGATTGTTCGCCATCTCTAGTGGGAACGAGTACATCCTCGTGGCCATTGATTATGTTTCAAAATGGGTGGAGGCCCATGTTCTACTGACTAATGATGCCCGAGTGGTGGTAAGATTCCTCAAAAAGTTGTTTACCCGATTTGGTATTCCCAAGGCACTTATAAGTGACTGTGGAACACATTTCTGCAACACCGTGATGGAGAAGGTGTTTGGGCATTACGGAGTCACTCACCGTTTGCCCACCGCTTACCATCTACAAACAAGCGGTCAAGTAGAGAACCAAAAATTGAAGAGTGAAAAGAATCTTAGGGATAACCGTGGGGAAAGTCAGAATGATTGGCCTGACAAGTTAGATGATGCGCTTTGGGAATTCATAACTGCCAACAAAACACCATTAGGAACAAGGCCCTTTATAATTGTCTACGGTAAGGCATGTCACCTCCCTGTAGAGTTAGAGCATCGAGCCTTGTGGGCCCTCAAAACAGTTAACCTTGATCTAACTGAAGCAGCTAACAAATGATATTTTTACATCTCTGGGTTGGAAGAGCTTCAAGATGCAGCGTATACACGTTCTTGGAGTATCAAGGAGAAGACAAAAGTGTTGCATGATAGGAGGTTGAAGAGAGTGAAAGAGTTTAAGAAGGGAGACAAGGTGCTATTGTACAATTCCTGCTTGAAACTATTCCGAGGAAAGCTCAAATCAAAGTGGGCGGGACTGTACACAGTGAAGGAAGTGTTTCCGTACGGTACTATTAAGTTAGAAAATGACGTAGACGGAAACACATGGAAGGTTAACGGTCATAGGTTAAAACATTACATCAGAGTACCGTTAGATTCAATCGAGAAGGAGGAAACTCCTCTCGAAACTCTCCCAAAAATGAGTGATTATAGGTCTTGGGTGAGAACCCAAGTGTAGATATTGTATAGGTTTGTACAGGTGCTACTTCAAGCATGGTCTTGGGAAACTCCTCACCTGCATCTGTGGTATCTTCAAACTTCAAGGTGCTATTGATGATTCCATCTTCCTCCAGCTTTTCCCATTCTCTCTTGTGGGATGGGCTTTACTAGGCTCCACTCACAACCTGCTGGGAGTTTCACCACTTGGGCAGCCTTTCCCACCCGCCAAGGCATCTCGTCTGCATGACCAAATCCACTCATCCCACACAGGACCCGATGAGCCTAACTACCTTGCATGGGAGAACTTCTAAAACTTGCTAGCTAAGTGCTCCCAGCATGACTCTCTGATTGGGCACTTGTGGAGAAATTCTACAACCAGCTCACTTATGAAACTAAGACTCCTTTCGACACTTCTACAAGAGGCCACCTCATGGGAAAAAGGAGAGTGGCTGAATGCAATGATCTTTTTAAGAGCTTTGCCCAATCTGAGTATAAGCAACAGTTAGCTAACAACAATTCCATTCATGTCACTATTACATCCTCATCTGCATGAGGTATTCACCAGGTCACCTTGGATACTAGTGTTGTTGCTACTCACGAAAACCTGACGAGAGAGATGAAAGAGATAAAATACAAAGTTGATAAGTGTGAGATGTGTCGAGGGGTCATGGTTCTGTAGAATGTCCTTTGATGAACCAGGAACATGAAGAGTTTGTAGGGGGTCAAAACAGAGGTCCAACGAATCCTTTTAATAATAACTATAACTCGGGCGGAAGGTTAACGGTCATAGGTTAAAACATTACGTCGGAGGACCGTTATATTTGACCGAGAAGGACAAAACTCCTCTTGAAACTCTCCCGAAAATGTGTATTTAGAGGTCGTGAGTGATAACCCAAGTGTAGAGATTGTATAGGTTTGTAAAGGTCGTAGTCTCATGTTTTTCCATCATTTTTGGTAGATTTTCATAGTTTTTCGTTTTGTGTTTTGAATCGTTTGTAGGGAATCATCATCATCATGGAGAGGAAAACGTGAGAAAACAGAGTTCTAGGTAAGTCCCACTGAAAAATTTGGTTTACAGTGGGTTTTGGAAGGTTTTGGTAAAAGATCGAAAAAATTCTAAGGCATGAAAGCCAACAAAGGACGAAACTTTCTGTGAGGCCCCTAATAGAATTCCATGTTCAAATGTCTATCGCGTCACGCGAGAGACTGTAGGATCGGTTTGTGACCCGAATGAGTCGTTCAGATGAGTTTTAATCTATTTCAAAGGCAGAAACAGAGAAATAAACTTCGAAACAGCTTGAATATCACTTTAAACTACTTTTTGATTGATTTAACACTGATTACAATCACTGGAAAAACCGGCAGCACCTCGGTATCCAAATCATAAACTGTTAACTATGATTTCGCTTGAACTGCTATATATAGACTTCTGATTCCTCTTGAAGGTGGCACATGCCATTTCAAGCGGAATTAACAAATCTGATTTCGCTTGAAATGGTACATGTCACATTCAAGCGGAATTACATGTCTCAAGCGAAATTACCTCTAATTCTACTATCTCGAACAACGTGCCCTGATCTAACAATCTAGTATAAGACTCGATACAAGACGAACTCGACAGATGTATGCACCAACAGACTCCCCCTTAGATGTTGACGAGTCTTAAGTGTCGAGTCTTCAATGTCTTCAATCTTGATCAGTCTTACTGCACTTTACTCTTTCTATCAACACCAACATGCTCCCTTCGAACTTATCCTTCTCTCGAATGACTTCAGACTCCCCCTTTCGATGTGCTGGGATTGTAATCTGGCTTTCACAGAATTAGGATCGTGATCTTGCTCTCAAGCTTTCTAATTCTCTTGATCAGATCTCTTGATTCCTTAAGTTCATCAGCATCATCAGCTCCAGAATCATAACCTAGCTCTCATTCTACTCAGGTATCGGAAATTGGCTTTCCTACACATTCTCTACCACACAATAAATTCCATAAATTTTAACAATTTACTATTAAGATGTAAGCACCAACTCAAACTTCTCCTTTTCAAAACAACAAGAATATATGTGACCACTTGCAGAAGAATATTCAAACATTTTTAGATTTAACAGACTCCCCCTCAAAATGATCATCATGTTCAGCATTTGGAATTTTGAAAATCAGCTTTTCAACATCAATTGTCGAAAATCCTTTTGGATTTTTGAGTTTAAATGAAATGCAGTAAAGCAATATTTACAGACAATATTTTTGTGAGTTTGTGTAAGAGGATCATATCAGTTTATGAGACAAATCACCAACACCGTTAAGCTTCATTTCATTTTAAGCTCTAAACAATTCACTTAGATTGTCAGTATACTGATCCACTTAAATTTTCACACAAAGTTCAACTGTTTCGAGATACGATATTTAATGTTTTAATGACTTAAACTTATCCGCGTGTCCCACTACTCGAATATACTCCCGTATCCAGATCCCAATATTCAGTCTTACAGGTGAGTATACCTAGATGATATCTGTAAGGGGTTAGATGCGAAACCGTGAGAGCTCAGGTCAGAACTTTCGTTCAGCAGAGAGATGACGGTTCGACTTTTGGTGTGTCCCCTTTAGAGGATCTTTTCTTCAATAGCACATGATTAGCATTTTTCAATGTTTCGTCATTTTTTATGCTGAGGGCGGCGCTATATTTCAAGCATTTGCAGAAAGTATTATACGGGGACTAGGCCATTGCTTCTGCAAAATCCGAAGTCCCGGGATAATACCCCAGATATCACTGAGTATAAAGACCTAGTATCTCAGAAAGAGGGACCTTTCAAACAAGATTTCGGGGGTTACCCATATATCCAAGAAATGTTCCCCACGACAAAAGCAAGTTTGAAATTTAGGTTTATATCTCGAATACAATCTACTGAATGTGTAAAAACCTACTGGCACATCCACAATGAGATTGTTTATCACATTTTTATCTTTCAATTTCTTTAGCATGTTGTGATAGTCCACTGATGTACTATCATTTCCTCTTTTCACAACAAAACTCGTTTTTGATTTTTATCATGTTTTTGTCTTTTTCAAATTTTCTAAAGTTTTTGGATTTTCTGAAATTTTTACTCCCCCTAAATGCAAACACATTTAAAGAAAACTGAGAACAAACTATACAAGAAAAATGACAACTGATATCGAATTGCTTCAATTCGCCATCCACTAGGCATAAACAATCAGAACTCCCCCTTTCAACAAACTATTTTCCCATTAAGATTTCAAAACACTCAAGTTTGTTTTAATCAAAATGGTTTTTCCGGAAAATAAGTTTTGTTTTAACCACTTGTAGGTTCGGGGTAAACTCATCACATTGTCCATTTTCAACCACATGTATGAGGATTACATCAAGTTCAATTTAATGACCTTGACGAATCACTTGTAAAAATTACCATCTGTACCACTTGTAGGAATAACACATCTACACAAATTCATGTTACCAATAAAGATGCCGATTCCTGCTTCACACTTACCATCCAGGAAGCTCCGGCAAGTCCACAACCTGTAAAAATTTCAACAATTTTAAAATCTTTCACAAAAACTATTTTAACAAGAATGATGTCGATTCCTGCTCCACGATTACAAACTTGCGAGCTCCGGCAAGTCAGATTTTTAAGGGAAAAGAATTTCCACCCAAGTCTGACCAATCTTGGGTGATTTTAACTCTGATTCAGTTGGGTTATAAGTTGCGTTCTTTGTTGCACAAAAATCTTTAACCCCTTTGGCCTTTCCCTCGACCATTTTCTCAAAAATCTTTTTCACACTTCCATTGAATGCTTTTTCAACATCAAATTCTTTCTTCTCAGAATAGAATTGATTCGAGATCTCAACCTTACCAACTTTCTGCTTAAATTTTTCATCCTTCAATGATGGAAAATTATCATCATTCACTGAAGGTACTGATTTCTATTCTTTAACCTCAACTTGTGGCTCTTCTGGCTTTGTGGAACCAGAATCATCGCTGACTTTCTCAGAAAATTTCTTAACAACCCACATTTAGTTGTCTTTGGCTCTCTTTTTGTAAAAATTTTTCTTTGAACACTCACCAACTTCATAGGTTGAATTTTCAAAAATTTTGAACCTTTCAGTTGGTGGTTCAACATCGACAACTTTTTCTTTAAGTTTTTCAGAGACTCACTGTTTTGTCTTAGTAGCTTGAGAACAGTTCCATGCAATGTGACCAACTTCATTGCACTTGTAACAAGTTCTAGTCTCCTTTCTATGAAAAACTCCAGTTCCTTTCCTCTCAGCAAGAAACTCCTGGTTTGATTGTTTCCAGAAAGGTTTCTTCTGTTCTTCCTCAGCACTTCCTCCTGAAACAAATTTTGTGTTTGTTTTAGAAATTTTGTCATTTTTATAATTTTCAGGTGGAACGAAACCTTGTTTAATCGCTGTTGAACTCTTGAAGTATATTTTTTAGGTTTTTCAGTAAGATTTAAATCTTTTATTTCAGAAATATTAATTTCTGTCATTTTAAAAACCTTTTTGATCATTTCAAATCTAACACTTCTTATTGGAAACTCTTTCTCAGAATATAATTTGTCAGAATCATTCAAAGTATATGCTACTACGAATGTTTCATCATTCAAATTTGATTTTGATAACAAAAACTCTTTACTGTAAGCCCATTTAACCGACGATTTTGGACTGTTGACTGACGAACTTGAACCTCCAGACTCAGACTTTGACTCAGACTCCTCATCTGTATCCAACACCTGATCGACCACCTTTTTTATTAACTCAGACTCATGATCAGTGTCAGACGATGTGAAAGTGACGTCAATGTTTTCTGGTAATTCATCGGTTATATCAGACTTCAGTTTTTTATTGACCGCGTTTTGAACTTGCTCCTCATTTGGTTTTCTAGGAGAATAACCTTCCCATATCGGAGGCGGACACTTGTTATAGCTAACACTCGGTTTCTTACCAGTATCCTTCTTCTTTGGCTTCTCATCCTGAAATGCTTCGAAACCTGCAACAGTTGGATAAATTCGATCAATAAGATAATCAGAACAAGAATAACTCTGTAATAATCGTCTGATTCTCTCATTCTCAATTTTCTCAGTCTCCAACTCTTGTTTCAGCTTGGCACATTCCTCAATGTAATGATTTATAGCTTTTTGCTTTGTCATCATTGTAGCATTCATCATTGTCAAAGCATCTTCTCTTTCAGAATTTGTCTTTTGAAGACCAGTTACTGTTCTGTTCAAAACATCATAAGATTCCTTCACGTAATTGAGATTGAACAGTAATTGTTCCTTCATCTTCTCAAACTCAGCCAACTTTTCATCTTTAGCTGCACATTCCTTGCAAGATTCTAGACACTTTGAGCAAGGCTTGATGACTTCCACAATTTTTTCTGCTTCACTAATTTTCTCAGCTTCAACAACTTTTTCACTTTCAATCACCTTCTCAGTTTCAACAATCTCCTCAGCAACAATTTTAATTTCTTCATTTTGAACAGTCTCATCTTTTTGAGTAACATTTTCAGACTTCATTTGCTTTTGTTCTTTTGCTGCTCTTCTCTTCTTCAGCTTCTCCAAGCGATCTGCAAAATAAAATTGAAAGCTTTTAGGAGATAGATGAGTTTTTGCAACATTAATATGTCTTTATTCTTCGTCATCACCACTGTCATCAGTTGGTGATTGATCAAACTCAAATGACTTTTCAGAACTATCATCTGAATAACCAGAATCAGATGGTGTTTGATCAAAAACAGTTGCTTTTTCTAAACTTTCATCTGAACTTAGTGAGCTTTCATCTGATGAGACAGACTTTTCTTCTTCATTCTTCACACTAACACCAATAGCTTTCATCCACTCGGTAAACATATCTGGTTCTTTCACAATTTTAGCAATGAAAGCTTTAAACTCCCCTTTCTCATCCACAAACATATCCCAGCTAAAACCTTCAGGTAACCTTTCATCATCTTGATTGATTAGGCATGCTTTGCTGTCGGATGAAATGTATTTATCCCAGCTAAAATTTTCTTGATTCCCTAAACATGCTCTCTTTGAAGAATCCTCTATCACTTTTCTACCATGAGCCACTTGTGGTTCTTGTTGTTGTTGACCAACTTGTTGATATATGGCTTTCCAGTAGTAGTCATCTTTTCCAAATGGATTCTTTGCTTCATTTGCTACTCTATTCTTGCATTCCCTCTTGAAATGACCTTTCTCCCTGCATCGAAAACAAGTAACTTTAGATTTATCAAAACCTAAAGTAAAAATATGTGCATCAAGAAAATCATTTCTTCCAGTAATCATCTTGAACTTTTCAGCTCTTCTCAGGACACTAGCTAGACACCATTTGATGTCCATGAGCTCCATTTCTTCAGCGTCTATCTGATCGTAATCCTCCTTTATCAGCATAGGATTTCCAATCCTCCCCGCAGCCAGACCTTCATAGGATTGTAGCACAGTTGCAAGTAATGACATATGATCTTTTGCAATTTCTTCAGAGAAACTTTGACCCTCTGGAAGATTCAATGCAATATTGCACTGTATCACACAACCACCACCTTTTGTACTTTAAGAATGAAAACTCGAAGTTGAACTTTTTGGATTGACACTTGGGTATGAAGAGAAACCACTGCTGATATTAGGACTTTGTTCAACATTTTCAGATGAGTTTCCAGCACTAAATGTAGTTTGAATCTTCGGACTTCTTTCAACCTCTTGAACACTGCCTTTATAATACATTTTCACGTCTTGTTGACCACTCGGATTATTCATCCTCGCAATCTTTTGTTGTTCAATATCTTGACCCTCAATCTTCTCGATGAACTGAGAAATCGTCAAACCATCACATACTCCAGTGTTCTTTAAGATCATCAAGTAAGTACCACACTCTTTCTGAGGTAAAGCATCAGCTAACTTGTCGACCCATTCTTCTCGATCTTTGGTTATGCTTAACATTGACATAGATCTCACTAAATGGCAATATCTTTCAATTAATTTCTTTGTATCTTCCCCAGGCAAACTGGTGAAGAGATCAAATTCTTTCTTAAGCAGTGCCTTTTTGCTCTTAATCATCTTTTCACTTCCCTCAAATTTGATTTTAAGAGCATCCCAAATTGATTTTGAAGTTTTGTCATGTTGAAGCAATACAAAGATGTCTTCTTTAATGGCTTGCTGAAGTAGACTAATCATCATCTTTTCAGCTTTGTACATGCCACGTTCTTTGTCATTGAATTCCGAGATTTCTTTTTCAACTTGCAGATCTGTACGTGGTAGAACATACTTCTTCAAAATACACTCCCATGATCTCAGATGGTTAGCTTGAACCCAGTTTTCAAACCTATCTTTCCATCCGTAATAATCCTCAATGCTCATTAGCTTCCAGGGTTTTTGCATTGTTCCAGTCTCATTTTCCAAATTCGTGTTTTGAGCAATGGAAGCCGGAGTAGTCGGAGATGTGGCGAATGCGTTATAAAATTCTTCACTCATGATTCGGTAACACGTTTTTCAGAAAACAGCACTTTTCAAGCGAAATCACTCTTCAAGCGAAAATAACCTGAAATAACAACTTCAAGCAAAATTAAGGTTTCAAACGGAATAAGAAGTTCAAAGAGAATCACTTGATTTCGTTTGAATTTCAAGCGGAATTACTGATTTCGGTTGAAACTATTCAAGCGAAATAGCTCACTGAATCGAAATAAGACTATTTCAAGCGGAATCAGCCAAGCGAAATCTCAATCTCGAGCGGAATCAAAGATGTTCGTTCAAGCGGAATCAGAACTTTGGTCCATTTTAGTCATTTTTAATTTAAATTTAGGTCTGAAACTCTCAAGGGTTTGTTAAAACACAGTTTCGCACAATATATGAGAAAATTAGCCAATTTTAACCGTAAAAATTTGTTAATTTTGAAAAGAAGGTGTAGAAAACAGAAATTTTGAGCTGAATCGGTAAGAACTCCTCCTCCTGAGCTCTGATACCACTTGTAGGATCGGTTTGTGACCCGAACGAGTCGTTCAGAGGAGTTTTAATCTATTTCAAAGGCGGAAACAGAGAAATAGACTTCGAAACAGCTCGAATATCACTTTAAACTACTTTTTGATTGATTTAACACTGATTACAATCACTGGACAAACCGGCAGCACCTCGGTATCCAAATCATAAACTGTTACCTATGATTTCGCTTGAACAGCTATATATAGACGTCTGATTCTGCTTGAAGGTGGCACATGCCATTTCAAGCGGAATTAACAAATCTGATTTCGCTTGAAATGGTACATGTCACATTCAAGCGGAATTACATGTCTCAAGCGAAATTACCTCTAATTCTACTATCTCGAACAACGTGCCCTGATCTAACAATCTAGTATAAGACTCGATACAAGACGAAGTCGACAGATGTATGCACCAACAGAGACTAACAACTTCTACATCGCGTCACACGTCGATCTTTTAGAAAGAACCAGGTCATAAAAAGGGTCTCGCGTCGCGCTGCGAACCCATATCACACTGATAATCTGCCAAAATCCGCAAATCGTTCACATTTTTCAAACCCTAAAACCTCTTTTCTTCTCCGGTAAAAACTACCACCACCACCGATTTTCACCACACAACCACCTCTTATCACCTCCTAGAACAAACCTACACTATCTACACCATATACCACTAAATAACCACCATCAATTCCTATATTTTCACCATAAAAACCTTCTTAAACCACCACTTGCCACCACCACGCACCAGGTTCAAGCAAAAAATCACATTTTTTCTCATATTTCGTGTTTCTCTACGTCGAATCTCAGGTATGAACTTCCGTACACTTTGTTCATGTACTTACTATTAATGTGTATCAGTCCTAGTCGTATTTAGCGTGTCCGAGTCATGTTTTAATTTGTCTTGTTAGTGCGGTAGATGTTGCTTATGTGTTCAGGTCATGTCTGAGTCGTAGTTAGTTGTAGTTTAGTAGTTAGTTTATGTTTGAATTATGGTTGTTGATGGTTTGGTTTGGGGAGAAATGTGCATTAGTTATGGTATAGCATGGGTTGGTTTATTGGATATTGCGTTTTGGCATTACGGATGAAACTTGAGTCTTTAAATAGGTACGTTAAATGGGCAAAAACCCCTTTTGCTAAGGGGAGTTTTTCGACCCGAATCAAAGTTTTGGCACTTCACTATTTTGAAAATTTAATTGGTTCAGGACTCAATGTTTGATTGTTTTAGGCACTTAGGATTAACTGCGGAAAATTAAAGGGTCGGCATAGGGTAGTGTCCATTGAGACTATATTTTGAGTCCATTAGTGTCGTGTCTAGTTTAGTGAGTCAGTCTTAGATTAAATTTGAGTTTTGATCGAGTCATTGGAATTACTTATATGCTTTAATAGGTACAAGACCACTCACCCATACTCATTCTCCATTCGGGTGAGTTTCGGTCCGAAAACATATTTTTGTAAACGGTGACCAAATATTTTTTTTGTAAATTCTGTTTTCGGTGACGACCGCGAATGAAATGCTATACGGTCGTTTTCATTTTAGAAAAAATAAAAAACTTAAAATATCAAAATGGCTTGTGTATACTAATGCTTTCTTCCTTGTTTGCTTGTTTTTGCTTAACGTTGTTTTGTAGACATGTTAGGCGATGGTTCGTCAAGTAGAGCAGGATGTAGTAAAAGGAGATGGGGATAGGCTCCTCGTCCATGAGGAGATTCGGCTATACATGTCAATTCAGTAAATCTGCGTGATCATATGATTAACTATCATACGAATGAGTCTTTGCCGATGTGCCATATCACGAGGCTTTGACATCACCCACTTTTACAGTTCGAGATGGGTACGATAGAGAGTAGGAAGTTGGATCCTTTGATTGACACTAACATGATGGAGAACAGGACCATAGATTGGACGTTCCTAAATACGGTTGGTCAGCGGGACTAGATTGAAGCATTGTTGGGAGATAAGTTTGGAGCTGCAGTTGATTGTTATTAGACACGGTATGAGGAGCTAAAACGTGAGTTCCAATCTGTTGGTTGCAGTCATCTGTCGTCTTCGTCTTATGTCGAGTCTCGGGTTCGATGCGGATTTGATCATGCATATGTCATCATCTTTGATGATGACATCATATGATGACATCATCATATGCATCATCAAGTGAAGGCTACAACGTACACGTGAATATCAAGACTGAATGTTAGCTTCACTAAAGACAAATGAGTTATGGTCCAATTAGAACATTCCTTTTGATGGTCCAATTGTGTGAAGCCAAACATTCTGAGATGTTGACTTTCAGTTGATAAGGTTCAATGAAGGCTGTCGTTTGAATTCAGATATTCATGTTGACCGTTTGAATTGAAGATATCCGTTTGAAGGAGCCACCGTTTGAAGTCTTAGCCGTTTGAACATAGTGGCCGTTTGAAAGGTTCTGTCGTTTGAATAGGATCCGTTTGAGATGTTTCAAACGGATAGAGTGTCTCTATAAATAGGTTGTTGTCAAGTTCATTTAAAACGGTCAGGCTAGTTGATACCGAGGTATTGCCGGTGTTCCTTGTAACTGTAAACGTTGTTAATCGAATATACAAGAGGTTTAAAGTGTGATTCAAGCTGTATTCACGTCCGTTTCTTTGTTTCCGCCTCTGAAACGGATTTGAGCTCTTCCGAACGACTTGTTTAGGTCGAAACCGATCCTACAATTGGTATCAGAGCTCAGGACGAGGAGTTCTTGCCATATTCAGCTTGAAAATCTTATTTTCTACACCTTCTTTCATAAAATCGATAAATTTTACGGTTGAAATCGGCTCAAAGTTTCACATTGTGTTCGGATTTGTCAATTAACAAAGCCTTAGAAATTTCAGACTGAAATTCGATCTAAAACTGATAGAAAAATGCTTGACCGTTTGAAACTGTTCGCGAGTTGATGACGTCAAAGATCTGTCGTTTGAAATTACAACCTATCGTTTGAAAATTGAAACGTATCGTTTGAAATTATCCATTACCGTTTGAAATTCATGTGTTCCGTTTGAAAATATGCACATCGTTTGAAATCGTCGTTTGAAGCTCACATCGTTTGAGAAAGTGACATGTCCGTTTGAAAAATAACCACACCGTTTGAAATATGCATTGAGCAGTGTGAATCGTTTGAGGATTACACTGTTTTATGTGATACATGATATCGAGATACTGAATCATTAATGTTCGGTCACTGAAATATTATAGGATTGTTCGGTCAATGAAGTGTTATTGAAGATAAAGTGTTGGCAGCCCACTATCATATGCGGCCTAGTTAAAAGATAACAGTTGTATTTGTGTCAGATTGGTGGGGTTAGCGGCCCATTAGAAGCACTTGATGTTGTCGGTTTTTGTGTAGTATTGCATGTGATATATAAAAAAAAAAAAACAACAACAACAATCTTTAAATGGGTCCTATCATATACAAGCAGGTTGTCGGCCACTCAGTGTTAAGCCCACTATAAAATTTGCGGCCCAATCACTGATTCAGACCTAAAAGTGAACCGGCCGTTTGAAAGTTACTTCCGGTTGTTTGAAAGAAAATACTTTCGTTTGAAAAAGGGGATTTAGTTTGAACTTGGCTGTTTTTGAGTACTGCCGAAATGTTTGATGAAGAAGAGAATAAGTTTGTTGAAAGTTTAAATAGATTTGGAAGGCATTGTACAAGTCTGTATGATCAAGATGATAAGCATATTTGGACTCTTCGACTTGAAAACTTCGCTTGTCAACAGAATGAGAGCTTGAAAGAGATGGAAAAAAGATTTGATTACTTGTTGGACAAGTTAAAATCATTTGGGATAAATTTGACAGACACTGAAAAGATATCAAAGTTGGAAGCCGCTTTACCTGCCGAATGGGATGATGTTTTAAAGGAGTTAAAACAAAAGCCTAAATTCTCGAAATTACATCCATCTGATTTCATCAACAAACTTCAAAAACATAGTTATGAAAATTCTGATAAGAAGAAAATGTTGATGAATAGAATCAAAGAGAATCTAGATGAACTGAATTTGGGAAATCTGGATAAAATCAATTTGGATGTAATTACTGAGATTAATAAAAGAATTTGTATATGTTTTGGTGCAAAACATAACATGAAATATGATTATAAAAGAGGATGTTATATTGATGAAAATTTAAAACCTCTTGACTTTGTTAAAATTGTTTGTGTAGGTACATTCAGGGCAAATGAAGAAGAAGTTCCAAATGCTGAAAAATCTGCAGAGTCTGGATCATCAAGTTGTGAATCAGTGTGCTCTAAGTGTGACAACTTTAAGACTGACAATGACAAACTCTTGAAGAATGCGGAAAGCTTGACATCGGAAGTCAAGAAGTTGAAAGATGAGAAGCAAACTGATGAAAAGCAGATTCTGGATTTACAAGAAAATTGTGAGAAGTTGGAATCTGTGAATGTTAAACTGTTAAGTAATTTGAACAGTTTGACATCAGAAAAAAAAATTGAAAGATAAGAATAAAAGTTTTGAAATTGAAAACTCAAGAATTGAAAAAGATTTTCAAAATCAAATGAAAATTTTTGAAGATGGGAGAGATGTGTTTAGCAAAAACAACATTGAAAAACAAAAAATGATAAATTCCCATCTTCAGAAAATTATAAAATTGGAAAAAGAAGGTGAGTGTGCTCAAAAGAAAATCGAAGAGTTAGAAAGAGACCTTGAAAACAACAAGAAATCCTCAGATTTGGATTTCTGGATAAAGCTTGAGAATAAGAATTTGAAAGCAAATGAATCAAAATTCCAAGAACAGATAAAAATTTTGGAAAATGAAAAGTTTGTTCTTGAAAATTTGAAGAATGAGAATGAAGAATCAATCAAGTCTCATCTTGAAAAAATATCTCAGCTTGAAAAAGAAGCTAAGAATTCCAGGACCAAGATTGATGAACTTGAGAAGAAATTGATAGGTTTTGGATCTACTTTAGACAAATTGAATTTTCCTTGTCCGAAACCAATCAATTCAGTTCCAATAAGTGACAATGTCACAAACTTTGACAGTGTCAAAGTTGAAGATTGCGATGAAAAATCTGATGATGAAAATGAAAAATTAGAAAAACAAAAATTGTTTTTAAATTTGAAAGAAAAATTTCAGAAAACTGTTCTACAATCGACTGAAAAGAGAGAATGCTCTAAGCAAAAACCTTTGAAGAAGAAAGTGGAACAGAAACAAAAAATTAAGAATGAGAAAAATTTTCAAAAACATAATAAAAGTTCATCAGATCGATCATCCAATCGTAATGAAAAATTACAAAAAGTAAAAAATGAAAACTCAAAAATTGTTGGTAATAAGTGGTGCAAGTCGGACCACAGTGCTCAAAAGCCAAATCCAGCAAACTTGAGGAAAGAATATCACCAAGCCAGACAATGCTATGATCTGAGCGTTTGGTGTGAAGATGGTATACGGTACGATAACAGAGTGTGTTACCGATGTGGTTATCAAGGACACATTGCTGTTAACTGCCGGAATTGGAGTTATGAGACCAGAAGATGCTACAATTGCAAAATCAAAGGTCACATTGCCAGAGATTGCCCAAGGAGATCAAATGAAAGATCGAGGGTTGTATCTCAGAAAGTGGCAAAAGTTCCAGTCAAGGTCAAGCCCAAAGAACTGAAGGTTCAAGAACCAAAAGTTAAAAAACCAAAAGTTCAAGAACAGAAAGTTCAAGAGACGAAAGTGAAGCTTTCACAGGGGCAGAAAGACCGACTGAGGAAGAAGAGGAAGAAAGCTCGAGAGTATTTGGAAAAGATTTTGTCCTCGAGTTCATCCGTTGGAAAAAATAAGAGTTCTGATGAATCAACTTCCTCGACTGCAAAGTCAAGCAAGATGAGTTCATCAGATACAAATTTGAGGACGTAAGAGGATAAGAGGAAGAAGAAAATGGTCGGCGATGAATCTGACAGATCAAAGTCAGATAAGCCACCTGCAGGCTATGATTCTGGTTCGTCAAAACCAGAGGAGCTATTGGTTGAGGTAAAAAAGGAGAATTCAGATTTAACAATGGATGATGCAAATTTTCCACCATTGTTGAATATGAATTCGAAATCACCCAAGGACCGTCAGGCTTGGGTGAATCTGTTTAAATGAATAACCTGACTTGCCGGAGTTCCCAGGTTGGTAAGCGTGGAACATGAATCGGCATATTTCTTGAGAAATTTCACTTTGGTGATTTTTCGTTTTACATGTGGTAAATCAGGGACATTAAGTTGTACTTGATTTTCTACAAGTATCATGTTGATTTTTTTAAACTGATAGCGTCAAATCTATTATGAATTTGATGAAAACATGATGATGAAGATAACCCCGAACCTACAAATGGTTATTACACAAACTAATTTTTCCGGAAAAACCATTTTGATTGAAACAAACTTAAGTGTTTTGAAATCTAAATGGGAAAATAGTTTGTTGTGAGGGGGAGTTCTGATTGTTTTTGCATGAGAATGGTGATTTGAGGTAATTCACATAATGTTGTCAAATTTCTTGTATAGTTTGTTTTCAATTTTTCCTCAGAAAATCAAAATTGAAACATATTTTGATTTTAGGGGGAGTAATAAAATTTTGAAAAATTTAAAAAATTGAAAAATGAAAATGAGTTTGGTTGCAAAAAGAGGAGATGATAGTACATCGGTGGACTATCACAGCATGCTAGAGATTTGTAAAGTCAAAAATGTTTTTAAACAAGTCTTACAAATGATGTGTCAGTAGGCTTCACACAGTTAGTAAATTGTATTCGAGATATTAACCTAAATTCAAACTTGCTTATTTTGTGGGGAACATTACTTGGATATATAGGTAACCCCTGAAATCTCGTTTGAAGGGTTTCTTTTTCTGATATACTAGGTTTTTCTACTCAATGATGTCTGTGGTATTATTCCGGGACATCTGCTGAATGGAAGTTCTGACCTAGTCCTTGGATAATACTTTCTTCATATGCTTGAAACATAGCATTAGCCCTCAGCTGATTAGACAATAAAATTGATAATCAGTTGTTATAGCTAAAAGATCTCCTAAAGGGGACACACCGCAAAGTCGAAGCTGATATCTCTCTGCTGAACGGAAGTTCTGACCTGAGATCCCTCAGTTCTCGCATATCCCCTAATTTATATACAGATATCATTCGTAGTATACTTACCTGTAAATCAGAATATCGAGATCCGGATACGGGAGTATATTCAAGAGGTGGGACACTCAAATAACTCTAAGTTCTAAAACATTAAATATGTATCTTTAATCAATTGAAAATTTGTGTAGAGGTTTAAGTGGACAAAAATACTGACAATCAGAAGTAAATTTGTTTTTAACATTTGCTGATTAATCAAGATCAACGGTGTTTGTTTCAGTTTTTTTTATCTAATTCAAAAATCCAAAAATATTATATTTTTTTTTTAAATTTGAAAAATCCAAAAAGATTTTCGACAACTGAGTGTGAAGAGCTGATTTTCGACATTTCAAGTGCTAAACATGTTGAACTTGTAGTTTGGGAGAGAGTGAGTGAAAATGTGAAGATTTTGAAATTGCTAAAGGGGTTCATTAACTTGAAATTTAAGTTGTAATGTTCATTTGCAATTTGATCATTCATAGTTTTCTTATATGATTAGTTGATTCATTATATTAAATCACAATTGTGTTTTTGTTTTGTGATAGAGTGTTTGAGTTGTGTAGGTTTCTGATCCTGTTGCTACTGATAGCCAGGAGACACATCAGAACCAGAGGAGAGCTTAAACTGAGAAAGCCAGGAGTTGATTTCAATGGTGATAACAAATACCAGACAGCGATCCCAGCATGATGATAGGGGGAGTCTGACGAGAGTTTGAGCCAGAGAAAGATCCAGGCACATGATTCCAGGAGGAAGTTTCTGAAGAAGACCGATTTAGACTGAAGATTATGAAGACTCGACCTTTAAGACTCGTCAACATCTGAGGGGGAGTCTGTTGGTGCAGTCATCTGTCGTCTTCGTCTTATGTCGAGTCTCGGGTTCGGTGCGGATTTGATCATGCATATGTCATCATCTTTGATGATGACATCATATGATGACATCATCATATGAATCATCAAGTGAAGGCTACAATGTACACGTGAATATCAAGACTGAATGTTAGCTTCACTAAAGACAAATGAGTTATGGTCCAATTAGAACATTCCTTTTGATGGTCCAATTGTGTGAAGCCAAACATTCTGAGATGTTGACTTTCATTTGATAAGGTTCAATGAAGGCTGCCGTTTGAATTCAGATATTCATGTTGACTGTTTGAATTGAAGATATTCGTTTGAAGGAGCCACCGTTTGAAGTCTTAGCCGTTTGAACATAGTGGACGTTTGAAAGGTTCTGTCGTTTGAATAGGATCCGTTTGAGATGTTTCAAACGGATAGAGTGTCTCTATAAATAGGTTGTTGTCAAGTTCATTTAAAACGGTCAGGCTAGTTGATACCGAGGTATTGCCGGTGTTCCTCGTAACTGTAAACGTTGTTAATCGAATATACAAGAGGTTTAAAGTGTGATTCAAGCTGTATTCACGTCCGTTTCTTTGTTTCCGCCTCTGAAACGGATTTGAGCTCTTCCGAACGACTCGTTTAGGTCGAAACCGATCCTACACAATCGACCTTCAAGCTTAAGGAAGTTACATTTGAGGAGCCTGATATAAAATCGTTTTCATTTGGTCTAAGAGTGCACAAGATGACTATGCCACAGTTTGTGGTGGCGAGCCAGTTTTATACTCAGGAGGAGGTTAAGGCTTCAGAGTTTCAATTGAGCTTGAGAGGTGTGTGCAAGATGCAGAAAGATTGTAGTATGATGCCTCCTAATTTAGCTAGGTTTTGGGCCACTATTGCTAGCACAATGTTTTCCAGTAACATGTTAGGGACAGACATTCGAGACCCGGTGTACGGGTATTTACATAAGATCTTGTCGACTACGTTGATTGGTAGGAAATCGGGTGAAAACAAGGTCAACTGGTTGGACCTTTTCTGTTTGATGTGTATGGTTGAGTGGAGGCCAGTGAACCCGGCATGTGTTTTAACTTGGTCATTTACATGGGTTCAGAGAGGAGGACCACGAACGACGTTGGATTTGGGCCCGTACATTACTAGGTTGGCTGAGAGTTCGAATATTTTTAGCATGTATAAAGAAGAGCATATGACAATGGGGCCAGTGACAGCAGGCCAACATTTTCACATTGACCGAGCCTATCAGATGGGAACCAGTTAAAGCTAGTCCATAGGTACAACTCCTAGCATGCACACCAGCAGTGGGGGCCATGCAGGCTGGGTCCCAACACGGTTGCAGAAGCCTTTGCATAGATTAGAGATGCCTGCTCCTCATTATCCTCTCCGACAGCCGCCTCCAGTGCCGCTTACATTAGAGTCTTTATATGAGAGAATGGATTCGGGTTTCGGGGTGATGCAGGGTATGATGAATCAGCAATATGGAGAGATGCAGGATTTGATTCTGACCACTCAGAGGAGGCAGGAGGATGTACTCAGGTACATGATGGGGCATATGAACATTGGTATTCCAAGCTTCTTTGCAGCCCAGGTCCGAGTGGTCAGGAGTATGATATAAAGAGTGATGACGAAGATTAGTGTGGGGATAGCAGTAGCAGGAGCATGTAGTAGTATCTTTTTCTTATTTTTCTCTTTATGTTGTTTTTACTTATCCCAGTCTGTAATGATATTTATACACTTGATACTTGGGTTATGGGTCGGTTGGTTGGTTGTTTTGTTTCATATGATATTATCTATTATGCTTGGTTGTTAAGATGTTTGCTTGGAAGGACCGATGTGAGAGAGATAGTCATTTTCGTTTGTATGTGAGGATTAGAGATTGTTTGCTAAGCACGTTCAAACTGGAAGGCATTTTTTGGAAATGACTCGCACATTGATAGTCTCGCAAATTACCAGCTAAGTCTTTTCGATTGTATATTTTGTATTTTATTTTCATTTTTTGTTTATTTTTGTATTTGGTCTTTGTTTTTCTTTTTGAGTCGTGTTTCCATTCCTGCATAGGGGACTATACAAATTTTAAGTGTGGGGATGAGACACTTGAGTCATAGTGTTAGTGTAACACCCACAAAATATTAATTCGATTATCATGTTATTATGATGTTTAAAATGAAACTTCATAACTAGGAATATTTAACCTAGTTATAAAGTATGGATAATAGTAAAAATAAGGGGTTATTGCCTACTTAACTAACTAACTAAACTTTAGGGGCTAAAGTGGACCAAATGGGAAGTAATTTGATTAAAACCAAAAAAAAATATAGAAAATCTCACACACATGAGTGTGTGTCGACCTAGAGGAAAGAAAAGTAGGGGAAACCTTCTTCAACCTAGCAACACATAATCACCAAATCTGGGTCCAAAATCAAAGAAGTTTTGATGCATTATTGAAGGTTTTGACATACAATATCCCGTAAACCTAAGGTAAGTTGTAATTTCACTTTTGGTGAAATCTCTAATTTAGAGAAATCTACGAGATAGGAAGGTCTAGTAGGTAAATCATCATAAGAATATGTATGGCTGATTGTAGGAGTGTTTATGATGTTTATATTTATTGATTATGTGAAAGATTTGAAATATAACATATCAGGATGATTAACCATATATGTGAAGAAATGGGTTTATGTCATAAGTGTTGAACCCATGAAAAATGATGGCCATGCTAAGTACTAACTTGTGATAAACTGAAATTTATATGTTATTTTGATTGTAATGAAAGTCAACAGTTGTTAAGATGAGATAATGTGGTAAAATGGGTTGTCAATTATAGCTAATAGAATAGCTTGAATGTGATGTCCACCAAGTGTTCCATAAAATGCCTATGTGAGTTTTATCAAATTGTCAATGCATTTATGTATGTCAACAGGCAGTTTGACTTTTAAAAGTCAAATTGACCAAAATAAAATGAAAGGATAAATGAGGTATTATGACTAATTTAATCATCTTGTGGATGTTATGTGAAAGTTTGACTCCTGACAAGTTACGTGGGAGCTTGGAAAGGAATGGGTCAAACGGATCAAAGACGCGAGAAAGCTCGAACGAATAGAAGATAGGTAAAGCTTACACCTCCCTGAATAGAATCATTACTTAAATGATATGAAGTAATTGGTTAAGGATAAGGTTAATGAAGAATCAGATACGAGTAGACGGATATTGATAAGATAAGACCCCATGGTGTAAACCATGAAACGGGTCAAAATGGATAAAGTTATGACGAAACTATATTTTGGTAGTAAACGATAATGTCAAAAGATAAGACCCTATGGTGTAAGCCATAATGGGTCAAAACGAGTAAAATGGCAAGTAACCACATATCAGTTATTAACCTAATGAATTTTAGAACCGGGACCTATTGTGAGCCAAAGCAGTTCAAACAAACAAAATGGCGAGTAATCGCGTATTAGTAATTAAACAAGTAATTTTCAAAATAAGACCTTCTGGTGCGAACCAAAATGGGTCGAATGAGTAAAAATGTGTTTTTGGTGGTAAACCAAAGAATTTTCAAAATAAGACCTTCTGGCACGAACCAAAATGGGTCGAGCGAGTAAAAAATAAGTTTTTGGTGGTGAACCAATGAATTTTCAAAATAAAACTTTCTGGCGCAAACCAAAATGGGTCGAACGATAAAAACGAATTTTTGGTGGTAAGCCAATAGATTTTCCAAATAAGACTTTCTGGCGCGAACCAAACTGGGTTGAATGAGTAAAAATAAGTTTTTGGTGTTAAACCAATGAATTTTCAAAATAAGACTTTCTGACGCGAACCAAAATAGGTCAAACGAGTAAAAATGAATTTCTGGTGGGAAACCAATGAAATTTTGAAATAGAACCTATGGTGTAAGCCATTGTGGGTCAAAATGGGTAAGATGGTAAGTATGCACCTTTCGGCAATAAAGAACACTTGGTTAGTTGAATATCTAAAATGGTAAGCTATAAACGGGTCAAATAGACAAACGGGTCAAACGGGTCAAATGGTGATGTTCTCACCATTTGAATATCATATTTAATGCTTTGTTTGTAAAGTCTCATGCTTACGCATAATGTATGGGCATGCATTGCCAAGAATTAGGAAGTAAGGGTCGCAAAGTATTTATAACGGATCAATGCTTTGACCCCCACCCGGTATGTGTGATGGGTCAAACTCTTGGTAAGGGCTTATAGTCCGACTAGAGTTGGTTGAGTCAAGGGTGGACACTAGACCATCTCAAGTGAGGTGTATCTAGTATCTGGGTAAAACAGCCAAGAGAGCCGAGAACATTTCTATGATGCGAAATTACGGCTAAATGGGTTTTAAATTACTAAACTATTGGAAACTTTTATGCCCTTAGGGACATAATTAATCTTGATGGGATGACGACTAAACGTTCCCTTCTAGTTCGCATTTAAACTTCTAAAAACGCGCCAGTATGGAAAAAAGGACGCAAGTTTGACAAAAACGCCGAACCGAAAAAAATGGTTTGGGAAATAACAAGTTCTGACCCAAACAGTTTAGTGCACAATTTAGCAAAGTGTGCAGGTCCCTACACAGTGTACAGTGCACATGCTAGCATATTGCACTGGTCAGTGCACATTTTAGCATAGTGCACAGTTTAGTATAGTGCACAGGTCAGTACTCAGTTTGGCAAAGTATATATGTTAGTGCACCGTACACAGTTTAGCATAGTGTACAGGTCAGTGCATAGGTTAGCAAAATGCACAGGTCATTGCACAGTTTAGCAAAGTGCACAGGTCAGTACACAATTTAGCAAAGTGCACAAATCAGTGCACAGTTTAGCAGAGTGCACAGGTCAGTACATAATGCATAGTTTAGCAAAGTGCACAGTGCACAGTTTAGCATAATGCACAACTTAGCTAACGCATAGGTCAGTGCGCAGTTTAGTAAAGTGCATAGATCTGTGCACAGTTTAGTAAAGTGCACACTTTGGCAAGTGCACTTATTAACTATCGCGGCATGCAACGCCTGAAGGCGTTTCAGTTGCAATACATGATAGAACCCAAGTCGTTCAGAACATTTTCTTTTGTTATTTTGATCTATTAACACAAAAGAAGTATAAACATTAATTGTTTTTTGGTGTTTATGACAGGTTTATACAATGGCTGGTACCGGACGAACGATCAAGCACGTGAAGAACCGAACACTCTTAAACTGCCACATCCTTGGGAACATCTTCTCAAAAAGATAAAATATGATCACGCGTTACAAAGTTTTGTGGATAAAACCTTATTGTCTTTGACTTTAATTTAATAGTATAATAACACTTTAAGTCAGTTTGTCTGGGTTATCAGTTAACCCAGACGTGCAAGCTCTACGTTTTCAAATAAAAATAATAATATATGGAACCTAGTCCTATGAATATTTTAGATATTCGGTATAAACGGGATAGAGTGTTACACTTAGCTAGCTAGTATTAGTTGAGTCAGAAAAATTTGAAAATCCAAAGCACGTTTCTTTCTTCCTTTTGAATTTACAGGACCAAATGAGTCTAAAAGAATAAAAGGAACAAATAAGCAACCAAAACCAACATAAATACAAGAAGAAGGAATAACGTGACATGCCCGACCCCTCGGTAGCATTTCCCAAAGCAAAAACAAGAAGACAGAAACTGACCACGGGGCCGTGCCCAGCGAGGCATGGGGCGTGGTCAGCCCTGACACAACAAGACAAAAGCTGTAGAAGCTTCTACGCCCACCATGGGGCTGTGCCTAGCTCACCATGGGGCATGATCAACTCTTAGATTTGCAGAATCTTGATAGTAGAGCAAAGAGTTGACCACGGGGCCGTGCCTAGAAGACACGGGGTCGTGTGGGGCCCTCTGCTGACAGATGCAATTAATGAAGGAAGAGAAGAAGGATGGCCACGGGCCATGCCCAATGGACACGGGGCTGTGGCCGGGGCTTTGTTCTAGCTATAAATAGGGGTGTTTGGTTCACTTCAGAGGCATCCCTTGGCAAACCACTTCTCTCCCACTTTGCCACCATTCCACCACCACTACAACACCAACACCCACCACCATCATCCATCTATCATCTTTAGAGTGTGTAGTAGTCTCGGGATCCAAGATTGATCATAAGAGTTCTTATCAATCAAAGGCCATGTTTGGCTAATCTCTTACATCACTTGGTGAAGACAAGTCTTTAATGTGTTACTATTGATTTTTAATCTTTTGACACTTTTTAATTGGGTTGTATTAATGACTTTGATAACTAGTTTCTTATGTTGAAAGTGAATTTTCTTTACCATTTCTTCATGATGTCATTGATTTGCTCATTCGTGTCTTTACGGTCTATATAAAGCGCGTTAACTACCTGGAAGGGGGTTAGGAGGGTGGTTTGGTAAAGTTCTTGTCTCGTTTAGCGTATAGATCCTGCGAGGACTTGGTTCAAGCTTACTAGGACCTCCTTCAATGCCCCAAAGGTATTAGATGGCGGTGGTGTGAATAGCTTAAACCCCTCATATGTAAACTACTAGTAAAACACTAAACCGGCTTCTTGGGATTGTATCCTTTCTGACTCAAACCACTTAGCCGAGGGTGATGTCACCATCAAAAAAGGGGCCTACCACTTTTTGCATTAATAACTTACTTAATTATCTTTCAATATTACGACCCTCTGGGATTGTATCCCTGCTGACTCAAACCACTAGGTTGAGGGTAACGTCACCTTCAAAAGAGGGGCCTACTACTATAACTAAGATAATCTCTTAAGAAGTCCGAAACTGCGATAATCATCAAAGGATACATTAAGATGAGTTGGATCCAAGTGATTCTATCTTGTTTATTTGTTTTCCATTTAATTATCTTTGAAATTTTAGATTTTCTTTCATGTTTAAAAACTTTTTCAAAAGTTTAGATCGATTAGACGTTGACGATAAACCGGTACTAAAAGATCTTGTGTCCTTGGACGACCTTGGTATCTTACCAACATTATACTACGCTCGCGATGGGTGCACTTGCCCAAGTGTGTGTTTAGTGTTCGTACAATATCGTGTTTTATGAATTTAAAAATTGACTAATGCGTAAAACATACTTAAAATATTAATAAAATCATATCACGCTTAACGCACACCACTTAAATATAGCTAATAATGTTACGATACTTGTGGGTTCTCATCTAGAAGAAATAGGGAAACTGAAACCGCCAAAAATAGTTTAAGAAATGTCGTTATAAGTTAAAACTGTCAGAATTTTTATCAAAGAAAAAAATGTTCCGTGAAAATAAATGAGTTAGATAATAACGAGGCCTATGGAATATCCCTTGGGGATGGTGACTCTGATCAACAATCCCTCTATGTTAAGTTGAGAAAAATGATAAAATTACCGAAGCTCATGTTGTTATTACTAGAGATGATGACTTTGGTTCGGACAACCTCTGGGTTAGGTATAACTAGGTTTAGTGCTCAAATGAAAAAAAATCAAAAAAGAGGAAAATGTTTTATGTTAAATTCTTTTACTTGTGGCATAAAATTGTTAGGAAATAGACAATTGCCCATTTCTTTTGTTTCAATATCTTGAGGCATGATTAAGTAGACCTGTGGCTTCCGAAGTGTGAGACCCTGGGTTGATTAATTGCACTTTAATGAAACTTAGGTTAAAACGTAGATAAAAATGAGCTTGTCCCAATGGCATATTCGTCGTTTTATAAAATGTCACATTTTAAAAGTTATAAAAGAAAAACGAGTGAAATAGGTGAATTAATTATAATAATATAAAATAACAAAATATAAAACATCAAATTGAATGTATGTGAATGCTACATGTGTACGTAACGTGTACATATGTACTGATACATGTATGAATATATGAACTATCTTCGTTAATAAGTAAACTTTATAATGAAGATTGGATCGATTCTAAGCAAACGACACACCATCATATTGTTATATAAATTGATATAACATATTTCATCAAGTTAACATCTAAACATTTTAACAACTAAATTTTGGTGAACGCTTTAGCTTAATCTTTGGCCTTTAGTGTTTAGGTATTGTTAGTAGTTATTTTTGAAGCATGAGTAGGAAGATTCTACATCAATTTGTTGTAGAAAGTTTTAAGGTATGTTCTCGTTTAAGTTTATGCCTAGTTAATGTGACAACCGTCAAAAATTCAGGTAACCGTACAATTTAATTAATCATGATTAGTGCTTAATGACTATGCTGAATTACAAATGACTGCTTTCTGCTTTCTGTATCATACTTACATATGCATCACATTTCATATTGTCACATCATTCTTACATGAAAACTTCAGTGACATAAATTATGCACAAAGCAAGGTTAGCACAGTTAGCGGATAACTCAGAAAAATGCTGACGATGTTCAGTACATAGACAGACAGTGTTTTGAGACCCCGTATGGGCCAGTGACAAGGTACTACACTAGTATGGTGTGTAAGGAAGTAAGGACCATAAAACTGCTTCACTAAGTGATAGTTTAAGTGCCGGAAAGTGCCAAAAACCCACTTAAAGTGCTGAATTCAGCATATTTCAGCAAAATTCAGCATTTTAACAAGCTAATTACATGCAAAAACATGACTAAATGGTCCTGAATGCTTTCCTAAGTGTTGGGAATTAAAAGTGTCACAAAAGGGTACATAAAGATTACTAAACGGAATAGTTTGATAATTTAACAAACCGGTAGCTAACCGAACAACCGGACACTACCCGAAACACCAAAATTATACTAGAAGCATTGTTTTAGTGTTTCTGAGCTAGTTATGATCCCTGAACACCCTAACACACTATATAACACACATTATGCATAACACCTAACTAATACACTTAAATCCTAACTATAAGATAACTAACTGGTTGAAACTTACACTTAGACCCCCCCCCCCCATGTATGTGGACGGTCACTTATGTGGCCCTACCCCAAGATTTCCTTAATCTTCCTAAGATCTCATTTGATATGGTTAGGGATCTTGCATGGTACTTAAGAAACATAATAACCTATGGACAAAACTATAACATGGTTATAAGTGAACTTGAGCTCTCATTCTCATCACCCACACTTCATCCTCCATCTTTCTCCCTCTCCTCTCCCCACTCTCGGCCGACCCACATCCACCACACCACCACCATCTTCAACTAATTCTATCCATTCCAAGTTCATTTCAAGGTGTAAGAAGGTGTTTAAGGAAGCTTGGAGCTTGTGGATCTTGAAGGACCTCTTCCAATAGCTTTTATCCAACACATTTATCATCTTCTTCATCAAGTGTTCTTCCCTAGCCTTGGTGCTTGTAGTCAGCTTCATATCACTTGATCTTACTTCATATATTGTTGGTTAAAAGATGATGTACATTTATAATCTTGTAGAACACCAAAGAACATAATCTTGAAACATGAACATAAGCTTGTCATATGATAAACTCTTGATGAAACTATGTTGTTTAGTGTATGTATGATACTTGATTGTTAATTTCTTGAGATTATGATGTTGATCATCATAAGGAGCTTGCTAGATTGTGATTAAACACATGATCTAGCAAGTGAGAGGATGATTATGTGATAAAACAAGATGATCATCCTCATGTGTAAGCATGAACTTGAAGAATAAAGTGATTTCTTGAAAAATAATAATCAAAGTGAGTTAATAATCTTATGGATCTAAGATTCATGAGTGGTTTTCCAAAAGAACCAAGTTCAAAAGATGATTTTTAGAAGATCTTGGTTCTTACTTAAACATACACTATTTTTGCTGGTAAAACAAGTGTATAAACACTTGTGAAACAAGAAGATGTCATAAGGAAATGTTTTTGTAAAACATGTTTACAAGTTGTAAACACCTAAATCATTCAAGAGTGAAGTTTTTAAAGAAGTAAGCACACTTTAAAGGGTAACTAAACCTACTAGACACACTACCAAGTTACTACAAGTTTTTATGAAAGTTCAAGTTCATGATTATTATGTAAATAGCATAGCTTCGGCACTTGGTAAGTGTAAGTTGTTTAGGGTTGATAGTTGATTGTTTGTGATGATTTTGAAAAGAAAATGATATGCTTTGATAGCATGGACACCTCCACTTTTAGGGGAAACTATGGCAAAATTTTCTAAAAATACAAACACTTAGAAAATATTTTCTAAACAAATATTTACAAGTGAGTTTTAACTATGGTTTTCAATATAAACTTTGCCATAGATTTTGTTACAAAAATACAAGTATTGTAGGTTGGTTTTTGTAAATAAAAAATTAACCAAATATGTATTTGAAAGATATATATTTAGAAGACACATTGTGTGTGATTATTTGTATACTTTGTGTATTAGTTATGTTATTTTATGATTTTAGGTAATATAACTTAACATTGACCTAGTTTCTCCCCACTTTGACACAGAGTTCCTTGACCCATAATCAGCTGTGATAAGCTCCACTTTCATTCTCTTCAACTCTCATGCCTTTTCAGCTTCAAACTGTTTGAATTTTTTAGGAGGGGTGATGTGTGCGAGGTGTTATATATTTTTGATGTATATTT
The DNA here is from genome assembly GCF_002127325.2 of Helianthus annuus. Classification (NCBI taxonomy): domain Eukaryota; kingdom Viridiplantae; phylum Streptophyta; class Magnoliopsida; order Asterales; family Asteraceae; genus Helianthus; species Helianthus annuus. The sequence continues at coordinate 70,274,298 of NC_035436.2, forward strand.
AAGCCCTTTTTACACTTTTAGCCAAGTCTTAAATTTATAAAACACGATATTTGCTAACACTAAACACACATATGGGCAAGTGCACCCATCGTGGACGTAGTATAGTGTTGGTAAGATACCGAGGTCGTCCAAGGACACAAGAGCTTTTAGTACCGGTTTATCCTCAACGTCTAATCAAATCAAAAAGTTAGAAAAGGTTTTTAAACTAAGAAAATAAAAACTAACTAAATGCTGAAAAATAAAATAAAATAAAAACAGATAGACAAGATGAATCACTTGGATCCGACTCGTGTATTAGTATAACCTTTGATTATTTTCGCACCTTTGCACTTGTTTAAGAGATTATCTTAGTTATTGTAGTAGGCCCCTCTTTTGAAGGTGACGTTACCCTCAACCCAGTAGTTTGAGTCAGCAAGGATACAATCCTAAAGGGTTGGATTATTGGAAGATAATGAATTAAGTTATTAATGCAAATTATGGTGGTGTTGTGATGGTGGTGGGTGGTGGATGAAGTGTGAGAGAGGTGGTGTGCCAAGGGATGAGTTGCAATGAATCCAAGCACTCCTATTTATAGGCTGAACAAAAGCCTGGGCACGGCCCCGTGTCCGCTGCACACGGCCCCGTGCCGTTCTGACAATCTCTCTCCTCATTAATTGTAATTCGCAATTACAATTAATGCGCCTGCAGTACTTTCGCCACGCCCCCGTGTCCGCTGGGCACGGCCCCGTGGTGGGCAACAGAAGCTTCTATCACTTTTGTCTTTTCTGCCAGGGCTGACCATCCTGGACACGGCCCCGTGCTCGCTGAGCACGGCCCCGTGTTGAGCTGGACACGCCCCGTGTTGAGCTAGGCACAGCCCCGTGTTCAGCTGGGCACAGCCCCATGCTCAGCTGGGCACAGCCCCATGCTCAGCTTTCTTCTTGTTTTTGCTGTGGGAGATGCTGTCGAGGAGTCGGGCATGCCACATTTCTTCCTTTTCTTTGTATTTATGTTGGATTTGGTTGCATTTTTGCTTCTTTTGTTCATTTAAGCTCTTTTAACCCTGAAAATACAAAAGGAAGACAAAAGCACACTTTTTCCAACATTAGTACTTAAAAAGGGTTAGTTTTATGCCTCATTTGATGTAATTTATATGTTGCATTTTACACACATCAAGGGGTCTGCTGGACTTTATTTTTGATCATTTCATGAATCCTGGCTACTTCTTTTTCAAGCTCAGGAATGGGCCAGTTTTGTACATGTGTTTCTCCCCCTTGTATTTCTTGTAGGTCATGATATTTTCAATGTAATCTTTTCTCAGGGTCTCATCTGCCCTTTCTGAAATTTGTTGACTAACATTTTTGGCAAATTGCTCCATTGATCTGACCTGTGTGAGAAGAAACTGATAGTTTTGCTGAAATTCCCTATCAGATTTCCCTTGGTTATTTTTGTTAGCGATATCCTCGGCTTGCTTGGCTTTAATTTCTAAATATTCTTCAATGTTGTTTGGCCTAGGAATCCTTTAACTGAAGGCAAGCTCCTTTTGGCAGGGTTATCCTCATAGTAGAAAGATTTGATTTCATCTCTAACTGCTATGAGTTCTAAAGGAAACACAACACCTGCAGGAGGTAATGGTTTTTGAATTTGAGTTGAAGAGAGAGGAATGGGTTTTGGGATTGTGACAAGTGCTTGGGATTTTGAAGCTGTTGATGGTGGTGATGGAGAATCATCATCTGGTATGATAATCCTTCTCCTTTTAATTTTAGGAGAGGCAGATGATGTTTTGGGTGGAACAGTGGAGGTGATTTGAGTGGCAGTGGTTTGTGGCTGACTAACAGTTGTTGAAACAACTGGTGTCTCAACCACTGTTGTCATTACAACAGATGTTTTAACATCTGCTGTCTTCTGCTTTATGGCAGGAAGTGATGGTGGAGATGTTGTTATTGGTGGTGATAAGGTAGTGGTAGTGGTGTGTGTTGAAGTGGTGTGTGTTGAAGTGAGAGCAGTTGTTGTAACAACTGAAGTACCAGCAGTTGTTAATACAACAGAGGTTTCAGCAACTGTTTGGGTGGAGATTTGATGTTGGTGGCTTTTGGATGGTGGTTTTGAAGTATGCTTAGGAAGACTGGATGGTGTGGATTTGGGTTTCCTTACTTTTCTAGTAAGATTTCTTTTTGGAACAGGATTTTGATCATCCTTTTCACCAGAACAACCCTGCGCATTCATCTTCATGAAAGCTCTCTTCTCCTCATTCCACCTTGACAGATCCTTTGCCGCTCTATCCCTTTTTACACTTATGACACCATCATCTAGTGCATTCTGGGTAACATCAACCTTCTTGCTACCGTCTGGCAAGGGAATGTTTCTAAGCATTGCATCCTTTTCTGGATCAAGATATACCCCATTATTAATCCCTTTCTTTATCCACTCCTTAATTTTCTCCCCCTTTTTGGCATTATCTGAGGGGATTTCATCAATAAAAAGAACTTTTGGAGGAGCAGTGCCAGTGGTTGCCAACAGATGTGTTTTTAGAGCCTTGATGTCTGCTTGTGTGGTTTTGAAACTAGACTCCATTGCTTCTCTGAGCTCTTGAACATGTTTTTCATGCTGCTACTCAGCCATCTGTTGTTGTTGGTGGAGAAATGGTTGAAAAAGATTCCAGAGCTCATTTGTAATATCTGCTGGTGGTGGAGCAAGTGTTTGAGGTGGAACAGCAGTGGATGGTACCATTTGAACTGTTAACAACTGTTGCAGCATTCCTTTGATTTCTACAACAGATGTATCCAGTTTTTCAACTCTTTCCGTCAATTCCAGGTACTTTAAACCATCACCCAATTTAATGGGATCATCTGATTTCCCACTAGCAGTGGTTGTATCAGAGGTTGAGGTAGGGAGTGTACTCCTAACATCAACCACTGATGCCCCTTTTTCTTGGTATTGGGGTCTTCTTCCTTCAACACTTGATAATCTTTTGATGGAACCAGTGGTTAATACAAACTCACTAGCAGATAACATAGGTGTTATGGAAGGAATTGCCTCCAAGGAAGTCTTATTGATGTAACCACTGTCCAAGTGTAAACCTGTAGGTTCAACACCTGTAGTGGCTGCTTCACTTGGATTACCACCAAGAGTTACTTGTAACTCAACGGGTGTAACCTCCTCAGGTTGTGTTGGTGGGTTAGCAAAGATTGATGCATCAGGCCCAGTCTGTTGTTGAGGTATATTCTCATGAATAGGTGATTGAGAAGGACTGGTTTGTGCCAGGTTCAGATCAATTGCATCCAACAGTAGTTTGGTATTTGGTGGAATTGGGGATGTGAAGGTAAGTTTGGAAAGCGAAATTGCCCCGGGCATTGGGCTGTGGATGATGGAAACGAGTGCTTCTAGAGCATCATGATGTGGTGACCCTATTTGTACAACCTGTTCTTTTTGTGAAGGGACAGGAGGAGTTTCAGGTATGGGTTGAGATATTTTTACCAACTGCTGTGAGGAAGAAGCAGCAGTGGTTTGTTGTGACTTTTGTGTTGTCACAGGCAGTTGCTCTGGTATCTCATCCTCCAGAGTTGCCTTTTTGGTAGGTTTTGGGGGTTTTTGATTTTTCTTTTTCTGTGACTTTTTGGTGATTTTAGGTGTGGGTTTCAAAGCAGTTGTTTTTCTACCTTGATCACCTTGAGCAGTGGGCTCAGCAGCAAATGCCTGAGGAGCAGTGTTTGCTGCTAAAGTCTGCTCAGGCACCTCTGCTTGTGTTTTGCAAGGTGTTCACATTCTTGTAAAAGTTTTAGCAGTTAAGCTGTGCATTTGTAAAGATTCACCTTGGTTTATTATAGCAATATCATCCTTACTGAATTTTTTTCTCAAAATAATAACTTAAAAATCTTGGAAACAGTAAGAATGATTTTGTTTCAACATTTTTAACCAAATCATTGAAGATTACCTTGGAATAGTTAAAATTTTCTTCTTGTAAAATAGCATATCCCAAGTTTTGAATCTTCATTGGTATTTCATTAAAAGAAGTGGTTTTATTTGAAACACACATGAGGAGGGTATGGAATAAAAATCTTGTTGCAGCAGGGAAGAAACCTTTTTGTAAGCTATCCCTCTTCATCATTGGGTTTGCATACCCTCTCTCAATGAAGTCAATTTTTAACTCGTTTTTAGGGAAAGAATCTTTACCTTCCTGATCATCGAGCTGAAAGACTTCTGATATGGATTGAAGTGTTATTTGAACTGCCTTTTTCTATAGAGTAGAGTGAATGGCTATGACATCTTCACCTTGTTTGTCAAGGGTACAATTTTTCCAAAACTCTCTCTGGGTTTGCAGGTAGATGGGAGCATCTGCTGTAAGCAAAGTTTTGTACTTTAACGCAGTGAGCATGTCGAGGATGGAATCAAATATATCGATGGTGCCGGGTTTCGTGAGAAGACCCAGAAGATTATGAGACGGTTTGTGTGGGATTTCTGTGGAGGTAGCCTTTTGAGAGGCCCCTTTGGAAGATTTTGCGGATGATTATTTTGTCATTTTGAAGATGAGAATCGAAGATGAGTTTGTGAAGAAATTGGATGGAATGTGATGGAAACTGCTTTGAGAAGAGAACTTTTAAGAATTCAATTCGACAGTGAAACCCTGTTTGGGTTTTGAAAAGGGGTTTTATAGAGGAAAAGTGAATGCTAACGTGGCAGCGGTTACAAAATGTCTGACCACTATGTACAGTCCGCATGCCATCCCTTGGTGAAATGAAGGACAGTACTTTTGAACAGTACTTTTTGTGAAAACAACTGGTGAAGACAGTAGTTGTAACGGTAATGGAAACAGTGGATGATTTTTACTATCAGTGGATAGCATATCAGTCGATACAACACTGATTTTGAATATCAGTGCTTATCAGAGGAAAATGAGAACAGGAGATGACTATCAGCAGTGGACAGACTTTTGAAGTAGAGCAGACTTTTGAACCCATCAGTGGTTATGGCAGACTTTTAGGATTTTAATGAAAAATTCATTTTTAGCTATTTTTAAGGATGGATTTTTGATTTTCTGAAAACATTTTAATGCTTTTATTCATAGAAAAATAGGATTTTGCCTGTTAATCCATGTTTAGCATGCCAATTCTAGAGATCAAGCTTTCAAAGGTGGATGTGTCTAATGCTTTGGTTAGCACATCTGCCAGCTGATCTTTAGTTGGAACATGATGCAGAGAAATCAAACCTTTTTCGTAGCAATCCCTCACAAAGTGATGTTTGATGTCGATGTGTTTGGTGGTTGAGTGGGAAACTGGATTTTTGATGATATTTTCTGCTGCGTGGCTGTCCAACATGAGTGGTGTCTTTAAGGCAGTGATACCAAAATCCAGTAACTGATTTTGAAGCCAGAGCAGTTGGGCTGTACAGCTTGCAGTAGCTATATATTCTGCCTCAGCAGTGGATGTGGAAACAGCTGCTTGCTTTTTGCTTTGCCAAGACACTAACCAATTGCCTAGGAATTGGCACCCTCCTGAAGTGGACTTCCTTGTTTTATCACATCCAGCAAAGTCACTATCTGAGAAACCTGAAAGCTCAATTTTACCATCAGCTGGATACCAGATACCAAGTGTGGGAGCACCTTTGAGGTATCTGAATATCCTTTTCACAGCAATAAGGTTTGACTTTCTAGGGGCTGATTGGGATCTTGCACAGACACATGTTGCAAACATGATGTCTGGTCTAGATGCAGTTAGGTACAATAAAGACCCAATCATGCTTCTATATAATGTCTGGTCAACCAAATCATCTTTTTCTTCAGACATGACCGATTTATTGGTTGCAATGGGTGTACTGCATGGCTTACAATCATCCATATTAAATTTCTTTAAAAGTTCTTTGGCATATTTGCCTTGATGGATGAAGGTGCCATTTTGCAACTGCTTTACTTGGAGACCAAGAAAGCACTGGAGTTCACCCATTGCACTCATTTCAAACTCAGCTTTCATGAGTTGCCTAAACTCTTCACACATTTTATTACATGTGCTTCCAAAAATGATGTCATCCACATAAATTTTGACAATCATCAAATCCTTCCCTCTCCATTTTAAAAACAGTGTTTTATCAATCCTGCCTCTAGTGAAACCAATGGAAAGTAAAAAGGTGGACAGAGTTTCATACCAGGCCCTTGGTGCTTGCTTCAAGCCATACAAAGCTTTATTCGGCTTGTAGACATGATCTGGATTAAATGGATCCTCAAAACCTGGAGGTTGACAGACATAAACCTCCTCTTGAATTTTACCATAGAGGAATGCACATTTGATATCCATTTGATACACCTTGATGTTGTGGTTGACAGCAAAGGCCAAAAAGAGTCTGATAGCTTCAAGTCTTGCTACAGGGGCAAATGTTTCATCATAGTCAATGCCCTCTTCTTGTCTGAAACCTTGAACCACAAGCCTGGCTTTATTCTTGACAACAATACCCCTTTCATCAGTTTTATTTTTGAAGACCCATTTTGTGCCAATAGGACTCACACCCTCTGGCAATGGAACAAGCTCCCATACTTGTTGTCTTCTAAACTGTTGGAGCTCCTCTTGCATGGCTTCTACCCTGTTTTTGTCTTTCAGTGCCTCTTGGTACTTGACTGGCTGATGGAGTGATAGAAAACCTGCAAAAAGACAAATGTTTTGGGATTGCCTTCTTGTGAGCACCCCTTCATTGATGTTGCCAGTGTTTGATCTGGTGGATGAGATTTCAAGAAGATGAGCTCTCCTTGGTATGGAACAATGGCATTGAGTGGTGAGGGCTGCAGATGTGTATCATCTGAGCTAACCAATGTTCGTGACTTTGATGACCCAGCAGTGGCTTCAAAAGGTGGTGGCATAGGGGGTAAAGGTGTGGACACCTGCTGACTTTGATCCACTGTTTGAGGACTTTTGTCAGCAGTGTTTGATGAGGTGGAAGCAGTGGTTAAAGGGCTACTTTGGTCAACAACTGTTGAGGTAGCAGTGGTTGAGCTTTGACAACTGTTTTGAACAACTGATGCTCTCCCTATTGAAGCAGACTTTTGAGGAATGATGATCTCATATCCATGGTCTGGTGATGAATCTTCTGATGGACCTGCACTGTTAGTCTTGACAGCAGTATTTTCAAAAGTGAATTTTTCAAGATCAAACAATTCTGCAGGATTTGCTGGGATTTTCATTTATGAAAGTTCATTGAACTTCACATTCAAAGTCTCTTCCACTGCTTTGGTCCGTGTGTTGAACACTTCGTAGGCCTTAGCAGTGGTTGAGTATTCCAGGTGGTATCCTATATCAATTTTGGCTGCAAACTTTGAGATAGAATCTTTTAAGTTTAGAATGAAACATGGGCAACCAAAAACTTTGAAATATGAGATTAATGGCTTTATTTTATACAGAATTTCATAAGCAGTCTTTTTGTGCCTATGGTTGATTAAAACTCTGTTTTGGACATAGCAAGCAGTATTTACTGCCTCTACCCAAAAAGTTAATGGCAAACCTGAATCTGCAAGCATGGTTCTGGCAGCCTCAATCAATGTTCTGTTCTTCATTTCAACAACCCCATTTTGCTCGGTGTTCTAGGGATGTTGTACTGCCTTACAATCCCTTTCTTCACACAGAAGGCATCCAACTCCTTATTTTTGAATTCTGTGCCATTGTCACTCCTGAAGACTTTCACTGGAAGGTCAAATTGCTTTTCAACCTGTGTCACAAAGTCTTGCAAAATGCCTGCAGTCTCATCTTTTGAGTGTAAAAAGAAGGTCCATGTAAACCTAGAGAAGTCATCAACAATAACCAAGCAATATCTCTTCTTTTTGAGACTCATGACTTGCACTGGGCCAAACAAATCCATGTGCAGCATTTGCAAACACTGGGTTTTTTTGGACTCTTCAATGGGTTTGAAAGAGCTTTTATGCTGTTTTCCATTTAAACAGGAAACATAATGCTCAGGACATGAAAACATTTTTTGTGGTAAGCCTCTCACTAAGCCATCTTTTGAAATCTCATTGATTGTCTTGAGATTTGTGTGCCCCAGTCATTTGTGCCATAGCTCTGTCTCTTTGTTAGAGGCAGCTGAGAACAGACAGGCATAAGCTCTAGGACACTCTCTTGACATATCAACAACATAAACATTGTCACTTCTTTGAGCAACAAGTTTTGTTTTTCCTGATTTTATTATTGCTTCAATCTTTTCAACCATTTCTGGTCCAACAATCTTACAACACTCGTTTGTGAAGAATGTCTCATACCCCTTGTCACTCATTTGTGAGACACTCAGGAGGTTGAATTTCAGATTGACTATTAGATTGACATTTTCAAATTTTATATTTCCAGACTGAACTGTACCAGACCCCAGAACTTTCCCTTTACTATTATTCCCAAAGGATATATCACCCCCTCCATGGATTTTGAAATCTTTGAGTAGGGCTTTACATCCTGTTATGTGCCTGGAGCCTCCACTGTCTACATACCAAAGACTATCTAAGCATGCAGAAGCTCCCTGCACATGAAGTAAAAGGACTAGTTCATTAAGGTTTCCAAAGCCAATAAGGCTTTGGATGGGGTCTCAACAGTGTCTGGGATGATAATAGATGCATGGACAGTGGTTAGCTCAGGGGTTTGAACATTTTTGGGAATGTTTTTCTCTAATCACTGTTGAGGGTCTTGGCCAATCATCTGTTGATAACCAAAAGGATACCAGTTCACTTTGGGTTTAGAGGGCTTTTTGTAAGCCTCATAAACGTGTGGAATCCTTTGGTATGATGCTTTTTCCTTGCCTTTTCTGAAATGATTGGCTGGTGGTGCATCTGTCACTTGTACATCCCTTTGAACAGATGTTTTCTTCAACTCTTTTGTGACAACAGTTTGGACAGGGACGAACAGTGGTTGTTTCTTGGTGAACTTAACAGATGATGCTGATGAACTTAAGAATGTTTTTGCAGTGTACTCTTTCTTCTTTTCATCAAAGTTTTTGAGATACACACATTCCTTAGTTTTGTGGTTATTTTTGCCACAGGTGGTGCAGCTTTCAACAGAAACAATAACATTTGTTTTGTTTAGATCATGTGCTTTAAGATGAAAACAGTCTTTTGTTAGATGATTCTTCTTTTCACAAAAATCACAAAACAGGTTTTTAATCTTTTCTCTTTTCTTCCTTTTCTCAGATTCCTTTGCAACAGAGTTTTGAACCTCTGTTGGGATATCTTTGATAGGAATGATTCTTGCTTTTGGAGCCTTTACACCATCAGTGGTTGTGAAATCCATTGGTTTGAAGTTTTCCAGGATATCACACTCATCAGACCATGTGGGTTTAAATTGGTATTTCTCAATTTCCTCAAAAGTTGAGGATCCCACAGGTCTTTCAAGAGTAATTTTGTTACCAAGTTTGTCAGTTATTTTAACCTCTTGGCCATTTTTGTTGGTTGGAATTATCTCAGTTGAACCAGCTTGTTTTCCAGCAGTGTTTTCAAGATCATCATATTTTCTATGTCCAATACCAAACTTAACATTGCTTTCAAGCTGTTTTGCAAGCATAACCTCATACCCTTTACAAGACTCCACCCATCTTTCACAGGTGATCTGGGTAGACTCCAACTCCTTTTTGCAAACTTGGTATTTTTCTACCATAGTTTGGAGTTGAGTTTTGGTTATGCTCTGCTCTTCTTTTAGACTGCTGATCTCTTTATCCTTTTCAGCCAATTTGTTTCTAAGTTCTTTTAATGACTTTTCAAATTTGACTTCATCAGATAAGATTTTATTCCTAAGGTTTTCATTTACCTCTTTGATGTTAGCAAATGCAATAATACATTTGTCTGAACACAGTTTTTCAAGAAGTTGAGGTGATACCTTAGCAGCAGCCATCATGGCACAATCACATTGATGATCATCATCTTCATCAGCTCTCCCTTCCCCCTCACCAGCTTTCTTCAATTCTTCTTTCTCTTTGTCATCTTTGGACCAAGGGTCGGACAGTGGTTCAATCAGGGTTTCTGAATTTTCTCCCAGCAGTAGTTCACCAGCAACTGTAGTAACCACTACTTCAGCAACTTCATCCACTGTTTCAGCACTTAGCTGTTCACCTTCAGTTTCAACCCCTTCTGGTATTGACTCTAATGCCATCAAACAAAATTCATCATCAAAAGTATCTTTAGAAGCATAGAGAGCAAAATTTTCATCACCAAGTTCATCAGGCATGCTGCTCCAATCAACAAAGCCTTGTGTGAGAAAGCTTTGCTGATCTGGTTATGTCACTGTTGGAGCAGCTTGTTGAGGTGCAACTAGTTGCACCTGTGCCTGAGGAACAGGGGCCTGAACATACTGAATTTGTGGAACAGTGGTTTGAACATAATGCACAGGCACAGGGGTTGCAGCATAATGAGCAGTGTTAACATGTGCTGCAGGGGCATATTGGGTATAGTGTACAGTGTTTTGTTGTTGTGGTCTAGGGTTTGAGCCAGGGTGAGTGATTATGGGACCAGTGGTTTGACTCCTACATTCCCTAGCAAAATGACCTAGCCTATTACACTTGTAACACTTGATTTTTGACTTATCCAACCCCACCCTTAAATTCCCATGAAGCCCTGGGAATTTTCTCCCTGTTCTTTTGTAGAATTTGCTTGTTCTAACACTAAGCAAAGCCAATTGATGCAAAATGTCCATCTCTTCTAAGTCAGTGGGATCAAAATGTTGCAAATCATTTAGTTCAAAGCATAGGTTATCTGACATCTGGTTTTCAGTATTTGCAGTGAAAGCATAATTTGCAGAGTGAGAATCAGAGTTGTTAAAATTACCACCAGCAGTTATGTCAATAAAATGATCATAACTCTGATCCTTACTGCTGCTACCAGATTCTTCCTGACCAAATAGAGTTGTGCTGCCAAATGAATAGTCATCAGCAACTTTTCCAGACTCTTGCAACTTCCTTTTCTGGTTTAACTCCCTTTCATAGGTCAAGAGTCTACCATGGAGTTGGGTCAGGGTCAGATCTTTGAACTCAGCTGAATTCCTGGTGACAAAAGCAATTGTGTCCCATTTTTCGGGCAATGATCTAAGGAACCTGCTATTTTGAGTTGCATTTGGAAATGTAACTTTAACAAGCCTTAGTTCACTGATGAGACAACTGAACCGTTCAAATTGTTGGGTTAGTGACTCCCCTTTGATGTGACAAAAAGTTTCATACTGCTGATTCAGAATTTCCCTGTTGTTTTCAATAACCTCTTCCGTTCCCCCAAATTATTCCTTCAACGCATCCCATAATTCTTTGGCACTGTTACAATGTAACAGCCCAGCATAGATTTCATTGGGTAGTGCAGAAGCTATGATGCTAAATGCTTTGGCATCAAGTTCGAACTTCTGAAAATCAGATTCAGTATAATTTTCAGTTGGTTTAGGAACGAACTTCTTGGTGTCCTCAGCACTTGGCACCATAGGAACATGAGGACCGAAAACAACAGACCTCCAACATCCAGTGTTCTGTTGAGCAAGGATGTGACACATCCTTCTCTCCCAGATGTTGTATTCATTTCTTTTAAGCATAGGAGGTTTAAAAAGCGAGCCAATGTTATTCTTATCATCTTGAGACTGTGACGACATCCTGGTTGTTTTACAGGCACTGATTAATCAACTTTATCGGTGATTAAACCTTGCTTTGTTTTTCAACAAGACGAACAAACTATCAGTATCAACGATTTCGAGCTGAACTATTTACGTCAAAATGATTGTTAAATCAAATTTGACTGTCCAAGCTCTGATACCAATTGTTAGGATCTGAGTTTGGATTGATTGTGATTTGTGTTTGAATTTAGATGAACAATGAAAGAGTAGTGCAGCAGAAATTAAATGGAAGCAAACTTTTCACAATCAAACAGAAGAAATGCTTTCAATCATACATTTTCAACACAGAATCAAATGATTAAATTTATTTCAAACTTTGATTACAATGCATGTATGATTTGCAAACTCCCCCTCAACCCGAGCTAAGTATTTGTTCGTGCAGGGAGAAGATGGTGAAAGAGCTAAACAGAACAGTACAGAGCACTGTTCTATTTATTGGCACTAGCAAACTACTGAGCATCAAAGCTGACGTCACCATGAAAGTGACATCTAACCTCCTAACAAACTCCTAACAACTGACCTATACAAACACTGCTATACTAACTACTGATGTTACAGTTTATTACATAAAGTAAACATAAACAGCTGCTGCATCCTTCCACTGCTATGAACCCAGCAGTACTTGTCATGATCAGCAGTGCCTGAAACAAGGCAGTAGATTGAGCAGCAGAGCTTTAGTTGATCAACAGTCTTTGACTTGATCAGCAGTTATAGGTCGGCAGTTTGCATGATCAGCAGATAGGAGGTCAGCAGATGTTGAAACCACTTTCAAGGGGAGAGACTTGCATGCACACATCTGCTTATTCTGGATCCACTGCTCTGATCCAGTTTTGGCTTTCATTATCTGTTCCTTTGGCAGGGTTAAATCCCAACATAACCGAACAACCGGACACTACCCGAAACACCAAAATTATACTAGAAGCATTGTTTTAGTGTCTCTGAGCTAGTTATGATCCCCGAACACCCTAACACACTATATAACACACATTATGCATAACACCTAACTAATACACCTAAATCCTAACTATAAGATAACTAATTGGTTGAAACTTACACTTAGAACCCCCCCCCCCCCCCATGTATGTGGACGGTCACCTATGTTGCCCCACCCCAAGATTTCCTTAATCTTCCTAAGATCTCATTTGATATGGTTAGGGATCTTGCATGGTACTTAAGAAACATAATAACCTATGGACAAAACTATAACATGGTTATAAGTGAACTTGAGCTCTCATTCTCATCACCCACACTTCATCCTCCATCTTTCTCCCTCTCCTCTCCCCACTCTTAGCCGACCCACATCCACCACACCACCACCATCTTCAACTAATTCCATCCATTTCCAAGTTCATTTCAATGTGTAAGAAGGTGTTTAAGGAAGCTTGGAGCTTGTGGATCTTGAAGGACCTCTTCCAATAGCTTTTATCCAACACATTTATCATCTTCTTCATCAAGTGTTCTTCATAGCCTTGGTGCTAGTAGTAAGCTTCATATCACTTGATCTTACTTCATATATTGTTGGTTAAAAGATGATGTACATTTATAATCTTGTAGAACACCAAAGAACATAATCTTGAAATATGAACATAAACATAAGCTTGTCATATGATAAACTCTTGATGAAACTATGTTGTTTAGTGTATGTATGATACTTGATTGTTAATTTCTTGAGATTATGATGTTGATCATCATAAGGAGCTTGCTAGATTGTGATTAAACACATGATCTAGCAAGTGAGAGGATGATTATGTGATAAAACAAGATGATCATCCTCAATTGTAGGCATGAACTTGAAGAATAAAGTGATTGCTTGAAAAACAATAATCAAAGTGATTTAATAATCTTATGGATCTAAGATTCATGAGTGGTTTTCCAAAAGAACCAAGTTTAAAAGATGATTTTTAGAAGATCTTGGTTCCTACTTAAACATACACTATTTTTGGTGGTAAAACAAGTGTATAAACACTTGTGAAACAAGAAGATGTCATAAGGAAATGTTTTTATAAAACATGTTTACAAGTTGTAAATACCTAAATCTTTCAAGAGTGAAGTTTTTAAAGAAGTAAGCACACTTTAAAGGGTAACTAAACCTACTAGACACACTACCAAGTTACTACAAGTTTTTATGAAAGTTCAAGTTCATGATTATTGTGTAAATAGCATAGCTTCAGCACTTGGTAAGTGTAAGTTGTTTAGGGTTGATTGTTGATTGTTTGTGATGATTTTGAAAAGAAAATGATATGCTTTGATAGCATGGATACCTCCACTTTTAGGGGAAACTATGGCAAAATTTTCTAAAAATACAAACACTTAGAAAATATTTTCTAAACAAATATTTACAAGTGAGTTTTAACTATGGTTTTCAATATAAACTTTGCCATAGATTTTGTTACAAAAATACAAGTATTGGAGGTTGGTTTTTGTAAATAAAAAAATAACTAAATATGTATTTGAAAGATATATATTTAGAAGACACATTGTGTGTGATTATTTGTATACTTTGTGTATTAGTTATATTATTTTATGATTTTAGGTAATATAACTTAACAAAATACCAAGAATTTACAATCCAAAATAATATCAAAAATCACAAGTAATAAATATGTAAGTTACACACTTAATATTGTGAAACCGAACGCAAGAACGTAACTTACAAAATATTCCGAAATATACCGTTATAAATATATTTTTGGTAAATATTATTTTGGATACGAAAGAAATGAAAATATGATTTTTATTATTATTACAAAGTATATCATATTTTCGACAAGGAGAAAATATATTATTTTTGGAAGTAAAAATATATTTTCTTGATATATTTAGAAGATATATGATTTTTGAGAAAAAAATATATATTTTCTTGAAATACATTATTTTTGGACAAAATAAGTTTTTATATATTTTCTAAAATGAGACTTGAAAATACATTATTTTAGAACTACAAATACAAGAATGCAAATATACATGTATGAGATACCCCCACCCTTGGGAAGGAAATACGAAAATAAATACTTGAGAAGTTTAATTACAAAAATACTGTTTAAACAATTATTCCAAAATTAAATATAATTTAAAGTTAAAATAATCATTATTTTAACAAGAAATTATAACTTGGGATAATATTAAAAGAAACGTAACTCAAAAACGTAAATACTAAGGCAAGGCACGGCCCGTTCGTCTAATAGACCCTAGTACATTGTAGGGAGTCGTGTTTGCTGAGAAGATTCGAGTTGCGAGTACCGAAGACGCAAAACTGTGAGTTCGTGACCCCCTTTTTTTAACTCTTTTCTTTTTTATAACTTCGGGGGTGAAATACATGTTACAAACTGTTTACGAACATTTTATGTGGTATGGTTAGCTAAGGAAGCGTACTGCTTGATCGTGTGAGTGGTGGGTATGACACTTAAGGCCATTAATCCTCGTTGTAGGACCGAGGGACATGAGTGATAGATCTATTTGGGTGTAGCGAGCCCACACCCAGCGGACCAGGGTGGCCTATGTGGTGACTATGTCTTATTCCCAGAGACAAATTTGCTAGGTTTGAGTTTTCCTGCATCACTTCACACATACCATTGGCCTTGCAAACCATTGGTGATCTGTTTTTCCTTATTGCTTCATACCAGGGCCTACATACATACAAACATACTTTAAAGGTTTATTCATACACATGAACTCGCTCAACTTTTGTTCATGTTTTCAAATTACATGTATTTCAGGGAACTAAGTGGATCTGGCAGGTGTTTGCATGTTTTTCAAGCTGCGTCATGAATAAAGGATGCCATCCAAGTCATTAGGTTTTAGGAGATGTATCTTAATCCTGGACGAAATACATGGTTCTAAACTCGGGTTTATTTAAGATCTTTCGTCGAGTCTTCGTGAACTCATTAAAACATGTTGTGGTTTGTAACTTAAATTTGGTGTTGACGTCTCAGAAAATTATGTTGTGTTATTTTCAAAACTTAAATTTATGGATGAACATCTACTAGTTTTATCATATAGTGTTGTTATGATTGATTGCTATGGTATTGAGAAAGTCACACCATAATCACACTTCCGCAAAAGCCAGGGTGTGATAGTTAATTATTATTTATTATTAGTAGTATTATTATTTTAGGTATTAGGGTTATTGTCAGGGGCGAGAATTGGGTAGCCTAGCCTTAGTTAGGCATAGACTGATCAACCATGCTTAAACAAGGCAGCGTTAACTAATATTTAACCATGATAATAACTAGTTAGATGTACCATAACCTAACCTAGGATTACTTATGTTGTATCAGGACCCAGAGATTTTGTTTGATTATGCTAGCAATTGTTATCTAGTTGTACTAGCTATTGTTACCTAATTGTGCTAGCAACTGTTATAAAGGTGAGTTTTATGAATGTTTTCAAAACGTGAACATGCTTGTCCTAAACTGTAATAATATGCATGACTATTGTATGCATGTATATAACCTGAGCATGGCATACATATGATATTTGTGGTCCCTTATACGTGCCGCTACTGCGGGATATGTTGGTACTACACACGTGGTGTAGTGGGCATTAACTGTATGGTTATGTAAGTCACGTGATGACGTTGGGTTATGATGACATGGGCAGGTACAAGTCATGATTAAATAATGTGGTTTATAACTAGTGTATATTCATGAACTCACCGACAATAGCTGACGTGTCTTTTTAGCTGACGTGTCTGGTAGAAATGTATATATTACGAATCGATATGATATGGTGGAAGAGTTGTTACATCAGGCTAGACTTAGGCTGATTAGATGTTGTAATTTGAGTTTCCAACATTTGTATAATACATTTATTAGCAATAGAGTGAATTTTAAGAATTCTCCTTTATCTTTATACCCCTTTTCGATCGGTGTCTTTGTGTTTAAAATTGACGAGTTTTATACTTTATGTTTTAAAATCTTGCACTTTTGTCCTTTAGTCCTAACCCATTCAATTTTTTTAGTTAAATTTCATCATGTACCTTGCACATGAGGGACTTTTTGTCAATTCATCTTCGCACAGACTAATTATGTAAATAACATAAAAGCCTAACCATTTTTAAAAGTTATCTCTCTCTCTCTTTCTACCCCCCCCCCCCCTCTCTCTCCCTCTCTTTCTGACCACCAATATCATCAAACAGTCCTTCAATACTCTCCACATAATTATCAGAGAACCCGGTTCCACGATTCACTACGAAAATTTCACTTTCTGGATCTGAAGGCGTGAAACCCCGAAGAAGCCAAACCCACCTTGCCATTTTGACGAATAATTGGTAAACCTCAAAACACAATCAACACTGTGGGTATTCAAAGAAAATCCATCGAACATTCTCCTTGAAATGTAAGCTTCAAATGTGTATTTCTTATGAGATCTACAAGAGTACACAACCTAATCTTGGATCGAATTTGCAGCTTCATCCAGATCCCATCCTGAATCCTTCATTAAAGCAATCAACGGTTTAGCAAAATCATGAATACCGTTTGAAACCTCTTTGACAACTTTGTTAACAAAAGAGAAATTCAACCACTTCACGGCTTTTATTTCTCTACACCTGAGCCTTTAGCCTCTGGTGTCGGTGTATCCACGCAATTCAAAGATCCATCTCATATATCTGAGCCTTTAGCTTCACGTCTTGTGATTTTTTGCACACATACCACTTGTTGTGGTTTTGCTCCGGTGACGTGACGACCGAAGCAGCAGCTCCGGCAGCTGCGGTGGCAGGGTTGAGAGCTCCGGTGGATTGTTTAGAGGAGGGGTTAGGGTTTTGGTTGGATGAAGGATGTGTGAAAGAGATATATATAGTGGTTGTTGGTTTAGAAAATTAAAAATTATTTATTGAATTGTTGGGAATATTTATTAAAAGGTTTAACACTCTAAAATATAATTAATCATATGTGGTTACACTTTGAACTTATAAACCCTAATCAAGATTGTATTCACTTATATATATGGTAGGGTTCAAACGAGAACCACCCTTATTGCGAGAACCAATGTGAACACAACAAAATAAACCAATGAACCCACATCACCACCCAAAAACCTAAACTACCCCCACCCCCAAAAAAAAAAAAAAAAAAAAAACCTATACCTCTCCAACCCCCCCCCCCCCCCGCACCCACCCCCAAAAATAAAAACCCAACCCCCCCCCCCCCACCCCACAAAAACCTAAACCGCCTACCCATCCCCACCAAACTAATGTTAAAAGCTAAACCTTAAAGCTAAAAACCCACAACTAAATGCTAAAAAAATTAGTTAAATCGCGACTTTAACAACAAAAAAAATAAAAAAAATTACTATAAATAAAAAACTACGGTTTTTAACGAAAAAGTAAAAAAGAAATTGTGTATTTTTTAAGTAGTTTTGTTTGTGTCTATATTAGTTCTCGTGGTTCTTGCAATAAAGGGTGGTTCCTAACGGATCCTTGCCCTATATATATATAGGGTCAGGATTTAGAGAAAACGCTCAAAACTGTGAGAACGGAGAGAACGCTTATGGATCGACAGATCAAAACAATCTATAGACTAGATGACGTGGTGGTGTTTTCGTAAATAAAATCACTTTTATTAAACTGGTGCGCTTCATTAAGGGTAAAAGGGTCTTTTGACTTAACATAAAACGCCAAACTCACGCTATTAAAATCCCGCCTCAACACACATAGCACACTAAAACGCCAAACTTTGTTTTTAACAGATAAAGCTGAACAAACAGTACTGAAACGACAGAACTTTATTACTAGCATTTACTGTAATAAAAATCGCGCCTAAAATACACGCCAAAAGCTTCCTATATAAACAAACTCTCAGAACTACTAAAATCCACACCAAAACCACAAAAACCTATATTTTCCTCTATACCATTCATCTTATAAACGCCAAAAAAACGAAAATATCAAAGATTCAAATCCATGTTTCTTTGATATGCACTATTTTCTCAATAAAACTTTCGCTCTATGTAATGAGCAAGATCCTCAATATAAACGCCAAAACATACAAAAACCACAAAACTTCAAAAAAGCCATTTCATGGAGATTCTGTTTTTGTTTTCTATAAAGTTTAGCTAAACGGGATGGATAACATTGTTACACATCTTTCTTGACTGAGGATTAACAATGTTATCCATTTCGTTCAGCAAAACATTATTGAGTTTAGCACGACCAAAATTAGAAGTTTATGGTAGTTTTATTTAGTGGCGTTATTGTTTTTTTTTTTTGGCGTTTGATTTCCTTGCCCGATCTTATATTGTTTGTTATTTAACTTCGAAGTAGCATGTTATGAACAAAGAGGTAGAAAAAAGAAAAAAGATGCCAAAAAAATGATTTAAAACGCCAAACTGAGAAATGTCTGTGTTCTATAGGATTGAAATAAAAAAATGCCAAACTACTCTACACTAGCTCTCGAAGACCATCTGTATGTGTTCTGTAAGAATGACAAATACAAAACGCCAAACTACTCTTCACTAGCTCCCGAAGACCTTGTCGATCTTCTTTTAATTACGGCCTATTTGCATGTTGATTCGTAGTGCCCATAGGCTTTGCAGTTCTGACACTGTCTTTCTTTGGCCCCGGGTTTCGACTTTGATTTCTTTTTGTCGATTGCTATCTCCTGTTTAGATTTTAGGCGCTTCCGAGAACCAGAATCTTTGGATTTATAACCTACAGGGACTCTTATCGGATTGTCGTTTTTTTATTGACCTGTTATCTCGGCAAATCTATCCCTAGAACTAGCGGGAGGAGCAACAATCTGCATATCTTGAACCTTCTTCATATAAGATTGAACATGATCCTTGTATAAGGATAGCTCCTCTTTATTACCAGATAAACGGTTCAAAGTGTATTCGGTTGAATAAATAATATCTCGCATCATACATTGCACATCAGGATCAAGCTCGGTCATATATTCACGACTAATTGAGAATTCAGGAGAGCAGTTTGGGGAGGCCTCTTTGCGCCATATATTCAGAATGTATTGTTTTGGAAATTCCCTAATGTCCATAAGTCTCAAAACATAGAATATATGTCTACATAGCAAACCAAACTGATCAAAATGCCTGCATTAGCAACTGCATGTGCAATCAGACTTACGGAACATTACCTGAAAAATGCCAAAAACAATATCTCTATAACGCCATGCATAGAATATTTGTCTAAAAAGGAAAAAAAACACATTGCATATGATAAAACGCCATTAACAAAAAACGCCATAAAAACCAAAACGCCATTATTTACCTCAAATAAGGATGTACAAGGCTATTGGAAGTCATTTACGTAAAACTTAACAAACCCATCAAACTGATCTTCGTAACGTTGATTTATGCAATCCGCAACTCCAATAAGCTCAGCTTGAACGTCACACAAAAAATACTTTTTGTGTATATGTCAACAGCTTGCTCTTCCAACAATTTGTAACTACTCTTCAACTGGGGTATTTTGTATCGAGATTCATGATCATTTTTATGATGTGTGTGACGATGTGCTTCTATTGCAGTCTCATAATGCGTCATGAACTCAACAAGAGTAGCTTTCGAATTGCACACTTGACCAAAAAATGGTTCTCACTCTCCGACCTGGATGCCGTTCACATAAGACCAGACATATGCTCCATTCTATAGTATGCAGGGATCCAAGATTCCCTAAGTGCAAAAATATCAGATAGCCAGTCATTATCTTCTAAATTGATTTCTGCGATAACCGCTTCCCATTCTGATTCAAACTCTTCTGGTGTGAGAACATCCGTTCACACAATACCATAAATATGTTCTTTAAAATTGGTGGAATTGCATAGCCTAACACCAACCTATATATAACACGAAAACGCCATGCATAAATAAAAAAACAAAAGAGAAAATTTAATTAAAAAAACGGGTAACAAGGTACAAAACGCCATGTATTTTAAAACACAGTGTATCCTAAAACGCCAAAGATAAAAAAAAAGCATAACAACCTTTAGAGAAAGTTTATGCCTCACATTCCACATGCATAACCAATGCCTCGTGTCAACAAATACAACAGAAATAGCCTTCTTCATCGGTGGATCTTGGTCAGTGACAACAACTTTCGGTTGAGAACCAACAGCTTTTAGAAAAACTCTTAACAACCAAATATACGTATCAGCAGTTTCCAACGTCAACAATGCTGCACCAAATGTAACATTGCAGTGATGATTGTCTATACCAATGAACGGTACAAACACCATAGAGTATCTGCATAAGAAAACGCCATGAGATATGAAACAATAATAAAAAGCCATTGAATGTAAACTAATAAAACGCCATTGCATGTAAACTAATAAAACGCCATTGCATGTAAAATAAAAGAACGCCATTGCATGTAAATTAATAAAACGCCAAAAACAGAAGAAGTTGAATTATAAAAAGTTACTTGTTGGAACGATACTGGCGTCAAGCGAAATCACATCACCAAACACGTGGTAATTACGTTTGGCTTGATCGTCACACCAAAAAAAAACCCTTCAAACGATTCTCTTCGTCTGTGATGTAATCATAGGAGAAATTAGGCTGGGGATGCTTTTTTCATTCAAATGTTTCATAACCATATCGGCGTCATATTCCCCTATGAACAAGTTAATTTGCCTCTTATAGTTCTTAAATTCAACTTTGCTTGCACCACGTCTTCAAAACTGCCAAAACAAGTCTTCCTAACATTAAACGCCTTGACAGGACCCAAATTCAACTTAGACATGCTGTGTATAACATGCTTCTGGAGCTGAGTGAGGTGTCGTTCAGTTGGAAGAAAATGCTTATCAGGTCATTCAACAAGTTCATGATTGTGCTCCTCAACAAACTTATACACCTTCCATGATCCATCCTTAAAAAGTACACATAACAGTGCACCACAATCAGTCCTCTTTGAAAAGTTAGATCGCACTACTCGCTCCTTTTGATTGGGGTCCAACGTATCAACCTTCTTGTCCTTGTATAACCCAGATCTCGTACACAAGTAATACTTAATATGTAAGACACCTTTAGATTTTGTCTTTGTAGTCCCTTTCCTGACTGAAAACCCACACTCCTTGGCATACTTAACATAAATTGAATAACAATCATCAAGGCTTGAGAATACCATGTCCTTTCTGGGCTTTAATTCTTCACTGACATCAGGAATGATAAATGGAAATCCAGTTTTGGGGCAATGCCTTTGACTCGAGGAAGAGATTTCGTCTGAGGAAACACAGGGAGGAACAGAAAAATCAGAAAAACAGAGTGATGTCTCGTAATAACATTATACATTAAAACGCCATTAATTGAATAATAAACAAGACATAATAAACACATAATTTAAAAACGACATGATAAAATAATTAACAAAATATAACATCATAATGAAAACGCCAAAATTAACAAAACTAATGTTAACACAAATTAACAAAATAGTAATAACTGATATTCACAAATACTACTAAATAAAATTCAAAACTAATCAAAATAGATGAAAACGCAAATGATCGTAAAAACATAAGAAATACACTAGAACGTAAACGACAATTAAAATTAATATTGAAAACTCCAATTGCAGTTCTTAATAATAGATTAAATATCAATTAAAACGCGATTAAATTGCATAATTGAAATAACGCTATTGAAAATCATACAACACATTATAAAAATAATAATACAAAAAAACGCCATAGAACATTGATAAAAGAACAAAACGCCATATCTGTTGCATGATTTGCTGGAATGAAAAATAGAAAACGCCAACGAATTTTACTTTGTCAAACAGAATCCATGCTAAACGCAACAGCTAACAATAAATCTTTGGAGTTTTAATTTGAAAGAGATTTATAACGCGAATAAGGAGGGAACGTATAAAAGGACAATCATACCCCCGCATAACAATTAGGGCCCCCTGCCACGTGTTGGGCCAGGATCCGTTCTCACCGTTCTCACACTTTTCATCGTTCTCTCCTGAACCCGTTTCTATATATATATATATATATATATATATATATTAGACCAAGGGAAAATCACTCCAAGTTGTGAGAACTTAGAGAACTCGGCTTTCCTGTGCGAGTTTTACCTCTATTTTTTCACACCCCTAGATTAAATGTTTAGAAAGACTGTCGTAGAAAAAAAATAAAAACATTTTTGAAATGGTGTTTTTCGGCCCATTACAGGAGCCGTAAAAACGTGATGAAATAAGCATGACATCACTTTTTACAGCATTTACGGTTGCCGTAAATGAAAAAAAAAACTAGTTTTATTTTTTTTGTAAAAGTTGATTTTTTAGAATTTTTGGTAATTTTTTTTTTTTTTGAAAAAAAATTTAGTAAGGTCGAGTTCTATAAGTTCTCGGAACTCGTATAAGCATTCCCTGGGTTTAACTTCATGTTTACTTCCTGCATGGTTCTGATTGTTTCTGCAACATCTTCTAGCATAGCGGTTTCCGTGAGGCTCTTAATTACAATGTCATCCACATAGACCTCTAGATTTCGCTCTAGTTGGCCCTTGAACAATGTGTTTATGAACCTTTGGTAGACTGCACCTGCATTCTTAAGCCCGAACGACATCTTGGTGTAGCAGAAGGTCCTTTCATCCGTTACGAATGACGTTTTCTCTTCATCTTCCAGGGACATCTGAATCTGGTGGTACCCCTTGTATGCATCCAGGAAACATTTTAAAGGGTATTGGGCTAGGGAGTTGATGTGCGTGAAGTGTGTTATATTTTTTATGAGTATTTAAGCCCTTTTTACACTTTTAGCCAAGTTTTAAATTTATAAAACACGATATTTACTAACACTAAACACACATATGGGCAAGTGCACCCATCGTGGACGTAGTATAGTGTTGGTAAGATACCGAGGTCGTCCAAGGACACAAGAGCTTTTAATACCGGTTTATCCTCAACGTCTAATCAAATCAAAAAGGTTAGAAAAATGTTTTAAACTAAGAAAAATAAAAACTAACTAAATGCTGAAAAAATAAAAATAAAATAAAAACAGATAGACAAGATGAATCACTTGGATCCGACACGTGTATTAGTATAACCTTTGATTATTTTCGCACTTTTGCACTTGTTTAAGAGATTATCTTAGTTATTGTAGTAGGCCCCTCTTTTGAAGGCGACGTTACCCTCAACCCAGTAGTTTGAGTCAGCAAGGATACAATCCTAAAGGGTCGGATTATTGAAAGATAATGAATTAAGTTATTAATGCAAATTGTGGTAGGCCCCGCTTCTGGCGGTGACGTTACCCTCGGCTAAGTAGTTTGAGTCAGCAGGGATACAATCCTAAATAGCCGGGTTATAGTATTAATAGTAGTTAACTTATGAGGGGGTCAAAGAGTTTGGATCCCCGCCATCCAATACCTATGGGCATTGAAGGAGATCCTACTAAATTTGACCCAGGTCCCAAGCAGGACCTCTAAACGCTGAACAAGGGCAAGACCCTTACCAAACCGTTCCCTTAACCCCCGACCAGGTAGCCAACATACCTCCATATAGACCGTGGAGATATGAATGGTGAAAATCTTTTATTTTATATAGACAGTAAAATAATGCCAAGACACCACGGACAAACGATAAGGAAAGATCACCTTCAACATAAGTAACTAGTTATTAAAGTCATTAATACAAAACCAAATAAAAAGTGCAAAAGATTAAAAATAAAAAGTATTATACTAAACACTTGTCTTCACCAAGTGATGTAAGAGACTTAGGCAAACATGGCCTTGATTGTCAAGAACTCTTACGATCAATCTTGGATCCCGAGACGACTCACACACTCTACGATAGACAATGGATGATGGTGGTGGATGATGGTGTTATGGTGGTGGTGGGTGGTGGATGAGGTGTGAGAGAGGTGGTGTGCCAAGGGATGAGAGAGAATGAAGCCAAGCTCCTCTATTTATAGGCTGAACAGAAGGCTGGACACGGCCCCGTGTCCGCTGGACACGGCCCCGTGCCCGTCTGACATTCTCTCACTTCATTAATTGTAATTGCGAATTACAATTAATGCGCCTGCTGTACTTTCACCACGCCCCCGTGCTCGCTGGACACGGCCCCGTGGTGGGCAATGGAAGCTTCTACTGGTTTGTGTTTTCTGCTGCTTCCTGGGCACGCCCCCGTGTTCGCTGGACACGGGGCGTGTTCAGACTCTGTTTCTTCTCCTTTGCCTTGGGAAGTGCCGTTGAGGGTCCGGGCAGTCCACTTTTGTTCCTTTTCTTGTATTTTATGGTAGAATTAGTTGTCTTTTTGCTTCTTTTGTGATTTTGAGCTCATTTCATCCTGAAAATACAAAAGGAAGACAAAACCACTCTTTTTCCAACATTAGTACTTAAAAAGGGTTAGTTTTATGCCTTAATTGATGTGATTTATATGTTGCATTTTACACACATCAGAGTCTATTTGGACGTCAATCTCTGGTAGGGGGAACAGTCCTTCGAGCATGCTTTGTTTAAGTCCTTGTAGTCCACACACATTCTCCACCCTCCATCTTTTTTACCTACCATCACTAGGTTTGAGACCCAGGTAGGATACCTTACATCTTTCACGATGCCGGCCCTGAGGAGCTTCCTAGTTTCCTCACATGCTGCTCTTCTTTTCTTTGGCCTCGTACTTCGTTTCTTTTGTTTGACCGGTTTTATCCAACTATGGATATTGAGCCGGTACTCTGTCAAGCTTCGAGGTATGCTACACATGTCTCCATGCTGGAACGCGAAGACGTCTATGTTGAAGAGCAGCAACTCTTTGAGGGCGCTATTTTGGGTGTAAGATTTCGAAGTGGGATTAATTGGTGGAATTGAAAAATGAGTGTGAGAAATTAAGAACCAATTGAAAGAAAAAATTCTGAAAAATGATTTTTTGGTTTCGAATTTGATTTTGTTTGAGGCAGTGGAATCGATGGCGGTGGGGGAGTGACAGCGGGTGATTTTTGGGAGAGCAGAGATAGACAGGGGGTAAAATGACCTAAATGCCCTCACATGAGGTGCACATGATCAGACTTAACATAACATAACATTTTAACATGGTTAGTGGTAAAGGATGAAAGGTGTAATGGGTTTTCCAAATAAAAGATTGTGACTGTAATTATTGAAGTTAAAGGTCATCCATTGCAATCCAATACAAACATAAAGGACGAAAAATGTAATTTACCCTTTTTATTGAGATCGTCTTATGAGTAATATGTACAAGTAACTGAAACACAGACCTTCATATTATTAAACTGATAAATATTCCGTTTACCGCCCCGTAATGCGAGCGTGGCATAAACTATTTTGTTAAAAAAATCAAACACATCTTATTATCATTTTATTAAGAAAAAAGACAAACAAAGTCAGAGACGATACCAATATTTTAAAATTTTAGAAAACAAAAAAGAATTAAATGTATTTAAAATAATGAAACCCCTATTATTTATTGGTTGAGAAAGGCATAACCCTTTAGAAGTTTGGCAGCCCCCCATAAAGCAAATTCAGGTGGTGTGACATCTGAAAAAGACTATTTTAACCCCACAATTCCTTTTAACAAAGAAGATGCACAGTGTACAAGTTAATCCATCAAAATTCAAAATATGGCTTAGGTGTATCATAGGCCCACCAATGTTTGTACTTGTACAATTCTTTCCACACATCATTCAATGAGGCCCTCACTATCGATATCAATACTTGTTAAATGTAATAGTATAATACTATTCTTATTTTTCTTTTCAAAATATTATAATTTATAAACTTTAATTAATAAAAAATTCTTGTAAAAAGTTATGTATTCTAAGTTCTAACAATTAACTATTTGAAAATAATTCTAATAAATAATTCTAATATATTAATATTGATTAAGGGAATTCATAAACATACCATTAATTTTTTTTAGAGAAAGTTATTATAAATTTTGGAGTTAATTGCCTGGATGGTCCCTGTGGTTTGCTATTTTTTCACCTTTCGTCCCCAGCTTTTTAAAATTACATGTATGCTCCATGTGGTTTGATCGTTTGTTACTCGGATAGTCCCCTGAGTAAATGTCAGTTAATTTGCTCAGTTAAGTTGATGTAAAATTACTAAATTACCCTTACTTTCAATAATTATAATAATAAGTAAATGATCAATTTTAGTAGGCCCCATCTTTATAATTAAATACAAAAACCTACCCCACCCCACCCCCTTTCTTCTTCTCCCTCGCATTACACAGACAACCATCACCATTTTCTCTCCCGTCAACCACACTTCTCTGCCTCACACTAAAAAATCACCAATGTTTTGTAAAACTGAACGCATAATTGGTGCAATTACGGTGTTCAGATTGGCTCTACAATTGTTACGGCAGTTGCGACTAGTAGTTCTGGCGTAGGTGGGTTTCATAGTTGTGGTGGTTTACAAGTGGATGACACACATATTTCGGCGACCAACCCGTCACTATAATCAAGTGACCATCCCACACCCACTGATTGAAACATGTATGCAGAATCGTACTGTTGGTGTATACGTCTGTCGACTTCGTCTTGTATCGAGTCTTGTAACTAGTATGATAGATTAGGGCACGAAGATCGAGAAAAACGAGAAACATATGGGATGCAGCCATTTCGCACGAAATGGAAATTCCATTTCGTACGAAATGGAACATGTCCATTTCGTACGAAATGGGCAGATATCCATTTCGCACGAAATGGCTTGCCTATAAATATGTGTGCTTGGTCTTTCATTTGTAAGGTTTCGATTCCGGTAGCGAAGCTCTGCCGAAGTGTATCTAGCCTGTAAACGCTTTCAAATCAATAAACAAGATAGTTAATGTGTATATCAAGCTGATTCAACATCAATACGTCTGTTTCCGCCTTTCGTATTGATTAGAACTCTTCTGAACGACTCGTTTTGGTCGTGCAAACGATCCTACATGTGGTATCAGAGCTCAGGAGGAAGAGTTCTTACCGATTCAGCTCGATTGCACCGAAAAATCGGATTTCTACACCTTCTTTTACAAGATTTTTCAAAATTAAACAAGATTTCACGGTTAAAATGGATTGATTTTCACGTATAACACGCGTAATACTGTTTTAAACAATCCTTGAAAGAATCAGATCTAAAATCAACCTAAATCTTGTTCAGTTTTGTCAAAAACCGTCCGATTTGTGTGACATCAGCATCATTTCGTACGAAATAGGCCATTTCGTGTGAAACAGATCTCCATTTCGCACGAATTGGACTTCTAGACCTCCATTTCGCACGAAATAGACTCCGTTTCGCACCAAACTGTCCATTTCGCTTGAAAGTGCTATTTCGTTTGAATCATAGTCTCATTTCGCACAAATTGGACATATTGAATCTCATTTTGCACGAATTGGAAATTATTTAGTTCATTTCATTTGAAGGGTTAACCATTTCGCACGAATTAAACCTCCTGTTCATTTCATTTCGTGCGTAGTGGGTAAAAGGGATCCATTTCTTTTGAAAAACTCCAATTCGTGTGAGTTAATTCGCACGAAGTAATCCAGTTCGCTTGAAAAGTATTCCAGGTTGTACGGTTTGAGTAAACATCACATCAAGTTGTTTGAATTATGATTAAAATGTTTGACGAAGAGGAAAACGATAATCTTGAAAGATTAAATAACTGGTATGATGGGTATTGGGATAGTAGGTATAAAGATGTGAAAGAGAATGTTTGGGTTAAAAGATTTGAATGTTTTTTTTGTCAGAAAGATGAAACAGTGGATAAGTTGGAAAACTGGTATGAAAGCTTAATTAACAATTTAAAAAGGTATGAGATAAGAATGTCAAATGCTGAAAAGATTTCAAAATTTGCAGATGCGTTACCTGCAGAGTGGGATGAATTTTTGAAAAAGCTGAAAGAGGATTCTAGATTCTCAGATTTATATCCAAATGTATTCATTAATAAGCTTAAAACACACAAGTATGAAAATGATAAGAAAAAGAAGGATTTGATAAATGAAATAGAAAAGAACTTAGAAAAAATAAGTTTGGATGTGATGTTTGAAATGAGAAGAAGAGTATATATGTGTCTTGCAGCAAAAAATGTTATGAAATATGATATTAAGAGGGGTTGTTATATTGACGAAAATATGAATCCTCTTGATTTTGTTAAAATTTTTTGTGCAGGTACATACAAGACAGAGACAGAGGTAATTTCAAAGAATAAAGAATCCAAGAAAAATGAAACTTCAAGATCTGAACTTGTGTGCTCAAAATGTGATAAATCTGAATCAGACAATGTCAAACTTCTAAAAGATGTGGAGAGTTTGACATTGGAAAATAAAAAGTTAAAAGAAAATGAAAAAGAATTTCAAAATAAAATAACAGATTTAGAAAATGAAAAATTAAAAATTGAAAAAGATTTTGAAAACAAAATAAAAATTTCAGAAAATAAAGATGTTTGGATAAAATTAGAAAACAAAGTTTTAAAAGAAAAAGAAACAGAATTTCAAAATCAAATAAAATTTTTAGAAAATGAAAAATCTGTTTTAGATAAAAATAAAATTGAAAATGAAAAGGCAATAAATTCTCATCTTGAGAAAATCGCTCAACTTGAAAATGAAGTTGAGTGTGCTAGAAATAAAATAAAAGATTTAGAAAAGAAATTGAAAAGTTTTGTGACCTCATCAGTGATACTAGATAAATTATGTCCAAAACCGATCAATGAAATTCCAATAAGTGATAATGTCACAAATTATGACTGATTGTGATGATGAATCTGATGATGAAGATGATAAAAAGAAAATATTTTTGAAATTAAAAGAAAATTTTCAAGAAACTATTTTACAATCTACTGAAAAAGGTGAATGCTCAATGCAAAAACCTTTTAAGAAGAATGTAGAACAAAAACAAAATGTTAAAAATTCGAAAAATTCGAAAAACAACAATAAACGATCATCAGTTCAATCATCCAATCATTATAAAAAACCACAAAAAGTTGAAAATTAAAACTCACAAAAAGTTGGTAATAAGTGGTGCACCACGGTGCTCAAAAGTCAAATCAAACTTACAGGAGAAGATGGGATGAAGATTCTTCAAAGACAAATCATTGCAATGATAGAAAACAGAAAAATGATGAGTACTACAAATCAAATCAGTGTTATGATTTGAGTGTGTGGTTTGAAAGTGGAGAATGGTATGATAGCAGGGTGTGTTACAAATGTGGTTTTGAAGGACACATTGCTGTTAACTGCCAAAGTCAGAGTTTTGAGACAAGAAGATGCTATGAATGTCAAATCAAAGGTCATATTGCCAGAGATTGCCCAATGAGATCAACGAGAAGATCGAGGGCTGAATCTCATAAAATGATGAAGAACTCAGTCAAAATTGAAAAAAAGCCAAAGAACAGAAAGTGAAATTATCACAAGGGCAGAAAGATAGACTGAGAAAGAAAAGAAAGAAAGCGAGGGGGTATCTTGAAAAGATTTTGTCCTCGGATACAACTGTTGATTCAGATAAAAGTTCTGATGAATCGTTTTGCTCAACTAAAACTGATCAGTCAAGAAAAACGAATTCATCAAATACAAATCTGAGGACAAAAGAGAGGATAAAGAAAGAAAAATTGACTAATCAAACTGATAAAAAATCAAAGAAAGTTAATTTTTCAGATAAAATCTTTATCAAAGTTTTTGAGTATAAAAGAAACTGTGAAAGATCGTTCATGTCACAGGTTGATAAACTTGGAAAACCTAAATCTTGTAAGGATTGGGTTCCAATAAAGGATGGCGATGAATTTGTTTTATTGAAAACAAAAGACTCATCTTCTGGCGATGAATCTGACTCGTCAAAGTCAGAAGAGCCACGTTCGGGCAATGAATCTGATTCGTCAAAATCAGAAGAGCCACAAATTGAGGTAAAAAGTGATGATTTCGTGTCGACAATGGATGATGCAAACTTTCCATCATTGTCAAACGGAAATTTAAAACAAAAAGTTGGCAAATCCAAGGCACATCAGGCTTGGGTGGATATTTTTAAATAAAAATCCTGACTTGCCGGAACTCCCAGGTTAGTAATTGGGGAGTAGGAATCGGCATCTTTCTTGAGAAATTCACAGGTTGGTAACTGTGATATTTCGACTTACAAGTGGTTAATCAAGAACATTAAGTTGTACTTGTATTAACTTTCTTACAAGTGAAGGAAAAATGAACCTACAAGTGGTTGAGAAAACAATGTGATGAAAGAAACCCCATGTTTGTGTAATGACAAACAAGCTAATTTTCCGGAAAAACCATTTTGATTAGAACAAACTTAAGTGTTTTGAAATCATTATGGGAAAATAGTTTGTTGTCAGGGGGAGTTCTGATTGTTTACGCCAAGTGGATGGCGAATTGATGCAATTCAAAACAGTTGTCAGTTTATTTGTACAGTTAGTTTTCAAATTTTCCTTGAAAATCAAAAATTGAAACATATTTTTTATTTTAGGGGGAGTAATTTTTTTTTAGAAAATTTCAAAATTTTGAAAAATCCAAAAACATTGGTAAAACTAAAATTGAGTTTTGTTGTGAAAAAGAGGAAATGATAGTACATCAGTGGACTATCACAACATGCTAAAGAAATGGAAAGTCAAAATGATTTTAAACAAGTATCACTAATGATGTGCCAGTAGGCTTCACACAGTTAGTAAATTGTATTTGAGATATAAACCTAACTATCAAAACTTTCTTATCTCGTGGGGGACATCTCTCGGATATATGGGTAACCCCCGAAATCTTGTTTGAGAGTTTGCCTGATTCTGAGATACTAGGTCTTTATACTGTTTGATATCTGGGGTATTATACCTGGTCTTCTTATATTGCGGAAGCAATGGCCTAGACCTCGTATAATACTTTAATGTGCTTTTAAAAGCTTTCCCTCTGCTAAAAATTGAAAAATATCGAAAGATATGAATCAATAGCAGTTGAAGAAAAGATTCCCTAAAGGGAACACACCGAAAGTCGAGCCTTCATCTCTTTGATCGAACGGTAGTTCGTACCTGAACTCTCAAGGTCTCGCACTAACCCGAATACAGATATCAAATTGGTATACTCACCTGTAAGACTGAATCTAGGGAATTTTAATACATGAGTATATTCTGAGGTGGAACACATGAGTAAGTTAGTCTTTAAAACATTAATTCGTATCTTGAAGCAATTGAAACTTGTGTAAAAGTTTAAGTGGATAACAATACTGACAATCAGAAGTGAATTTGTTTAAGATTTAATGATTAATCAAGATCAACGGTGTTGGTGATATGTCTCAAAACTGATATGATCTTCTTACACAGACTCAAAAAATATTGTATGTAAATATTTCTTTATTGCTTTTCATTAAAAACAAAAAAAAAACCCAAAAAGATTGTATTTTAGCTTAAAAAATTTTTAAAAATCCAAAAAGATTTTCGACAACTGATGTTGAAGAGCTGATTTTCAAAATTCCGAGTGCTAAACATGATGAACAATAAGTGAGGGGGAGTTTGTTTGAAATAAAAAGTTTTTGTTTGAAATGAAAAAAGAAATTTGAATATTACGAATACAAGTGATGCAGCAGAGCTTACTAACGTCAAAATTGTTTATCTTACAATTGGTAGAGATTTGTACAGGTTTGAGCCAGGATTCGATCTCAAGGCGATAGCTAATTCCAGACTGCGATCCCAGCTTGACGAAAGGGGGAGTCTGACAATGTTAGAGCCAGAGTTAGATCCTGGAACAGCATTCGAGAAACAAAATCTACTGATGCTGATAGAAGCAGTGGATGCAAAAGAGCTTAAGGAATCAAAAGGCCTGATAAAGTTTTTGGAGAGCCAGGTTGCAATCCAGGAATAGTCAGGGTGAGATTCTAAAGACAAGAAAGAGAGAGTTTGAAGGATGCTTCAGTGTCAAATATTTTGGAAAGAGCGTGAAGACTGATCAAGACTGAAGTTTTGACGTACTGAAGACTCGCACTGAAGAATCGTCGACATCCAAGGGGGAGTCTGTTGGTGCATATGTCTGTCGACTTCGTCTTGTATCGAGTCTTGTAACTAGTATGATAGATCAGGGCACGAAGATCGAGAAAAACGAGAAACATATGGGATGCAGCCATTTCGCACGAAATAGAACTGCCATTTCGTACGAAATGCAACATGTCCATTTCGTACGAAATGGGCAGATATCCATTTCGCACGAAATGGCTTGCCTATAAATATGTGTGCTTGGTCTTTCATTTGTAAGGTTTCGATTCCGGTAGCGAAGCTCTGCTGAAGTGTCTCTAGCCTGTAAAACGCTTTCAAATCAATAAACAAGACAGTTAATGTGTATATCAAGCTGATTCAACATCAATACGTCTATTTTCGCCTTTCGTATTGATTAGAACTCTTCTGAACGACTCGTTTTGGTCGTGCAAACGATCCTACACGTACTAAACACTCAAACATACTCCATATGTATGTACACAATCCACGCATATCTTCAATTTCATCACTCTTGTTTTCCAAAATCGAAACATACTTCATCTATAAACTCCTATGATTCCCGTCTGAACTCAAGTCAATTAAGCCCTAAATCACCTATAAAATCGTTGACGACGAACGGGTAGAAGATCCAGAATCGGCTACAAATTCATGGTGAGAAGCATGTGAAATTCATGGGTAGAGAAGCCATATGATGATGACTGGGTTTTTTCGAGCGTTGACGATCGTCGGTGATTATGTTTAAACTTTAAACACTTCGACAGAGAAGTTTATGCGGTTTGAACTAGTGAGAGATTAAGTCAACCATCGCACCCCACCTCCTCTCCAACAGCCAAACCATCTCCACCATCTTCTTCTACAACATTTGTTTTTCGGTAAACGAATTAGATTGTTTCTGGGTGTTTAAAATGGTGTTGTGCCGGCGCAAAAACGAATTCGCTGATTGTGGGGAAAGGGAGGTGGGGGTGGATGGTAGTTAAAGTTATAGTTAAATAAAAAAGATTGAACCCACTTTATTTAGGCGATGGTGGTCAGGCGTCGTGAATTGTGATAATAGTTGGCCGGCATTAAAGCTTGACGGAGAAGAAAATGAGGGAGTGCAGTGGGGTGGTGAGAGGTTTTTTATTTAAATACTATGGTGGGCCCACTTAATTTGTTTTATTTACTTATTTTAGAGTAAATGTCACTTTGCGTCCCTGTGGTTTACATCAAAACGCAGGACTAGCTCTCATTTGAAAAAACGCAACAATCCAGTCCTGGGGTTGTCGATTGCGTTCAATCAGGTCCCTGCTCCAATATTATGTCAGTCGACTATTTGTTGACTTGGGTAATTATCTCATTTCACCTGTACTTCGAAGGGCAAAGTAGTCATTTCGTAATCTATAAACAGGTATAACGGGTTTGATCCCCATGTAAGCCCCAAATTTCACCTTTCAATCCCCTCTTCTTCCTCAGCAAGTTGTCAGTCATTGCGACAAATAGGAACATGGCGGGAGGATTTTGGAGGATCAGCCCCCGATGATATCTATATTAACCCTAAAGATTATTATGGTTAGTTCTTCTGTGTCTGTTTTTGAAGTCATAGGTTGTAATCTCTGAAATCAACCCTGCAAATAAACAAGTCTGAATAGAGTAGAGTCTGCAAGAACTAAAAATAACAGACTAGAGTCTGCAACAACTAAAAATTTGGTTTTTTTTTCCTTGTAAAGATGATGAAACCTCGAAGTTCAGTCTTATGGTCTACCACAATGGCGAGTTTACTATGAGCCTTGGTCTATCGTATGTTGGTGGTAAGTTTAATTTTGTTGATTATGCTGATATTGACAATTTCGGCATGGATGTACTAGAGGAAATGGTTAAGCAACTTGGTTATTTTGTTGACATGGTGTTTTATTTCCATTATAAAATTTCATATGTATGTTTGGATTTGGGTTTGAAGTCTTTGTCAAGTGATAGTGATTTTTCAAACTTGTTTGAGCATATACATGGCGGGGTGAAACCCATTGAAATTTATGTTGAACATTTGGACCTCTCGTGTGTTGATGGCATCTTGTGGTGAAGAAGTCATGACACAGAGTCCTCATGCTCCTCCCCCTGAAAGTCAAGAAGTAGAAGTGCATGATGCTACATTTGTTGACTTGTTTCAAAGTGACTACAATGATACTGAACAAGTAGATGAAGATGAGCAAGGGGGTACTTATCAGGAGGATAAGGACAATGATACTGATAACTCAAATGAAGATCAAACAGTTATAGATAAGGCAATGAAAAGGATGAGGAAGATAAGGAGATCACATTGAAGTCTATAGAGCCTTATGCAGCTTGTAATTCCTTTTTCATTGGGCAGTTGATTCCTGACAAGAGAAGCTTATTAACGTGGTCAAAACATTTGCACTACAATCCAGGAGATAGTTGTACATAACCACAAACGATAGGTTTAGATTTAGGGTGGTGTGCATGGGGAAAACCCAAATTTGACAACTCCTAAAGACTTTGAGGGCCATAAGAGTAAAAAAAGAAAGAATTATGGTAGGTAAGGAAAAATTAAACATTGATGAGGCAGCCCCCAAGAGAATAAGACACAAGGCTGGTAAACCTACATGTCCATGGGCGATACAAATAAGCCGGCCCACAACTGAAGACTACTGGTGTGTCAAAACATTGAAACATGCACACCAATGTTTGCAAACAAGGAAGGTTGGTTTATACACCATTAGTTTCATAGCTAAAGAGATGGGACCACTACTTCATGCTAATCCTGACATTCAGGTGAGGGTAGTGCATGAAATACTTGAGAAGAAGCACCAAGTTAAGTTTCATTATCTAAATTGAGGAGGGCAAAGAGGATTGTAATGGAAAAGTTAAATGGGGACTATATGGACCAATATGGGCAACTCAGGGAGTATTGTGAGGAACTTGTTAGATCTAACCCTGGGAGCACTATCAAGATTGATGTTGAACCTGGATCTAATCCTAGTAGTTCCACAAGACAATTCAGGAGAATATATGTTTGCTATGGTGCTTTGAAGAAGGGTTTCAATCTCATTGGGAGGGACCTAATTGGATTAAATGGTGCGTTTATGAAAGGTCCATACCCAGGTCAGATCCTATCAGCAATTGGGGTTGATGGAAAAAATGGAATTTATCCACTGGCCTTTGCCATTGTTGAAGCTGAAACTATCAACACATGGACATGGTTTTTTAATATACTTGGGGATGATCTAGAGTTACCAACAAGATGCAATTTCACTTTTATCAGTGATAGACAAAAGGTAATTGCTATTAAAACTCATGTTTTTAATTAAGCTTTCAATTGACTTGCATTTCTTATATTCTTCTGTTAAATTGTAGGGCTTGTTGCCTGCTATGGCCAAGATCTTTCCAATAGCTGAACATAGGTATTGCCTGAGGCACATTCACGAGAATATGAAAAAGATATGGCGGGGAGATGTGTACAAGAACCTGTTGTGGAGATGTGCAAGTGCAACAAGCATGCCCTATTATGAAAGGGCAATGGAGGATATTAAAGCCATAGACAGAAAGTTGTATGATTGGGTGAAGGAGATCCTTACAACAGCATGGTCACGAGCCCACTTTCCAGGAAGGGCAAAGTGTGATATGCTATTGAACAATATTTGTGAAGTATTTAACAAGTAATTGGTCGGTGCAAGAGACAAGCCAACCATCCGGGCAATTAACTCTAAATTTTAAGTTAGTTTTATGTCGTGTTTTTTGTGTTCTCATGAGTAATGTCATGTAAATTTCTCATTCATGATTTGTGGGTTAACTCTTTTATATATTTATTAAACTGCAAACGCAAATAATAACAAACGGGTATGTGTTGCGTTAGAGTTCATATTTGACTTGATTTTCAGGTTCGTGTTGTGTTCAGGTTTAACTCGCTAACCCATAAACATGATATATTTTATTGATTATTAATAATTTTTATGTAAATTAAATCTATATACATAGTAAACTCTTATTCTTGATTTCGAATAGAACTTTTATGTATATATTTTA
This sequence comes from Helianthus annuus, assembly GCF_002127325.2. Lineage (NCBI taxonomy): Eukaryota > Viridiplantae > Streptophyta > Magnoliopsida > Asterales > Asteraceae > Helianthus > Helianthus annuus. The sequence goes on from NC_035436.2 coordinate 70,310,748, forward strand.
TTTTCTTTTATTTGCATTACGTTTCTAAAAGAGTGGATCAAATATATACACTTGGTTCTAAAAAACATGTGACAATCCCGATGACACTAAGTGAGAAGAAGTATACCTTTTTTTTTATTTAGTACTCAAGAAATATGAAACTACTTAGATTATTGTTGTAGCTTTTGCTTTAGCTCATTTTCTTTTTAATAAAGCTTTTTTTTTTTTTTCATTCCGATGCTTTTTATGAAAGCAACTAAATGAAGACTCACATTTCAGAGTCAATAACTTCGACATATTCTATCGAAGATGGGAGATGCATCTTGATCCCTATGAAGCGTGATGCGTGAAATGTGAGGCGTTTTGTTATTTAGAAATACTTAAAATTGTTTAGTTTATAAATAATATATTTTAGCTTGTTAGCTTTTAAACACTAAAATAGGGAAAATGTTACAGAATAATAAGTGTTCTATTTAGGTCACTCGTATTGTTTTTGTCCCAATTAGATAACTTAACATTCAAATCGAGCCATGTCATTTTTTCCATGTGTCAAGAAAAAAATGGAGCATAAGATGTCGGGGTCGGATTATTTTAATATATGAATTATAGTTATTAAAAATTAAAACACTTTAATTACATTAAAAATTAAAAAAAAAACAAGTTAAAATCCACGTCATCACTCGACAATAGCATCAAATAAAAAGAAAAAAGGAAACAAAAACCACATTACTACGATTACATATGAAATAGATAAAAAAAAAAAAAAAAACCTTTAATTTTAGTGAAAACTGAATATTGAGTAATCTGATTGTAGCACTTTTGACCTAATTAGAACACTTTTAAAACTTGGTTACTATTCTACAAAATTAATACTAGACATTCTCATCGTCTCTAGTCAGGTTTGTTCACTTGATGGTAACTTGTTTAAAAACTCAAAATACATTGCTCAATCAAAGTCAGATTTGTTCAATCGGATATGTAAAGCTCAAACAAATTTTGTCCAAATACTAGTCAAGTGGCGTCGCATCTTGTGATGCACGCACCATGAAATCGCATCGCGTAATGCAATCTCATCACTGCGTCATGCTCCCACGCATTTTAAAATCAGGTTTGTACATTTCAACAAGTGTTCATAAAGCAAGTCACAAAAGATTTATTCGTGTAATAAATAACCTTAAACAACCCAAATAATTAACCAAGTTGACTTGAACAATGCTCTAGATTTGACCACTACTAACACAATACAAGCACAAATTTCAGTCATTTTCCAACTGATCATAAATTCAAGGTTTCATTTCTGCCAAGAAAGAAAATTCAAAAGTATTCTGAAAAAAAGAGATGTGAATGAATCATTCAAGAGGTGCTAGTTCTCTTAAAATCTAACATCTGAACAGAACATGAAGCAGGATTCAAACTTCTCTGCCCCCAAATTAAAGAATGCTATCATCACTTCATCATCACCATAATCTACCCTTCTGCTTAAACAAACTTCACATGTTTTCGATACCGAACCACTTTCGGATTGAATAAACAAATAAAGACGGCGTTCTTTCTCCCCCCGACTTGAAAGATCGAATCTTTATGACATGAAACACCATGAACGTGCATTTTGAGCCAGATGAAAGCGCGGTTTTGAACAATGCATTAGAATTTTCAGTGACCCGACGAATCTTGAAACGGGTATAAATCAGGGTGCATGGGGAAATCTGTATAAATTCACAGGATCTCGACAAATTGGGGTGCATCGGGCCGTGGTCCATCGAGGGACCTATACATATAGAGGGTTTCTACAAAATCGCCCCTCTCTCCTTCCTCTTCATCCCGTCTAAAAACCTCAACCCGTAATTTCGGCAATCGTCTAGCAACCTCCAAGCACCCTTGTCTAGTCACACGACATGAAGACATCCAAACGAACCTCATATCGTAAAAACGGTGCAAACCCGACTGCAAACCAGAGTCCCCAAACGGACAATCTCTGATCTCGAGCTTTTGCAAATTCGTGCACCCCTCCAACACGTATTTGAGCCCATTGTCACTATCCCCATTAAAAGCCACGGATAACGTTCGCACCAATTTACCATACTGCCCTATGTAACTGAACGCTCTATCCGTTAGCATACCGGAAACGGCTAGCCGAGTGAGTTTCGTGCAATTCTTGACGATGGCTCCGAAACCCTCGTCCATGGGTTCACCAGTGACCCGATCGGGTCTGTACCGGCCGATTATACAAAGACGAAACACTACAAGATCCGGGCAGTTTTTCGACATGGCGATAACCGCTGCGTTCGTCATCTGCTGACAAAAGTAAAGAATGGATTGCAGTTTTCTACACCCTAAAGAAATTGCAAGAAGACCGACTTCGGATACTGGCCCCTCATCGTATTCCTGAGCGTCTACAGGAAATATACGAAGCTCACGAAGATCTTTACATGTATCTGCTACTGCTTGAAGTCCTTCATCACAAATTGTATCAAATGCCTAGATAAAGATATACAATGATAACAATACGTAAACATTTAGAGTTCAAGTATGGATTTGAATCGAAAAAAATTACGAAACTTACCCAAAAAACCTGTAACTTATGACAGTGGCGGATAACGGGCTTGAACTGCTCGGCATTAACGTTAGCAAAACTAAGATTCAACGACGTGAGATTACCGCAAAGCGGAACAATGGTCGGAAAATACTCAGGGGCGATTTCCCGAAACCCCGAGAGACAAACAATCGATTTACACGCAGCAAAAGCAGCAGCGTAATCCGGCTCTTGATGATCCCCCTGTTGCTGATTGATTTCCACCAACGGATTAAACGAACCGGTACCCAGATGAGTCAACTGTGGCGCTCTTACAATCAACTTATAAAGCTCCTGTATCGATACAGGCGTATTCAACTTAAGCTTCTTTAACAACGGTGATCTTGCCACCAGTCTCTCTAACGCGTCGAAATTAACTTCCGCTTCGACACAATCGAAACACAACGACTCCAAATTCGTTGTTCCCTCGGCTGGGAAACATGAAATCCAATCGACTTCATCTACCGAAACCGAAACGTCATCTTCAATCAACTCAAGAACACGAAGATTCCTGATTTAATTTCAATCCAAACACACAATAATTAATATACAAGTCCTATATTAACTGTCAAAAGATCCAATCCGTACACCTTAACTAAAATGCACATGAAATTGAAATGCAAACCGATTGAAATTCAGATCCAGTTTTACAAAAAAAAAAATCCCCTTATTTACCTGCAGTGGCTAGCAACAAGAGCAAGTCCAGTAGTACCAAACCCCTCACAACAAACCAACACAATCTCCTTAAAATTCACAAACGAATGAGCAATAACCGCCAGATCATCATCCGTAACTAACATACGCTTCAAATAAATCTTTTCTAGCGCACGATAAGCGTTAGCCATAGCGTGCGCCCATGGAGTGAAATACGCACCCCAATCCACCGGCAACAAACTAAAATCAGCGAACCGGGGTTTCCCTTTCAACGCAATGGACCGGATTCTTTTAAACCGGTCCGTCACCCGCTTCGGAGCTATTGCGTAACAGTTTCCGATGAACAGATCGGATCTGGTGTGTGCTTCCGCACGGTACCATGATTTGCAGACGAGTGACACCGCGCTTCTGTCACGCCGTGACGTCAGAAATACTAACACGTTTTCGATTACGTTTTCCAGAACTTGATCTGGATACGCCGTGAAATATTCTCCGGCGACAGTTCCGGTGATGGTTCCGGCGCCGGAGACAGAGTTTCTGACCTTACCGCCGCCGGAGTTATCTTCAGACATAAGGAAGTGATGGATCAATTGGGAAAGAGATTAGGGTTTTGGTGTGGAAAAGTTTGCATTTGATGTTGTGAACAATAATAATAATAATAATAATAAATCAGTGGGTGTTTTTATTATTGATCTAGAGGGAGGGAGGGAAGGGGGGTCTATTATTATCTGGGGTTTTTGTCTTTTATATTGTACTGGTACTAGTGGTACATCACTACATTCATATATACATAATAATTGTTTGTTGTTACCTTAATTTGTTAGTGGAGGGTTCAAATGAGAAGAAAATTTTTGTAAGAATAAAAGAATAAGTTTTAAACCAATAGAAATGCTCTATTTACTTCATTTAATATGTGTATTTAATATTATTGATAAGGGCATATAGGTAAATTTCTAATTGTAATTAATTAGCTAACTAATTAAACTTGTAACTCACTTTTAAATATACTCTTTTAAGATAAAATAATTTAGGGTGAAGGAAAATTTTTGACATGTGTAGGATAAATTTTAGTGTGTGTAGGATAAATTCTTAAATGTGTATGATAAATTTATATATGCGTAGGGTAAATTTCGGTAAGTGTAAGATACATGTAGGATAAATTTTAAAAATGTGTAGGATAAAATGTTTTTTGCTTTATTAATGAGAGATAACATAATTAATGGGAGGAGTTATAAACTATTTAATGTTTTACCATTATGCCCTTTGTTCTTTTTCTTCTCACATTAAATTTCTTCTCAAATGAACCTTCCCCTAATTTGTTAATGGTAAAGGGGCTTTGTATTGGTCAAAGTTGTTGCTAAATATAAACTCATCATCACCTATTTTTTTACTTGTCACTTTTCTTTTATTTTTTTTTAAGTAAATTATCATTTTAGTCCCTAAGATTTGGTTCAAATTATTATTTTAGTTCAAATAGTTTTTTACTTCTCTGTGTCTCTTACTTTTCCATTTTCTTGTCATTTTCCAAGAATATCTCTGATTATAACCTGATTTTAGACTAAATTAGACAATGTGATCAAAATGACAAGAAAAAGGAAAAGATAAGGACCCAAGGAGAAAAAAAAACTATTTGAACTAAAATGGCAATTTAGACAAAAACTCAGGGACAAAAATGACAATTTACTCTCATTTTTTTTATGTTTGTTAGTTTTGTTATGATATGAGTTTAAAATCGGTTTGGTATTGACCGAAATGTTTAAAGAGATTGTGGTTTGTGTTTTGTTTATTGGCTCGTGTGAAATGGAGTTGGTTTGGTTGGTGCAATTGTCCGAGCTCAGTTTAAGATGAAGATGGATGAGATAGATCGTTTGTATAAATGCTTGAGTTGATTTGGTTTGATTTAATTTGTGTAAATCGTTCGTTGGCTAGTATAAGTTATGTATTTTCCTTGTATATTTGTAGTAAAACAATTAAATGCTTCAACAAAAACAACCTCACTCATGTTTTAAATCTATGTTATAAAGATTTCATTTTGTAAAACATGTATTGCAAAATTTTAGTAGTCCCTTTGTTTCTCTTTTTACATCTATAGTTTTAGATGAATGATTGTTATTCTTTTCTATTATTTATGTTATAGTTTTAGATGAATGATTGTTATTTCTTTTATATTATTTATGTTTTATTTAAAAAAACAAAGAAAATGTGAATAACTTTTGGATTGAATATAATATAACTATTATTTTTTGATAAAGACTTTATGATAAAGTTATGAAAATGAGTGATAGTTGTGATATAAATAATAATGTTAATGTCACACTTATAACTAAAAAAGTAATCAATTTTCATTATTGATAGTGTTTTTATAATAAAATAGGCAATCCAGAATAGTTACATATAAACGTAGGGTATATATTAAGCACATGATGGTGCCAAGTAATACCGATAACCTTTTTATATTGTTTTAAGTGTAATATATGTATATGATAAGATACTAGTTCATCGAACATTTTCAAAGGTGACACTAGTAAAAAAGATTGTTGACTTTCGTGTATATATGTAACATATATATTTGTTTTTTTGTTTGAAGGTAGTATTGTTTTTTATTAAACTTTGAAATTTACTATCAATTAATATATAAATCAAAATTATTATTTATGTTTCAACAAAACCAACTATATGTCAAGGAGAAGTATCCGTTTTCGTGGACCAGAGTACCTTTTGATAAATTAAATTTCTTTTTTAAATGCGTGATTTATATACTACATATTAATTAAATCCATGATGACTATCAACATTTAAATGTGCAAGGAAATTGATGTGTTTGTTGATAGGTCCTTGTGTCCATTCTATTGTTGGATATGTGAATTGACAATGAAAAGATAATATAAATTAATATTATTAATACTTTACAAATATATATATAGGGTATGTTTGGCATGGAGCTTTTAGGAGCTTTTAGGAGCTTCAAGCTTTAAGCTTTTAAGAAAAAGCTCATACTCAATAAAAAGTCTTGTTTGGTTGAAGGAGCTTTAAGCTTTTAGGTTAGGAGCTTGAAGCTTTTGGTTGAAAGCTACTAGTAGTAGCGTTTAGAAGAAGCTACAAGCTTTTAGGGAAAAGTTGACTAATTTAACCTCTAAAAATAAGGAACTTTTTAATGCACCAACTTTTTAAATTTTTAGTTATGTCTATTTTAGTCATTTTATACATTTTATTAAAAGCTCCAGCTACTCTACCAAACACCAAATATATCTAAAAAGCTACCACTACTAGCTACCAACTACAGCTACCAGCTACCAGCTTTCAGCCATCAGCTACCAGCTTCCAGCTTTCAGCCACCAGCTACTTTTGCCAAACATACCCATAATGTAAGTATCTGGGGAAAACTTCTACAAATAAGAAAATCTAGTAAACTCTAACCTCCCAATTTGTTTTTGAATTAATTTACACGTGTAATATACTTGTTTAATGTTTTTAAGGGTTTTGGGCAAAAAAAATCAAAAAAGCGCCGAGTGGATATTTTTTAAAAAATAAACAAGTTTCCTGGGTAACATCTGTCAGATGAATGTAACATATGTTACACCAAAACTTGTTTATTTTTTTATAAATATTCACTTAGCGCTTTTTTGATTTTTTTTTTTTTTTTTTTTTGCCCAAAACTCTTAAAAACATGTATATTACATGTGTAAATTTTTTTCAAAAAAAATTCGGGAGCTTCGAGTTTCCTGGGTTTTCTCACCACAAGTGGATTTTCTATAAATCCTTCCCCTATATAAGTATTTACAAAATCTTTTAATTAGTTATTTTTTAGGCTCTCTTTTTAATGTTCGTAATTAAAAAGTTACTTAAATTACAGTGTTCCTTTCTCTTTTTCATTACTCTTCAAGAGGATTTAAAAAAAATATTATATGTAATTTTAGAGAAGAATATATGAAATTGCCAAATCTAGCATACCACGAAACAAGCAAAAAAAACATCTTCAAAACCTACACAACAAGACCACGATCATCATTGAAAGGTCATCAAGTCTCTCTGTCACTGTTGCAAAACAAACCACCAAGAATGTTCATCGCCGATGATACAATCAAGTCATGCATCAAACGTCGAGAGGGAACTTAAAAGTATGGGCTAGAGGCAAAACAACAAGACCACGATCGATGGCACTGTCTGATAATGGATCAGTTGTCTTTTGATCCAAGATAATTTTTCAAGATACATTTTAAATGACACCACACAAGGTCGTGTCAATAACAACACCACAACTAATATAAGACGAAGAAATATTGAAACAAACCAAGAACTCAATTATAATAACCATAAATAATTTTATAAAAACAAACTAATGAAAGTTTTAATACTCAACTTAAACTTTTACGAAAAAACTTGTATAACAATGAGTTCGAATTTGGAAGGAGCCTTGTCTTTAGAGAAATTTCAAATCAAGTAATGAGTCAAAGTAAAGAAAGATGTTTTTCACTTTGACTTTAGCCCCTTTCCACCATTGACTTAATATAACAGAATAATTTTACAAGAAAATTTGTTTCATGCCTGGTACAGACGATGCACGACTCGATTGTTGGATCGACTAACGATTTTTGAACAGTTACTCTGGAGTATCTAAACTCACCTCTTACAAACACAAAAACATAGAACACTTACATTATATGAGTGATTATTTACATACAAAGATCATTAGTCAATAGAATATCAAGCGCAAAAGAAAACCTCGCTAGTTACTTAAAACACTTTTAATTATTGAGTATTAGCGATCCTTTCCAATTTGTATAATTTATAAGAGGAGAAGCTATAGTTGATCTCTACATTGAATACAGATCAATTATCAGTTATTAGTTATCATTACCTAACTTAGTGAAAAGTTACAAACGGTGATCTCTACTAATTCAAGAGACAAGTTGATATTGATGAAAACTCTTGGTGAGGGATCAATGAGTCGATGTAAGATGGATTTGTTAACATCTACGTGAACCAATATACACTCTTGTGTTCTTATGGTGACATCTTTTTAACCCTAACGTATTATTTATCCTTCAAGTGTAACAAAAGTTTTATAAAACCAAAAAGAACCCATTTACTGCTTCTTGGTTTTGACAAATTTTTTCACAAACAAATTTGAGTTTGATTTTGAAGAAATTAAAAAGATAAGCATATAAGAAATATCTAGATCACAATGTTACAAGTATCATCCATATCAAAGATAAACATTCCAGATTTGTATTATTAAGATAAAGGCAAAATTGCTAGAAACATAGTGCTTTTAAATAGAATACTCCAAGCTTTAAAAAGATAGAAGATGAGAAAGAGAGAGTTGAAAACATGTCATCCATGGCTTCCGGATTGTTAGGTTAGATGGAGAGTTTGTTCTTTGTTTAAGTTAGTTCAATTTGTATGCTTATTGCCTGACAACTATTGAAATCTTTGGGTGTGTTACAAGCATTCAACGCCCTTATACTCTGATGATCTACTTATATTATTTTCATATAGAACGTACAATAGTTGTAGTTCATAATATATAATTACATGAGAGATAAATTGTAGCACATGATAGGAAAATGTGATTAGGTTTTAAATATTTATTATACTAGGTTAGAACCCCGTGTATTACACGGGTTAAGTAAATAAAATATCAAATAGTTAATAACAAAGATTTAACAATTATAAAACGATATTTTAAGACACTTTTCTGATATCCAAACAAAATTTTATTTTATGTATGATCAAAACTTGTGATATTTGCAAAGTTTATAAATATGAAAGCATTTGAACCATCGATTAGAAGACAAACTGTATCATCAACTTTCTCACGACGTGAACCCAAGTTTTATTTAAATAACAGAGTTCTTAATTTATTAGTTCTAAAAATATTGTTGAAATGTTTAGATTAGGCATATAGCAATTAGCCAATTATATAAACTTATAGCTACAAAATAATATTTAATTTAATTAGATAAGTATAAATTATTGGTAATTATTAAGTTATATAACTTTAACATTTAAATATATGGACTTGAGTTGCATCTTAAAATGATGGTTGTTTTTGGATAAACTTATTAGTATGATAAATGTAGTTATTATTCTTCTTGTATTCTAAATATATTAAATAAATAAATTATTTGTTAAGCAAGAAAATCGTTCCCTCCACCCTCGTTATGAAAATGCTCGATATTTGTTTCAATTATTAAGATATAGTTTCTAACCTAGTAATTAATATAAATAAGAAAATCGTTCCACCACCCTCGTTATGAAAATGCTCGATACTTGTTTCAATTATTAAGATATAATTTCTAACCTAGTAATTAATATAAATAAGAAAATCGTTCCCTCCACCCTCGTTATGACAATGCTCGACATTTGTTTCAATTATTAAGATATAATTTCTAACATAGTAATTAATATAAACTAGTAATTGACTCAGCGCGTTGCGCGGAATACATGTACATGTAGAGATTAAAAAAACATGCTCCTTGTCTTCTTTAATACCAGTTTCTTCTTTATGAACTTGGTATGCATCAAGCACAATTTCTTTATTCTTTTTTGTGAACTCGACATACATCAAGCATGATTTCTTTGTAAAATTGGTATGCAAGAAACATAATTGTAATCCAATTGTGTAACTCCTTCGGAGTTCTGTTCCTAACATTGAACATATTAATTGAAAGAATTTATATTTCATAGTAAATCAAAGATAAAGAATAAATGACGGGTTATTTATGTGTATATCGCATTGTGATTCCTGGCCTTATCTTCTTTTCCATGGGAGAATATTGTTGCTAAAGCTGAGAAACGCTCTTATGGATCTGTGAAATGCTCTTTAAACTTCTATTGGTAACTTTGTATGGCTCATACATGATAGCTTTCACCTAGAATTTATGCTACCTGTCTGACAATTCTTTTGTGAACATACGTAAATAAAAAAGTTGGCATCTTTACCTCAATTTTTCATCCATATAGCTTCACATTTTTTATGGCTTGCTTTATTTATTTTATTTCTTAGTTCTCTGTATCTGCAAAAATTGGGAAGCATGTGATGTTTGTAACAATTTAGTTTATAATTGTTAGAACATTATTGATGAATGTTTCACAAATGTATGTGATGTGATAGTAGTTTGGTATAAAGAAGTCGAACCCTATTAAAGTTGCAAAGTAAATATACATATTTTGTGTTGTTGAAATGGAGATTGTGTTTGAAATACATCAGTTGCAAAGCTAAGCAAATCAATATTGATGACTGTTTAGCAAATGTTTGTTTTATATAATGAATCTTTGCATACTATGACAACACAATAATGGAGACGCATATCTTAACGACTAAATAAGAAGATAATCGTGAAATCGGTGATGCGCAAAACCTAAAAATTGTAACTAATACACAATACCAGAATTCTTCATAATAAAATTGTGAATAATCATATATTCATAACTCTAAACCATAACAATTATACGAATATAGTTTTCAAGATGTAAACACTAATCAACACACATTACACCTACTTCCTTTCATTTTTTTCTTCTTTAAAATAGCTTAAGTGATTCAGAAAGCAAAATGACTATCAAAAGAAAATTCCAAACACATAGCGAAGAAGAAGAAAGACGTCATATCTGGAAGTTTGGCACTGATCCATTCATGCTCTGCATTTTCGCATTCTGCTCTGTTGTATTATGTTCCCCAAATCAATTCGATTAAAAGCATGAAGTTTAACCAAAAGTTAATCAAAAACTCTTTGTACCCCAGAAAATGCAAAACACACTTTATCAATTCATTGTTTCCTATCTGACAAAAGAAAACCAATCAAAATTAGAAATAAACATGCCTCATTTGAGTCATGATTGCGATGCAAAAAAAAAATAATAATAATAATAATTATAAACTGCAGATCTAGAGAACCATTAGGAAGTCCTTGTCAAGAATTTTTAGAAAATTGATAATAGGGCGTTTGGTATTGACATATAAACTTTTCAGTTTTGTTTTAAGCCATCATGCACTTGATTCTTATACGTTCTGGCCAAGAAACGTCACCTTCGAGAACAGAGCAAGGACGTCACCGAATTTGCCTTGAAACACCATCGCCGTTGCCAGGGGTTCACGGCGGAACCCTAGTTCCTCTTATGTTAGAACACCACCGGTCCCCATCATCGCTAGGGTGCCAGAGTAGCGGTTGTCAAACCCTAGCGATTTGTTTCACCTAATAGTCGTCACCTGTCGGAGCACTGCAACGGCACCGCCGTCCGTTGCTGGTGGCTCCACCCTTTCACAACGGAGCAGCCGGTGGGAGGAAATCCACGTCTCCGTACCCAAAAACGACAACACTACCATCATCTCCGCCTAAGTGCGTAACTTGAGGAGGCCGGCCGGAGGCCGTGGCCGGCTCCTCTTCCATCACTTTCTCTCTAGATATTCCCCTGTCTCTCAAAGATAGTAACGGCCGTTAACGTTAAGTCACTGTTCATCCGTTATGTTATGAATTAATATAGTTATACAATAAATAATAAGATAATTTATGAAACCTTATCCGTAATTTATTAAATGTTTGAACCAAATATTAAATTTAATAATTTAAATTAAATAATAATTATTTACAATTAAGTAAGTGTAGATGGCCTAGAATAATAACTTAGTAATTAATATAAATAAATAATAAGATAATTTATGAAACTTTATACTAATTTCTTAAATGTTTAAAACATATATTAAATTAAATAATAATTATCTACAATCAATTAATAGTAGATGGTCTAATAATACTTCATTATTTTTTATCGTGTACATAGGATAACATAAGACAAAATGTGATTATCTTTATCATAGTTAGGAAAATGGTCTTTGTTGTTTTAGGTTTTCTTTATAACTAATTTTAACTATATTATATATGGATTAGGATTAAATATAGGATCAAAGGATCAACCTCATATATATGTAGTTACTAATAATAATATACAATACATAGGTTCAGGTTTCTGTAAAAATGGTGAAGTTTGTGAGAAGTGTGAAAAATATTATGGAGACGACACGTTACATTACTTACTTTTATGGATTAAGGGTAATAAGGTAATTAACTTCAAAAACCAATTTAATTATAAAGCAGATTGTAACCGCTTTAGGAGTTATTTTAGGAGATAATTCTTTTTTTACGTATCAATAACTGATCATGGTGTTTTAACATTTGTAATATTTTTTTTGTTATTTACAGGTATAAACAGGGCGCGGACTTATTAAAAAACTACGGGTTCCCGGGAACCCATTCGGTTTTTAATTTTTAGTGTAAATATATATAATAAACTGAAAAGGAACCCATAAGTAAAATATAAAGGGAACCCACAAAGAAAAAAGTCTTGGTTCAACTGATTAAGTCCGTGTTATTCTTCATAAGTCACTCGGGTTCGAATCCCGTATGAGGCGTCATTAATGGTTTTTGTCCTGTTCTTTTTTAAATTTCTCTTTTTATTATTTTTTCTTTGATGTAATAAAACCAATTTAGGGTTGTAACACAAAACCTGGATATCTGGTAAATACACCGTTAGAACCCCATTTTCTTTTAAGTTTGAATGAATAGATCCTTCCGAGTTCGATCATAGCCTTTTCATTCATATAAGTAATATTATGGGATACAACAAAGATCAAAGAATGCTGTAACATTTCAAATCTTTTATCCAAACGTACATGTTTGTTCAATTCTCAATGTTCAATTTATATGGCATCTTGGATTGATCTGATGGATCAGATAACATAAGTTTTTACATTCTTACAAACCAGAGTTCGTACGATGATTCCTGTTTGATTATGGCATTTTAAAGTTTTATTTCTAAATTATTTTATAGTATATTAATGAATGAATAAGAAGATTCAAATTTCAGAAAAATCAAATACAGAAGTTGTCCAAATATCAGTATAAAATTACTAGCTAACCTTATTTACAGAGCTTAAGCCATGAAACTATTGGTCAGGATTCTGAGTTTGAATAATGCTTGGTTTTGAGTTTCCAAAATAGTATGACCCGACCCAAACCGGAAAAAAATATATAATCAAGTTGATATAATGATTAAAATATTTAAATGATATAGCTAATTAAAATATTTTTTTTTCTGCTCTCTTACTTCAATCATATAAACATCTTAGTTAAAATGATTTTATTCAAGTACATAGTTGAGAATTTTTTTTTTGTTCTCTTACTTCAACCATATAAACATCTTAGTTAAAACGATTTTATTCAAGTACATAGTTGAGAGTGTAATGCAACGTTTTCAAAAGATGAAAACTCGTCGTCAACAACTTTAGGTAGTTTTTTTATTTGTAAAGACTATCGTATTTTATATTATGTGTTTTTAAATTTCTAATGACAATTTTCTTTTCATCATTGTATCGTACTTTTATTATGTGATGAACCTTACCCGATCCGAACTGTCAAACCGACCCGAAATTCTTTATGTTCAGTCATATGAAATTGGAGTATCTAAAAAAGTGAACCCAGTGAAAAATATTTCTGGATCCGCCATTGGGTATAAAAGACCTTATAGATTTAAAAAACAACATGACTTGAATTATAATACAGTCTTGGTGTTTAAACATCTGCAATGATTGTATTGCTATTCAAGTCATGGTGTTTTAACACCATCTGTGGATGATTGAATTGTTATTCCAGATGTTAAAACATCATGACTTGAATCAAAATACAATTAAAACACCATTGTATGAAAATAGACAAAACATCATGGACTAAAACATCCGATTGAAACGTAATTTTTTTATCTATACAAGTATAGCAATATGGTATTCATATTTAATATAAAAAACGTTATTTATTATGGTGTATTTTTTTTTAAAAGTTACGTATAAAAAGTTATTGGAGTTTAAAAAGACGGAGATAACTTGCATGTGCATGGAGGTTAATCGCAGTTTCTTTATATAAACAAAAAGACATTATTACCCCTAATCTAGCCAAATTGGTAAAAAAAATATAATTTACATTTTAAGCCCCTTTTGATTTCAACCATTAACTACAAGATCTAACGGTTTAAAAACACTTCTTACACTTCTCACAAAAACAAAACTATCTTTTTTACAATAACTCCACCCTACAATGCATTACAAGATTGTATGCTATATGGTATTAAAGTCTTAGGTGCTGTTTGTTTTTTCTGCGGGAAAAGGTCTGCAGTCTGCGGACCACATCTGCAGGCATCTGCAGGAGAAGAGGTGGACCAAATGTCTGCAGTCTGCAAGGAGAAGAGGGTTTGTTTTATATATATATATATATATATATATATATATATATATATATAACCTCTTCTAAGGTTTAAAACACACACACAACACACAGTCACACACTGATTTCTCTCTACTCTCTCTCTACAATCTGCATACCACCACCACCGCCGCACCACCACCACTGCACCACCTCCGCCTTCACACCACCGCCATCATCTCCGATCTGGGTTCAACCACCACCACCACCGATCTCCGCCATCTCACCAGCTTGTTTGGTTCGATTTGGGGGTTTTCTGGGTTCAACCACCACCACCGATCTCCGATCTGGGTTCGATTTGGGGGTTTTCGTCGTTCAACCACCACCACGGGTCTCCAATCTCTCTCTCTCTCTCTCTACGGTATCTCTCACTCTCTCTACGGTATCTCTCACTCTCTCTCTCTCTGGGTTCGATTTGGGGGTTTTGGGAGCCGCACCGGCGGCGGTGGAAGGGAAGAAGGTGGAGGTGGTGGCGGAGATGGTGGAGGTGGTGGCGGAGACGTGGTGGTTTCGATTGGGGGTTTTCGTCGTTCAACCACCACCACCGGTCTCCAATCTCTCTCTCTCTCTACGGTATCTCTCACTCTCTCTACGGTATCTCTCACTCTCTCTCTCTCTCTGGGTTCGATTTGGGGGTTTTGGGAGCCGCACCGGCGGCGGTGGAAGGGAAGAAGGTGGAGGTGGTGGCGGAGATGGTGGAGGTGGTGGCGGAGACGTGGTGGTTTCGATTTGGGGGTTTTGGGTGGTGTTTCTTTTGTGGGGGTGCATGTGGTGGCGGTGGTGGTGGAGGTGGTGGCAGAGACGTGGTGGTGGAGGTGGTGGCGGAGATGGTGGCGGAGAAGTGTGGTGGTGGAGGTGATGCAGGTCTGTGGGCAGGAGAAGAGGTGAGAAGAGGTCCGCAGACTTGAGGCCATGTCTGCGTGGGGAAGAGGTGAGGTAGACGTTTTTGGTCTGCAGATCTTCCGGAAAACAAACAAGCTGCAGAGTTCAAACATCTGCGTGCGTCTGCGCGGCGCAGACATAAGTGGCCAGAAGTACTTCTGGCCAAAAAACAAACACCACCTTATTATCATCCCTTTTTTTTCTCCTTTTACATTTCCTTCTCTTGCGCTAGCGCCCCGGCTCCAACCCTCCCTGGTCCTCTACTTGTGCGAAGAATCTATCTATTCTACATCTTGGTCTCCCTTGAGTATGTATTGTACATCTATCTACATTAGAGCTTTGTTAAATATTTTTTTTTATTTTTTTATTTTTTTGTTCAACACGATAAAGAATGGATGGAGGTACCCATAATCATATTTGGGGTTGATTTGTAGATAGTTTGTAAAAACAAAAAAAAGAATGGTTTACATATTTTTTACTAATAAACTAAATGTTGTAGTTTGTAAGGACATTGTGTATAGGTGTTGCCAAAGTTGGAAATATATCTTGATTTTTTGAAATTCTCAAATTGCAAAATTAGTTTTGTAAGTCCAAGATCGATGGCTTTAACAAGTTCAATACATTGATTGGTATGCTTTGTTTTGTCACTTTCTCAAATTTAGACTATATATCAAGATTTACTTTATATGATAGTCATTTTTTTAGTAAAATATCTAATCTTGTCATTAATAGAAAGTTAGTAACCTTATAAGATAGTCATTTATAGTAGAATATCTAATCTTGCCAAAAGTTAGTTGTAGCCATAACTTAACCTTGTAAGATAGTCATTTATAGTAGAATCTAATCTTGCCATAAATAGAAACTTAGTTTTAGTCATAACCTTTTTTTTTTTTTTGAAAAGCAGTTTTAGTCATAACTAGAAAAAGTAATCCACAACTTGTAGTGCTTTTGCCTTCATATTTTTAAGTGTAGTTAAACATCATTTCTTGCATTATATTATATACATGGAATTTCAACATATATTTTTCCCCTAAGGGTGGGCGGGGCGTAATTCGGGGAGTGCCGCGGGGAGGGTTTTCACCGATTAGGTGGGTGGCGCCGTTAAATCGGTGAGGTAGAGAGAGGGTCGAAACCGGTGGGCTGTCACCGATGGAGGAGAGGGGAAAGGTGGTGGGGCCAGCCCACTTTCAACCAATCAAAGCTTTTCTTTGTTTTTTTTTTTTTTTTTGAATAAAAAAATAAGGGGAGTTAAGAGGGGAGTGGCGCCATCAAATGGGGGTGTTAGGGGAGTTTAAGAGGGGAGTTGACGTGGCACAGGGGGATTGGTTTGGCGTAAGAGAGGGGACTCACCTATTAGGTGAGCACCCCCTTCACCCTAAAGAAGTGGTTAAATTGCATACGCAATTATAACTTTTAATTTAGTTGTGATAAATAAGGCAATTATGATTTTTTAAGAAATCTGATTTACACACCCACTAATTTCACTTTTAGATTTACACACTTGTTCATTATGCGACTAGAGCAAGAACTCATCCAAAGAGGAACACTACTATGTGTACACCTTGACATCGCTAAGCTACAAGCCATTTCACAAACAAAATAGCAATAAAAGGGATTACCAAGTTCTCTATATTATTATGTGAACTAAGCTACTTAACCCTTATTTAAACTCAATGTTAACAAAAGGGTATTCATTTCTTTGATAATTATGCGTAAAGAAATCTATATACTAACTCACTTTCAATTGATTTAACTTGCATGTAGTATATGTAGCCAGACGTTAAACCCAACTGTGGACCCAAGTGGATGATTTTTTTTTTCTTATTAACATAACTACAAAGTGTTATGGTTGAGAGTTTATATTATCACAATCACAAAATTCTCTGGGCGTAAGTTCTAGGCTTTTAGCCACACCACACGTTTTTTTTTCCTCGGTGTCCAATTTGCGGGCTCATAGTTTCACACGAAAGCGCATGTGTTCTTTTTGGCGTGACCGTGACCACAAGAGGTAAAAGTGCTTCTTATTTTAATTATTCTTCTTGATGACTATAAAATGTCTAGGAAACTCACATTTATAGAGTTAAATGTTATTTTAGTCCATGTGCTTTGTTCCATTTTATTAGTTTAGGACAAAAGTTTCATGTTTCGTCTATGAGTTTAAATGGTTTTACCATTGTCATATTAGTCCACTGGGTTAACTTCATCCATTTTTTTGTTATCGAGAAGGGCAATTCGGTCATTTTATATGTAATTCTGTTAACTAGAAAGACAATTTGGTCATTTTATATGTAATTTTGTTAACTAAAAAGGCAATTCGGCCATATAAATTGCCCTTCTCGTTAACAGAAAAAATGGATGAAGTTAACCTAGTGGACTAACGGTGAAACCTTTTTGGACCCACAGACGAAAAATGTAACATTTGGACTAAACTGACAAAATGATCCAAACCATAGGGACTAAAATGACATTTAACTCCACTTTTATATTTATTCTTTTGTTTTGTCAGGGAAACAAAACTTGACTTTTTTTATCGTTTTTTTTTTTCAATTACCAAAAATCCGACTTCTTCAAGAAATAGATTGTAAGGAGACAATGATTCATTATTCATAGGGTTGAAGGGGTCTATTGAATTACTACCATCAAGGGCAAATGATGCGTATGGGTTTAAGACACTCTACTCTCTAGTGGGATATGTTTCAAAACACTCGCTAAAGTATATGTTTTGGACTAGCTATGTGACAAATTAATCTTCATTTTCTATTTCAAAACAAGATGCCCACATACGTTTTGTTGATTTATGCATTGATCATTTCATAAAGGGTTGACTATATATGATCATTGGTTGACTTTCTCAAATCATTTTATGTATAAAAAATTCAATTATGAAATAGTATATACAACTTAAAATCTCAAGGAATGAAAATAAGCCTTGTAAAATTTTATAAATTTTGTTGTTAAAAGTTATCTAAAAGACTCCCTGTCAAAAAAGTATCAATCAGAGTCAAATACCTAAATCAATATGTATATTATGCCCAAATTTTCAAGAATAATCAAAGACTCAAAATGGCCAACAATGACCCAAAAACAAAGTAAAGAAACTTAAATCTCTAAGGCTAAACACAACTCTCACAACTAAAGACTCATAAACACAATAAACCCGTAAACACACCACAATTAACAGTGATGAATGAGAGCACCATAGATAAGACAACATGCTAATACGCGAGTGAGGGCAAGAACGAGAGAAAGAGTTCTGGCTAAACCGAAGAACATCAGCAAAAAGACTAAATAGCTACAAAACGTTGCTGCTAAACTAGGAGAATCAATTACCCAGAAAGAACCATGAACAAGGAGATAATCCCCTAATTTTTTTAATCCATATATCCAGCTCCCCCAAGGCCTATGAACAAGATCATCCCACCAAGACCACTTCAGCCCAATAGATATCTCAAGATCATCCAACAATTTTATAAATTTTGTTGTTAAAAGTTATCTAAAAGACTCCCTGTCAAGAAAGTATCAATCACAGTCAAATACCTAAATTAGTATGTATATTATGCCCAAATGTTCAAGAATAATCAAAGACTCAAAATGGCCAACAATGACCCAAAAATAAAGTAAAGAAACTTAAATCTCTAAGGCTAAACACATCTCTCACAACTAAAGACTCATAAACACAATAAACCTCTAAACACACCACAATTAACAAGGATGAACGAGAGCACCATAGATAAGGCAACAGGCTAATACGCGAGTGAGGGCAAGAACGAGAGAAAGAGTTCTGGCTAAACCGAAGAACATCAGCAAGAAGACTAAACAGCCGCAAAACATTGCTGCTGAACTAGGAGAATCAATTACCCAGAGAGAACCATGAACAATTTAATCCATATATCCAGCTCCCCCAAGGCCTATGAACAAGATCATCCCACTAAGACCACTTCAGCCCATAGATATCTCAGCCCATCCATGCAAAAGAAAATAGAAAATATATCAGCTAACAGCTAATGAATTGGAAATTAATAACATGAATTTTAACACCTCCCCTAATTCAATTAGCTGCACAAAAAAAAAAAAAAAAAACAAAGATTAAACCTTACTAAAAAACCATGTTGAATTTACAAAAAAAAAAAAAACCTCGTGGTGAAAATATTACCAAACTGATTTTCAGAGTCAACATCCCTGATTTACTAAAACACTTTACTAATCTTCCCAATTTATCACAGCAGGAGACTTGTTCTAAACCAAAAAAAGAATGGGAAGCTCAATAAACTGAACAGTAAGAACTCAAAACAAGTGATTACTAGGCTTTACACAATAATAACAATGTTTAGAAAATCGAGGATGCATTTGCATATGACAATGTTATCAAACTCTAATTTACCAAAAAGTTTAGCAAACGCCTACATAAACAGTTATCCAAGAACCCAACATATGAGAAATCTCAAATATATCAAATCAGAGAGTCAAACAAAATGCACATAACGGGAAGCAATTTCTAAATGATAACCCATATGAGAGTTAACACTAACTCATTAGTGAATAACCGGATATTTTGCGATTAGAGAACCACAAGTACAAACAAAAAACTAAGAGAGCAGCACTATAGACCTTTTTCCTCACTCTGGTGCAACCAAGTAGGCAGGTAACATTTAAGATTGGTATTTCAGAAAAACAACATTGATTATTGTTTGAGAAAGCTGCTAGTGATGAATGGTGTAGATGTGAATGATTACACCATCAAAAACAAGACCCCTGAAGAAAAACTGATGGATCTTATGGGAAAAAAGAGGTTTGTAAACTTGTTAAAATGCCAAATTCACTGATGGAGCTCAGGATCATTGCAGGTGAAAAAATTAGGTTTTATGCTATAAATGCAATGGCTATAGATGAAGATGGATTAGAGATTGTTTGCATTAAAGTGATTAGAGACAATGATAAGCTCTTTATTAGAGATCTCCCTAGATATTAAAAAGTAAACACTTCATATAAGCTTCACTTGGACGAATAATACTAATGCAAGCACTTCACGTAAAAAAACCGACTGACACCAACATAGAGCATCAACCACAATGTTATCAACATAGTACTAGAGATAGACTAACCAGATAATGCATGGTAAGAACATGAAAGTTTAAGTATATGTATGCCAATGTGCTTGGTTTCCTAAAGTATATTTTCATTACTGGTTTAATGAACATAGATTGGTATTATAACTTGGAGTTAATGAGAAAAATTCACATAGCATGTAGTAGAAAATAGACAAGACCACTCAAACCAATTTCGTTATCACCCAAACTCAATGTCAAAAACAATCTCTAGAAATACAGACCAAATAAACTAAGATCAATAACACAAAGATCTCATAAATACTCAAATCTATAAAGGATTCATCTAAAGAATGAACCCCACCAGAAGATCAACGAGAACAACTCAAAAATATGCAACAAAACTAGAAAGAACAAGAGCAAGAACGAAAAACGACAAATACCAATCCATATAACACAGACTATAGACCTGTCAATATAACACCTTATCCCAAGTAAAGTCTTACACATATATCCTTGTCAACGATGGATCCAAAATTCAATACGAATAAAGGTCGACACAAAAACACCATAAGGTACACCATAACATGTAGATGTTACTACAAAAGAGAACGGTCACATTGTTCTAAGTACACAACTAGACCTCCATTGTGATGAGTTGAACAACAAAACAAACTAGTGTTATTTTGAATAGCTACAACAGCATGATCATCACTAGAACAAGAAGATGCACACTAATTATGCATATACAAATTAGATAAACATGAAAACTGATAGAAATCAACACTATGATCTAACGGGACTAGACTCAACAACACGCAGAATCTACAAACAACCTTAGACCGGTGTAGAAGAAAAAAAAACGTCACATAGACCAGTGAACTAACATCACTATGATCAGTGATGAAGTCTTAAAGAGACAAATAAGAATCAAATAAGATCACCAACACGATGATCCTACACAAACCTCACTACGGTCGGACTCAACAAGATGAAGAACCCTAGACCAGTGAGATAAAGATAAAACACTAACGAAGAATACATATTCAAGATAGCATAACCTTTACAAGAATCACACGACGATTCTGATAACCAAAAGAATACATAATTGTTTGTAAAACCCGTTTAGGATCTTTCAATGATATCGATCTTTAACTTGTGAAGGTGCGGAAAACAATCACAAGCCGATTCAAGAACAATATAATAAAACAATAATATAATCAAAACACAAACCGGAAATCTTGCATTCAATGATGAACAATGACTGATACAAGACCCTTAGAGAAATCGGCTAGTGCTTCCTTAGTCGCAACCCCTGATCAACCTCAACCAAATGGTTGAGGTTTGTTTAAATACAAAACTAATGGACTTTAACCTAGGCCCATTGCGACTACTAACAAACTAACCCAACCCATACAAAATCGGCCCAAACGTAAACTAAGTAAATACAAAACAACCCTTTAACTATGCTAACCTACATTAATAAACCTTCAAGTTCCAACAATCTCCCCCTAGGTTTATGCATGCAGGTTCTTGATGCTTCAACTGTCATGATCACCACCCAAACGATCTTTAAGTCCACCGAAACCTTTTGTGCGAATATGAATGGCTGAAGCAACAGCTGCAGTCCATCCTTTGGCAATTTCTTCATACTTCTCAGTAGCTCTAATCTGATTCTGTGCCAACACCTCCAGATCCTCATGAGCGAGATTGAGCAAATCTACTTGATCCACTAAGCGAAAGCTTACATCACCATCACAAACAAACACAGCCTGACCAAGATGCTCATCATAAGCCCAGAAATGTAAAGACTTCAAAGCACCTTTTGGAATCTTTTTCACCAATGGAATTGTCTTTTCCTTGTCAGTCACAGGCCAGTGCACAATCTTCATACGCTTCTTGGTAAACGGATCTCTAACTCCTTTAACTGGTTTAACAAACGACTCTGCCGTACGCATCGACGGAAAGTTATGGAGAACTTCCCTCTTCAATCTCTCGAAAAACACATGTCCAGGACCTCCAGGTTTGTCATCTACATACGGTGCCTTGGACAACTCGGTCAGATCAACCTTTGTGAAAGACTGAAACTGACTTGGGTGTTTATACCACTCGACAGGGCCCACTTTCCTTTTAATCCACCATCTCTTTCGATCATGATCAAAACCCCAGCTAACCACTCCAGAACGATTACCAACTTGATCGTAGAGAGTTTCACCAACATCCATTAAATGGTGAGTTGCATGAGCATCATCATCATCTGGATTCAGATTCTTGTTCTTCAAAATCACCAACTCTCTTTTCTTCTTAATTCTTTCAGCCTTTTCTTTGTCTGCCACTGGATCAGTAACTCTTTTGAAGTATTGTTCCATAGCAGCACTTTTCTTAGCATCATCCTTTTCGAAAGCTTTTCTTCTGTTTTCAACATCAGTCGAATCAGAAAACTCTTGCCCAAACTTCTTCTCCAGCTTTCCATGTAAATCATAAACCATAGTAAACAGCAAACTGACATCTCCTTGAAGTTGTTCAATTTGTTGATTCTTTTGCACTATGATATCTTCAAGTTGGATAATCTTGGCTTCTTTATGAATCGAATCTTGCTCAACCACAATTAGCCTTTTCTTCATTTCTCTCATACTAATGAACTCATCATCATCACTTGAGTCATCATCAAAAGGCATCCTCACTGGTTCTTCAGGTCTCTTACCACTTGAACTGCTAGGTATGTCATGAACAACTTTAGATGGACCTGCAGATTCAGAGACACCAAGTGACATAACAATAACAGAATCAGTATCAACACTTGTAACTTGAACATCAACAGTGGTGGTATCCATATCATTTCTTTGAGTGTCAGCATCAAACTCAAAGATATTTGCAGTAGCGGTGGTGGTATCAGTGAAACTTTTCTCAAAGTCGAAGTCATAAAGACCTTCATCATCTTCATCAGTATTCATGGGTTGATCTTTGTTTTGCTCAACATACATTCCGAGTCGAGGATCCCTCCTTTTCCGCTTCAATGGTAGGGAATCAGGATCCTTTGGGTTCTCACTAGACTCTTCATTAGAAACTGAAAGATCAGAAGGAGGATTTCCCATCTTTTCAGTTACAGATTTTAACAGCAGAGCCAAACTTTCAGCAGAAATCACAGGTGGAGCAGTAGTAGCAGCAGTAACAACTTCAGCTTCAGGAGGAAGCTCTTCATCTTCACCAGAATCACACATAATTTCAATGCCTTCATCGTCAGAATCAATTGTTAAAAACTCTGTCTCAGGCTCATCTTCAACACCCCTCTGAATATCATGTTCTTCAGCAACAATAGCATTTGCAGGCACAACATTCTCTTGAACAGGTTGTGCTATCACTGGATTAGCAACGACATCTTCAGTCTCTGCAAATTGACCAAATTTCTCCAACGGAATTAATCCTTCAAATTTCTTTTCAGTACCCTTCTTTCGAGTGAGAGCACCAAAACAAGCTGGACCCATAGGCTTCAACTCCAATGTGTTTCCAGATCTCTCCAACTCAGGATAACGCGCATTAAAAATCATTTGCAAAAACCTTGGATACATGAGAAATTTGTCCTTCCTGACTCCTAACACATTCCTTTTCATAGCTTCCAGAATATACTTCGAATAATTGAACGGCTCATTTGTTATCACAAAGACTAGAGCAGCAGCCTGTGTACTGTTCAGCTGATCCGTGCCTCCTCTGTTCTCGGTTATACACAAAAGAAACATATGCAACAAGAGTCGCCAATAAGGATGCACAAATTTCTTAACCAGAGGTGGATATCTTCCTTCATAACTCAGTCTAGGCAATATCGCTTCAACTGTGCCAGCTGGAAGCTCAATCGAATCTGTTTCTTGATCATTGAACCGTAAAACTTCTCGAATCATCTGCTCTGTCACAGTAACAACCTTCTTTTGAACTTCAGAGACGATAATCCCCTTTCCTTCAACAACTTCAATTTTCGCATTCTTCTAGAACTCTTGAATAAGACTTTCGTAGATAACTGGATTATCTCGTAATGCGTGAACTATACGGCAGCTGTTGAGACCTTTCATCAATGAGGTATACAATCTTCTGTGTTTCTCTGGAAGAGGTGCTAAGTATCCTGCCTGATTGTGTGTCGAAATGAATTTTAAATCCATAATCTGCACAGAACAAAAGTGCATTACAAACATTGACAGTTATATTTTCACAAAACTTCAAATTTCAAAGTCAACATTTTGACCACATTAATCAGCACTAAAACTTAGATTTTTTTTTAATCTTGACTCGAGACCTGTTGCTTTTAACTCGAGACCATAAGTCGAGACCATGAGTTCTCGAGTCGAAATCATGAATCACAAAGTCGAGACCATGAGTCGAGACTGCTGTGATCTCGAGTCGAGACCTTGAGTCGAGACCTTGAGATCTCGAGTCATAATCACGAGATTGCGACTCGTAACCACTGGTCTCGAGTCCTAATGTTATCTGAGTCGAGACTTCCATAAACAAATTTATCCTTTTAGATTTTTGGATCAAAATCCCAAAACATCGTATGATCCGTTTGAAGACCAAAATATATATAAAATTAGGGTTCTTGGTCATCTTCAAAACTTCAACAGATCATCATCAAATCTTCATATCATCTGCAAAACTTCAAACAAACACATCATCATACCTTAATAAACAGCAAATCGAGATCAGAAACACAGACTACTATGACTCGAAACCGGAGAGTCACGTCGGAATCAAGTCGGAAACACAAGATCAGAGAATAACGCCGGAACTTTGAGAGAGAATTTCAGAAAGTCTCGAGTGAGAAATGAGGTCTCGACTCGAGACCTTTGATTTATACCTCAACCCAACTGAGTGGGCCTGGGCCGGAGCAACTGTTGGGCTGATAAAGGGCCGATAACTTTTAAAAAGATTCTCCTTTAATAATTCAAATATAATCAAATCCCTTTTTAAAGAAACAGTTAACAACTTAATAACCCATTAAACTTTCAGAGCATGATTTGCAAAAACCTAAAAAACAAAAACAAATAATAAAATAAATTATTATTTACAAAAAAAAATTAGGAAAATAACAGAGATTACTCAGGGATCAAATCACAGGGTTTCGGGCTTAACTTCACTTATCAACACTGATCTACTACCGAATGATCTAGACGATTGCCAATATATTTGTCCACCTAAACTCATCTCCCCAGACCTTTTCCTTATAACTGCCTGTAACGAATCTTATCATGTTTTAATTTCTTAACAGAGAACACCCAAGCAAATACTAATCAAATCCCGGAAGTATAAACAACACACTCTATCATGCAAGTAGCTTCCCTACCACATATTTCACAAGTCCAATCCAGATCTCTGAAAGCTTAATTGGGAATAGACTAAGAAGAGAACAGAATAGATCTTTTGCAGAGATGATATAATATACAGATCAAATGAGTTTTCCTCAATTTGATATAGGTTTATTGGGGTTTCTTTTGGGCACTAGAGGGCCTCTTTCTGGTGTATTCGATCTACAGCGCGACAACGTACAACTAGGTCAGCATGTATCTGGATGCAGCAAAAGCTGTCGTTGCCTAGCACCTCCAGGTCAGCATGTATCTGGATGCAGCAGAGGAGGTACACGACTTTTTCAGAGAAGATTTCAGAGACAGACCAAAATTGTGTGTATCGGGATAACATACAAACATTCAAATAGACATGAGCTAATTCCAAGTGATTTTCTTTCCTGGGGTCATGTACTAATTTAGTTCTGAACAAAAACAGCCAATGTTTCCAGTCTTAAGAATAGAGCCTACCAACACATCAATACTAGAGTCAAACTATTTCGATACTGGTTTTACATGAGTCAGCCCTTGACCATAATGTGAAAATTCATTTCATTTCCCAGTCATGCAATGCCTCTTTTTGTATTTTTCTATTTTTTATGTTTTTGTATTTTTCAAATTTTTATTGTTTTTGTATTTTTCAAAATTTTCTCCCCCTAAATTTGAGAATAAATAAAAACTACCTAAGAATAGAAAACTTTATGAACAAATTTACCTACGAAACAAAACATGCTCAGTCAGTGAAACGGATCATTTTCAGAAAATCCACAAGCACTTTGAATTTTGAGCTGCTGACAGGTTTGGTGAACAAATCGGCAGCATTTGCATCTGTGTCGATTTGCTCAAGTGTAATAAGACCTCTGTCGAAGCAATCTCGAATAAAATGAACTTTTATGTCTATGTGCTTGGTTTTGGAGTGAAAAACAGGATTTCTAACAATTTGTATTGCAACATCATTATCGCAGTAAATAGTAGTGTTGAGATAAGTCAAACCGTAGTCCTGCAGTTGATGTTGCATCCACACCACTTGAGAGCAAGATGCAGAGGCAGCAACACACTCAGCTTCAGCTGTAGATATCGCCACCGTTTGTTGTTTCTTGCATTGCCAAGATATGAGCCTGTCGCCCAGAAATTGACATCCCGCTGATGTAGATTTCCTGTCACTGTCAGTACCTCCAAAGTTGCTGTCAGAAAACGCAAACAAGTCAAAATTGGAATCCCTTGGATACCACAGACCAAACCGGGGTCGGCCTTTAAGGTACCGAAAGATTCTTTTAACAGCAATAAGATGAGAAGTTTTAGGATTAGCCTGATATCTTGCACAGTTGCAGACAGCAAACATGATATCCGGTCGGCTAGCTGTCAGATACATCAAAGACCCGATCATAGACCTATACTGACGTTGATCCACGGGAGATCCTTCTTCATCTTCAGTCAATAACGGTCTCTCTGCCATTGGTGTTTCAGCTGGTTTTGCGTCTGAAAACTTGAATTTTGCTAGCACGTCATCCACATACTTCCCTTGATGGATAAGAATCCCTTGAGAATTCTGCTTGACTTGTAGACCCAAAAACAGTGTCATTTCCCCGAGAGCACTCATTTCAAATTTCTTCTTCATAACTCTCTCAAACTCCTTGCAAAGCTCCTCACTTGTAGACCCGAAAATAATATCATCGACATAGATTTGAACTAAGATCTGATCCTTGCCCACTTTCTTGATAAACAGAGTCTGGTCTATCATGCCACGTGTGTACCCATGAGCCAAAAGATGTTCAGTAAGTGTGGCATACCAAGCTCGTGGTGCTTGGTGTAATCCATACAATGCCTTGTCTAGCTTGTAGGCATATTCTGGATGACCTGGATGCACGAAACCTGGTGGCTGCTCAACAAAGATTTCTTCCTTTACATCTCTATATAGAAACGCTGTCTTGACATCCATCTGATATACAGTGAACCCCATATATGACGCGTAAGCTAAGAAGATCCGGATGGCTTCAAGTCAGGCAACTGGAGAATATACTTCATCATAATCCAGACCTTCTATTTGTCGAAATCCCTGAACCACCAACCTTGCTTTATTTCGAACAATAACCCCTGCAGAATCTTGCTTGTTTCGAAATACCCATCTAGTTCCAAGTTTGCGCTTTCCCTTTGGCAACTTGACAAGTTTCCATACGCCAAGCTTCTCAAACTGGTTCAGCTCTTCATGCATAGCATCTACCCAGCCTGGTTCCGGCAAAGCTATATCAACAGTTTTAGGTTCGATTTGAGAAATGTAGCAAGAATATAAGCAAGTATTGATGGTTCCCGATTGGCTCCTGGTTAAGACTCCTGCATTTACAGGACCAATCACATTCTCTATAGGGTGATTTCGTTGAACACTTGTGGCCATTGCCAGGTCAGGTACGGTCTCGTCTTCAGTGGTGGTGTTGCTAGACTCCCCCTCATTAGATGCTGCAGTATTATGAACGAATGGAGTGGTAACAATGCAATCTTCAGGAATGGGTTCAGGAAATAGTGCAGATCCGGAACCATTAGATGCAGAACCACTAGTTGAAGCACCTTCAGGGGATTGATGGGACGTTTGCTGACACGTAGGATGCTGCGTAAACACCATTCCCGACGGATCAATGGTATGATGTCTGACGCTTCCTTCTGTCTGTTCTTCTTCTTCTTCAGTGTCCTCAAAAGACAACGGTTGTTTTGGAGTAGACACACCTGCATCTGAAAAATCACTTGACGGAATGTTAAATGATTTAAACAATTCAGAATAGTCGTATAACCAATCTGGTCCGACTCTAGCATCCGTAGCATTTTCCTCAAGCCACTCAATGTTGCACGACTCGACGACCTTTTTAGTTACTTTGTTGTATACCCTATAGGCAGAGCCTTTAGCATATCCAACAAAGAAACATTCGTCCCCTTTGATCTCAAACTTTCCATTAGAGTCCATGAGCAATAATACGCAAGGACATCCAAAGATACGAAAGTGTGAAACCGAAGGTTTACGTCCTTCCAGAATCTCATAAGGAGTTTTCATATGACGTTTATTTACTAAAGCATGATTCTGGATGTAACAAGCTGTGCTAACAGCTTCGGCCCAAAAGAAACTAGGAAGCTTCGAGTCAGCCAGCATAGTTCGTGCAGCCTCAATAAGAGTACGATTTCTTCTTTCAGCTACTCCATTTTGTTGAGGAGTTCGTGGTGCACTGTACTGACGATCAATTCCCTTTTCTGTGCAGAATGTGTCCAAAGTAACGTTCTTGAATTCTGTCCCATTATCAGATCGAATAACCTTCACCTTGGCACTCGCTTGATTTTCAGCCATAGTGATGAATTGTTTCACTAAGATTGCAGTTTCATTTTTGTGACTGAGAAAATATACCCAGGTGTAGCGAGAGTAATCATCGACGATTACAAGACAATAAGCTTTCTTGCCAATACTCAACACATTCACCGGACCAAAAAGGTCCATGTGAAGTAATTCAAGCACGGCCTTCGTCGAGGGTGCAGGTTTTGCCTTATGAGGTTTTCGATGAGCTTTTCCTTTTGCACAAGCAACACACTTTTCAACCAACATGAAATCTTTTATTGGAAGATCACGTACAGACGGTTCAAGTTCTTCATGTTCACATGCCCAAGGCGACGATGCCACAGTAGACCATCATGTTCTGAAATCTTCGAGAATAGGCAAGTAATTTCTTCACACGGTTTCTTGTTCATATTAATTACATAAGCGTTTCCTCGTCTCTCTGCTGACATTAAGAACCAGTCTTCTGGAATGACAATCCCAAGTTTAAGAACATGACATCCTTTCTTTGTAAAGTGAACTGAATTTCCTCGATCACAAATCTGAGAAATGCTCAACAGATTGTGTTTCAGTTCTGGAACATAATTAACATTTTCGAAGCTTAAAACGCCGTTTCGTACTGTTCCTTTCACCGTGATTCTGCCTGATTCTCCTCCCGCAAATGAGACATATCCACCATTAAATTCTTTGACATTTACTAGTTGGGATAAGTCTCCTGTCATGTGCCTGGAACAGCCACTATCCATGTACCAGAGGCGCACGGTAGTCCTCAACAGCTGTTCCTGCACGATTAGCGGGATTAGTTAGATTTAGGAACCCAGCCCATAGTGGATCTGGGTTTTCCTTGTGCATCAATATAAGTCACTCTCTGCCATACTAAATTGTCTTTATTTAAAAACTTCGAAGTATTTCGAATGGCAGAGTTTCGATAACATGTATGAGATGGATTGGATTGCATGGCCTTAGCTTTAGGTTTCCAATGCTTGTTTGACCAGTTAGAATTGTAATTACCAAAAGCATTATGTTGATATCTTCGAAAATCATTTTGTTGATTTTGATTTTTGCATTTGGCTGCATTCCAATCCTAATCAGAAGGTTTAGTCTTGCGATAGTTGTTTTTCATTGTCTTAGTCTTTTCAGTCGTCATTGACTCTGAACAACGATATCGGTTAGCCTTGAACTTCTGATCTTGCACAGACTTTCTCTTGCACGATGCCCTTGGGAGTTGAACACAATTTCTGGCAATGTGACCCGCGATGCCACAGTTAAAACATGTTTGACGCTTCAATTTGTGAGTATTTTGAAAGTTTTTACACGATTTGCTTGGTTTTGAATGATTTGGCGTTTTAGTTTTCTGAACATGTTGTGCTTGTGGTTGTTCTGAGCATTTTGGTGGCTTTTCTTCTAATGACTCCTCACTTATCTCAATTCCCTTTTCTTCATTACTTAATTCCGGTTCAGTATTTGAACATGTAGAAGTTTCATCAATATGTGTTTTCTCAATGCATTTATCATGTGAAACTAATTCAGGTTCATTATCTGAACATGCAGAAGTCTCATCCATATGCATTTCCTCAACGCATTTATCATGTGAAACTAATTCAGGTTCAATTTCAACTACAGTTTCCAATGGGGTCCCACTAGATTCAACATTAGGGACACCCACTGAGACAGATTCAGAAGAAGAATCAGGATACTCTTGATTTTCTTGAGAAGTCGTTTCAGTGGTTTCACTGAATGCGTCCTGAGGGACCTCACCTGTAACACTGTCATTAACTGAAATGTTAGAAACATCACAATCACACACATTAGCTGAAAAACAATCATCGCCACACTTATTGTTCAAATTTTCAACACAAACATCATCAGTTTTGCCCAAAACAACAGGCTGACAAGACGAAACATAAGCAGAAAACGACGCAAATAAAGAACGACCAAAAGCAATGTCAGATTCAGTTTGTTCAAAATAAGGTTCAGAAATATTTGAAATAACGACTGGTTCACTCCCATGAACATCTCCACATTTTACTTCAGAAAAGTCATCTGCACATGAAGACGAAACGTTAGGATCAATTGAGCCTTTGGAAACGAAATTTAATGGAGTAGACTTCTGTTTCTCAAATGGTCTGTCATTAGATGACGTCTTATTGTTTTTGGGACCATAAGTCATTTTACTCTCATTAATTATCTCCTCCTCAGTCATAGGTAAATACGTATAATTATCGTTATAAGGAGGAGGAGTTTGATTGAAACCCAAACCACACCCTTTCTTTTTCTTGTATGCGAGCTGTTGATCACACAAGTTTTTAACTAGTTTGCTGGAAGAATCAATTTTCTTAATATTAAGTTCATTTATTTGATATCTATCTCTGATATCTTCCAGTTCCTTAGTTAAAATGCATACTTTCTCCTGAGCTTCTAAGAAATGGGCTGTTTTTACACTTACATCATCCTTAAGTTTGATGATGTTGTTGGGATTGAACCCTAACAGAGGAACAGATAATGTAAAGCCAAAACCGGATCCCATCAGTGGACTCCTAATAAGCAGCAGTTTACTCTAATCTCTCCCCTTGACAGTGGTTATCTAACAGCTGATAAATGTTAAGTGCTGCTCAACTACAACAACTGATAAACCAAACTCTGATGACTACCTAACAACTGCTGAAGACAAATTCTGTTGCTCTATCTACTGCTGTTTCCTAAGTGCTGCTGAAGTTTCAAGCACTGCCCTCTCAAAGACTGATCACCTTTGAAGGAAGCACTGAAGACTCAACATCTGTGCTAAGGCTACAACAGTGGAACGTGAAGCAGTAGTTTTCCTTATGTTTTGTATGTTAGTGAATATCAGATGTTACATAACAGTAGTTTGTATAGGACAGTATTTGTAGTTTGTTATGTCGTTAGATGTCACTATCATGGTAACGTCAGCTGAAGTATATCAGTAGTTTGGTTTGCCTATAAGTATGACAGTACTCTGTACTGTTACACTTGATCGTTTTGAGTGAGTTCTTCTCCTCAATTCATCCTTTCATCTTGTGCAACCAACTCTGGTGTATCAGGCTGAGGGGGAGTTTAGATTGTAAGCTTTTACTGTAATCATTTGCTTTGTATTTCAATCATTTGACTCAATGAAACGCAATTGTTTATCAATCTATACTTTCCTTTGTTTGTGTTTACTTTGTTTGCAACTCATTTCCGCTGCACTTATTAGTTTTATGCAAACAAACACGAATCATGACAGCCTCAGATCCTAACAATTGGTATCAGAGCATGGACAGTCAAATTCGATCTAACAATCAATTTGACATAACAGTTCAGCTCAAAATTCATTGATACTAAGGTTGGTTGCATTCAGTTGAAAAACAGAGTAATGAGCAAATCATGATCAAAATGGTTATTCAAAAACTCTGTAAATCAACCAAGATGTCATATGACACACAAATCTCACACAACAAATGTTTTCATACATATGCCACTTATAGTTTTCAGATTTGCAAAATATCTGATAAATTATGAGATCGTTAAATGTTTCAAAATGAATTACAATTGTTGTTTCGATATTTGTGATGTTTTTTTTAAAATAAACACTAAAGTATGTACCTCAGATCAGCAAAACTTTTGTTCATCTAAAACACCTGCATACTGCTGATATCGAAAAGAGGGAGAAAAACTTTAGTCAAAATCTCTCATGTGTTCAAAGGCATGTTGAGTGCCTACAAAAGGACCAAATCAACCTTGTCTAACACATATTGAGAAACATAAAATGTCAAAACAGTCCTAATCATAAGTAATGTGAGATCTGAACTAAAACATGCTCAACCATGGTCAGGGGATTTCTTAAAACATTGCTTCAAAGTGATTATGGACAAGGTATGTTCAAAATAAAATCTCCTAGTGAGTATTTCTGAACATATGAATAATAGGGGTAAAAAGGGAAAAGGGAAATAAAAATCTCAAAGTGTGGCTATCTCAAAACTTTTGAAATCAAAAGAAAAGAGTATTAGCATAAAACACTTGTGAGGTTAGAATTAGATTTTCAGTGGTCATCATGCAACTGTGTGCATTCATCAATACAGAAATTGTTCTGGTAACAATGGCATATCCAGTGATTGTGCTCAAAAGAAATTTACAATCAATTGACAAGAAAATGACCCAAATAATGGTCAGAATAACTTGAGAATAATTTGATCTTTTACTTGAAAAAACTGTCAGATCCTTTTGATTATATTCAAAACATCTTTTATTTTTTTTAAAAAAGGTGTTTTCCTTTTAATAAAACCAGATGCATTTTAAATTTCTATAAAATGTATTTTGAATTTTTACTCATTTTTAATAGTGAAAGTTCATCTCTGGTCAGGATGTAATCTCCTTATTTTTTTTGTGTGAAATTACTATCCTTAAAACTGGTCAAAAGGAAATGACTCACACATCAAGGTCATGTTGAGCTCAAGTTTAGTTTGTCACGGATCAGAAATTGATTGTAAATTCATTTTTGAACTACTAAGACACTCATGTTCTAGTAAT
Source organism: Helianthus annuus (assembly GCF_002127325.2). Classification (NCBI taxonomy): domain Eukaryota; kingdom Viridiplantae; phylum Streptophyta; class Magnoliopsida; order Asterales; family Asteraceae; genus Helianthus; species Helianthus annuus. The sequence goes on from NC_035436.2 coordinate 70,344,296, forward strand.
TAGACATAAAATGAGTTGTTCTAAGTAGAGCAAGACTTCATCATCTGGGATGCTAAACCACTGTCTGAAAAATAGACAGATGGCAAAACCTTGAACAAAATTTCTGAGAATCACTGCTGACAATTTAATCTTGATATGATACATCTAAAATGTATCCTGTTAAGAATAGCATTTCTGTTAACAACAGATGATAGATAAGATATTGTGTTTTCACAAAGACAAAAATCAATATCGACATCTAAACCAACAGATGCTAAAATTATTTGTCAAAAGTCAAAACACTGCTGCACAAACAGTTGCTAAACGTATGACCTTCATTTGTTTTTATCCACTGCTGTATCTAAAATGCTGTTGTGCCTTAACATCTGCTCTCTAAAGTCTGTCCACTGCTAAAGTGTCAACCTCTGTTCTTCAAAAACACTGATGCTCAAAATCATTGTTTCTTCCACTGCTTCATTTTATTACCGTTGTAACTACTGATGCTTGATTCATCAGTAGTTGTCAAAACAACTGTCTTCCATCATTTTCCATTTCATCAGATGTTTGACACGTGTTCAGTTTTTAGCCTTCAGATCAAAATAACCGCTGCTACATCAGCAATCACTTTTTCCCTAAATAAAACCCTGATTAAATCCAAACAGAGGATTACACTGTCGAATTGAATTCCAAACATTCTCTTCACAAAAACAGTTTCCCTCTCATAACTCCAAAAATCTTCTTCGATATTCATCATCAAAAATGACGAAACCAAAATCGAAACCAAAATCAAAACCTTCATCTTCTTCCTCCAAAACAGAAGAAGCCACTGAAATGGCCGCTGAAACCATGGAGATACGCTACAAAGCTCCACACAATTATGTGGGTATACTCACAAAACCCACCGATAACCACACATTCGACTCCATCCTTGACATCATTTCTGCATCAAAGTACAAAACTTTGATAACAGCAGACGCTCCTATTTACCTTGATACCCAGAGAGAGTTCTGGAAAAATGCCACCCTTGAAAAACAAGGAGATATCACCGCCGCCATCAACTCCTCGATACAGGGTAAGAAGGTAAAAATCTCTCCGAAATCCATCTCTGAAACCTTTAAACTCGATGATTTAAATGGAAAAACTTCTTTTACAAAAGACGAGTTGGTAAAGGATTTCATGAACAGGGGTTATGCAGAACAACCAAAGGTAGATACCCTACAAAAGGGTTATTTCCCTTCTGCACCCAGATTTTTATTTCACACACTGCTCATGTGTGTTTCAAATAAAACAACGTCCTTCAATGAGATACCAACAAAAATTCAATGCCTGGGGTATGCAATTTTAAACGATAAAAACTTTAACTACTCCCAGGTAATATTTGATGATTTGGTAAAGAACGTTGATAATAAGGCTTTTCTGCTCTTTCCGAGATTTCTAAGCTATTATTTTGAACAAACATTTGTAGAGAAAGATGCAGAACTGCCCAAACAAGGTGTCTCATTCAAAATAAACTTTCTAACAAAAGAAACTTTTTCAAGAATGATGGCACCAATAAAATTAAAAACAAAAGAGGATGAGCAGATTTTAGAAACTGCTACTGACCCTGAAGCAACCACTGCTGAGCCCACTGCTCCAGGTGATCAAAGTAGCACACCCACTGCTTTGAAACCAACACCTGCCACCAAAAAGACCAAAAGAAAACCATCCAGAAAACCCACCAAACCCACACCAAAGGCAACTCTGGAAGATGAGATCCCAGAGTTAATGCCAGTGACAACACAAAAGTCACAAGAAACCACTGCTGCTACTTCCTCATAGCAGTTGGAAGAAAGATCTCAACCCCAGCCTAAAACTCCTCCTGCATCCTCACAAAAGGGTCAGGTTGTAAGCATAGGGACACCACATTATGAAGCTCTGTATCCACTCGGATCCATCTTCCACAGTCCTGATCCCAAGGACATGTCTCTTTCTACCCCCACACCCTCACCAATAATATTACCACAATAATAATGCCCCTGTTGCATGCAGTTGATATGGAACAGACACAAACCAGTTCCTCTCAATCACCTATTACTGAGAGTATACCTCCACAAGTGACTGGGTCTGATGTGCATACCTCTGCTATCCCAGCAACAGTTGAGGAGGTTACACCCCTTGAGTTACAAGTAACTCTTGGTGGTAGTTCAAGTGGAGCAACAACTACAACTGATGGATCAACAGATCTTCAGTTGGACAGTTGTTTCATAACTAAGACTCCCTTGAAGGCAATTTCTTCCATGGCAACATCGGTAACCACCAATGAGTTAAATATAACCACTGGTACCATCAAAGGTTTATCGATTGCTGAAGAAAGAAGTCCCCAGTACCAAGAACAAGGGGCATCAATGGATGATTTTTGGGATTCACTTCCTAAGTCAAACATTGATAGAACCACTGCTGGTGGGGATTCAGATGATCCTGTTAATTCAGGTGATGATTCAAGATATAATGAATTGACGACCAGAGTTGAAAACCTGGAATCTTCAGTTGCAGAAATAAAAGATATGGTGCAGCAGCTGTTACAAGCTCAAATAGCCCAATCATCTGCTCCTCCTGCTCAAGCACCTGCTCCATAAGCATTTGCTGCAAATGAGCTATGGAACATTCTCCAACCACTGCTTGAACAACAACAACAAATGGCTGCTAAAAAGCATGCTCTTCAAGTACAAATGTTGACCAACATGGTTGAATCTCGGTTCAAAGATACTCAAGCTGATATCAAGGCTATAAAGGCCAGCATTCAACAGAATGCTCAAAGTGAGAAAGCTCCATCTGCCATTTTCTTCATGGATACACCCCTGGCAGATAATGCCAAAAAGGGGGAGAAAAACAGGTTGAAAAAGAAAGGCATAGAAGATGGGATGCACATTGAACCTGAGAAACCCAAAACAGCTGATACACCAGCAGTTACAAAAACTGCTGCAAGTAGCCAAACAGCTGCCATCTCATCAACACACACACCTCCAACACACACCACTTCATCACACACCATCATAACTACTGTTCCACCACCATCTGTGTCTACAACACAAAAATCCTCATCAAAACCAAAAACCACCAAACCACCATCATCCAAAGTCACACCACCACTGCCTCCTGCCATAAAGCAGAAGACAGCAGATGTTACAACATCTGCTGTAGTGACAACAGCGATTGAAGCACCAGTTGTTTCAACCACTGTTAGTCAATCACAATCCACTGCCATCCAATCTCAAACCACTGATCCACCCAAAACATCATCAGTCTCCTCTTCAAAAAGAAGAAGGGTCTTCATTCCTGATGATGAGTCACCACCACCATCACCACCTTCAAATACCATTTCACATTCTCCAACCCCTACTCAAAAGCAGAAGACATCTGCTGACATATCAGCAGTTGTAATGACAACAGTGAATGAAACACCAGTTGTTTTAACCACTGTTGGTCAAAAATCCACCACTGATCTTATCACTCCAACACCAAAACCTACAAAGCTTCTCAAAAGAAAAAGAGAAACAGCACAGGCTACTGATGAAAAGTATGATCCTGTTGCGGCTAAGTATCCATTGGAATTAGAAGCTGTGAAAAATGAGATGAAGCAGTTTTACACCATAGATGATCTTACAAAAAGAAAATTTCCTTCTCTCATAGGCTTCATAATTCCAGAAAACATGAATGAATATCTTGAAACAAAAGCAAGACAAGCAAGGATAAGAGCCAAAGTTGAATGCAAGGATCAAGGCGATGAAGCCATTCTGGAAAGAAGGGAATTCCTGCTCAACAAGGTCAAACAAATAGCAGAATATGCAAGTGAACTGAACAAAGAGGTGTCAAGCTTATTTCCTGAAGCAGAACAACGAAATGAATTAAGAAAGGAATATCTTGCATACATAATGAAAGAAAAGTTCTATTCTGCTAAAGAAACAGAGTTCAAAGACTGGCCACTCATTGCATTGAAGCTTGAAGCTGACAGAATTGAAAAGATTAAACTTGATCCACGGAAGAAAAAGACAGCTCCAAATTGGAATAAATACAACAAATTTATAGCTGATCTTATTTCCGAGCATAAAAGAAAGAAGCAGGAGTTGGTGGATGGAAAGGTGGATACTGCGGAAACCATAGCAAAATGGTCAAAGCAGCAAATTGAAGAAGCTTATGAAAGGCTTGAGAAGCAGAGGTTGAAAGCCTCTAACCCTCCCAAAAAGTCTGATTACAAAAAGCTTCAAGAGCAAGTCAAACTTTTCGAAACACAGATCAGCACAGCAGAAGATTTTGTCACAAAGCTGAGTAAAGAAAAGAAGGAAATGCTATCTGCTGGAGTAGATAAGAACAAAGAAGCTGAACAGATTGAAGAAGCTATGAAGAAAATGGCTTCAGATAAAGAAAGATTGGCTAAACTACAAGTCCTTGCCAAAAAGGTTAAAGTAGTAAGCCAAAAGTCATCAGCAGGCATCACAAACAGTGAGCTGATTGACAAAGAAGTTGAAGCAGATATAGCTGAAGCCAACAAGATCATTGAACAAGCATTCATACGAGTGTCTGAAGCTCATGATGCTGCTCTTCACTTCTTCAGGCCAATCACTTCAAGTTCATCAGATAATAAAGCTCTCCCAAGAAACCCATTGAGTTCAAAAATACTAAAGTGGATGTCTGATCAAAAGACCCACGTATTGACTTTGCTCAGATTCAATGGTGATGTGAAGCATATATCAAGGAATCAGGCACTAGGCCTAGGTGCTGAAGATCTACAGGATCTCCTTGAGCTTACACTGTGCAGGGATGAGGATGATACAAGTTCCAAGGATTTTGAGGAAGATTTTAAAAGAAAAGCAATGGAACTTCTGATGAAAAATAAAGGTCCTGAATAAGGAAGGGTTTTGGCATTATCTGTTCCAGGGGGAGATTGTTGGGATTGAACCCTAACAGAGGAACAGATAATGTAAAGCCAAAACCGGATCCCATCAGTGGACTCCTAATAAGCAGCAGTTTACTCTAATCTCTCCCCTTGACAGTGGTTATCTAACAGCTGATAAATGTTAAGTGCTGCTCAACTACAACAACTGATAAACCAAACTCTGATGACTACCTAACAACTGCTAAAGACAAACTCTGTTGCTCTATCTACTGCTGTTTCCTAAGTGCTGCTAAAGTTTCAAGCACTGCCCTCTCAAAGACTGATCACCTTTGAAGGAAGCACTGAAGACTCAACATCTGTGCTAAGGCTACAACAGTGGAACGCGAAGAAGTAGTTTTCCTTATGTTTTGTATGTTAGTGAATATCAGATGTTATATAACAGTAGTTTGTATAGGACAGTATTTGTAGTTTGTTAGGTCGTTAGATGTCACTATCATGGTGACGTCAGCTGAAGTATATCAGTAGTTTGGTTTGCCTATAAGTATGACAGTACTCTGTACTGTTACACTTGATCTTTTTGAGTGAGTTCTTCTCCTCAATTCATCCTTTCATCTTGTGCAACCAACTCTGGTTTATCAGGCTGAGGGGGAGTTTAGATTGTAAGCTTTTACTGTAATCATTTGCTTTGTATTTCAATCATTTGACTCAATGAAAAGCAATTGTTTATCAATCTATACTTTCCTTTGTTTGTGTTTACTTTGTTTGCAACTCATTTCCGCTGCACTTATTAGTTTTATGCAAACAAACACGAATCATGACAGCCTCAGATCCTAACAGATGTCTTTTCGCTGAGTCTCAATCTTTTCTTTTTAAAGTTTTTCGTTTTTCGATAAGGTAAAATTTTTATTTTTTATGTCTTGATAATCTTGAATGAGCTCAGCGTTGTGTATTCTATAAGCTTCAACCCTTTCCCTACACTCAGGAGTACAGAAAACAGAAAGTACCTCTTCTTTGGTGAGACCTTTAACAGGAGCTGAAAGAATTTGAGTCATAAAAGCAAAGTCTTCAGCTGTAGTCTCTTCTTCAGGCTTAGAGTTTTGATCACTTGAGGTCATGAAAGCAATGTTATTTGAAGCAGCTTGATTTTCTGGAGCTGAGATGTTCAGACGCTCAATTTCAGAATTCCAATCAAAATTGATGTTGGGCTGAACCACCAGGGCTTGAGCTAATCCTTGTGGTTGAGGGCTTCCAGTAGCAGCAGCATCTGTTATACTAGCAATGGTCACAAGAGCTCTTTCTCGATTAGGTGTTACGGGCTGTGCAGGAGTTTGTTCTCTATTTATCAGTGGTTTTGTGCAATTTCGAGCATAGTGCCCTTCATCATGATAGTTGTAACAGCGCAAGTTAAAAGGCACCTTAGAAGCTCCATTCCAAGAAGCGCCCCACCTGTTTTTACCTGTTCTTTTAACAAACTTTTGTGCCCTGAAAGCAGCCATTGCCATCTGCCAGGTGATGTCCATTTCTTCAACGTCATCAGGATGGATCTGAAGTAGGTCATCGCCACACCATTTTGGAGGATCAATTTTTCCTGCAACGAAGGCGTTCAAACAGTTTATAACGGAGGCTGCGATATCCAAATTTTATTTTGACTGTTGTGTAAAGAAAGCTTCATCCAAATTTTCTCAGTGGAGGCGGAAGCAGCAGTGGAGGCATTCACAGCATTTGCAGTGGAAGCGGAAGCAACTGGAGGAGTAGCTTGATTAGAGGACCTTGAGCAATAGACATTTGCTGAAGTGGGAGCAGTCTTAGTAGATGTTGCATTGCTAAACATTTGAAAACCTCCTTGAGACAACAGAGCTGTGTTATTGTCGTTTGATGAAGTGGGAGTAACGGAAAAACCTGCGGCTAACATGATGTTTTTGTAGTTGGTTTCTCTTTGTTTATCATCTAGTTCACAAGCTTTGATATGAGAGATCATCTCTGACAGGCTGCATCTCGCAAGATCTTTAGTTTTCTTGATCATAGCGACATGATGATCCCAACTCTTTGGCAATGCATTTAGAAGCTGTCTATTGGTAGATGCATTTGATGTATGAATTTCTTCCATCTGCATTTGTGTTACTAACTTCACGAACCTCTGAATTTGATTGTCAATAGTTTCACCATAAATATGGTTGAAGTTGTTGAAATTTTGTCGCAGCAGATTTCTTCGACTCTCCTTCATATCTTCATTCCCTTCATAGACGTCGATCAATGATTCCCACAGTTCTTTGGCAGATTTGCAGGTGCGAAATCCAATAGCAATGTCAGGACCCAAACCCATGGTTAAGTATGAAAGTGCTCTGTCATCTTCTTCAATTATAAGCAGATCATCTTCGGTATATTGACTTTTGGGTTTCTTTACCTTAACACCTGGTTCAGTGGAACTATCCATCATAATCTCCCTTGGACCCCTTAAAATGCTTCGCCAAAGTTTATAATCTTTGACCTTCAAGTGCTGTTCAAAGCGCCATTTCCACTCGGGAAAATCATTTGCATCAGTCAACCTTGGAATGCGTGTTGTGGTTCCAAGCTTTGAATCCAGCTCTTGTTGTTTGTTAAGGGCAGCCAATTCAACGTTATTTGTCGTCATAATTAATTAATCAATTTAATTAATCAATTAATTATTTTTAAGTCCAAAAGTGTCAACAGTTCAAAATCCAAATCCAAGCAACGTTGCAAAGTGACGTTGTGAGTCGAGACTACTATTGTGAGTCGAGACCAAGAAGCAGACAACTCGAGACCGTAGTTGGTTGCGAGTCAAGACTAAATCCACACAAGTCGAGACAACGATGGTTGCGAGTCGAGACCAGAACAGGACAAGTCGAGACAGTTGATGGTTGCGAGTCGAGACGGAACAGGACAAGTCGAGACAGTTGATGGTTGCGAGTCGAGACCGGAACAGGACAAGTCGAGACAGTTGATGGTTGCGAGTCGAGACCTGCAAAACAGATACGAGATAAAAACTGTTGACTCGTAATCCCTGATTTTCAGCACTTTTCAAAAATTCAAAGATATCGTAATCTTAGCATTTTCTTTGATCACCAACTCCCGAGAAATCAGCTAACAATTTTTTTGAAATCACACAAACCAAAAATCAGTGATATCTTTCAATAATTTCACCAAGAACAGTTTGAAGATTCAATAATTTTCACTGCAAAACAAATAGCAAAAACCGGATTAGTAGCAAAGGATGTTCTTGAATCCGAGTGATATCAAAACCGAACCAAGATTGGTTTCTTGGCTCTGATACCAATTGTAAAACCCGTTTAGGATCTTTCAATGATATCGATCTTTAACTTGTGAAGGTGCGGAAAACAATCACAAACCGATTCAAGAACAATATAATAAAACAATAATATAATCAAAACACAAACCGGAAATCTTGCATTCAATGATGAACAATGACTGATACAAGACCCTTAGAGAAATCGGCTAGTGCTTCCTTAGTCGCAACCCCTGATCAACCTCAACCAAATGGTTGAGGTTTGTTTAAATACAAAACTAATGGACTTTAACCTAGGCCCATTGCGACTACTAACAAACTAACCCAACCCATACAAAATCAGCCCAAACGTAAACTAAGTAAATACAAAACAACCCTTTAACTATGCTAACCTACATGAATAAACCTTCAGGTTCCAACATTGTTCAAGAATCATCAGATACACATCTAATAGCACCAAAAAGCCACACAACCTTCAAATAAAAAAATGTGTCACAAGACATATAAGTTCAACAACAGATTTAAACAGAAAAAATCACATGATTCTACAATACAATAAAAACTATCTGTTCAATGACACAAATAAACATTACATGAGTTTTAAGAACAACAAAATCTCAAAATGCAGAGTAAGAATCTCATAAACAAGAGATTAAGACATACTAAGAGACCTTTTTCTTATTTCTGCATACAAATTTGTTTTTCCTCTTTCATCAAAAATCCATAACAAACTACACAGCAGACACAAAAAATGAACAAAAAAAAATAATACCAAGACTTGCAACAACAATTGATCAGCATAAAAACATTGATTCAACAATATGACAAATCTGGCAATCAATCAAGATCACATCTAAAGGTGAATCTATTGAGAGAGATAATGAACACATGATTATAACACACAACTCATGTACAACAGAGAGCAAATTAGATCCCAAAGATTTGATCAATCATTCTAAAGATATATAATACGAACTGAAGAAACACAGAACTAATTTTATGACTAATCAGTTGGGTTTATGTTTCTGCCATAGAGGTTAATCTTCTAATGAATCTCTAAGTTTCGTCTTGAACTTCTACTCCTGCAAAACAGAACACCGTTACTCGTTAAGAGGGGAATATGGGGGTTTTCCTCTTAACCGGGCTCCGGCGTGAGAATAAACGACTGCTTTTGGGTAGAATTAAGTATTAAGAATGAGAGTAGAGGGAATGGAATGTTTAACCTGTGAAGTGAGGTCTCTATTTATAGCCGGAGAGGTGTAAGAGGATGTGGGCTGATGGGCCTTGGGCCGGAAGGCGACAACATAACGGATATGCTCTTTGTCTCACTGGTGTCGACCGTTAGTGGCTTCTAGAAGTTCTTCGGCACTGGTGCACCTTGATTGGAGCCACGTGTCGCTGTTGTCGGCCTTAATGCCCTTCTGCCATCAGCAGACAAGTGGAGATCATGGGGCAGGTGTCTCTGCCCTTTGATTGGTGCCACGTAGGCGTCCTTAGGTACTTTTCGTCTTCTGCACGTCAGACGATCGTGGCGCACGATTGAACAGATCCTGTAGGATGCGGATTGGTACCTTTTACCTGCCACTTGTACCTTTTGTACCTTCTGACTCTGGTCTTGCGCTGTAATCTTTATGCGATCCTTGCTGAGCATGGAACTAGGTTGTGCAGTTTTATAGGTACTGAAGACTCTTATCAGAATGCTAAGTGTCATAATTGTAGTTCCCTTCTGGCTGGGCCTCGCGCCTTCTTAGTGGAATGTGGCGTAGCTCGCGCGAGGTTGCTCTAAGAGAATTGTTGAATAAGGAGTAGGGCCCTGCGTGCAGCCTTGATGAAGGTTTGCGCCGCTTTTTTGGGGCCATACCCCTTCAAGTCCCCCCAGTCCAGTGCTGCACCATGCGCAAGGCAAGTGGTTGGAGCTCTGGACTTAGAAAAAGAAAGTTGCAAAAATTGCTCACTTTTTGATTGGTAGGCGCGCGCGTATAAGCGTTGTCGATTGTTACGGCGCGACTACATATCTGTTAGCTGATGTTGTTTCGTTTTTGAGCTGATAGCGCGGATATCTTGGGTCCCAGGTGTTTTGGTCAAAAATCAGACAAGGATAATGCAACCAAACTCTCTGTTACAGGGTATGATGCTTGAATTGGTAAACAACAATAAGGATCACTCAGGAATTAATTGCACAAGTGACACAAAGATTTATACGAGGAAAAAGCCCTTGATCAATGAATGATCTCTGGCATAAAAAACCTCGGGTGATGGAAACTACCGATCACCAACTCTAATTAAACAACAATTCTTTTACAACTTCGGATGATAGCGAGCTAAGTACAAGGATCACTATAGTGTATCGTGTAGAAATGTATGAAAAATGCCAAGTGTTTTGCCGAGAGCTGGTTAGTGCAGTTGTACGAGTGTGAGTAGCCAAAGAATAGCCAAGTGTTCTCTAATTAGCTTGCTACCCCTTTAAAAATAGAAGTTAACTATGCTAACTAACATCCCGCAATTCATGCAAATCTTCCCACGACTCCATAACGTCCATTTTCAGTCAAGCACGTGCGGAATAATCGTGGAATATTCTTCAGGAACGTTGCCAAGACCAAGTCCAAGCTGTTACTCCTGCAAAACAATAACGAATTCAATGTAGACAATCATTAGTATAAGGATCCTTAGGATGATCCATGATCCTGATCCTGAAGCACTTCTGAGGATCACTAATTGACACAGAAGTGAGGATCACCGAACAGATCAATAATTGAGGATCACAGGTCATTAAGAAATCCTCCCCTAACAATTGCCCCCAAAATATAAGGAGTAATTATGTAAAATAAATGAGTTATATTTTGTTGATCTTATCCGCAACTAGTTAACGGATAACTAGCCGTTAAACATGGACTAGCCGTTGCAAATCTGACGTCACAGAAGTGACTACCCTGCAAGATCATGATTATAAATAGGAGTTAGAGATAGGATCAATTTGCATTTAAATCTAAGAGAAACTCCCTTTAACTTCTCATCCGAAGATCAATCAGGTATTCTCTTTTCTTCTTCTTCCTTCTCTTACTCTGTTTTACTTCTTTTACCATCATCTGGTCGAAAATGATGCTCCAGAATTCTCCCGCTAAGGATCACCAGAAGAACAGCCCTCTGAAGAGTCAAGGGATCATCAAGGATTCAGCGACTGAGAGGCGTTGCTTTACTGATCCACAAGTAGATAGGATCCGGCACTGCTTTCCGGCGAACACCTTCTTTAAACCTTTCGACCCTACTATTCTGAGTGACTACATCTCTGAGTCTTGGGTAGCTTTCCCGGTCACTCCTTTCATGATAGGATATTCGTATCCTTTCCCCGAATTCACCCAATCTTTTTTCTCCCTCACCGGCATCTCCTACATCCAAGCTATGCCGATGATCTGGAGGGTGTTATATACCCTTTAAAGGATCATCGAGCAGGAAGGGATTGACCTAGGAATGTCGGAGTTGGCTGAGATGTATGATCTCACAACGTTTGGATCCCACCGATATTTGTTCAAACGAAAACCTGGTGAAGAACACCCCGTTTTTAAAGCCACCAAGAACGGCACCAACTGGAAACGGCATTTCTTCTTCGTCAAAAGAGATTCTATCCTCAATGGAAAGGATCTACCAAGGAAATGGGCCACCCATGGTAGGATAGAGGATCCTGAGAAGAATCACCAGACAATCTTGTATTTGTATAAGGATCGCTGACACCCTTTTGTTTTTTTGTTGTACAGTTGTCACTGTTTCACACCTCATACCTTCTCCTGTCACTGAAGAAAGGCTTGCTGCCTTTAGAAGACTCGGTCCTGAAACAAGATCATTCAAGACAATCACCCAGGATTCACAAGAGGTATCCCCAGGCTCAGTCACCATGTCAAGTAAGTATCCTGTTTTTGCATAGTTAAAGATTTAAATAAATAGTTAAATAGAAATAGGATAAGGATACTTATCTTGTTTCGAATGTGTAGGTGCTGGGAAATCCTCCAAAACTGCCTCCAAGTTCAGCCTCGCGGATCTTGATACTGTGAGATCCACCAAGAAGAAGGCCACTGCAAGCCCTAGCGTCTCGATCCCCAAAGCACCCAGCAAAGGAAGGGGTGGCAAAAAGAGGAAAAACTCCGAGGTTGAGGATCTACAAGGCCTTCCATTGATCCGCCACCAGTTCCTCGAATACTTCAATGACGTAAGGATCACTAATTCTGCTTATATATCCTGCTTGTTTGAGGATCACCTGATCTTGAACTGCCTTGTCTTCTTTGCAGAAATTTGATGAGATTGAAGACTAAGTGGGGAATGTTGAGGAGCAGGACAGGAAGATTGCTGACCTCCAACAAGTTGCACTGCTCAAGGATCTCAAAATTGTTGACCTCCAAAAAGATATCCAAGATGCCAAAAATGAGACGGCCAAGGTGCTGATCAACGCTGATTACGAGAAGCATGAGATCACCCAGGATGCTAAAGTCTCTACTGCCATTGCCATGTACAAGACCAAGATACAGATGGCCTTGGATGCTCAGAATCCTGACTTTGACAGGAGCAACTGGGATGTGGAAGGCTGGAAGGCAAGGCTGGCTGAGCTGGACGATGAGGAGAAGGCTGAGGAGATCCTAACGATCGAGGCTGGAGGCAGTGGCAAGGATCAGGTCAAGGATACCGGAGCCGGAGGGGATGAAGAAGCAGCGAAGGTGTAGGTTGCATGATTGGGCAATGATGGACACTTCTAGACATAGCCGGAGCCCAATTTTTAGGTTTGATGGTAGTTTTTTGTGGTTACGATGTTTTTAAAACAATTATGGTCTGTACTTGAACAATAGTTTTAGGGTTAAGGATCCAGGATCCTTTAGACAATAGGTAGGATTACAAATGGTGGAGGGATCCTCTGTTTGGAGGATGAAGCCATTGTGATCCTGCCGCCTTTAATTTCCTGCACTTGCTATAACCGCATAAACAATGGACACCCATTGCCAACCCATGTGGACGGGCCACGTTTTGTTGGTGGAAACGTGGCTTGGCAATTTTGACAACTTTTGACGGTTAAACTTTTGTTAATAAAATAACTTTAATCTTTTTTGGCTTATCTTGTGTTGTTATCCTTGTACATCCTTTTAATTTTCAATTGTTTTGATATACACTTGTCTAAATAAGAAAAGTTGAACAAATTAGATAAAAAAAATTTAGGATATGATCCAGGATCAAATATCCTATAGTTGAAAAATTCCAAAAAGTAGTATATTGTAAGGATTATAAGTTCAATTGTCAAAGTACAAGGGTTATTCAAATAATCAATGAATAAAATCAAAATAGTTAAGGATCATACTTGAGGATCCAAGTTAGGATCCTAACCATTGATACTATAACCAGGATAACCATAAGACAAACCTTAGTAAGAAGTAAGGATCAAGGATCCTTGGTTGTTTAACTTCAAAGACCTGAAATAGAACATAACTTGGGACTAAGCCAATATAAGATAAAAGTTAGCAACTGCGGACAAGCCCAAAGGATAACTGGGGACAAGCCCAAGGATAACTGCGGACAAGCCCAAGGATAACTGGGGACAAGCCCAAGGATCGTGTGAAAACTGGAGTATGGCCCTAACTGGCGACTATCCAAACTTAGTGGAATGAAAATGCCAAAGCCTTAGCTAACGTGAAAACGTTAGAAACCTTAGGAACGGATGTATGGTACGTCTACCATTATACGTAGGATCCTAGGTATAGCCAGTACAATGGAATTATCAGCCCCTAAAGCGAGTACTGGTCCCACTGCCATGAACTATACCAGGATCATCGTGCGCTACTGGCGGAACTGGGGTCAAGCCCAAATAACTGGGGACAAACCCAAGTAACTGGTTGCTTTTGTGGATAACCATCCTTTTGCTAAGGATACCTGAACCTTCAAAACTCAGAATCACGTGAAAGGTGGATAAAGGATGCAGGATCCCTATCCTTATATGAGAAAATAAAAGAATGAAATAGTTTGAGATTAGAATTTTACCAAAATAAGGATTATCTATGATCTGAGGATCCTTCAAGGATACTTATCATGTGAGGATCACGGATCCTTGTCACATGAAGTATTTCTTCAAATAGACAGCATTCCAGGCTCTAGGTAGCAAATCACCTTCCATTGTTAGCAATCGATATGCCCCCTTTCCTGCCTCAGCTTCAATCAAGTAAGGGCCCTCCCATTTTGGTGCCAATTTTCCATCAGCAGGATTGGTGGTATTTTGAAATGCTTTCCTTAACACCATGTCACCAATTTGGAATTCCTGATCCTGACATTTTTGTTGTAAGCACCAGCCATCCTTTGCTGATAACTGGCCATCCTTATCCTTGCCAAATCCCTGATTTCTTCTATAGTATCCAGGTCTTGAACCAAGTTCTCATCATTTTCCTCAGGATCACGGATACTTGTTCTAGCAGTTGGAACCACCATTTCTGTAGGGATCACTGATTCTGCCCCAAATACCAAAGAGAATGGAGTTTGGCCTGTAGCATTCTTAGGAGTTGTCCTATCAGCCCAAAGCACATAAGGTAGTTCCACTGCCCATTTCCCCTTTCTGGATCCAAGCTTCTTCTTCAAATTGTTGATGATGATCTTATTGGATGATTCTGCCTGACCATTAGCTTGTGGGTGGACTGGTGTTGATGTTATCATCTTAATCCCCCAGCTGTCACAAAAGTTAGTAGTTCTGCCCCCCAATAAATTGGGAACCATTATCACATATAATTTCAGAAGGAATACCAAATCTAGTTATAATATTTCTTTTAATGAAGGATATAACTTCCTTTTCTCTGACTTGGGCAAAAGCTTCAGCCTCTATCCACTTGGAGAAGTAATCAGTCATAGCAAGCATGAACACTTTTCCACCAGGTGCCTTAGGGAGCTTACCAACTATATCCATACCCCATCTCATAAATGGCCAAGAGGAGGATATAGGATGCAAAAATTCAGCCGGTTGATGAAGGATATTGCTGTGTCTTTGACAAGGATCACACTTCTTAGCATACTCCACAGCATCCCTCTTCATAGTTGGCCAATAGTATCCGGTCCTCAGGATCCTTGAGAATAATGCCCTGCCCCCAGTGTGGTTTCCACAATCTCCTTCATGGAAGTCTTTTAAAACTTCTTGGATTTTAGGATCCTCAATGCATCTTGAATATGGTCCTGCAAGAGATCGTTTATACAACATATTATTTAAAATTGTGAATTGAGATACCTTAATTTTGAAAGTCCTAGGGTTTTCTCCTGTAGGAATCTCTCCATGTTGTAAGTATCTCATGATTGGGAGGATCCATGATCCTGAATGAGATTGAGTATCCTCATTAGGGATAATTACAGAATCCTCTCCTATTTCCATAGCCACATGATCCTCAATGGCAGGGGTCAGGATATGGATAATGGGGATACTTATATCCTCCGGGATCTTCAAAGATGATCCTAGATTAGCCAATGCATCAGCTTCTGTATTTTCTTCCCTTGGTACCTGTGTCAAACTAAAGGAAACAAAAGAGAGTGCCAATTCTTTGACTATCTCCAAATATTTGGTTAGTTTTTCACCTTTAACAACATAGGATCCATTAAAGTGATTAGTGATTAACAATGAATCTACGTGTACCTCAAGATACCTGATCCTCATATGCTTAGCAATTTGTAAACCAGCTATCAAGGCTTCATATTCAGCCTCATTGTTACTGGTTTGGAACTCACAAGCTATAGAGTGGGGTATTATGTCCCCCTGTGGTGATTTTAGTAGTATTCCAAGCCCAGTTCCTTTGACATTTGAGGATCCATCAGTATAGAGTATCCAAAGATCCTTGGTCTCCTCTAGCTGCTGGACTTCTAATTCAGCTTCCTTTTGCAAATCACTACTGAAATCTGCCACAAAATCAGCTAATGCTTGGGATTTAATGGCTGTTTCTAGGCTCATAACTTATATCATTAGCACTAAGCTTCACTGCCCACTTAGCCATCCTTCCTGACATTTCAGGTTTCCTGAGAACATTCTTAATTGGAAAATTAGTTTTAACAATAATGGCATGAGTTTCAAAATAATGTCTCAATTTAGTAGATGCCATAATTAATGTAAGGATAAGTTTTTCTAAGTGTGAATACCTGGATTCAGCATCAAGTAAACTCTTACTTACATAATAGACAGGATGTTGTGTACCTTCGTGATCCTTAACAAGGACGGCACTTACTGCTTTTGAGGATACTGCAAGATACAAGGATAACACATCTACTTTTTCTAGTTTCATCAAGGCCGGGGCCGAGGATAGGTAATCCTTAAGAGCTCTTAGGGCACTTTCATGCTTCTCAGTCCACTCGAATTTCTTGTTCTTCCTTAGGATATCATAGAACTCCTTACACTTTTCTGAGGATTTGGATATGAATATGTTTAAAGCTGCAATCCTGCCTGTTAATCTCTGAACATCCTTAGCATTGGCAGGGGACTTGATGTTCACTATAGCTTTGATTTGTTCTGGACTGGTTTCAATGCCTCTCTTTGTCACCATATATCCTAAGAATTTACCTGCTTTAACACCAAAGTGACATTTTAAAGGATTAAGTTTCATGTTATATTTGTCAAGGATATTGAATGCTTCCTCCAAGTCCCTTAGGTGATCCTCAGCCTTTTTGGATTTTACCACCATATCGTCTATGTAAACCTCCATAGTTTATCCAATCTGATCCTTAAACATCATATTCACTAGCCTTTGATAAGTTGCACCTGCATTTCTTAGTCCAAATGGCATAGCAATATAACAATATATACCAGTTGGAGTCATAAAGGCTATATCCTCTTGATCAGATGGTTCCATCTGAATTTGTTGAAATCCAGATGAAGCATCCATAAAAGTTAACAGTTCATGACCCACGGTTGCATCCACCATGGAGTCAATGTGGGGTAATGGGAAAGGATCCTTGGGACATGCCTTATTCAAATCTGTAAAATCGACACATACCCTCTGTTGGGGCTGGATTTTTATTATAGGTGATCCTTACACGTGATCCTAACCAGTGATCCTTGTTTCTTTGGCAGACAGTGATCCTCAGCCGGACTTCAGGATCAGGATCATGGGACATTATAGGATCCTCATACTAACGATCATCTTCGCTTAATGCAATGTTATTTTTGCAGGAATATCTAGCAGGATACGCTCTAAGCATCATGATCAAGGGACGCGTCTTCACAATTATGGCAAGAGCTTAATCGGAGATAGACGTTGCACAGGATATGGAAACATGGCTTGATTTATGGGCGGCAATTTAGGCTAGATTGTCTTTTATTTCTAAAGGGGTAATGAGCTGATAATTAGTCCTTTTACCTAAAATAGGTCACCTACACTTGTATAAATACCACTCTCCATCATTTGGAAGAGGACACACGACCTACAACGCAACTCTCACACACTTAGACACCAAAAGCAATAGTGATCCTTGTACTCAGCTCATTATCATCCAAAGTTGTAACCATTTTGTTCTTATATTGAAGTTTGGTGATCGGTAGTTGCCATCACCCGAGGTTTTTTGTGCCGGAGATCATATATTGATCAAGGGCTTTTTCCTCGTACAAATCATTGTGTCTTTGCATCTTTATCACAGAAGTGATCCTTTACTTTCATAATTAACCAAGCATCATACCCCGTTTACATAAAGTTTGGTTACATTATCCTTGTGTGATTTTTGACCAAAACCGTTTGGCGCCCACCGTGGGGCCATTGGTGCTTCATTCGTAAGAAAATCTTTTGTTCGAAATCATTTCAAAGAGTTACATGGCTTCATCATTGAAGAACACGTCCACGGCGATGTCTGTAGTCACCTCATCACAGACCACTTTGCCTCCTCCACCGGCAGGATCTCAGAAAAATACTGAGAAGAGACCAACTCCCACTTTCTCTAAACCTCCATCTTCTTCTGCTATGAATTCTTCTATTCCCAGTACTAGTGATGTATTTGCTTTAATTTTGCAGATGAAGGATCGTATGCAGCGGCAGGATGAGACTAATGACAGGATCCTCAGGGAAATTGGAGACCTCAAAAGACAAAAGAAAGCGGCAGAGGATCATTCCCCACTGATGCCCAAATCCTTGAGCTTCGATACTCCAATGATCACTTCCCAGCCATCAGGGATCCCGGACGTGCAAATCATAGGGGAGTCAAGAGGATTACATCTCAAGTCGGCAGCAATGACTCAGACATCAGGCTCACATTTTCAGCCAGTAGGATCCTATCCTCAGTACATGGGATCCTTCATGAATTCAGGAGCCTATCCGGGGGCACAACAGTTTCAAGGATCCTACTTTGTTCCAGGATCATTCCAGGGCCAAGGATCCTCCTTTGTTCCAGGATCATCCCAGGTTCAAGGATCCTCCTTCGTTCTAGGATCATCCCAGACACCAGGATCCTTCCAGATACCAGGATCCCTAAAAAGTTTGCAAACAGGAAGTCTAGATGTCCATCAAGGGGACTTCATTCCAATGCAGACCATTGCTTCCACTGGTCCCTCCGTTGTTCCAGAATCCCAGCAATATGGGTTCCCTAACTTGAACCCAATGGGAGGTAACACTTTAAATAATTATCCTACCACTAACCATGGATTCATGCAGGATACAGGTACCAATCATGCTATGGCCAGGGAGTTGCAGAAGCTAAAAGATATGATCTCAAGTGTTCCAGGGGTAGTCAAGCCTATCCCAGAGATTGCAGATGGAAGCCACAAGGTATCTCGCTTTGCACCACTAATTTGTGATGCAGAGGTACCCAAAAGGTTCCATATCCCTACCATGAAGCTGTATGATGGCACAACGGATCCAGAGGAGCATATAGCACAATACAGGGAGAGGATGGAGATCAATCCTATCCCAGAAAAGTTGAAGGAAGCATGCCTATGTAAAGGATTTGGATCCACTCTTACGGGATCAGCTCTTAAGTGGCTGCTAAGTCTTCCCCCCTACTCTATTACTTCATTTGCTAATTTAGTTAATTTATTCAATAACCAATTCTCTTGTAGCAGAAAATTTGAAAAATTAACTAGTGATTTGTACAGGATAACTCAAAATCATAATGAATCATTAAGGGATTATATAACTAAATTTAGTAAAGAATCCTTGGACATTCCCAACTTGGATATGGCTACGGCTGTTGAAGCCTTCAAAATGGGACTGCTTAAGGATTCATTATTCTATGATGATCTTGTTATGACACCATGCAGGAATCTAGATGAAGTAAGAACTCGAGCACTCAGGTTCATCCGGCTATAGGATGACAAGAGGATCCAGGAGAGACAAGTAGGATCCTCAAAACAGGAGAAGCAAGGATCCTCTTTCAAGAACAACAAATTCAAATCCTACCATAGAAATGAGAACAAGAATGTGCATGCTGTTGACCAAGAAGAGGATGATGAAGAATATCCTCCAATCTCAGAATATTGTTTTTCCGTTGATAATCATGAACTAATCCTTGCAATGCAGAATCTAGGTGAAAAAGCTAGGTGGCCCAGGAAGAATGATAAACCATCCGGGACTAAAGACAAGTAAAAATGGTGTGCATACCATGAGGATTTCGGGCATCTAACTGAAGAATGCATAGCTTTAAGGAAAGAGATTGGATATCTGTTAAGCAAGGGGCACCTAAAAGAATTATTGGGAAGAAAAAAGCAAAGGACTCAGGATCCTGAAAGGATCCCCGAAAAAGCTCCAGCACCTCCGGCAAATGCACAAGTGATCAACTTTATATCCGGAGGATCAGACATCTGTGGTACATCCTTCTCGGCGGCCAAAAGACATGCAAAAGAATCAAAAATGGATAATGGTGAAAGGCCTATTAGAACATCAAGTGTCTCAGAAGGGAAGATGATAACATTTGATGAGGATGATCGCATTAACATTCAGGATCCTCACCATGATAGTTTAGTTATCACTCTCTTTATCTCTAACCATTTTGTCTGCAGGATCCTTATTGATGGAGGGAGCTCAGTGAACATTATCCAGCTTGATGTCCTGAAGAAGATGGGAATCCCAGAATCAGACATCACACCAAGATCCTCCGTGCTTGTAGGATTCAGTGGGGAAACGAAGAAAACTCTGGGGGACATCAAACTCCCAATCTACGTGGAAGGATTACATAATTACCAAAAATTTTGTGTTATTGACTGTTTATCTTGTTGCAACGTTATCCTTGGCAGGCCTTGGATACATGATATGAAAGCAGTCCCATCTACCTACCATCAATGTGTGAAGCTCCCTAGCCCATGGGGAATAATCAAGATCGACAGTGATCAGCAGGAGGCTAAGGATTGTTATACCTCATCCATGAAGCCAACCTCGAAGCCAAGGGAGCAATAGCAATTACAGTATCCTCCGAGGGATGTCTTGGAGGCAAGGGAACAAGATGTGGACGAA
Organism: Helianthus annuus; assembly: GCF_002127325.2. NCBI lineage: Eukaryota > Viridiplantae > Streptophyta > Magnoliopsida > Asterales > Asteraceae > Helianthus > Helianthus annuus. Next base: position 70,364,835 of record NC_035436.2, read on the forward strand.
ATCCTTTTGGATCCTAATGATCCTGAATCAAAAATCTATATCGGATCAGGGATCCTTGGCAAGATGAAAGAAGACTTAATATCCTTCCTCAAAAGAAGAAAACCTACCTTTGCTTGGAAACATGAAGATATGACAGGTATATCTAAGGATATTATTACTCACAAACTTGGCATTGACAGGTCTATCAAACCAATCCATCAAAAAAGGAGGAAGTTTGCACCAGAAAGGAATGCCATTATTCAAGAAGAAGTAGAGAGACTACTTCGAGCAGGTATGATCAGAGAGGTAAAATATCCAAAATGGTTAGCCAATGTGGTCGTTGTCCAAAAGAAAAATGGAAAGTGGAGGGTATGTGTCGATTTCACTGATTTGAATAAGGCATGTCCCAAGGATCCTTTCCCATTACCCCACATTGACTCCATGGTGGATGCAACAGCGGGACATGAACTGTTGACCTTTATGGATGCGTCATCTGGATTCCAACAAATTCAGATGGAACCATCTGACCAAGAGGATACAGCCTTTATGACCCCAACCGGTTTATATTGTTATATTGCCATGCCTTTTGGACTAAGAAATGCAGGTGCAACATATCAAAGGCTGGTAAATATGATGTTCAAAGATCAAATTGGAAAAACTATGGAGGTGTACATAGATGATATGGTGGTCAAGTCAAAGAAAGCTGAGGATCACCTAAGGGACTTGGAAGAAGCATTCGATATCCTTGATAATTACAACATGAAACTTAATCCTTCAAAATGCCATTTTGGTGTTAAGGCAGGAAAGTTCCTAGGATACATGGTAACTCAGAGGGGCATTGAAGCAAGCCCGGAACAAATCAAAGCATTAGTAAATATCAAATCTCCTGCCAATGCCAAGGATGTTCAAAGACTGACAGGCAGGATAGCAGCTTTGAACAGGTTCATATCGAAATCCTCAGAAAAATGCAAAGAATTCTACGATATCCTAAGGAAGAATAAGAAGTTTGAATGGACTGAGAAGCATGAGAACGCTTTACAAGCCCTTAAAGAATATATGTCCTCAGCACCAGCATTAGCAAAACCGGAAAAAGGAGATGTGTTATCCTTATACCTGGCGGTATCCTCAACCGCTGTAAGTGCTGTCCTTGTCAAGGATCACGAAGGTACACAATATCCTATCTACTATGTAAGTAAAAGTCTACTTGATGCCGAATCCAGGTACTCACACCTCGAAAAACTTATTCTTGCATTAATCATGGCATCCACTAAGTTAAGGCATTATTTTGAAACCCATACTATTGTTGTTAAAACTAATTTTCCAATTAAGAATGTCCTCAGGAAACCGGAGATGTCAGGGAGAATGGCTAAGTGGGCAGTGAAGCTTAGTGCCCATGATATAAGATATGAACCAAGAACAGCCATTAAATCACAAGCCTTAGCCGACTTTGTGGCTGATTTCAGTAGTGATCTACAAAAAGAAGCAGAATTGGAGGTCCAGCAGCTGGATGAAACCAAGGATCCTTGGATATTACACACTTACGGATCCTCAAATGTCAAGGGCACAGGGCTCGGGATCCTACTAAAATCGCCACAGGGGGACATAATACCCCACTCCATAGCCTGTGAGTTCCAAGCAACTAACAATGAGGCTGAGTATGAAGCCTTGATTGCTGGCTTGCAAATTGCTAAGGATATGGGGGTAAAATATCTTAAAGTATATGTAGACTCATTATTGATCACCAATCACTTTAACGGATCCTATGCTGTTAAAGGTGAAAAACTAACCAAATATTTAGAGATAGTCAAAAAATTGGCACTCTCTTTTGTTTCTTTCAGCTTAACACAGGTACCAAGGGAGGATAACACGGAAACTGATGCATTGGCCAACTTAGGATCATCCTTAAAAATTCCAGAAGACATAAGTATCCCCATCATCCATATCCTAGCTCCTGCTATTGAAAATCAAGTGGCCATGGAAATAGAAGAGGATACTACAATAATCCCTAGTGAAGAAGCTCAATCTTATTCAGGATCATGGGTCTCACCAATCATGAAATACTTGCAAAACGGAGAGATTCCAATGGGAGAAAATCCTAGAGCTTTCCGGATCAAGGTATCTCAGTTTACAATCTTAAATAATGTGCTATATAAACGATCCCTTGCAGGACCATACTTAAGATGTATTGAGGATCCTGAAATTGAAGAAGTGTTGAGAGACTTCCATGATGGAGATTGTGGAAACCACACTGGGGGCAGGGCATTATTCTCAAGGATCCTTAGAACAGGATACTACTGGCCAACCATGAAAAGGGATGCTGTAGAATATGCTAGGAAATGTGATCCTTGTCAAAGACACAGCAATATCCTTCATCAACCACCTGAACTGCTATACCCTATACCATCCTCTTGGCCATTCATGAGATGGGGAATGGATATAGTGGGCAAGCTTCCTAAAGCACCTGGTGGAAAAGTATTTATGCTTGCCATGACTGACTATTTTTCTAAGTGGATAGAAGCTGAAGCCTTCGCCCAAGTCAGAGAAAAGGAAGTCATATCCTTCATCAAAAGAAATATTATAACTAGATTTGGCATTCCCTCTGAAATTGTATGTGATAATGGCTCCCAATTCATTGGAAGCAGAACCACTAACTTTTGTGACAGTTGGGGAATCAAGATGATAACATCAACACCAGTTCATCCACAAGCCAATGGTCAAGCAGAATCATCCAACAAGATCATCATCAACAATCTGAAGAAAATGCTACAATTCTAGCTCAGGATTTGGATACTATTGAAGAAATCAGGGATCTAGCTAGGATAAGGATGGCAAGCTACCAACAAAGAATGGCTGGTGCCTACAACAAAAATGTCAGATTAAGGAAATTTCAAGTCGGAGATATGGTGTTGAGAAAAGCATTCCAAAATACTATCAATCCTGCTGACGGGAAGTTAGCACCAAAATGGGAAGGTCCCTACTTGATTGAAGTTGAAGCAGGAAAGGGGGCATACAGGTTGCTAACCATGGAAGGAAACTTGTTGCCAAGAGCCTGGAATGCTGTTCACTTAAAGAAATATTTCATGTGAACATGATCCTCCGTGCACGTGATCCTTACATTGAAGTATCCTTAAAGGATCCCGGTGTGACAACCCTCTCAAAACCAGGTATCCGTACGACCTAATTAATTATTAATTGTTGCCTAATTACTGTGCTTTACTGAGTTTGCTGATAAACTGCTACTTGATTGTTGGTACTTGTACATATCTGCATCATACTTTGATATTCCTGTCACTACACTACTTATTTACTGAACCTTAGTGACAAACATGATGCACAAAAGCACAGTAGCACTAAACGGATACACAGTGAACTTGCTGGTATAGCCAGCATCAGGCAAACACTGCCTCTAAAGGCCTGAATGAGCCAGAATTATTTTACTACACCCATAGTGTGTGTAGGGATACAAGGGTTGTATGATTACGTCTCTAGGAATAAGATATAGAGATTTGGATGTGCCTAAAACATACTTTAAGCACGGAACACAGCACTTTTATCAACACACTAGCTTCTAGCTAATTAATAAAGTGCCAAAATATGAGGAATTATTCCCGACACTTTGCAGAATAAATTGTGTCGCTAAAAATATTATTTATGACGCTTAACGGATATCTTAAGCACTTTAACGGATTACTATCCGACCGAACAACCGGACAATACCCGGAACATAAAAATATTGCCAAAATTAATATTAGTACTTTTCTGAGCCAGTTAGGGTCCCTGATTACCCTAACACCCGCTTTTAATGCACTAAAACAACTAACGGGGTTAGACCTTAAAGTTAACGCACTTAACCAAACTAAACCGTAACTGAACGTTTGGAAACGAACCGAGCACCATTACAACTCAATGGAATCGGCCAACTAGTGGGACCGGGAGAGTACGTCCTTTATTATATTAAATTAGATTACGCGAAGAACGAGGCAACTTTCTCTATAAATATCCTCACCTCTCACACCTAAACACACACACACCTCACCTTCACTCTCTCTCCCTCCCTTGCTCTCCCTCTCGGCCGAACACTAGCCCCACCACCCATCCGTTTTTCGGTTCAAGTCTTGACATTCCAAGTATACTCAAGTGTCGGTGGTTACGTACAACGGAGCTCGGAACAAACGGAACGCGGAGGACCTCTACCGTTTGCTATTATCCACGCAGTTTTCGACTAGTTTCTTCCCTAGCCCCGAGCTAGAGGTATAACGTTTAAAACTCATTTTTGGTCATGTCTAAAGTGGTTAAAAGGATATTTGTCGGTTGAATGTCGGTAACCCGCTTAATGGAACTTTAAAGTTTGCTAAAACGTGAATATCGTTGGATAAAAGCTCAAAACGCGTGTAAATGTCGTAATATTTAAATATGTTGGTTTTTATGGCCCGATCTATGATGTGGTGGCTCTCATCATCGTTTAACCCGACTTTGTTAGGATCACGTATCTTGACATACACTTGTTTCTTTTGTACGAGGGTTAAAAGGTGAAACTCCACCACACGGGAAACATGAACTTGTGTAAAAATGTTTTAACGTGAAAAATAGTATTTAAAACGAGCCGATCTACGTATGTACAAGTGGTATATTCGTAGGACCGGGTGTCGAGAAAATCATGTTTTTATAAAAATGGATAAAGTGTTAACAAATACGATTTCTATAAACTACAAGTGTAGAAACACTTGTAGAATAAAAGATCCGACAAAATAACAATGTTTACAAAAATTGTCGGGAAGTTGTAAGAAGTGATTTGTTCCAAAAACGAGGTTTTTGCAAGACTAAGCTATGTTGTGAATAGATCCACCAAAAATAACGAGACCTACACCGTAGATTTTGTAAAAACTACAAGTTCATGAAACAACGCGGTTTTACATACTAGTCTTCTATTTGAAGTGTTGAAAATTGATTCGGTTGATTTGATAAATTGTTGAGATGATTTTGTAAAAGAAAATGATACGCTTGAAAGCGTGGCCACCTCCAGTTACAGGGGAAACTCTGGCGAAATTTTCTAAAAATCTAACATTTAGAATTATTTACAAGTGTTAGACTACTTTGACATGTTTTCAAATATATTTCGCCACAACTTTATTTATAAATAATCGGAGGTGGGATTTTTCACAAAACTAAACGTAATAAATATATTTTCGGTAAATATATTTTGTCACAACACTGTTTATGATTATTTTGTGAAAATGTATAAATATTATTTTTAGAGTAAAAATAATATTTACTAACTTGTCAAACCCAAAATAATACAAACGCTCATACGACAAGCATAAAAGTTACAATGGTAATTTCTATTACCACCTAATCATTTAAAACGTAACTTACGCATTACGCGGAAATATTCATCGACACGTATGTTGTCAACGTATTATTTTGGAAAGTATTATGTAAAGAGAAAATATATTATTTTTGAGAAAAATGATTATATTTTGAAATAAGAAATAAAATATATTAAGTGGGACTTAATAAAATGATACAAGTGTACATGTATTTAAATCCCCCCATCCTTGGGAAGGAGATTGCGTTATCAAGTATACACACGGAACGGTTGCCTAACCGTCTCCTAAAAATGTAAACTATGAAGCTAAAGCACGGCCATCCGTCTAATAGAATTAGCACATGTAGGTCGTTGCACAGCACTTGGATATTGGATTGCTTGATTTTGTGACGCGTTCACTGTGAGTTCATGTCCCCCTTTTCTCTTAACTGTTTTCAGTTTTATAAACTGCGGGGGTGAAATACATGTTACAATGATTATGGATATGTTATACATGGTATGGTTAGCATAAGGAGTGTTATTACTTAGATCATGTGAGTGGGTAGGCAGAAACTTGAGGCCATTAATCCTCGTTGAGGACCGAGGGACAGGAGCGGTAGATCTATCTGGGTGTAGCGAGCCCAGCCCCAGGTCCAGCTGAACGGACCTCGGGGTGACTTAGTGCCCGACGCATAAATCCGCTAGGTTTGAGTCATCCCTACTTGCACTTCACACATATCAGTGGACTTGCAACCCATTGGTGATCTCTTTTATTTCCTTATTTGCTACATACCAGGGTTTTTGATAAAGATAAAGGTTTATTTACTCATTTTCGCATGAACTCGCTCAACATTATTGTTGATTTTTCAACTTACATGTATTTCAGGGAATTAAGGATCTGGCACGGTTTAGCAGGATTTCCCGCTGCATTTAGACGCAGAGTCATCCGGGTTCAAGGCTCATGGCTCTTTCCTGGACAAGCCATGGCCCCTGAACCATGTTTATTTATGTTGCATTATGGTAGTGGTTGTACTGTTTAAGACAAGTAATGGTTGTTGGGTGTTTACCCATTTAGACAATGTTTGACAATTTTATTTTCAATGGATGACTTTGCATGATTTTAAATTCATATAGCTTGTTATGATTAAGCTATGGTATTAAGAAGTCACACCAAATTAACCACGCTTCCGCAAAGCCAGGGTGTGACAGCTTGGTATCAGAGCTCTGATCATAGCGAACTAGGGTTCATTTTGAGTCTAGACTATGATCACTAGGGCTCTCACGAAAATGTTTTTCTGCATACCACTTAAGTCCAGATCCAAAACTTTTTATAAACAAATGTTGAGCATATTTTATTATTTTTAGGCTCAGTCTGGGAGGCTGAGGCTCGGTCTGGGAGGCCGAGGCTCGATCTAACGGATCGAGGTAGTTGTCTAGTGGGACTAGGGAGTCAGTCTGGGAGGCTGGGAGATGTTGTCTAGTGGGACTAGGGAGTCAGTCTGGGAGGCTGGGAGAAGTTGGCTAGTGGGACTAGGAAGAACAGTCTGGGAGGCTGGGAGGCTAGTGGGACTAGGAGGAATATGTGGTTATTATGTGGTAACTTGTGTGATTACCTGATTTACTGATATTTGTACATACTTGTGATTGTATTACAGACTCATGGACACCTCAGATACTGGAGACTCGGACACTACCGGACCCCGACCCATGGAGTCAGACGAGATTACGTCATCAGAGCACGAGGTGCACACCTCGGATTATACCAGTACAGACGACGACGACTTTCAGCCGTTCGCACTACCTGACGGCGTCGATGAGCCCATCGTTGGTGGCCCTGCTGCGGATCTTCCTCTCGCTGTGATTCCCGCCCCGATTCCTCTTGCATCCTACCCAGCTTATGAGCTTATGCTTGATGCCGAGGCTGGTGGCGATATTGATCTTTTCGATGATGAGCTATACGAGGACGAGGATCCTGACCCAGCTCTTTTGCCCGCTGGCGGTCTTTTGATGATCGCCGGTGCTCCTGTCGGAGACTCGCCTGTTCATTCTCCAGCCCCAGACTCCTTTGAGTCTGTGGCATCTGCTCCATCACATGTGGCGAGCACGCAGCTTTTCGTTCATGACTCGGATCCTGACCAGGCGTCATCTGCCGCTCCTATGCCGAGCTTTGTTTTTGAGCATGACGATATCGAGGATTCTGACCCTGTATTTCCCCCTGGATTCGATCCAGACCGTGATATTGAGTTCGTTCACATGGACCAGCCTGTAGAGGACCCCGTTGACCCTGCCGACCCTTTCGATCCTATCGATCCGGACTTTGACTTCGATATGGCGTTTGTCGATCCCGAGCCTGCAGTAGCTCCAGAGCAGGCCGCTGCTTTCGATCCCGCACATGAGCATGGTTTGGCGCATGCTGATGTTCCTATTGATCCTATTTTGGCGGATCAGCCACTTGGCGACGTTCCTGTTGATGATATGCCTTTGTTAGATGCTGACCATGTTGTTGATCCTCTTGTTGACCCTCCGATCGCTGACGTCCCAGTTGACCCTCATGTCGATCATATTGATCCTGTTGTTGCTCACGTTGATCCTGTTTTAGCTCCTGTTGATCCCTTACCTATTGAGCCCGAGCATGCTCTGTTTGCAGAGCACATGGATCCCCCTGACGAGGAGGCTCAGCACGGTTGGATACCGGCTGACGAGGATGTTCCGCCGCTTCCTCCTCACCGCACTGATGCTCACCATCCTGAGTTCTCGTTTCAGATTCCTTCTGTCATACCTCCAGCGGGGCCTGGAGAGGGCTCTTCAGCCCACCCATTTGGCCATGTATCGATGCCCATGCCTGTCATGCCTCAGATATCTCCTGTTTCAGCATCCACTTCATCTTTTCCTGTTATGCCTTTTGGCACTGCCAGCGAGCCTTCTTTCTGGTCTTCGCTACCCGTTATGCCACCTGTCGATCCACCTCATATGGGGCATACCCTAGAGGACCTGTTGATGTCATTTGTTCTTCAGCATGATTCCCATTCTCAGCGTTTGCAGGAGCTCGAGAGAGCTCAGATGCCTCCTTGTTCTGGTCCGTCATCCTCATCTACTCAGCCATTTCGGTCATTTCCTCCTGACATTGCCGCTCGACTTTCGATCCTAGAGCAGCAGATTGCATCCGTGATCCGCACCCAGCAGGCCTTGGAGGAGGATTGGCTTCTCTTTCGCCGCCTACATTATCCTCCACCACCACCACCCTTCTAGAGATCATCGACGTTACCAGGGTAGACACGGGTGAGACAGCCGCGATTGTTATGCACAGCTTTTGAAGACCATTTGACTACACAGATTTTTGTTGATACATGTGATGTATTGATTGTATGTAACACTGATATGATGTATTTTGTACAGGGGTGATGTAACCCCTATGTGATTGATGGATGTACTAACACACTTACTATGCTTATGGTCTTGATATATATGCAATCGCCGCATTCTCATCATATCTGATTTACTTGATTGATTATTTTTATATTTGGACATGGGATGTTGGACATGGGATGTTGTGTGTGATATATTGATAACATGAGATGTTATATGCTATTACTATTACTATATACGTATGATTTCTATGGCCTAATCGACGTACGCATCTTTAGAAAATGGCACCAAGACGTCAACCGCAGCCGATGCCCACGACTCAAGAAGAACTGCAAGGAATCATTGCTGCCGCGATTGCTCAGTATGCTGCATCGCAGGGAGGACCCAGCTGGAGTAGTTCCAACGGCAATGGCAACCAGAATCCCCCTCATGGTAACCCTAAGTCTTTAAGACGTACCATGGTCTAATTGGATTCCTGTAGCAACTGCTAATACAGTTCCTATATTAAAACAAATGTGCAGGGTGCACCTTCAAGCAGTTTCTGGACTGTAAGCCCACAAACTTCGACGGCACGGGCGGTGCTGTTGCCTTCATTCGTTGGGCAGAGAAGACTGATTCCACCATCCGTATGAGCAAATGTGCGATCGACCAGCAGGTCACTTACATTTCAGGGCTGTTTCTAGATGGAGCCCTATCTTGGTGGAACCTTCAAGTGCAAACTCTAGGCGAAGCTGCCGCCTACGCCCTGTCTTGGGCCGAATTGAAAGAGCTTATGCGGAAGAAGTACTGCTCTCGCGCGGAGATTCAAAAGCTTGAAACTGAGTTTTGGCACTTAAAGATGGAAGGGTCGAAGATAGCGGAATATGTTCAGAGATTCCACGATCTGTCTCACGTGGTACCTTATATGGTTACGCCCGAGTTTAAAAGGGTTGAGCGCTTCATCTGGGGACTGGCTCCTCAGATAATCAGTATGGTGACTTCTTCCAAACCCGCTACCATCACAGAGGCCATTGATCTCAGTGTGGCTCTCACTGAAGAAGCGATTCGGTTAAACAAGTTCGAGGAGATTGAACCCAAGAAAAAGGAGACTCATGTGGAGTCATCTAGTGGTAATAAGCGGAAGTTTTCAAGTTTCAAGCAAAGCACCGGGACGGTGGTCAAGAAGGGAGAATCGAATACACCAGCTCAAGATTCAGTTGGTGGTAGCAAGGAGAGCAGGGGATACATGGGTGCACAGCCCAAGTGCAACTCATGTCAAAAACATCACTCTGGTCGCTGCAGTCTAAGGGTTTGTGAGTCTTGTGGGAAGACTGGTCATACGAAAGATTTCTGTTGGGCTAATGCTGGCCGGGGAGGCCAAGGAGGAAATGGGAATAGAAACAACCGTGGTGGTGCTGGGAACCGCCCACAAGGAAATCAAGGAGGAAATGGAAACCGTGCTAACCAAGCAGGCACCGTGAACCGAAACCAGGGAAACCACCAAGCTGGGAACAATGGTGGAAACGGGCAGAGGCCCGGATGTTTTAACTGTGGAGATCAAGGGCATTTCAAGAGGAACTGCCCGGAATTGACCCAAGCTCGTGGAAGAGTTTTCAACATGGAGGCCAGGGAAGCGCGCCAGGATCCCAATGTTGTTACTGGTACGTTCCCTGTAAACCAACGCTATGCGTCTGTTTTGTTTGATACTGGTGCCGATTATAGCTTCGTATCGCTAGAGTTTAGAAACATGCTTGGTTTAGCCGCTAGTAAGTTAGATATTCCTTATTCGATCGAGCTAGCTAATGGGAAGTTAGTAGAAGCCAATGAAGTGATTAGAGGTTGCGTAATCGAGTTAGGAGAGCGTGAGTTTGCTCTCGATCTACTACCAGTCCAGTTAGGAAGCTTCGACGTGGTAGTAGGGATGGATTGGTTAGCAAGTAACAAGGCGGAGATTGTTTGTCACGAGAAGATTATCCGTATTCCGACCGACGATGGTGAGACCATTGTTGTTCATGGAGAGAAGCGTGAGACGCCGTTGCGGATTATCAGCTGTCTGAAGGCGAGAAAGTGTCTGAAGAAAGGGTGTGTTGCTTTTCTAGCACACATCGTGGATAAAAAGGCTGCTGAGCCGAAGATCGAAGACATCCCTGTCGTAAGGGAATATCCGGAAGTCTTTCCAGAAGACTTGCCTGGCTTGCCGCCTCAGAGGCAAGTGGAATTTCGCATCGACTTAGTTCCAGGCGCCGCGCCTGTGGCTAAGGCACCTTATAGACTTGCCCCGTCTGAAATGCAAGAGCTATCAACGCAACTTCAAGAGTTGTTGGATAAGGGTTTTATTCGACCAAGCTTCTCGCCTTGGGGAGCTCCAGTTTTGTTTGTCAAGAAGAAGGATGGTAGTTTCCGTATGTGCATTGACTACAGAGAATTGAACAAGCTGACGATCAAGAATAGGTATCCTTTGCCAAGGATTGATGATCTGTTTGACCAACTTCAAGGTTCAAGTTTCTACTCCAAGATCGATCTTCGATCTGGATATCATCAGCTCCGGATACAGGAGGAAAGTATCCCGAAGACAGCCTTCAGAACTCGTTATGGGCACTACGAGTTCCTTGTCATGCCGTTTGGCTTAACAAACGCACCTGCAGTGTTCATGGATTGATGAACCGAGTTTGTAAGCCGTACCTGGATAAGTTCGTGATTGTGTTCATCGACGACATCTTGATCTACTCAAAGACGAAGGCAGAACACGAGCAACACCTCAGAGCTATCTTAGAGCTACTGAAGAAGGAGCAGTTGTATGCCAAATTTTCTAAGTGTGAGTTTTGGCTGAGAGACGTGCAATTCCTTGGGCACGTGGTAAATGAAAGTGGAATTCATGTGGATCCAACCAAGATCGAGGCGATCAAGAATTGGGAAGCGCCAAAGACGCCAACCGAGATCCGGCAATTTTTGGGTTTGGCTGGCTATTATCGAAGATTTATTGAGGATTTTTCAAAGATCGCTCAACCATTGACGCTCCTCACGCAAAAGGATAAAAAGTTTGATTGGGGAATCAAACAGGATGAAGCATTTCAGTTGTTAAAGGATAAGCTTTGCAACGCGCCAATCTTAGCTCTACCGGAAGGTACCGACGATTTTGTGGTATACTGCGACGCATCGCGTCAAGGATTGGGTTGTGTGTTGATGCAACGTCAAAAGGTTATCGCCTACGCATCACGCCAACTGAAAGTGCATGAAAAGAACTATACCACGCATGATTTGGAGCTAGGCGCAGTGGTTTTTGCTTTGAAGATTTGGAGACACTACCTTTACGGTACGAAGTGTACGATCTTTACAGATCACAAAAGCCTCCAGCATATATTCAACCAGAAGGAGTTGAATATGAGGCAAAGGCGATGGGTTGAGTTGTTGAACGATTACGACTGCGAGATCAAGTATCATCCAGGGAAGGCGAATGTGGTCGCCGATGCCCTAAGTCGCAAGGAGAGAATCAAGCCCATAAGGGTTAGGGCTATGGAAATGATTATCCAAACCGATCTTTCCTCACGCATTCGAGCAGCGCAAAAAGAAGCTCTCAAGGAGGAGAACCTTGAGAAAGAATATCTCCGTGGGATGGAGAAGATATTGGTTCCAAACAAGGAAGGAACGTTATGTTTTGAGAAAAGGATTTGGGTTCCTTTGTTTGGTGATTTAAGAGAAGTTATTTTTGATGAAGCTCACAAGTCACGGTACTCTATCCACCCGGGAGCGGATAAGATGTACCAAGATCTTAAGGATTATTATTGGTGGCCTAGGATGAAAGGCGATGTTGCTATTTATGTGAGCCAATGTTTGACTTGCGCTAAGGTTAAGGCAGAATACCAGAAGCCTTCGGGACTTCTGCAGCAACCGAAAATTCCCCAGTGGAAGTGGGAAGAAATATCCATGGATTTTGTTACAAAGCTGCCAAGAACGCCTAAGGGCCATGACACTATCTGGGTGATAGTGGATCGCTTGACGAAGTCAGCACACTTCTTGCCTATCCGCGAAAAGGATCATACAAGCAAATTGGCTGAAATTTACATGAGAGAGATTGTCACTCGCCATGGAGTACCTCTCTCGATTATTTCCGATAGAGATGGAAGGTTCGTATCGAGGATATGGCAATCCTTCCAGGAAGCTTTTGGCTCGAAGCTGAATATGAGCACCGCGTTTCACCCACAGACCGACGGCCAAAGTGAGCGGACGATTCAGACATTGGAAGACATGCTGAGAGCATGTGTGATGGATTTAGGCGGTAGCTGGGATAAGCATTTACCCCTGGTTGAGTTTTCATACAACAACAGCTACCACACCAGTATTGGTGCCGCGCCATTCGAAGCTTTATATGGACGCAAGTGCAGGTCGCCGCTCTGTTGGTCTGACGCAGGTGATAGACAATTGGTAGGTCCCGATGTAGTTCAGGAAACTACAGATAAGATCGCGCAAATCCGAGATCGCATTAGCGCGGCTCGTAATCGCCAGAAGACCTATGCAGATCTGAAAAGGAAACCTCAAGAGTTCGAGGTTGGGGATATGGTTTTGTTGAAGGTATCACCCTGGAAGGGTGTAGCACGCTTTGGGAAGCGTGGGAAGTTGAATCCACGCTACATTGGTCCTTTCAAGGTTTTGGAAAGAATTGGAACAGTAGCATACAAGTTGGATCTACCTGCCGAGCTGAATAACGTTCACGATACATTTCATGTATCCAATCTTAAGAGGAGTCCAACTCAAGTTAACGTTGCCATTCCTACCGACGAAATTCATATTGATGACACGCTCCACTTCGTTGAAGAACCTGTTGAGGTCACAGATTGGAAAGTTAACAAGACCCGCCGGAGCAGTGTCAAGCTCGTCAAAGTTCGCTGGAATGCTAGACATGGTCCTGAATTCACCTGGGAGCGTGAAGACCGAATGAAAGAGAAATACCCCCACCTGTTTCCTAAGAACCCTGCTTCTTCAAGCAGAACCTAAATTTCGGGACGAAATTTATTTAACGGGGGGAGAATGTGACAACCCTCTCAAAACCAGGTATCCGTACGACCTAATTAATTATTAATTGTTGCCTAATTACTGTGCTTTACTGAGTTTGCTGATAAACTGCTACTTGATTGTTGGTACTTGTACATATCTGCATCATACTTTGATATTCCTGTCACTACACTACTTATTTACTGAACCTTAGTGACAAACATGATGCACAAAAGCACAGTAGCACTAAACGGATACACAGTGAACTTGCTGGTATAGCCAGCATCAGGCAAACACTGCCTCTAAAGGCCTGAATGAGCCAGAATTATTTTACTACACCCATAGTGTGTGTAGGGATACAAGGGTTGTATGATTACGTCTCTAGGAATAAGATATAGAGATTTGGATGTGCCTAAAACATACTTTAAGCACGGAACACAGCACTTTTATCAACACACTAGCTTCTAGCTAATTAATAAAGTGCCAAAATATGAGGAATTATTCCCGACACTTTGCAGAATAAATTGTGTCGCTAAAAATATTATTTATGACGCTTAACGGATATCTTAAGCACTTTAACGGATTACTATCCGACCGAACAACCGGACAATACCCGGAACATAAAAATATTGCCAAAATTAATATTAGTACTTTTCTGAGCCAGTTAGGGTCCCTGATTACCCTAACACCCGCTTTTAATGCACTAAAACAACTAACGGGGTTAGACCTTAAAGTTAACGCACTTAACCAAACTAAACCGTAACTGAACGTTTGGAAACGAACCGAGCACCATTACAACTCAATGGAATCGGCCAACTAGTGGGACCGGGAGAGTACGTCCTTTATTATATTAAATTAGATTACGCGAAGAACGAGGCAACTTTCTCTATAAATATCCTCACCTCTCACACCTAAACACACACACACCTCACCTTCACTCTCTCTCCCTCCCTTGCTCTCCCTCTCGGCCGAACACTAGCCCCACCACCCATCCGTTTTTCGGTTCAAGTCTTGACATTCCAAGTATACTCAAGTGTCGGTGGTTACGTACAACGGAGCTCGGAACAAACGGAACGCGGAGGACCTCTACCGTTTGCTATTATCCACGCAGTTTTCGACTAGTTTCTTCCCTAGCCCCGAGCTAGAGGTATAACGTTTAAAACTCATTTTTGGTCATGTCTAAAGTGGTTAAAAGGATATTTGTCGGTTGAATGTCGGTAACCCGCTTAATGGAACTTTAAAGTTTGCTAAAACGTGAATATCGTTGGATAAAAGCTCAAAACGCGTGTAAATGTCGTAATATTTAAATATGTTGGTTTTTATGGCCCGATCTATGATGTGGTGGCTCTCATCATCGTTTAACCCGACTTTGTTAGGATCACGTATCTTGACATACACTTGTTTCTTTTGTACGAGGGTTAAAAGGTGAAACTCCACCACACGGGAAACATGAACTTGTGTAAAAATGTTTTAACGTGAAAAATAGTATTTAAAACGAGCCGATCTACGTATGTACAAGTGGTATATTCGTAGGACCGGGTGTCGAGAAAATCATGTTTTTATAAAAATGGATAAAGTGTTAACAAATACGATTTCTATAAACTACAAGTGTAGAAACACTTGTAGAATAAAAGATCCGACAAAATAACAATGTTTACAAAAATTGTCGGGAAGTTGTAAGAAGTGATTTGTTCCAAAAACGAGGTTTTTGCAAGACTAAGCTATGTTGTGAATAGATCCACCAAAAATAACGAGACCTACACCGTAGATTTTGTAAAAACTACAAGTTCATGAAACAACGCGGTTTTACATACTAGTCTTCTATTTGAAGTGTTGAAAATTGATTCGGTTGATTTGATAAATTGTTGAGATGATTTTGTAAAAGAAAATGATACGCTTGAAAGCGTGGCCACCTCCAGTTACAGGGGAAACTCTGGCGAAATTTTCTAAAAATCTAACATTTAGAATTATTTACAAGTGTTAGACTACTTTGACATGTTTTCAAATATATTTCGCCACAACTTTATTTATAAATAATCGGAGGTGGGATTTTTCACAAAACTAAACGTAATAAATATATATTCGGTAAATATATTTTGTCACAACACTGTTTATGATTATTTTGTGAAAATGTATAAATATTATTTTTAGAGTAAAAATAATATTTACTAACTTGTCAAACCCAAAATAATACAAACGCTCATACGACAAGCATAAAAGTTACAATGGTAATTTCTATTACCACCTAATCATTTAAAACGTAACTTACGCATTACGCGGAAATATTCATCGACACGTATGTTGTCAACGTATTATTTTGGAAAGTATTATGTAAAGAGAAAATATATTATTTTTGAGAAAAATGATTATATTTTGAAATAAGAAATAAAATATATTAAGTGGGACTTAATAAAATGATACAAGTGTACATGTATTTAAATCCCCCCATCCTTGGGAAGGAGATTGCGTTATCAAGTATACACACGGAACGGTTGCCTAACCGTCTCCTAAAAATGTAAACTATGAAGCTAAAGCACGGCCATCCGTCTAATAGAATTAGCACATGTAGGTCGTTGCACAGCACTTGGATATTGGATTGCTTGATTTTGTGACGCGTTCACTGTGAGTTCATGTCCCCCTTTTCTCTTAACTGTTTTCAGTTTTATAAACTGCGGGGGTGAAATACATGTTACAATGATTATGGATATGTTATACATGGTATGGTTAGCATAAGGAGTGTTATTACTTAGATCATGTGAGTGGGTAGGCAGAAACTTGAGGCCATTAATCCTCGTTGAGGACCGAGGGACAGGAGCGGTAGATCTATCTGGGTGTAGCGAGCCCAGCCCCAGGTCCAGCTGAACGGACCTCGGGGTGACTTAGTGCCCGACGCATAAATCCGCTAGGTTTGAGTCATCCCTACTTGCACTTCACACATATCAGTGGACTTGCAACCCATTGGTGATCTCTTTTATTTCCTTATTTGCTACATACCAGGGTTTTTGATAAAGATAAAGGTTTATTTACTCATTTTCGCATGAACTCGCTCAACATTATTGTTGATTTTTCAACTTACATGTATTTCAGGGAATTAAGGATCTGGCACGGTTTAGCAGGATTTCCCGCTGCATTTAGACGCAGAGTCATCCGGGTTCAAGGCTCATGGCTCTTTCCTGGACAAGCCATGGCCCCTGAACCATGTTTATTTATGTTGCATTATGGTAGTGGTTGTACTGTTTAAGACAAGTAATGGTTGTTGGGTGTTTACCCATTTAGACAATGTTTGACAATTTTATTTTCAATGGATGACTTTGCATGATTTTAAATTCATATAGCTTGTTATGATTAAGCTATGGTATTAAGAAGTCACACCAAATTAACCACGCTTCCGCAAAGCCAGGGTGTGACACCCGGTGATATCAGTGATCCTTACTCTGGTAATATGCTTATCCTAGAAACTATTGCATTTCCTTACTTTTTACCTAAGGATAAGGATCATATATCCTTCATCCTCTACTCATGAAACATTTGAGTTATGATAAGTTCAGGTATCTTCAGCATATCGTCAAAGATCTTCAAAAGCACCGCAGATCCTTGGGTCCAACCCCAGTTATCCTTGGGATTATCCCCAGTTTCCGCCAGCAGCGCACGATGATCCTGATATAGTTCACGTCTTTGGGACCAGTACCCACTTCCGGGGCTGACAACCTCATCGTACTGGCTATATTTAGGATCCTACGTATAATGGTAGACGTACCATACATCCGTTCCTAAGGTTTCTAACGTTTTCACGTTAGCTAAGGTTTTGACATTTTCATGTCACTAAGTTTGGATAGTCGCCAGAAAGGGCCATACTCCAGTTTACATACGATCCTTTGGGCTTGTCCCCAGTTATCCTTTGGGCTTGTCCCCAGTGATCCTCCGGGATCATCCCCAGTTATCCTTTGGGCTTGTCCCCAGTGATCCTCCGGGATCATCCTCAGTTATCCTTTGGGCATACCCCCAGCTACTAATTTATCTCTTACATTGGCTTAGTCCCAAGATATGTTCCATTTTTCAGGTTCTCGAAGTTAAACAAATAAGGATCCTTAATCCTTATCATCCATTAAAGTTTTACTTATGGTTACCCCGATTAAAGGTTAGGATCCTAACTCGGATCCTCAGGTATGATCCTTAACTATTTTTTCATTATTCATTTGAAAAACCTTTAGACCTTGACAACTGAACCTATGATCCTTAAAATAAAAATTTTCGATTATAGGATATTTGATCCAGGATCATATCCTATATTTCTCGAACATGGTTTGCTTAATTATTGTTATTGGAAACTAAAAAGATAAACAAAGGATAACAACACAGGATAAGCCAGAAAGATTAAGGTTATATTATTAGCAAAAGGATCTTTAACCCTTGCAGAAAGTTGTCAAAATTGCCAACCCACATTTCTACCAGCAAAACGTGGCCCGTCCACATGGGTTGGCAAAGGGTGTCCATTGTCTATGCGGTCTTAGCATTGTGCAGGAAATTAAAAGCGGCAGGATCACAAAGGTTTCATCCCCCAAACAGAGGATCCCTCCACCTTTTGTAATCCTACCTATTGTTCAAAGGATCCAGGATCCTTAACCCTAAGAAACTATTGTTCAGAGATTACAGACCATAATTGTTTCAAACCATCAACAACCACAAAAAACCACTACCAAACCTAAAAAATTGGGCTCCGGCCTAGTCAGCAATATCCATCATCGCCCAATCATGCAGCTTACTCCTTCGCTGCTCCATCACCACCAGCATCTCCACCTTGATCCTTGTCAGCATCACCTCCCTCCAGCATTGGGATATCCTCAGCATCATCGTCATCTTCCAACTCTGCTAGCCTTGCCTTCCAGCCTTCAAAATCCCATGTGCTCTTCTCAAAGGAAGGATCCTGAGCCTCCGTAGCCATCTGCAGTTGTATCTTGTACATAGCTATCGCGGCAGAGACTTTAGCGTCCTGGGTAATGTCATGCTTCTCATAATCAAACTTGATCAGCGCTTTGACAGCTTCATCCTTAACTGCCCGGATCTCCTTTTCAAGATCGGCAATCTTGAGATCCTTCAGCACACCCATCTGTTGAAGGTCAGCAATTTGACGATCTTGATCTTCAACCTGGTTAACGTAAGTCTCCATTTCGGAGAATTTCTACAAGGAAAACAGGAAAACAACATCAGACATATATGATCCTTAGACTTGTCGAAGACAATCAACAGGGGCAGTGATCCTAACCTCATCAAAATAGTCAAGGAATTGCTGACGGAGGAGGGGAAATCCCTGGAGATCATCTGAAGCCTTCCTCTTCTTCCCTTTGCCTCGGATAGGTGCTTTAGGAGCTGATACTGAAGGACTGGCAGCAGGAGCCTTCTTCTTCGAAGACTTAACGTTGGCAAGGTCGTCTATCCCAAATTTAGAAGCAGACTTAACAGACCTGGCAGACTTTCCAGCACCTACATAATCAAAAAAAACAAGATAAGTTCCCTTATTAATCGAGCAATTTTACATATAACTTATTTTCTATAAGGATACTTACTTGACATGGTGGCAGACGCAGAGGATACTTCTTGTGAATCTTGGATGGTGACTTGGAAGCTTCTAACTTCAGGATCAAGCTTTTTAAAAGCTAACACTCTTTCTCTCGCAGCAGGGGTCAATTTTAGGTGAGCAACGGAGATAGCTGCATAAAGAAAAAAAAAGACATCAGTGATCCTCATCATATGAGACAGGACTGATGGTGATCCTTCGAGGATCCTCTACCCTACCATGAGTGGCCCATTCCTTGGGCAGATCCTTCCCATCCGGGATGGAATCCCTCCTAACAAAGAAAAAGCGACGCTTCCAGTTTGTATCGTTCTTAGTGACCTTGAAGACAGGATGATCCTCCCCGGCTTTTCGTTTCAACAAATACCGGTGAGAACCAAAGGTGGTGAGATCGTAAAACTCAGCTAACTCCACCATCCCCAGATCAATCCCTTCCTGCTCGATGATCCTCTCAAAGGTATACAGGACCCTCCAGATCATCGGCATAGCTTGGATATATGAGATGCCGGTTAAGGAAAAGAAAGATTGGGTGAACGATGGAAAAGGATATGAATACCCTATGGTGAATGGAGTAGCAGGAAAAGCCACCCAGGTATTCAAAACAGAGTCACTCAGAGCGGTAGGTGTGAAGGACTTGAAAACAGCATTCGCCGGAAAGCAATGACGAATTTTGTCTATGTGAACATCAGTAAAGCAGCACCTCTCCGTAAGAGAATCCTTGATAATCCCCTGGCTTTTTAAGGGACTATCCTTCTTGGAATCCTTGTGTGGAGAATTCCGGAGCAACATATTTGTGACGGGACGGAAACAGAGTAGGAGCAGAAAACAGAGCAAAGAGAAAAAAAAGAGAAAGAGAAGAATACCTGATCAATCTTCGGTGCAGAATATAAAGGGAGTATATCCTGAATTTAAATACAAACTGATCCTCACCCTATCTCCTATTTATAATCATGATCTGCAGGGATTGTCACATCTATGACGTAACGATCGCAACGGCTAGTTCGATATTAACGGCTAGTTATTCGGAGTTGCCCGTTGGAGATAAGATCAAAACAAAATACAACTCGTTAATTTACAATCAACTCCTTATATTTTGGGGGCAATTGTTGGGGCTGGATTTTTATTATAGGTGATCCTTACACGTGATCCTAACCAGTGATCCTTGTTTCTTTGGCAGACAGTGATCCTCAGCCGGACTTCAGGATCAGGATCATGGGACATTATAGGATCCTCATACTAACGATCATCTTCGCTTAATGCAATGTTATTTTTGCAGGAATATCTAGCAGGATACGCTCTAAGCATCATGATCAAGGGACGCGTCTTCACAATTATGGCAAGAGCTTAATCGGAGATAGACGTTGCACAGGATATGGAAACATGGCTTGATTTATGGGCGGCAATTTAGGCTAGATTGTCTTTTATTTCTAAAGGGGTAATGAGCTGATAATTAGTCCTTTTACCTAAAATAGGTCACCTACACTTGTATAAATACCACTCTCCATCATTTGGAAGAGGACACACGACCTACAACGCAACTCTCACACACTTAGACACCAAAAGCAATAGTGATCCTTGTACTCAGCTCATTATCATCCAAAGTTGTAACCATTTTGTTCTTATATTGAAGTTTGGTGATCGGTAGTTGCCATCACCCGAGGTTTTTTGTGCCGGAGATCATATATTGATCAAGGGCTTTTTCCTCGTACAAATCATTGTGTCTTTGCATCTTTATCACAGAAGTGATCCTTTACTTTCATAATTAACCAAGCATCATACCCCGTTTACATAAAGTTTGGTTACATTATCCTTGTGTGATTTTTGACCAAAACACCCTCCACTTTTCGTTTTCCTTTTGAACAACAACCACATTGGCCAACTGTTTTGGTCAAAAATCTGATGAGGATAATGCAACCAAACTCTTTGTTATGGGGAATGATGCTTGAATGAGGAACAATGATAAGGATCACTTCAATGTAAATTGCACAAACGACACAAGGATTTATACGAGGAAAAAGCCCTTGATCAATGAATGATCTCCGGCATAAAAAACCTCGGGTGATGGAAACTACCGATCACCAAGCTCAAATTAATCAATAAATGTTTACAACTTCGGATAGTAACGAGCTAGGTACAAGGATCACTATGGTAAAGTGTGTGAAAGTGTGTGTAAACTGTTAAGTGTTTGCCGAATGCTTCATGAGTGCGGTTGTACGAGAATGTGTGTAGCTGAAAATGGCTAAGTGTTCTAATTACTAGCTCGTTACCCCTTTAAAAATAGAAGTTAACTATGCTAACAAACTATCCGACTTTTGTGCCATGCTCCCACGTTCCCCACAACGTCCATTTCCAGTCAAACGTGTGCGAAATACCCGTGGAATATTCCATAGCAACGTTGCCAAGACCAGGTCAAGCTTGTTACTCCTGCAAAACAATACGAAATTCAAACAAACAATCGTTAGTATGAGGATCCTTAAGGTGATCCATGATCCTGATCCTGAAGCTCTTCCGAGGATCACTATCTGTCACAGAAGTAAGGATCATTGTTAGGATAACAAGTAAGGATCATAGGTCATTAAAAATCCTGCCCTAACAATTGCCCCTAAAATATAAGGAGTAATATGTAAGATGAACGAATTATATTTTCTTGATCTTATCCGCAACTAACTAACGGATATATAGCCGTTGATGTAGAACTATCCGTTGCAACTGTGACGTCACAGAAGTGACAACCCTGCACAATCATGATTATAAATAGGAGATAGAGATAGGATCGTTCCGCATTTAAATTTCAGAGATACTCCCTTTATAATCCCATCCGAAGATCAAACAGGTATTCTCTCTTCATCCTCTTCCTTCTCTTGCTCTGTTTTCTTTCTCTTTCCATCATTCTGTCAAAAATGTTGCTCCGGAACTCCCCTGCTAAGGATCATCAGAAGAACAGCCCACTGAAGAGCCAGGGGATCATTGAAGATTCCATAAAAGAACGTTGCTGTTTTACCGATCCGCAGATTGATAGGATCCACTATTGCTTCCCGGCGAATACCGTGTTTAAATCCTTTGACCCCAATGCCCTAAGTGACCATATTTCCGATGATTGGGTTGCTTTTCCTGTGACCCTGTTTACCATAGGTTATACATATCCTTTTCCAGCCTTCACCCAATCTTTCTTCTCCTTAACCGGCATCTCTTACATCCAAGCCACGCCAATGATCTGGAGGGTTTTGTATACCCTTGAAAGGATCATTGAGCAGGAGGGGATAGACCTGGGAATGTCAGAGCTGGGAGAGTTGTATGATCTCACTACCTTTGGCTCTCATCGTTATTTGTTCAAACGTAAACCTGGTGAGGAACACCCGATCTTCAAAGCTACCAAAAATGACACTAACTGGAAGCGGCGTTTCTTTTTCGTCAAAAGAGATTCTATCCCTGATGGGAAGGATCTACCCAGGAAATGGGCTACCCATGGTAGGATGGAGGATCCTGAGAAGGATCACCATAGAACTTTCTTTTCATATAAGGATCACTGACCCCTTCTGTTTTTTGTTGTGCAGCTATCAGCGTCTCACATCTCAGACTGACTCCTGCTGCCAAAGAGAGACTCGCCGCCTTCAAGAGACTAAATCCTGAAACAAGATCTTTCAAGACAACCACCCAGGATTCACAGGAGGTATCCTCAGGCTCTGTCACGATGTCAAGTAAGTATCTTTGTTTAAAAATTCAAATGAATAGTGAAGTATAAGTAAGGTAAAGATACTTATCTTGTTTTGGTTGTGTAGGTGCTGGAAAATCCACCAAGTCTGCTTCAAAGTTCAGCGTCACCGATCTTACCACCGTCAGATCCTCCAAGAGAAAGACTCCTGCCAGCCCGACTGCTTCAATCCCCAAGGCACCCCTCAAAGGAAAGGGAGGCAAGAAGAGAAAAGCCTCCGAAGCTGAGGATCTGCAAGGTCTGCCCTTGATCCGCCAACAATTCCTTGACTACTTCAATGAGGTAAGGATCACTGTCCCTGCTTGTATATCCTGCTTGTTTGAGGATCACCTGATCCTAAATTATCCTTTATCCTCTTTGCAGAAATTTGCTGAGATTGAGGATTACGTTGGCCACGTGGAGGATCAGGATAGGAAAATTGCTGATCTTCAACAGGTTGCTCTGCTAAAGGATCTCAAGATTGCCGACCTTCAGAAGGATCTCCAGAATGCCAAAAACGAGACGGCCAAGGTGTTGATCAACTTTGACTACGAGAGGCATGAGATCACCGAGGATGCCAAAGTCTCTGCCGCCATAGCAATGTACAAGACTAAACTGCAGATGGCCTTGGAAGCTCAGGATCCTGATTTTGACAGGAGCACCTGGGATGTGGAGGGTTGAAAGGCAAGGCTGGCTGAACTGGATGATGAAGAGGAGGCTGAAGAGATCCTGACAATTGAGGCTGGAGGCAGTGGCAAGGATCAAGGTGGTGATGCAAGTGGAGCCGGAGGTGGTGATGCAGCGAAGGTTTAGGCTGCGTGATTGGGCGATGATGGAAATTTCTAGACATAGCCGGAGCCCAATTTTTTAGTTTGATGGTTATTTTGTTGAACAATTTGATGGTTTGTACTGAACAATAGCTTTAGGTTTAAGGATCTAGGATCCTTCAGACAATAGGCAGGATTGCAAATGGTGGAGGGATCCTCTGTTTGGGGGATGAAGCCATTGTGATCCTGCCGCCTTTATATTCCTGCACTACTTAGAACTTATTATCATGGACACCCTTTACCTACCCCAGCGGACGGGCCACGTATTGCTGGTAGATGCTCGGGGTAGGTAATTTTGACAACCTTTTTGTTAGGGCAGGATTTTTAATGACCTGTGATCCTTACATGATATCCTAACAGTGATCCTTGTTTCTGTGGCAGATAGTGATCCTCAGAAGAAATACAAGATCAGGATCACGGATCATCCTAAGGATCCTCATACTAACGATTGTTCTCTTTGAATTTCATGTTGTTTTGCAGGAATTACGAGTTGGACCTGGTCTTGGCAACGTAATTAAGGAATCTTCCACGCTAATCTCGCACACGTATAACCGGAAATGGACGTTGTGGAGAATATGGAAACTTAGCACAAATTACGGGCAATTAGTTAGGCTAAATTTACTTCTATTTCTAAAGGGGTAACGAGCTAGTAGTTAGGTGACTTACCTAAATTCAACCACACACACTTATATAAAGGGCACTCTCAAGCATTCGGAGGACACAACACATTTCTTACACACTCTAGCATACTACACCATAGTGATCCTTGTACCTAGCTCGTTATCATCCAAAGTTGTAAACATTGTTTATTATATTGAAGTTTGGTGATCGGTAGTTTCCATCACCCGAGGTTTTTTATGCCGGAGATCATTCATTGATCAAGGGCTTTTTCCTCGTATAAATCCTTGTGTCACTTGTGCAATTTACATTTAAGTGATCCTTTACTTTATCCATCACTACAAGCATCATTTCCCGTTAACAGAGAGTTTGGTTGCATTATCCTTGTGTGATTTTTTGACCAAAACAGTTTGGCGCCCACCGTGGGGCAATTGGTGCTTCATTCATAAGAAAGTTTCCCGTTGCTGATCATTCCGGATCATTGCATACATGGCTTCATCGTTGAAGAATACCTCTACAGCGATGTCTGCAGTCAGTTCATCTCAGGGCATTCCACCTTTGCCTCCACCACCTGCTGGATCTCAGAAAAATGCTGAGAAGAGACCTACTCCCATTTTCTCTAAAACTCCATCTTCTTCTGCTCCAACTTCTTCTGCTCCCAGTACTAGTGATATATTTACTTTGATTTTGCAGATGAGGGATCGTATTCAGCGGCAGGATGAAACTAATGACAAGATCCTTGAGGAAATCAGAGATCTCAAAAGACAGAAGAAAACGGCAGAGGATCATTCTCCACTGATGCCCAAATCTTTGAATTTTGATACTCCGATGATTACTTCTCAGCTATCAGAGGTCCCAGACATTCAACATGTGGGTGGATCAAGAGAAGTACACCTCGGCTCAGCAATAGTGACTCAGGCATCAGGTTCATATTTCCAGCCAGCAGGATCCTATACCCAGCATATGGGATCCTCCATGAATTCAGGAGCCTACTCAGGAGCACAGCAGGTTCTAGGATCCTCCTTTGTTCCAGGATCATCCCAGGTTCAAAGATCCTCCTTTGTTCCAGGATCATCCCAGGTTCAAGGATCCTCCTTTGTTCCAGGATCATCCCAGGTTCAAGGATCCTCCTTTGTTCCAGGATCATCCCAGTTTCAGGGATCCCTCCAGATGCCAGGATCATTGAAGAGTTTGCAAACAGGAAGTTCAGATGTCCATCAAGGAGATTTTATTCCAATGCAGACCATTGCTTCCACTGGTCCCTCCATCATCCCAGAGTCCCAGCAATATGGATTCATATCCAGTATTCCTAACTTGAACCCACTGGGAGGTAACACTTTTAATAATTCTCTTACCACTAACCATGGATTCATGCAGGATGCAGGTATCAACCATGCTATGGCTAAATAACTGTTGGTGCAGTTGTCTGTCGACTACATCTTCGTTCGAGTCTTAGAGTCTTAGAATTGGAATGATTGTAAATGATTGTAAATATGAGAAATAGTGATTGTATAGGTTTAGATATTGGATCGCTCATTAGGGTATTATTGGGCTGAACCGCTCGAACGGTTAGAAGCTGAACCGTTCGAATGGCAATCAAGCTGGATCGCTCGTATGGCAAACCAGCTGAACCGCTCATTGGACATGATTGCATGAACCGCTCCAGTGACATATATGGGCCGCTTATTGGGCCTGTCCAATAAGCGGTCCCAGATCTCTATATATACCCTAAAGGCGATTTCAGTTGTAACAATTGTAACAGTTGTAGAAATCGTGCCGAAGCTTTGCCGGTGCGAGATTTGAGCTGTAAACGTCTGATATTAGTAAAACAAGTAGTTAAAGTGATCTGCCTGCTGTTTCTACCTTAGTTTCTTGTAATTCCGCACCTGAAACCAAGGAGAAAGCCTCTGAACGACTCGTTTGGGTCAGAATACGATCCTACAAGTGGTATCAGAGCTCAGGAGGAGGTTCTCTGCAGAAATTAGCCGGATTTCGTCACTTTTTCTTACTTCTACACCTTCTTTTTCTGATTCGGGAAGATTTCACGGTCGGAATTTGCTCAATTTTTCACAGATTGTGCGAAATAGTATCGAGATAAACCCTAGAAAGTTTCAAATCTAAATTCAAAGTCTAAGTGGATCAAAATTGGAATTGAAGTTGAACCGCTCGATCGAATAGGTTGTGGACCGCTTATCCGGACAAATCAGGAACCGCTCATTCGATCGGATTACCCTTGAATCGCTCATTTGGACGGTTGGGAACCGCTCATCCGAACGGTTGGGAACCGCTCATTCGGACAATCTGATCTTGGACCGCTCCAAATTCATTGTTGTGAATCGCTTATTCAGACTTATTTGGATCGCTCATCCGGACCATTGTGAATCGCTCATTCGGTCGGATTGTTCTTGGATCGCTTATTCGAACTGATTTGGACCGCTCCAAATTCACTGATTGTGGATCGCCTATTTGGATCATTTCTGGATCGCTTATTCAGACAATTTTTGGACCGCTTATTTGTCATCCGGTTTGCTTATCTGGACCGCTTATTTGGCTCAATTGCTGTTTGGTTCGCTTTTCTGTCACATTTAGATCGCTTATTCGTCAACAAACACGTGTCGTTCTGTTTTGTGAAACATGGCAATGATGTTTGATTGAGAGGAGAATTATTATTTCGAAAGATTTAATAACTGGAATAACGGATTTCTAGATGAGGGTTATAGAAAAGTGAGCAAAGATGGTTGGGCAAAAAGGTTCAAATATTTCGTGTGTCTGAAAGACGAAACGTTGGATGATCTTAAAGACCGATATAGTGTTTTATTGAATTATATGAAAGATCATGAAATATACCCGTCAAATGTTGAAAAATTGGATAAATTTGCAGATGCTTTACCGATTGAATGGGGTGAATGTTTGAAGAATTTAAGGGAGAACTCAAATTTTTCAAAATTACCTCTAAATCAATTCATCAGCAAACTTCAAGCTCATGAACTTGAAACCAGAAAGAAAAAGAAAGATTTGATCAAGGTTTTGGAGTATAATGTGCTAGATCTAAGTTCAGATGTGATTGAAGAGATGCACAAAAGGGTTACTAAATGTATCAGGGCAAAACATGTGCTAAAATACGATTTCAAACGAGGTTGTTATATTGATAATAATGGAAATCCTTTTGATTTCGTTAAAATGTTTTGTGCAGGTACATTCATAGCAAAGGATGAAGAAAGTCCAAAAGCTGAAGAATCGGTGAAGAATGAAACAATGTGCTCAACATGTGACAACTTTAAGACTGACAATGACAAACTTGTGAAAGACATGGCAAGTTTGGCATCTGAAGTCAAAAAGTTGAAAGACGAGAAGCACGTTGCTGAAAATCAGATTCTTATTCTGAAAAAAGATTGTGAGAAATTGAAAGCCGAAAATGACAAATTGTTGGTTGATTTTAACAGTTTGACTTTGAAAAATCAAGAATTTGAAGGGCAAGTGAAAATTCTTGAAGATGGGAGAAATGTGTTCAGTAAAAACAACATTGAAAAACAGAAGATGATAAATTCCCATTTTCAGAAGATTGTCGAACTTGAAAAAGAAGGTGAAAGCGCTCAAAAGAGAATCAAAGAGTTGGTAAAAGAGCTTGAAAGCAAAAAGAAATCGTCAGAAGATGAGGATTTCTGGATAAAGCTTGAAAACAAAAACCTAAAAGCGAATGAATCAAAATTTCAGGAACAGATCAAAATTTTGATAAATGAAAAGTCTGTTCTTGAAAATTTGAAGGTTGAGAATGAAAATTCCATCAAGTCTCATCTTGAGAGAATATCTCAGCTTGAGGAAGAAGCTAAGAATTCCAGGATCAAGATAGATAAACTTGAGAAGAAATTGATCAGTTTTGCGACTAAATCTGACAAGTTGAATATTCCTTGTCCAAAACCGATTAATTCAGTTCCGATAAGTGCAAATGCTACAAACTTTGACAAAGTCAAAGTCAAAGATTGTGATGATAAAACTGATGAGGAAAATGAAAAATTTTATTCAGCAGATGAGTCTGAGACAGAGTCTGATGATGAAAATATTAAGAAAGAAAAACAAAAATTGTTTTTAAAGTTGAAAGAAAAATTTCAGAAAACTGTTCTGCAATCAACTGAAAAAGGTGAATGCTCTAAGCAAAAACCTGTGAAGAAGATTGTAAAACAGAATCAAAACTTTAAAAATGAAGGAAAAAACTCATCAGTGCGATCATCCAATCAAAAGAAAAAATTACAAAAAATAGAAAATGAAAATTCAAAATTTGTTGTGTGCAGAACAAACCACAGTGCAAAAGCGTCAAAACCAGCACATTTGAGGAAGGAATATCACCAAGCCAGACAATGCTATGATCTGAGCGTTTGGTGTGAAGGTGGTATACGGTACGATAAGAGAGTGTGTTACCGATGCGGTTATCAAGGACACATTGCTGTTAACTGCCGAAATTGGAGATTTGAGACAAAAAGGTGCTATAATTGCAACATCAAAGATCACATTGCCCGAGATTGCCCAAGGAGATCGCATGAAAGATTGAAGGCCAATTCTCAGAAATCGGCAAAGATTCCAGTCAAAGTCAAGCTCCAGGAACAGAAGGTTCTGAAACCTAAAGTTCAAGAACAGTCAATTCAGGAAAAGAAAGTTAAACTTTCACAGGGGCAGAAAGACAGACTGAGGAAAAAGAGAAAGAAAGCGAGAGAATATCTCGAAAAGATTTTGTCCTCGGGTTCACCCGACAGATCGAAGAAGAGTTCTGATGAATCAACTTCCTCGGCTGCAAAGTCAAGCAAGTCGAATTCATCAGATGCAAATCTGAGGACTAAAGAGGATAAGAAGAAGAAGAAAGTGAAGTTTTCACTTCCTGGCGATGAATTTGTTTCTTCGAAAACAAAGGAGCCACATGTCGGCGATGAATCTGATTCATTAAAGTCAGACAAGCCACATTCAGGCAATGATTCTGGTATGGTAAAACCAGAAGAGCCATGTGTTGAGGTAAAGGTCGAGAATTCTAGTTTAACAATGGATGAGAAAAACTTTCCACCATTGTTGAACAAGAATTCAAAATCACCCAAGGCTGGTCAGGCTTGGGTGAAACTTTTCAAATAGAAAACCCTGACTTGCCGGAGCTCCCAGGTTGGTAAACGTGGAGCATGAATCGGCATCTTTTTAAATCTGTGTTTGAAGATTTTGCAGGAATTGCCGGAGATCCCAAGATGGTATCGTGGATCATGAATCGGCATCTTTCTTGAATTTTATTCGGTAACGTCAATCATACAAACGGTAAAGAGGTTTGGTTGTGTTTGTGAATGTTTTACAAGTGGTACAGAGGATTCTGGACTGCAAATGGTAAATCAAGGACATTAACTTGTACTTGGATTTTCCTACTTTTGTGTAGAAAACAAGATGATGAAGTAACCCCGTACCTAAACTGTTTGGTAAACAAACTAAGTTTTCCGGAAAAGCCATTTTGATTAAAACAAACTTAAGTGTTTTGAAATCACAATGGGAAAATAGTTTGTTGTGAGGGGGAGTTCTGATTGTTTATGCCAGGTGGATGGAGAATTGAAGTGATTCTCATCAAGTTGTCAAGTTTGTACAGTTTGTTTCAAATTTTCCCAGAAAATCAAAATTGAAACATATTTTGATTTTAGGGGGAGAAAAATTTTAAAAAAATTAGAAAATTTGAAAATGTCAAAAACATTAAAAATTTAAAAATGAGTTTTGTTGTGAAAAAGAGGAAATGATTGTAAATCAGTGGACTATCACAGCATGCTAAAGAAATGTAATGTAAAATGTGATAAACGGTCTCACTGATGATGTGACAATAGGTTTTTGTACATTTAGTAGATTTATTCAGGATATAAACCTAAAATTTCAAACTTATGAAATTCGTGGGGAACACTACTTGGATATATAAGTAACCCCTGAAATCTCGTTTGAAAGGTCTCGTATTCTGATATACTAGGTGTTTATACTCTATGATGTCTGGGGTATTATTCCGGGACTTCTGCTGAACGGTAGTTCTGACCTAGTCCTTGGCTAATACTTTCCGCAAAATGCTTGAAATATAGCATAAAGCCCTCAGCTGATTAGACAATAAAATTGATAATCATCTGTTGTAGCTGAAAAGATCCTCTAAAGGGGACACACTGCTAAGTCGAAGCTGATATCTCTCTGCTGAACGGAAGTTCTAACCTGAGATCCCTCAGTTCTCGCATTTAACCCCTAATTTATGTACAGATATCATTGTAGTATTCTTGCCTGTAAGACTGAATATTGGGATTCTGGATACGGGAGTATATTCAAGAGGTGGGACACATGAATTGAACTAAGTTCATAAAATACCTAAATAGTATCCTGAATAGATTGAAAATTGTATGAAAATTTAAGAGGACAATTATATCATCAATCTACGTGAATCGTTTAGAACTTAAAACGATTAAAAGCTTAACGGTGCTTGTGTTATGTCTCAAAAACTGATATGATCCTCTTGCACAAACTCACAAAAATATGTTTGTTTTGCATTTAAATTTCTGTCTTTGCATTTATGTTTCATATTTTCAAAAATCCAAAAAGATTTTCGACAACTGATGGTGAAAAGCTGATTTTCAAAATCTCAAAGGCTAAACTTGATGAACAGACAGGTTGGTTAAGTTGTTTGAAATGTTTAAAATGATTCATTAGGTTGAATCAGAAATTGGAATGTTTCAAATTTGTGAATCAGTGGTTAATTGAAAACAGTATCACATAATTAAGTTGATTCATTAAGTTGAATCACAATTATTCTGGTTTGTGATAGAATGTTTGAGATGTATGCAGATGGTGCAGATGATGAGCTGAACAGAGAGATGATGAGCTGAACAGAGAGAAGCCAGGAGATAATTTCGATGGTGGTAACAAAATCCCAGACGACTATCCTAGCAGAGTGATAGGGGGAGTCTGATGAAGGTTATAGCCAAAGAAAGTTAGATCCAGGCAGAATTCTTGAAGAAGACCGAACTATATCCGAGAATGTCTTGTTGAAGACTCTCACTGAAGATTCCGTCAACATTCAAGGGGGAGTCTGTTGGTGCAGTTGTCTGTCGACTACATCTTCGTTCGAGTCTTAGAGTCTTAGAATTGGAATGATTGTAAATGATTGTAAATATGAGAAATAGTGATTGTATAGGTTTAGATATTGGATCGCTCATTAGGGTATTATTGGGCTGAACCGCTAGAACGGTTAGAAGCTGAACCGTTCGAATGGCAATCAAGCTGGATCGCTTGTATGGCAAACCAGCTGAACCGCTCATTGGACATGATTGCATGAACCGCTCCAGTGACATATATGGGCCGCTTATTGGGCCTGTCCAATAAGCGGTCCCAGATCTCTATATATACCCTAAAGGCGATTTCAGTTGTAACAGTTGTAGAAATCGTGCCGAAGCTTTGCCGGTGCGAGATTTGAGCTGTAAACGTCTGATATTAGTAAAACAAGTAGTTAAAGTGATCTGCCTGCTGTTTCTACCTTAGTTTCTTGTAATTCCGCACCTGAAACCAAGGAGAAAGCCTCTGAACGACTCGTTCGGGTCAGAATACGATCCTACAAGAACTGCAGAAACTGAAGGATATGATATCAAGTGTTCCAGGGGTGGTCAAACCTATCCCGGAGATCGCAGATGGAAGCCATAAGGTATCTCGTTTTGCACCACCAATTTGTGATGCTGAGATACCCAAAAGATTCCACATTCCAACTATGAAGCTATATGATGGTTCAACGGATCCTGAGGAACACATAGCACAATACAGGGAAAGGATGGAGATCAATCCGATTCCAGAAAGTTAAAGGAGGCGTGCCTATGCAAGGGATTTGGATCCACTTTTACTGGATCAGCTCTCAAATGGCTGCTAAGTCTTCCCCCTTACTCTATTACTTCGTTTGCTAACCTAGTTAACTTATTCAATAATCAATTTTGTTGATGCACGGAATGTCTGTTGACTGCGTCTACAAGAAGTCTAAAGTCAAGATTGGTCTATAGGGGGTCAAAGTGTAAATATTGTGTAAGATAGACTTAGGATCGCTTTTGTGTCATTGTGGACCGCTTATTAGTCAAGTAGCCTGGATCGCTTATATGACAAGTATCCTGGATCGCTTATATGGCATGTCATATAAGCGACCCAAGATCTCTATAAATAGGCTGGAGCGGTTCATCATTTGTAAGGATGTATGTGTGTGCTACGGTGCTGAAATCCTGCTGAAATTTTATCAGAAAGCAATATAAACACAAGGAATTGAAAGGATTAGCTGTTGTTACTTTACTTACGTTGATTCCGCCTTCGTATGTAAAGATGAACTACTTCGACTGACTTTTCGGGTCATAGAACGGAACGGTCCAACAAGTGGTATCAGAGCTCAGGACAAGGAGTTCATACTACGACAGCACAAATCTGCAGAAATCTCTCTTTTCTACTTACTTTCTCTCATACTTTTTCGGTTTTCAGTGGTTCCAACGGTTGAAATTGTCTGAATTTCGAGTATAACGTGTAAAATACACTAATAACAAACCCTAGAAAGAATCAGGTGAAAATACGGACTAAAAATGGTAAAAACTGGTTAAAAACTGTCGATCGCGTTTTCGGACATTGGATCGCTTATCTGGACATAACCTGCTTGGATCGCTCCAAATTCACACTTGGGATCGCTTTTTCGGACAATTTAACTCTCTGAACCGCTCGAACGGACGTATCTTAGACCGCTCGAACGGACAGTATTTGGATCGCTCGAACGAACATACTCTTGGTCGCTTATTTGACATATTGTGGATCGCTCGAGAGGACTTTGTCATTACTGTCTGGTCCGCGTATACAAACATATATTGGACCGCTTTTCTGTCAGACTGTTTAGACAGGATCGCTGTTGTGATTCTGTTGTTTTTCAAAATCAAAAATTTTTCTAAGTGTTGTCTGATTTTGCAGGTACGTTCACAATGGATGATATGTTCTTGAATCCATTTAGCGACATGTACGCATTCACAGGAAGTTCAGGAAACAATGATTCGACATCGAACAATACGAACGAAAATCAACCAAAAGAGAAAAAGAAAGAAGCTTGGGAGTCCGAAAGTGCATTTGGAACATTTAACAAACCTCCTAAGTTGATGGCTATAGAAGATTACAGCAGGTGGGCAACAAAGTTTGAAGATTGGTTGATGGCATTCGCTTTTCCCAGTTGGAAGAGTATGAAAACTGGTTATGCTAATGGAAAGAAGAATGGCGAAGCATTGAGATCAGCTGAAGAAATTGATAATTTTGTGGCTGAACAAAAGTGTGTTGCTTTGCTGTTTCAATCGGTTCGGGAGGATATTATCTCTCTAATAGATTATACAAATGCTAAAGATTTGTGGGATAAACTTAAAAATAAGTGTCTCGGAAGCAAAGAGATTCTAAAGAATAAGAAGAAACTTCTTCGGAAAGAATTTGATATGTTTGGATGTCTGAAAAATGAATCAGTGTGTAAAATGATTGAACGGTTTGGTCATCTTAAGCTGGAACTTGCTCGACATGAGATCAATTATCCTGATGATGAGATAGTTGATAAATTGTTTGATTCACTACCTGATGAATTGGATTGGAGATACTACGCACTGATGTTGAAGAACACTATTGCTCCTGGAGAATTGAAACCAGATGTTGTGATTGAGAGACTTGAAAGTCATGAGCTTGAATTGAAGAAATCTTACAAAGTCAATCATTCATCCTATCAGCAGAACTTGGATCTTTATTATCCAAAAAGCTTGATGCCAAAAGCTACTTCTCCAAAAACTGCATTTTCTGCTGAACAAGTTTCTCAAGCACATAAAGATAGTCAAAGTAGTCCAAGTGGTGAGAGTCACAGTGGTTATCACAATGGTTCATCATCTTCTGCTGATCGTTCTAATGCAAAGTTTTCTTGCAACATTGCAATCGATTTGAAGAATGCACAGAACTTTGATGAAGAATCGGCCAAGCAACAGATGGTTTTTCTAGCGTCTGTTTTGGAGTCCTATGAAGGTCTGGTAGCCGGGAAGATCGGAAATACAAATCTGACCAAAGAAGACTATGATCAGATAGATCCGGAAGAAATGGAGTTGATTGATATACGTTGGGCGATGGCTAGTGCAGTTCGACGTGCTCAGCGTTTTATGGAAATTACCGAGAGGAAATCATTGGTGGTCCGTCGACAAAGCTTGGGTTCGATAAGTCAAAAGTGACGTGTTTTAAATGCAAACAAAAGGGCCATTTCAAGCGAGAATGTCAGAATGCATACGTTGATGAATCTGAAAATCCATTTCGTGATGATTATTACAAGAAGGCAATCTACCATCAGAATAAATCGGAGCCGCCCAGACTAAAGCAGGCTGAAGAGCAAAGAGAAAAGTCAAGGGCTTTGGCTGTGATCTATGATGACGAAGGGTACGATTGGAGCAAAGATGTGTTACCAGAAGACGATGCTGTAGGTTATGCTTTCATGGCAAGTCATGATGAACCGATTCCATGGAAGG
Source organism: Helianthus annuus (assembly GCF_002127325.2). NCBI lineage: Eukaryota > Viridiplantae > Streptophyta > Magnoliopsida > Asterales > Asteraceae > Helianthus > Helianthus annuus. Next base: position 70,399,690 of record NC_035436.2, read on the forward strand.
ATGATCGTACAGAGGAACAGAAGTATCAATACAGGAAGATGACTGCTGAAACAAAGATTATCAGACTTTCTGGTGTATACTTGGAAGCAAGAAGAGCAAATCGTTGGGATCCGGACAGAGAGTGCTATCTTGATCGGTATGGCAATGTGGTGATTGATGACAAAACGCTAGATATTGAAGCCATCATTCAGGAGTACAAAGAAGAGGATGAATACTGGCAGCATAAGTGGTGGGGAACACCAACTTCGAAGATGATTGAGGAGAAGAAAGAAAAAGAGAGAAAGGAAAAAGAAGAGAGAGAGAAGAAAGAAAACGCAGAGACTGAGAGATCGAAGATGGTTGATACGGGGTTGATCGATGTGACTCGGAAGTTGACAACTGAGAATTTAGAGAAAATGGCTGACAAAGTGCTAGCTGCGAAAGCACTTGAGGTAGATTCTAATTCTGTCTCTGAGTCAAAAGGGAAGGTCAGTCAAAGTGTGTCAACATCCAGGTCAGGTAATAAAGTCGATGGAAATGTTGACTGCAAAAATTGAACCAAACAATGCAATTTTTGTAGTACTGTCATGTATTTGAATGATGAGAAATTCAAGAATCTGAAATCAAAAGTTAAAACTTTTGAAGATCAGATTCTCGATCGTGACACAGAGTTAAAAGTTTCAACTGAACGGTTTAATGAATTAACAACTAAATGTGACAAAATTACAACTGACAATGAAAAGTTAATTCTGGAAAACCGTCAGATCTCCAAAAAATTTGAGAAACTTAAAAGTGTTGTGAAAGACAGTGATGATCGAAACGGCAAAACATTCAAAGAAAACGAACATCTAAGAGCTGTGTTGCAATTAAAAGAAAAATCAATTAATGAACAACTGGATGAGATTGCAAAATTAAAACTTAAGGTTAAAGAAATTGAGATTGAAAATGAAAGAATTCAGTTGAAATTAAACAGCTATAGCTCAGCTAGCTTTGTTTTGCAGCACATCGTTCCCAAACCTATAGGAAAAAACAAAGCTGGTGAGGATGTGTTTTCTGATGGAACCGGTGTAGGGTTTCACAAAGTTCCACCGCCAATTTTAGACAACTACACGAAAAAGCAGTCTAGTTTGGTGGAATTTGAGGAAGAATGTGATGTTACACTTCCTGAGAATATTGATGTCACGTTCACGTCTTCCAATGAAGAGGGTGTCCAAAATGATGTGGTGAAAAGTGTGATAGACAAAGTGCTTAAGCCGGATTGTGACACTTCTAAGGAGGATGGGTGTTTTCTAGATAAATACATTCCGAAGCAAAAGCCCAAAAACAACTTATATGATGAATCTGATCTTGTCATGTACAAGATGTCGGGATCGGATAAGTTGTTTTCGGATTCTGAGTTTCCATTAGAGAATGTTAATCTGAACAAATTGACAACTGTTTTCAAACTGGTCGAAGTCGAGTTGTCAGCAGTGAACAATCTGAGTCGAAAGAAAGAGAGGGTTTACAACAAGAAAATTGTTTATCCACCACGTTTTTACAATAACAACAGAAACAATTGGTCGGGTGGTTATCAGGGGGGTAAACCATTTCATAAAAGAAATGTTGCAAACAAGAGGTTTGTCGAAAAGAAAAAGTTTGTGAATAGTTCAAGTTCACTTGCTGATGAAGAAAAAGAAATTTTTACAAAATCAAACAAAGAATTTTTTGAGAAGAGAGCTTCACAGGCTCAGTCTGAAGGCACGAGTAGGGTAGCTGATACTCGTACGTGTTTTAGATGTGAACAGGTTGGTCATATTGCACGAAAGTGTACATATGTGAAGCCTAAGACTGAAGCTGTGAAGGTTCAACAAAAGAAAGTTGATGTAAAGGGTAAAACACCAATGTATGTTGAAAAGAAAGTTGTTGGGAAGAAAAATGTTCAAATTGACAACTTGAAAGTAAAAACTGAACCCGTAAAGAAGTTGGTAAATCAAAATGATACACTTTATAAGAGGGTTGCAGTAGCTCAACAGGTGTGGAAACCTAAAATTGAACCTAAAGTTGAGAAGAAAGTTTCAACTTCTGAGGTGAAAAAGGCTGAAGAATCAATTACAGTTGATTATGATGCACAATTTCCACCTCTTAAGTCTAAGAATTTCAAAATTCAAATTGCCAAAGTCACAGTTACACCTAAGGCTGATAAGGCCTGGGTGGACACTATGTTTGACTAAACAATTTGAATTGCCGGAGCTTCCTGGATTGCGAAGCATGAATCGGCATCTTTCTTGAAGTTGTTTAAATCTGTTATGTGCAGGATCTTCCAAAACTTGTATCCAGGTGGATAATGGATAGTGGAGCGTAAAAGGCATATGACAGGGAAGACCGCATTGCTGTATGATGTGAATGACATTAATGGTGGTTATGTGGGTTTTGCGGGTAATCAAGGAGGAAGGATCATAGGTGAAGGAACATTATCTAATGGCATTATCACGTTTGAGAGAGTTAACTACATCGCTGAGCTGGAGAACAACCTGCTGAGTATCTCCCAGATCTGTGACAGGATGTATACTACTCATTTCACCGACAAAGAATGTTTGATCTTGAAACCGGGATTTGTGATACCTGAAGAGTGGATCATCATGAGGGCACCAAGAGTCAACGATCTGTACGTGTTGGACATGAGCGTTGCTACTACAACCACGGGTCAGGCTCATTGTTTTGTGTCCAGAGCAACGTAAAAAGAGTCAAGGTTATGGTACAGAAAGATGGGGCATATTCACCTAAGGAAAATGAATCACTTAGTGCATAACGACTTGGTCACTGGAGTGAATATTAAAGGTTTTCATCTGGAAGGGGAGTGCATAAGTTGTGTCAGAGGCAAACAGAAGAAAAAGTCACACCCTACAAAACATTCAGTTTCAAGACCTTTGGAAAGACTTCATATGGATTTATTTGGTCCAGTGAACGTCAAAAGTATAACAGGAGATTCATATTGTCTGGTCGTAGCTGATGACTACTCCAGATTTTCGTGGGTCATGTTTTTGAAAACGAAAGATGAAACCTTTGATAGTTTGATAGTATTGTTTAAGAAAATTGAGAATCTGTACCAGAGACCGATTTGTAGAATTCGAAGTGATAATGGTATTGAGTTCAAAAACAGTAAGATGGAGGAATACTGTGATGAAAGAGGTATACTGCATGAGTTTAGTGCTCCGTACACTCCTCAGCAAAATGGAGTTGCAGAACGCAAGAACCGGACGCTAATCGAGACAGCCAGAACGATGCTTGCAGATTCCAAGTTACCTATTAATTTCTGGGCTGAAGCTGTTTCTTCTGCATGCTATACTCTCAATAGAGTTCTTACTGTGAAGAAGTTCAACAAGACGTGTTTTGAGCTAATCAATAAACGCAAGCCGAATTTGAAGTATCTAGAACCGTTTGGGTCACCCTGTACGGTAATAGAGCCGAATGGCAAGTTTGGTTCAAAGAACTTTGAAGGAATATTTGTTGGATATTCAGGTCCTACACGGCGTGTCTTTGTTCCAAGTGAAAAGCGTATTATTGAAGCAGCAAATGTTGAATGTCAGGGTTATACTATGCCGCCTCAGAATCCTGGTGATTCATGGCGTTTTCATTATGACAAACTTTGGAAATCGTTTGACATGAGAGAAGTATCAGAGGAAGAGGAAGATTTTTTTGATGAGCTGGATATTTTACGAGAGTATGAATCGTCGCTCAGGTTTCCAGCAGAGTATTCTAGCAGACCTCGGGAGACTTCAAATGATGCTGAAGCAGGTCCTAGTAACGCTGGTGAACATGATGATGAAGTTGCTCCTGGTAATCAGTCGGAGGTGAATGATGATCAAGAAGCTGAAAACATGCCAGTTTTTGACCAAGGTGATTCAGATCTTGAGGGGGAGCAGATCCAGTTGTCAAGTCAAACAAACCAAGTTGGTGATCAAGATGCAGAGCAGAATGTTACTAATCTGGAGGGAAATGTAGAAGTTCCAAGCGAAGTGATGCCGCGAACTCTTTCTTATCATCCAGAGGAGTTGATAATAGGAGAATTGCAATCGGGCGTTCGGACGAGACGTCAAATTGACCAGGGCTTAACATGTTTTTATTCTACAGTAGCACCTTTACAAACTGAATTTTCATTAAGTTGTTTTATCTCGCAGGTCGAACCGCGAACTTACAAAGAGGCGCTTACTGAAGACTCTTGGGTCATAGCGATGCAAGAAGAATTAAGTCAGTTTGAGAAGTTAGGTGTGTGGAAGTTGGTTGATTTACCGGATGGTCAAAGAAAAATCAATACAAAATGGGTTTTCAAATGTAAAAGGGACGACAGAGGAGTGGTTGTAAGGAACAAAGCTCGACTCGTTGTTCAGGGCATTAGTCAACAGGAGGGGATTGATTTTACCGAAGTCTATGCTCCTGTCGCACGACTAGAGGCTATCAGAATTTTCCTAGCATTTGCGTCTTGGAAGAATTTCAAAGTATTTCAGTTAGATGTTAAATCAGCGTTTCTTTATGGGAAGGTCAAAGAGGAGGTTTATGTTGGTCAGCCGCCGGGCTTTACTGACCCAATCCACAAGAACAAAGTTTATCTGCTGGACAAAGCGTTGTATGGTCTACATCAGGCGCCGAGAGCCTGGTACGAGACTTTGTCTCAACACCTACTCGCTAACCAGTTCATACGTGGAAAAGTGGATGCCACTCTCTTCACTAAAGTCGTTGATGGTCATCTTCTGATAGTACAGATTTATGTAGACGATATTATTTTTGGGTCAACAAATGAGAAATTATGCAAAGATTTCGAACAGGTGATGAAGCAGAAATTTGAAATGTCTTCAATGGGGGAGATGAAATTCTTTCTGGGATTACAAGTTGAACAACTTCCTGAAGGGATTTTCATTCATCAAACGAAGTACGTGCATGATATTCTGGAGAAATTTGGAATGTCAAGTTCTACTCCAGCTGCTACCCCACTTGCGACTAATCATGGAATTCACCCAGATCTCATCGGAGACAGGGTTGATGAGACACTTTATCGATCCATGATAGGTTCTTTGATGTACCTAACTGCTTCACGTCCTGACATCATGTACCCAACGTGCCTCACAGCAAGATTTCAGTCTAACCCGAGAGAATCGCACATGATTATTGTGAAGAGGATTTTACGTTACTTGAAAGGCACACCCACATTGGGGTTGTGGTATCCTCGCAAAATTAACGCGAAATCAACAACTGCAGGATGCCAGTTCTTTGGTTCGAGATTGGTTACTTGGCAGTGTAAGAAACAAACATCTGTGGCGCTATCTACATGTGAAGCGGAGTATGTTTCTGCTAGCAGTTGCTGCTCTCAGATCCTGTGGATACAGCAACAGATGCGCGACTACGGTTTGCAGTTTCTTAACACACCTCTGTTTGTTGATAATGAGGCCGCAATTAATATAACTAAAAATCCAGTACATCACGCTAAAACTAAACATATTGAGATTCGTCATCACTTTATTCGCGATTGCTTCGAGAAAAAGTTGATACGAATTGAGAAAATCCACACTGACGAACAAAAAGCTGATTTGCATACCAAAGCTTTTGATAAAAATAGGTTTCTATATTTGTTAAAACTTAATGGTATGAAATTGCTTTCGGTGTCGGATGGAGTTGTGAGCGTTGATGAGAGTACTGTTGCGGATGAAGATGAGAAACAATCTGCGATGGTTTGTCGATTTTTTACGTGTTTTGGTATTTAGGGGGAGATAGCTAGTTGTACATATTTTCAGAAAAATACAAAAACAGTAAAAAATGCTAAAATACAAAAACAGTAAAAAATGCTAAAATACAAAAACATGATAAAATTGAAAAAGAGCTTGTGTATATAGGGAAAATGATAGTACATCAGCTAGACAATTACAGTATGCTAAAGATTTGGAAAGACAAAATGAGTTAAACAGTCTCACTAATGATGTGTCGATAGGTTTTTGTACATTTAGTAGATTTATTCGAGATATAAACCTAAAATTTCAAACTTGTGTTGTGGGGAACACTACTTGGATATATAGGTAACCCCTGAAATCTCGTTTGAAAGGTCTCGTATTCTGATATACTAGGTGTTTATACTCTATGATGTCTGGGGTATTATTCCGGGACTTCTGCTGAACGGTGGTTCTGACCTAGTCCCTGGCTAATACTTTCACCAAAATGCTTGAAATATAGCTTAAAGCCCTCAGCTGATTAGACAATAAAATTGATAATCAGTTGTTGTAGCTAAAAAGATTCTCTAAAGGGAACACACTGCAAAGTCGAAGCTGATATCTCTCTGCTGAACGGAAGTTCTGACCTGAGATCCCTCAGTTCTCGCATACCCTAATTTATGTACAGACATCATTGTAGTATTTTTGCCTGTAAGACTGAATATTGGGATTCTGGATACGGGAGTATATTCAAGAGGTGGGACACATGGATTGATCTAAGTTCTTAAAACACTTAAACAGTATCCTGAATAGATTGAAGTTTGTATGAAAATTTAAGATGGATCAGTATATTGACAATCGAGGTGAATTGTTTAAATCTGAGTATGTAATGTAGCTTAACGGTACTTGTAATCTGTCTGAAAAGCTGATATGATTCCCTGACACGCTCGCCAAAAACAAACCTGTAAATAGTTTATTTTCTGCAAGTTAAGTTTTCTGTTATTTCATTTCTTAGTTTAGATCATCTTAAAATCCAAAAAGATTTTATTTCTGCTTTATTTTAGACAAACCAGAGTGGAAAGTTGATTGTCGGATTCTGGAAAGATGAAGCAGATGCAGGAGATTCTGAGCTGAAGAATGAGGGGAGCTTACATTGATGGAAATGTGTTTGTTTTCAAAGTCACAAACAAGTTCATTAAGTTGATACTTGTTATTTTCAGAAAGAAAATTAAAAATTTTTTTTTACTAAATCAGTTTGATTTGTCAAAAGGTCAACCAGGGTCATTAAATTGAACTTGGTAGATTAATCAAGTATGCAGGGTCATTAACTTGAACTTGAAAACTTGAGTGGATTTCTATAACTGATTGAATTTGTGTTTATTGTTTGAAAAGATAGATTGTAATGTTATTGGTTGAGTAACAGGTTTGGACGATATTTCCCAACGGAGGCAAATTGCAAAAGCTTGAACCAGATATCTCAAGATTCCAGCATAATGAGAGGGGGAGTCAGTGAGAGGGGGAGTCTGGGTCAACAGCTAATGGGAAGTATAGAGTCAGTCCTAGAACCTGTGAAGAATGCTGATGAAGATAGACAGAGTTGGTGAACAGACAAAGACTGAAGACTACGGATCTGAAGATGCTAAAAGACTACGTCAACATCCAAGGGGGAGTTTGTTGATGCACGGAATGTCTGTTGACTGCGTCTACAAGAAGTCTAAAGTCAAGATTGGTCTATAGGGGGTCAAAGTGTAAATATTGTGTAAGATAGACTTAGGATCGCTTTTGTGTCATTGTGGACCGCTTATTAGTCAAGTAGCCTGGATCGCTTATATGACAAGTATCCTGGATCGCTTATATGGCATGTCATATAAGCGACCCAAGATCTCTATAAATAGGCTGGAGTGGTTCATCATTTGTAAGGATGTATGTGTGTGCTACGGTGCTGAAATCCTGCTGAAATTTTATCAGAAAGCAATATAAACACAAGGAATTGAAAGGATTAGCTGTTGTTACTTTACTTACGTTGATTCCGCCTTCGTATGTAAAGATGAACTACTTCGACTGACTTTTCGGGTCATAGAACGGTCCAACAAATTTTCTTGTAGCAGAAAATTTGAACGTTTGACTAGTGATTTATATAGGATAACTCAAGGTCCCAATGAATCATTTAGAGATTATATAACCAAATTTAGTAAAGAATCCTTGGACATTCCCAACTTGGATATAGCCACGGCTGTTGAAGCCTTCAAGATGGGGTTGCTTAGGGATTCATTATTTTATGATGATCTTGTTATGACACCATGCAGGAACCTAGATGAAGTAAGGACTCGGGCACTCAGATTCATCCGGTTAGAGGATGACAAGAGGATCCAGGAGAGACAAGCAGGATCCTCAAGACAAGAAAAGCAAGGATCCTCTTTCAAAAGCAACAAATTCAAATCCTATAACAGAACTGACAACCAGAATGTGCATGCTGTTGACCAAGAAGAAGATGATGAGGATTATCCTCCGATTTCTGAATATTGTTTTTCCGTTGATAACCATGAACTAATCCTTGCAATGCAGAATCTCGGAGAAAAAGCCAGATGGCCTAGAAAAAATGACAAACCAGTTGCAACTAAAGACAAATCAAAGTGGTGTGCATACCATGAGGATTTTGGGCATTTAACAGAGGAATGCATCGCATTGAGAAAGGAAATTGGGTATCTGCTGAGCAAGGGACATTTAAAAGAGTTGTTGGGAAGAAAAAAACCAAGGACTCAGGATCCTGAAAGGATCCCTGAAAAAGCTCCAGCTCCTCCGGCAGATGCACAAGTGATAAACTTTATTTCTGGTGGGTCAGACATCTGTGGTACATCCTTTTCAGCAGCTAAAAGGCATGCAAAGGAAGCTAAAATGGATAACGGAGAAAGACCTATTCGAACATCAAGTGTCTCGGAAGGAAAAGTGATAACCTTTGATGAAAATGATCGCGTTGATATCCAGGATCCTCATCATGATAGTTTAGTTATTACTCTCTTTATTTCTAACCATTTTGTCCGCAGGATCCTTATTGACGGAGGAAGCTCAGTAAACATTATCCAGCTTGATGTTCTGAAGAAAATGGGTATCCCAGAATCAGATATCACACCAAGATCCCCCGTGCTTGTAGGATTTAGTGGAGAAACTAAGAGAACCCTGGGGGACATCAAACTCCCAATTTATGTGGAAGGATTACATAATTATCAATAATTTTGTGTTATTGACTGTCTATCTTGTTGTAACGTTATCCTTGGCAGGCCCTGGATACACGATATGAAGGCAGTCCCATCCACCTACCATCAATGTGTGAAGCTCCCTAACCCTTGGGGAATAGTCAAGATCGATAGTGATCAGCAGGAGGCTAAGGATTGTTACACATCATCAATGAAACCAGGCTCGAAATCAAGGGAGCAATAGCAATTAAAGTATCCTCCAAGGAGTGTCTTGGAGGCAAGGGAGCAGGATGTGGACGAAATCCTGATGGATCCTGATGATCCTGAATCCAAAATCTATGTCGGATCAGGGATCCTTGGCAAGATGAAAGAAGACCTTGTATCCTTCCTCAAAAGAAGAAAATCTACCTTTGCATGGAAACATGAGGATATGACAGGTATATCTAAGGATATTATCACTCATAAACTTGGCACTGACAGGTCATTCAAACCAATCCATCAAAAAAGGAGGAAGTTTGCACCAGAAAGAAATGCCATTATCCAGGAAGAGGTAGAGAGATTGCTATGAGCAGGTATGATTAGAGAAGTAAAGTATCCAAGATGGCTGGCCAATGTGGTTGTTGTTCAAAAGAAAAATGGAAAGTGGAGGGTATGTGTCGATTTCACTGACTTAAATAAGGCATGTCCCAAGGATCCTTTCCCATTACCCCACATTGACTCCATGGTGGATGCAACGGCGGGTTATGAACTGTTAACCTTTATGGATGCTTCATCTGGATTCCAACAAATTCAGATGGAACCATCTGACCAAGAGGATACGGCTTTTATGACCCCAACCGGTTTATATTGTTATATTGCTATGCCGTTTGGGTTAAGGAATGCAGGTGCAACATATCAAAGACTGGTGAATATGATGTTCAAGGATCAGATTGGAAAGACTATGGAAGTATACATAGATGATATGGTGGTGAAATCCATAAAAGCTGAGGATCACCTAAGAGACTTGGAGGAAGCATTTGATATCCTTGACAGATATAACATGAAGCTTAATCCTTCGAAATGTCACTTTGGTGTAAAGGCAGGTAAATTCTTAGGATATATGGTAACCAAGAGGGGCATTGAAGCAAGTCCGGAACAAATCAAAGCATTGGTGAATATCAAATCTCCTGCCAACGCTAAGGATGTGCAAAGGCTAACAGGCAGGATAGCAGCTTTAAACAGATTTATATCTAAATCCTCAGAAAAGTGTAAAGAGCTCTATGATATCCTAAGAAAAAACAAGAAATTCGAATGGACCGAGAAGCATGAGAGTGCTTTACAAGCCTTCAAAGAATACCTGTCCTCAGCTCCAGCGTTGATGAAACCAGAAAAAGGAGATGTGTTATCCTTATATCTTGCGGTATCCTTAAAAGCAGTAAGTGCAGTCCTTGTTAAGGATCATGAAGGTACACAATATCCTGTCTATTATGTAAGTAAGAGTTTACTTGATGCTGAATCCAGGTATTCACACCTTGAAAAGCTTATTCTTGCATTAATTATGGCATCTACTAAGTTAAGACAATATTTTGAAACCCATGTCATTATTGTTAGAACTAACTTTCCAATTAAGAATGTCCTCAGGAAACCAGAGATGTCCGGAAGGATGGCTAAGTGGGCAGTAAAGCTTAGTGCCCATGATATAAGATATGAGCCTAGAACAGCCATCAAATCTCAAGCATTAGCAGACTTTGTGGCTTATTTCAGTAGTGATTTACAAAAGGAAGCCGAATTGGAAGTCCAGCAGCTGGATGAAACCAAGGATACTTGGATACTACATACTGATGGATCCTCAAATGTTAAAGGCACGGGGCTTGGTATACTACTAAAATCGCCACAGGGGGACATAATACCCCACTCCATAGCTTGTGAGTTCCAAGCCACTAATAATGAGGCTGAATATGAAGCCTTGATTGCTGGTTTGCAAATTGCTAAGCATATGGGGATCAGGTATCTTGAGGTATACGTGGACTCATTGCTAATCACTAATCACTTTAATGGATCCTATGCTGTTAAAGGTGAAAAACTAACCAAATATTTAGAGATAGTCAAAGAATTGGCACTCTCCTTTGTTTTCTTTAGTTTAACACAGGTACCAAGGGAAGAAAATACAGAAGCTGATGCATTGGCTAATCTAGGATCATCCTTGAAGATCCCAGAGGATATAAGTATCCCCATCATCCATATCCTAACCCCTGCTATTGAAAATCAAGTGACCATGGAAATAGAAGAAGATTCTGCAATGATCCCTAGTGAGGATACTTAATCCTGCCCAGGATCATGGATCTCACCAATCATGAGATACTTACAACACGGGGAGATTCCTATGGGAGAAAACCCTAGGGCTTTCAGAATTAAGGTATCTCAATTCACAATCTTAAATAATATATTGTATAAGCGATCTCTTGCAGGACCATATTTGAGATGTATCGAGGATCCTGAAGTCCAAGAAGTTCTAAAAGACTTCCATGAAGGAGATTGTGGAAACCACACTAGGGGTAGGGCATTGTTCTCAAGGATCTTAAGGACAGGATACTACTGGCCAACTATGAGAAGGGATGCTGTGGAGTATGCTAAGAAGTGTGATCCTTGTCAAAGACACAACAATATCCTTCACCAGCCGGCTGAATTTCTACACCCTATATCCTCTTCTTGGCCATTTATGAGATGGGGGATGGATATAGTTGGCAAGCTCCCTAAGGCACCTGGTGGAAAAGTATTCATGCTTGCTATGAATGATTATTTCTCCAAGTGGATAGAGGCTGAAGCTTTTGCCCAAGTCAGAGAGAAGGAAGTTATATCCTTTATTAAGAGAAATCTTATAACTAGATTTGGCATTCCTTCTAAAATTATATGTGACAATGGTTCCCAATTTATTGGGAGCAGAACTACTAACTTTTGTGACAGCTGGGGGATTAAGATGATAACATCAACACCAGTCCACCCACAAGCTAATGGTCAAGCAGAATCATCCAACAAGATCATCATCAACAATTTGAAGAAGAAACTTGGATCCAAGAAGGGGAAATGGGCAGAAGAATTACCTTATGTGCTTTGGGCTGATCAAACACCATTCTCTTTGGTATTTGGGGCAGAATCAGTGATCCCAACAGAAATGGTGGTTCCAACTGCTAGAACAAGTACCCGTGATCCTGAGAAAAACAATGAGAACCTGGCTCAAGATTTGGATACTATTGAGGAAATCATGGATTTGGTTAGGATAAGGATGGCTAGCTACCAACAAAAAATGGCTGGTGCTTACAACAAAAATGTCAGGATAAGGAAATTCCAAGTTGGGGATATGGTATTGAGAAAAGCATTCCAGAATACCACCAATCCTGCTGATGGAAAATTAGCACCAAAATGGGAAGGCCCTTATTTGATTGAAGCTGAAGCAGGAAAGGGGGCATATAGATTGCTAACCATGGAAGGTGACTTGCTACCAAGAGCCTGGAATGCTATCCACTTGAAGAAATATTTCATGTAAGCAGGATCCTCGTGACACATATGATCCTTACATTAGAGGTATCCTTGAAGGATCCTTGAGGTGTCAATGATCCTTACTCCGATAATATCCTAATCTTGAACTATTTTATTTTCTTATTTTCTTATTTAAGGATAAGGATCATGTATCCTTAATCCTTCTCTCATAAGATCTCGAGTTTTGATAGTCCAGGTATCCTTAGCATATTGTCGACAATCTTCAGAAGCAAGTCAGATCCTTGGGTTTAACCCCAGTTGTTTGGGCTTGTCCCCAGTTATCCTTGGGCTTGTCCCCAGTTTCGCCTGTAGCGCACGATGATCCTGGTATAGTTCAAGTCTTTGGGACCAGTACTCGCTTTAGGGGCTGATAATTCCATCGTACTGGCTATACCTAGGATCCTACGTATAATGGTAGACGTACCATACATCCGTTCCTAAGGTTTCTAACGTTTTCACGTTAGCTAAGGTTTTGGCATTATCATGTCACTAAGTTTGGATAGTCGCCAGTAAGGGCCATACTCCAGTTCACCTATGATCCTTGGGCTTGTCCCCAGTTATCCTTTGGGCTTGTCCCCAGTGATCCTTTGGGCTTGTCCCCAGTTATCCTTTGGGCTTGTCCCCAGTTATCCTTTGAATTGTTGGGCTTGTCCCCAGTTACTAACTTGTCTTTTATATTGGCTCAGTTCCAAGTTGTATTCTATTTTCAGGTTTTCGAAGTTAAACAACTAAGGATCTTCAATCCTTGTTATCTACTAAGGCTTTTCTTATGTTTACCCTGGTTACAGTATTAACGGTAAGGATCCTAACTTGGATCCTCAGGTATGATCCTTAACTATTTTGAATTTCATTCATTATTCATTTGAATAACCCTTATACCTTGACAACTGAACCTATGATCCTTAAAATGAACTACTTTTTGGAAGTTTTCGACTATAGGATACTTGATCCTGGATCATATCCTAAATTTCTTAAACATAATTTGATTAACTTTTCTTACTCAGACAAGTATAAATCAAAACAATTGAAAGTTTAAAAGATATACAAGGATAACATCACAGGATAAGTCAAAAGTTAAAAGTTTTATTCATTCACAAAATATTTAACCCTTTAAAGTTGTCAAAATTGCCAACCCACGTTTCTACCAGCAAAACGTGGCCCGTCCACATGGGTTGGCAAAGGGTGTCCATTGTTCATGCGGTCATAGCAGTGCAGGAAATAAAGGTCGGCAGGATAACAAGTGGCTTCATCCCCCAAACAGAGGATCCCTCCACCACCTATTATCCTACCTATTGTTCAAAGGATCCACGATCCTTACCCTAAAAACTATTGTTCAAAGTACAAACCATCAAACTATTCAAACAAACAACCACCAAACAAAAAAAATTGGGCTCCGGCTAAGTCTCGAAATTTCCATCATCGCCCAATCATGCAGCTCAATCCTTCGCTGCACCATCACCACCAGCTCCGCTTGCCTCACCACCTTGGTCCTTGCCTCCACCCTCAAGCATCGGGATCTCCTCATCCTCCTCATCATCCTCCAGCTCAGCCAGCCTAGCCTTCCAGCCTTCAACATCCCAGGTGCTCTTATCAAAAGCAGGATCCTGGGCTTCCATGGCCATTTGCAGCTGGATCTTGTACATAGCTATGGCGGCAGAGACCTTGGCATCCTGGGTGATCTCGTGCTTCTCATAGTCAAAGTTGATCAGCATCTTGGCAGCATCATTCTTGGTGGCCTGGAGCTCCTTCTGAAGATCGGCTATCTTGAGATCCTTCAACACCCCAACCTGTTGAAGGTCAGCAATCTGGCGATCCTGATCTTCAACATGGCCAACATATGTCTCTACCTCAGCAAATTTCTACAAGGAAGACAAGGAATGATGTCAGAAACCAAGTGATCCTTAGACTAGGAGGATACACAAGCAGGACAGTGATCCTTACCTCGTTGATGTAATCCAGACACTGTTGGCGGAGCAGGGGCAGACCATGCAAATCCTCAGCTTCAGAGGCCTTTCTCTTCTTGCTTCCTTTTCCCCTGATAGGTGCTTTAGGGTCCGAAGCAGTTGGGCTAGCAGCAGGGGTCTTCTTCTTAGAGGATTTGACGTTAGTAAGATCAGTGATGCCGAACTTTGAGGAAGATTTGGTGGATTTTCTAGCGCCTGCACAACCAAAACAAGATAAGTATCTTAATTTTATTTGACTCTCATTATATAAATACTCCTTAAATAAGGATACTTACTTGACATTGTGACAGAAGTAGAGGATACTTCCTGAGAATCCTGGGTGGTAATCTTGAAAGTTCTGACTTCAGGATCAAGCTTCTTAAAGGCCAGGAGTCTCTCTTTTGCAGCAGGATCCAACTTCAGATGTGAAACGGAGATAGCTGCACAACAAGAAAACAACAGAACATCAGTGATCCTTATACTAAAGGACAAGTTCTATGGTGATCCTTCCCAGGATCCACTATCCTACCATGGGTAACCCACTTCTTGGGCAAATCCTCCCCATCAGGGATGGTATCTCTCCATACAAAAAAGAACCGCCGCTTCCAATTAGTATCATTCTTGGTAGCCTTGAAGATCGGATGCTCCTCCCCGGGTCTACGTTTAAACAGATAACGATGGGAACCAAAGGTGGTCAGATCATATAGCTCACCCAACTCGGCCATACCTAAGTCAATACCCTCTTGCTCGATGATCCTCTCAAGGGTAAACAAAACCCTCCAGATCATCGGCATGGCCTGGATGTAAGATATGCCGGTCAAGGAGAAGAAGGCTTGGGTGAAGGCTGGAAAGGGATACGTATATGGAAAACGGGATCACAGGAAAGGCAACCCATGAATCGGAGGTGTGGTCACTCAGGGCAGAAGGATCATAAGCTTTGAACACCGTATTTGCAGGAAAACAGCACCGAATCCTGTCAATCTGAGGATCAGCGAAGATACAGCGTTCTTTAGCAGAGTTTGTGATGATCCCTTGGCTCTTAAAGGGGCTTTCTTTCTGCTGATCCTTGGCAGGAGAATTCCGGAGCAACATTTTGAACGAAATAGACACAAGAAGAAAAACAGAGCAATCGAGAGAGAAGATGAAGGGAATACCTGTTCAATCCTCTGGTTGCGGTTATAAAGGGAGAAGTTCTTGATTTTAAATGCAAACGATCCTATCCCTATCTCTATTTATAATCATGATTTGTGCAGGGCTGTCACCTCCGTGACGTCAGGGTTGCAACGGATAGTTCGTTCACAACGGCTATATATCCGTTGAGTTAGTTACAGATAAGGTCAGCAAAATATAACTCGTTAATATTACATAATTACTCCTTATATTTTGGGGGCAATTGTTAAGGCAGGATTTTTAATGACCTGTGATCCTTACATGATATCCTAACAGTGATCCTTGTTTCTGTGGCAGATAGTGATCCTCAGAAGAAATACAAGATCAGGATCACGGATCATCCTAAGGATCCTCATACTAACGATTGTTCTCTTTGAATTTCATGTTGTTTTGCAGGAATTACGAGTTGGACCTGGTCTTGGCAACGTAATTAAGGAATCTTCCACGCTAATCTCGCACACGTATAACCGGAAATGGACGTTGTGGAGAATATGGAAACTTAGCACAAATTACGGGCAATTAGTTAGGCTAAATTTACTTCTATTTCTAAAGGGGTAACGAGCTAGTAGTTAGGTGACTTACCTAAATTCAACCACACACACTTATATAAAGGGCACTCTCAAGCATTCGGAGGACAGAACACATTTCTTACACACTCTAGCATACTACACCATAGTGATCCTTGTACCTAGCTCGTTATCATCCAAAGTTGTAAACATTGTTTATTATATTGAAGTTTGGTGATCGGTAGTTTCCATCACCCGAGGTTTTTTATGCCAGAGATCATTCATTGATCAAGGGCTTTTTCCTCGTATAAATCCTTGTGTCACTTGTGCAATTTACATTTAAGTGATCCTTTACTTTATCCATCACTACAAGCATCATTCCCCGTTAACAGAGAGTTTGGTTGCATTATCCTTGTGTGATTTTTGACCAAAACACTTTTAAGGGTTAATCTATTGTTAATAAATAAAACCTTAATCTTTTGTGGCTCATCTTGTGTTGTTATCCTTTTTGTCCTTTTAATCCTCAATTATTCTGATGTATATTTGTTTAAATAAGTAATTTTGAACAAGTCAGATTGTAAATATTTAGGATATGATCCAAGATCAAATATCCTATATTTGAAAAATCCCAAAAAGTAATATATTTTAAGGATCACAAGCTTAGTTGTCAAATTACAAGGGTTATTCAAATAATCAACGAATAGAATTGAAATAGTTAAGGATCATACCTGAGGATCCAAGTTAGGATCCTAACCATAATCAGGATAACAATAAGATAAACCTTAGAGAGAAGTAAGGATCAAGGATCCCTAGTTGTTTAACTTTAAGGACCTGAAATAGAGCATAACTTGGGACTAAGCCAATATAAGATAAGAGTTAGCAACTGGGGACAAGCCCAAGGATAACTGGGGACAAGCCCAAGGATAACTGGGGACAAGCCCAAGGATCGTATGTAAACTGGAGTATGGCCCTAACTGGCGACTATCCAAACTTAGTGACATGACAATGCCAAAACCTTAGCTAACGTGAAAACATTAGAAACCTTAGGAACAGATGTATGGTACGTCTACCATTATACGTAGGATCCTAGGTATAGCCAGTACAATGTAATTATCAGCCCCTAAAGCGAGTACTGGTCCCACTGCCTTGAACTATACCAGGATCATCATGCGCTATAGGCGGAATTGGGGTCAAGCCCAAATAACTAGGGTTAAACCCAAGGAACGGATTGCTTCTGTGGATAATCAACATTTTGCTAAGGATACCTGAACTTTCAAAACTCAGAATCATGTGAGAGATGGATAAAGGACACATGATCCTTATCCTTATGTGAGAAAATAAGGAAATGAAATAGTTCAAGATTAGGACATTACCAGAGTAAGGGTCATTGATGCTTTAAGGATCCTGCAAGGATACCCCTAATGTAAGGATCATCTGTGCCATGAGGATCCTGCTCACATGAAATATTTCTTCAAGTGGACAGCATTCCAAGCTCTTGGTAGCAAATCACCTTCCATAGTCAGCAACCGATATGCCCCCTTTCCTGCTTCAGCTTCAATCAAATAAGGGCCTTCCCATTTTGGTGCCAATTTTCCATCAGCAGGATTGTTGGTATTCTGAAATGCTTTCCTTAATACCATATCTCCAACTTGAAACTTCCTGATCCTGACATTTTTGTTGTAAGCACCGGCCATTCTTTGTTGATAACTGGCCATCCTTATCCTAGCCAGATCCCTGATTTCTTCAATAGTATCCAGGTCTTGAGCCAAGTTCTCATCATTTTTCTCAGGATCACGGGTACTTGTTCTAGCAGTTGGAACCACCATTTCTGTTGGGATCACTGATTCTGCCCCAAATACCAAAGAGAATGGAGTCTGGCCTGTAGCATTCTTGGGGGTTGTCCTATCAGCCCAAAGCACATAAGGTAGTTCTTCTGCCCATTTTCCTTTCTTGGATCCAAGCTTCTTCTTCAAATTGTTGATGATGATCTTATTGGATGATTCTGCTTGACCATTAGCTTGTGGGTGGACTGGTGTTGATGTTATCATCTTAATCCCCCAGCTGTCACAAAAGTTAGTAGTTCTGCCTCCAATAAATTGGGAACCATTATCACATATAATTTTAGAAGGAATACCAAATCTAGTTATCATATTTCTTTTAATGAAGGATATAACTTCCTTTTCTCTGACTTGGGCAAAAGCTTCAGCCTCTATCCACTTGGAGAAGTAATCAGTCATAGCTAGCATGAACACTTTTCCACCAGGTGCCTTAGGGAGCTTACCAACTATATCCATGCCCCATCTCATAAATGGCCAAGAGGAGGATATAGGATGTAAAATTCAGCCGGCTGATGAAGGATATTGCTGTGTCTCTGACAAGGATCACACTTTTTAGCATATTCCACAGCATCTCTTTTCATAGTTGGCCAGTAGTATCCTGTCCTCAGGATCCTTGAGAACAATGCCCTGCCCCCAGTGTGGTTTCCACAATCTCCTTCATGGAAGTCTTTTAAAACTTCTTGGATTTCAGGATCCTCAATGCATCTTAAATATGGTCCTGCAAGAGATCGCTTATACAACATATTATTTAAGATTGTGAATTGAGATACCTTAATTTTGAAAGCCCTAGGGTTTTCTCCTGTAGGAATCTCTCCGTGTTGTAAGTATCTCATGATTGGCGAGATCCATGATCCTGATCCTGAATGAGATTGAGTATCCTCACTAGGGATAATCGCAGAATCCTCTCCTATTTCCATCACCACATGATCCTCGATGGCGGGAGCCAGGATATGGATAATGGGAATGCTTATATCCTCCGGGATCTTTAAAGATGATCCTAAGTTAGCCAATGCATCAGCTTCTATATTTTCTTCCCTTGGTACCTGTGTCAAACTAAAGGAAACAAAAGAGAGTGCCAATTCATTGACTATCTCTAAATATTTGGTTAGCTTTTCACCTTTAACAGCATAGGATCCATTAAAGTGATTTGTAATTAACAATGAATCTACATGTACCTCAAGATACCTGATTCCCATATGCTTAGCAATTTGCAAACCAGCAATCAAGGCTTCATACTCAGCCTCATTATTAGTGGTTTGGAACTCACAAGCTATAGAGTGGGGTATTATGTCTTCCTGTGGCGATTTTAGTAGTATTCCAAGCCCTGTGCCTTTGACATTTGAGGATCCATCAGTATAGAGTATCCAAGGATCCTTGGTCTCCTCTAGCTGCTGGACTTCTAACTCAGCTTCTTTTTGTAAATCACTACTGAAATCAGCCACAAAGTCAGCCAATGCTTGGGATTTGATGGCTGTCCTAGGCTCATATCTTATATCATATGCACTAAGCTTCACTACCCACTTAGCCATCCTTCCTGACATTTCAGGTTTCCTGAGGACATTCTTAATTGGAAAATTAGTTTTAACAACAATAACATGAGTTTCAAAATAATGTCTCAACTTAGTAGATGCCATGATTAATGCAAGAATAAGCTTTTCAAGGTGTGAATACCTGGATTCGGCATCAAGTAAACTCTTACTTACATAATAGACAGGATGTTGTGTACCTTCATGATCCTTAACAAGGACGCACTTACTGCTTTTGAGGATACTGCAAGATATAAGGATAACACATCGCCTTTTTCTGGTTTCATCAAGGCCGGGGCTGAGGATAGGTAATCTTTGAGAGCTCTTAAGGCATTTTCATGCTTCTCAGTCCACTCAAATTTCTTGTTCTTCCTTAGGATATCATAGAATTCTTTGCACTTCTCTGAGGATTTGGATATAAATCTGTTCAAAGCTGCTATCCTGCCTGTTAGCCTCCGGACATCCTTAGCATTGGCAGTGTTTTGGTCAAAAATCACACAAGGATAATGCAACCAAACTCTATGTAAACGGGGAATGATGCTTGGTTTGATGAATAAAGTAAAGGATCACTTTAATGTAAAATATGCAAGTGACACAAGGATTTATACGAGGAAAAAGCCCTTGATCAATGAATGATCTCCGGCATAAAAAACCTCGGGTGATGGTAACTACCGATCACCAAGCTTCAATATAACAAACAATGTTTTTACAACTTCGGATGGTAACGAGCTAGGTACAAGGATCACTATAGTATCGTGTGTCAAAGCGTGTGAGAAATGTGTTGTGTGTTTTTTCCGAATGTTGAAGAGTGCTACTTATACAAGTGTGTGTGGTCGTATTTTAGGTAAATAACCTAACTATTAGCTCGTTACCCCTTTAGGAATAGAAGTAAATCTAGCCTAAATTATCGCCCTTAAATTGTGCTGAGTTTCCATATCGTCCACAACGTCCATCTTTGATTATGCATATGCCAAAGTTGCTGTGACGAGTTCCTTGTTTATGTTGCTAAGAGCGGATCCTACTCGAAATTCCTGCAAAACAACATTAAATTCAAAGAGAACAATCGTTAGTATGAGGATCCCTAGGATGCTCCGTGATCCTGATCCTGGAACTTTTTTGAGGATCACTATCTGCCAAAGAAACAAGGATCACTGGTTAGGATCACGTGTAAGGATCACATGTAAGGATCATAAGTCATAAAAATCCAGCCCTAACAATTGCCCCCAAAATATAAGGAGTATTTATCTAATATAAATGAGTTATATTTTGCCGGTCTTATCTCTAACTGACTTAACGGATATATAGCCGTTACAATAGAACTATCCGTTGTGATCTGACGTCACAGAAGTGACAACCCTGCACGAATCATCATTATAAATAGAAATAGGGATAGGATCGTTTGCATTTAAATTCAAAGCGACTCCCTTTATAACCGTATTCGGAAGATCAGCCAGGTATTCTCTTTCTCATCTTCTTCTCTGTTTTTCTTCTTCTGTAAAGATGTTGCTCCGGAACTCCCCGCATAAGGATCCTAAGAAGAACAGTCCCTTGAAGAGTCAAGGGATCATCAAGGATTCTCCCACTGAGAGGTGTTGTTTTACTGATCCTTACATTGACAAAATATGTCATTGTTTTCCGGCGAACACCCTTTTCAAATCTTTTAGTCCTACTGCCTTGAGTGATTTTATTTCTGATACTTGGGTAGCTTTTCCGGTTACTCCGTTCTTGATAGGATATTCGTATCCTTTCCCACAGTTCACTCAATCCTTTTTCTCTCTTACCGGCATCTGCTATATCCAGGCTATGCCCATGATCTGGAGGGTGTTATACACCCTTGAGAGGATCATTGATCAAGAGGGGATTGACCTTGGTATGGCGGAGTTGGCTGAGATGTATGATCTTGCCACTTTCGGATCCCATCGCTATTTGTTTAAGCGAAAAGCTGGGGAGGATCACCCTGTCTTCAAAGTCACCAAGAATGACACGAACTGGAAGCGACGGTTCTTTTTTGTTAGGAGAGACACCATCCCTGATGGGAAGGATCTGCCCAAAGAGTGGGCTACTCATGGTAGGATAGAGGATCCTGGAAGGATCACCATAAAACCTGTTCCTCAGGATGAGGATCACTGATATTTTCGTGTTTATTGTGCAGCTATATCTATTTCTCGTCTTAGGTTGACCCCTGCTGCAAAAGAGAGACTTTTGGCTTTTAAGAAGCTTGATCCAGAGACAAGAACTTTCCAGGTTGCTACCCAGGATTCCCAAGAAGTATCCTCTGCCTCTGTCACAATGTCAAGTAAGTATCCTTATTTAAAAAGTAATTCTAGGTAGGATTTTCAAGTTTAATTAGAATACTTATCTTATTTTGGTTGTGTAGGTGCTGGAAAATCCTCTAAGTCTGCTTCAAAGTTCGGTATTGATGATCTTGCTAATGTCAAATCTGCAAGGAAGAAGACTCCTGCTGCCAGCCCAACTGCTTCAGCCCCTAAAGCACCTATTAGGGGTAAAGGAAAGAAGAGAAAGGCCTCTGAGGATTTACAAGGCCTGCCCCTGCTCCGCCAACAGTTTCTGGACTACTTCAACGAGGTAAGGATCACTGCCCCTGTTTGTTATCCTGACAGTTTTGAGGATCACTTGTTTCTGACGTTATGGCCTGTTTTCCTTACAGAAATTTGCTGAGATAGAGACTTATGTTGGCCACGTCGAGGATCAGGACCGCCAAATTGCTGACCTCCAACAAATGGGTGTGCTGAAGGATCTCAAGATTGCTGATCTTGAGAAGGAGCTCCGGGCTACCAAGGATGAAGCTGCCAAAAGGCTGATCAACTTTGACTATGAGAAGCATGATATCACCCAGGATGCTAAGGTCTCTACTGCGATAACCATGTATAAGATCCAGCTGCAGATGGCTGCGGAGGCTCAGGATCCTGCCTTCGACAAGAGCACATGGGACATTGAGGGCTGGAAGGCGAGGCTGGCAGAGTTGGAGGATGATGAAGAGGCTGAGGAGATCCCGATGCTTGAAGGTGCTGGCAAGGATCATGCTGGGGAGGCGAGTGGAGCCGGTGATGATGGTGCAGCGAAGGATTGAGCTGCAGGACTGGGCGATGAAGGAAACTTCTAGACATAGCCGGAGCCCAATTTTTTTATGGTTGTTGATGGCTTTTAGAAACAATTATGGTCTGTAACTCTGAACAATAGTTTTAGGATTAAGGATCCGGGATCCTTCAGACAAAAGGTAGGATTGCAAATGGTGGAGGGATCCTCTGTTTGGGGGATGAAGCCGTTGTGATCCTGCCGCCTTTTATTTACCTGCATGCTATGACCGCACAAACAATGGACACCCTTTGCCAACCCATGTGGACGGGCCACGTTTTGCTGGTAGAAACGTGGGTTGGCAATTTTGACAACTTTGAAGGGTTTTATACCTTTGTTAATAAAATAACTCTAATCTTTTTGGCTTATCTCGTATTGTTATCCTTTTAGTTTCCAATTGTTTTAGTACATATTCGTTTGAGTAAGAAAAGTTAAGCAAATTTTGTTTAAGAAATTTAGGATATGATCCTGGATCAAATATCCTATAATCGAAAATTTTCAAAGTAGTTTATTTTAATGATCATAGGTTCAGTTGTCAAGGTCTAAGGGCTATTCAAATGAATAATGAATGAAATTGAAGATAATTAAGGATCATACCTGAGGATCCAAGTTAGGATCCTAACCTTTAATCAGGATAACCATAAGTAAAACTTTAATGGATAGTAAGGATTAAGGATCCTTAATTGTTTAACTTCGAAAACCTGAAAAATGGGATATAACTTGGGACTAAGCCAATATAAAAGATAAGTTAGTAACTGGGGACATGCCCAAAGGATAACTGGGGACAAGCCCAAAGGATCACTCGGGACAAGCCCAAAGGATAACTGGGGACAAGCCCGAAGGATAACTGGGGACAAGCCCAAGGATCGTATGTAAACTGGAGTATGGCCCTCACTGGCGACTATCCAAACTTAGTGACAAGAAAATGCCAAAACCTTAGCTAACGTGAAAACGTTAGAAACCTTAGGAACGGATGTATGGTATGTCTACCATTATACGTAGGATCCTGGGTATAGCCAGTACGATGAGGTTATCAGCCCCTGGAGTGGGTACTGGTCCCAAAGACATGAACTATACCAGGATCATCGTGCGCTACAGGCGAAAACTGGGGACAAGCCCAAGGATAACTGGGGTTGAACCCAAGGATCTGAGATGCTTTTGAAGACTATCAATAATATGCTGAGGGTACCTGGACTATCAGAACTCAAATTCTCGTGAGAGGAGGATGAAGGATACATGATCCTTATCCTTAGGTAAAAATAAGAAAATGGAATAGTTTAGGATTAGGATTTTACCAGAGTAAGGATCATTGACATCACTGGGATCCTTCGAGGATGCTTTCAATGTAAGGATCATATGTGCCAGGAGGATCCTGTTCACATGAAATATTTCTTTAAGTGAACAACATTCCAGGCTCTTGGTAACAAATTTCCTTCCATGGTTAGCAATCTATATGCCCCCTTTCCTGCTTCGGCTTCAATCAAGTAAGGGCCTTCCCATTTTGGTGCCAATTTCCCATCAGCAGGATTGATGGTATTCTGGAATGCTTTCCTCAACACCATATCCCCAATCTGGAATTTCCTTATTCTGACGTTTTTGTTGTAAGCACTAGCCATTCTTTGTTGGTAGCTCGCCATTCTTATCCTAGCTAGATCCCTGATTTCCTCAATAGTATCCAAGTCCTGAGCCAAGTTTGCAGCATTTCCTTCAGGATCACGAGTACTTGTTCTAGCAGTTGGAACCACCATTTCTGTTGGGATCACTGCTTCTGCCCCAAACACTAAAGAGAAGGGTGTTTGACCAGTAGCATTCTTGGGAGTTGTCCTATCAGCCCAAAGCACATAAGGCAATTCCTCTGCCCATTTCCCCTTCTTGGATCCAAGTTTCTTCTTCAGATTATTGATGATGATCTTGTTGGATGATTCTACTTAACCATTGGCTTGTGGGTGGACTGGTGTTGATGTTATCATCTTAATCCCCCAGCTGTCACAAAAGTTAGTAGTCCTGCTCCCAATAAATTGGGAACCATTATCACATACAATTTCAGAAGGAATGCCAAATCTAGTTATAATGTTTCTTTTAATAAAGGATATAACTTCCTTTTCTCTGACTTGGGCAAAAGCTTCAGCCTCTATCCACTTGGAGAAGTAGTCAGTCATGGCAAGCATGAATACTTTTCCACCAGGTGCCTTAGGGAGCTTGCCAACTATATCCATCCCCCATATCATAAATGGCCAAGAGGATGGAATAGGATGTAGAAATTCAGCTGGCTGATGAAGGATATTGCTGTGTCTTTGACAAGGATCACACTTCTTAGCATACTCCACAGCATCCCTTTTCATAGTTGGCCAGTAGTATCCTGTCCTTAAGATCCTTGAGAATAATGCCCTGCCCCCAGTGTGGTTGCCACAGTCTCCTTCATGGAAGTCTTTTAAAACTTCTTGAACTTCAGGATCCTCGATACATCTTAAATATGGTCCTGCAAGAGATCGCTTATATAGCACATTATTTAAGATTGTGAATTGAGATACCTTAATCCTGAAAGTCCTAGGATTTTCTCCCATAGGAATCTCCCCGTGTTGTAAGTATCTCATGATTGGTGAGATCCATGATCCTGAATAAGATTGAGTATCCTCACTAGGGATCATTGCAGTATCCTCTTCTATCTCCATGGCCACCTGATTTTCAATAGCAGGAGCCAGGATATGGATGATGGGGATACTTATATCCTCTGGGATCTTCAAAGATGATCCTAGATTGGCCAATGCATCAGCTTCTGTATTTTCCTCCCTTGGTACCTGTGTCAAACTGAAAGAAACAAAGGGGATTGCCAATTCTTTGACTATCTCTAAATATTTGGTTAGTTTTTCACCTTTAACAGCATAGGATCCATTAAAGTGATTGGTGATTAACAATGAATCCACGTATACCTCAAGATACCTGATCCTCATATGTTTAGCGATTTGTAAACCAGCGATTAAGGCTTCATATACAGCCTCATTATTAGTGGCTTGGAACTCACAAGCTATAGAATGGGGTATTATGTCCCCCTGTGGCGATTTTAGTAGTATGCCGAGCCCTGTGCCTTTGACATTTGAGGATCCATCAGTATGTAGTATCCAAGGATCCTTAGTTTCATCCAGCTGATGGACTTCCAATTCGGCTTCCTTTTGTAAATCACTACTGAAATCAGCCACAAAGTCTACTAATGCTTGGGATTTGATGGCTGTTCTGGGCTCATATCTTATATCATGGGCCCTAAGATTTACTGCCCACTTAGCCATTCTTCCGGACATCTCTGGTTTCCTTCATGATCCTTAACAAGGACTGCACTTACTGCTTTTGAGGATACCGCCAGATATAAGGATAACACGTCTCCTTTTTCTGGTTTCATCAATGCTGGAGCTGAGGACATGTATGCTTTGAGGGCTTGTAAAGCATTCTCATGCTTTTCAGTCCACTCAAATTTCTTATTCTTTCTTAGGATATCATAGAATTCTTTACACTTTTCTGAGGATTTGGATATGAATCTGTTTAGAGCTGCTATCCTGCCTGTTAGCCTTTGCACATCCTTAGCGTTGGCAGGGGATTTGATATTTACCAATGCTTTGATTTGTTCCGGGCTTGCTTCAATGCCCCTCTGGGTCACCATATATCCTAGAAATTTACCTGCCATATCCTCATGTTTCCATGCAAAGGTAGACTTTCTTCTTTTGAGGAAGGATACTATGTCTTCTTTCATCTTGCTAAGGATCCCTGATCCGATATAGATTTTTGATTCAGGATCATTAGGATCCAAAAGGATTTCGTCCACATCCTGCTCTCTCGCCTCCAAGACGTCCCTTGAAGGATACCGTAATTGCTATTGCTCCCTTGGCTTCGAGGCTGGTTTCATTGATGAGGTGTAACAATCCTTAGCCTCCTGCTGATCACTGTCGATCTTGATTATTCCCCATGGGCTAGGGAGCTTCACACATTGATGGTAGGTGGATGGGACTGCCTTCATATCATGTATCCAGGGCCTGCCAAGGATAACATTACAACAAGACAAACAGTCAATAACACAAAATTTTTGATAATTATGTAATCCTTCCACATAGATTGGGAGTTTGATGTCCCCCAGGGTTGGGAGTTTGATGTCCCCCAGGGTTATATCTGATTCAGGAATACCCATCTTCTTCAGAACATCAAGTTGGATAATATTCACTGAGCTTCCTCCGTCAATGAGGATCCTGCGGACAAAATGGTTAGAAATAAAGAGAGTGATGACTAGACTATCATGATGAGGATCCTGGATGTTAATTCTATCATCCTCATCGAAGGTTATAATTTTTCCTTCCGAGACACTTGATGTTCGAATAGGTCTTTCTCCGTTATCCATTTTAGCTTCCTTTGCATGCCTTTTAGCTGCTGAGAAGGATGTACCACAGATGTCTGATCCTCCAGAAATAAAGTTGATCACTTGTGCATCTGCCGGAGGAGCTGGAGCTTTCTCAGGGATCCTTTCAGGATCCTGAGTCCTTTGCTTTTTTCTTCCCAACAACTCTTTTAGATGTCCCTTGCTTAGCAGATATCCAATTTCCTTTCTTAATGCGATGCATTCTTCAGTTAAATGCCCGAAATCCTCGTGGTATGCACACCACTTTGACTTGTCTTTAGTTCCAGTTGGTTTGTCGTTTTTTCTGGGCCATCTGGCTTTTTCTCCTAGATTCTGCATTGCAAGGATTAGTTCATGATTATCAACGGAAAAACAATATTCAGAAATCGGAGGGTAATCCTCATCATCCTCTTCTTGGTCAACGGCATGCACGTTCTGGTTGTCATTCCTATTGTAGGATTTGAATCTGTTGCTTTTGAAAGAGGATCCTTGCTTTTCTTGTTTTGAGGATCCTACTTGTCTCTCCTGGATCCTCTTGTCATCCTCTAGCCGGATGAACCTGAGTGCACGAGTTCTTACTTCATCTAGGTTCCTGCATGGTGTCATAACAAGATCATCATAGAACAATGAACCCCTAAGCAATCCCATTTTGAAGGCCTCAACAGCTGTGGCCATATCCAAGTTGGGAATGTCCAAGGATTCTTTACTGAATTTGGTTATATAGTCCCTTAATGATTCATTATGACCCTGAGTTACCCTATATAAATCACTAGTCAATCTTTCAAATTTTCTACTACAAGAGAATTGATTATTGAATAAATTAACTAAATTAGCAAATGAAGTAATAGAGTAAGGGGGAAGACTTAGCAGCCATTAAAGAGCTGATCCAGTAAGAGTGGATCCAAATCCTTTGCATAGGCACGCTTCCTTTAATTTTTCTTGAATTGGATTGATCTCCATCCTCTCCCTGTATTGTGCTATGTGTTCCTCGGGATCCGTTGTACCATCATACAGCTTCATAGTAGGGATATGGAACCTTTTGGGTATCTCAGCATCACAAATCAGTGGTGCAAAACGAGATACCTTATGGCTTCCATCTGCAATCTCCGGGATAGGTTTGACTACCCCTGGAACACTTGATATCATATCCTTCAGTTTTTGTAGTTCTCTGGCCATAGCATGATTGATACCTGTATCCTGCATGAATCCATGGTTAGTGGTAAGAGAATTATTAAAAGTGTTACCTCCCATCGGGTTCAAGTTAGGAACATTGGATGTGAATCCATATTGCTGGGATTCTGGGATGATGGATGGACCAGTGGAAGCAATGGTCTGCATTGGAATAAAATCTCCTTGATGGACATCTGGACTTCCTGTTTGCAAATTCTTCAAGGATCCTGGTATCTGAAGGGATCCCTGAATATGGGGTGATCCTGGAACGAAGGAGGATCCTTGAACCTGGGATAATCCTGGAACTAAGGAGGATCCTTGAACCTGGGATAATCCTGGAACTAAGGAGGATCCTTGAACCTGGGATAATCCTGGAACGAAGGAGGATCCCGAGTTCATGAAGGATCCCATATGCTGAGTATAGGATCCTGCCGGTCGGAAATATGATCCTGACGCCTGAGTCACTACTGCTGGGCCGAAATGCACTCCTCTTCATCCACACATGTGTTGAACGTCTGGGACCTCTGATGGCTGAGAAGTAATCATCAGGGTATCAAAATTCAAAGATTTGGGCATTAGTGGGGAATGATCCTCTGTCGTTTTCTTTTGCCTTTTGAGATCTTCGATTTCCCTGAGGATCCTGTCATTAGTTTCATCCTGCTGCTGCATATGATCCCTCATCTGAAAAATCAAAGTAAATATATCACTTGTACTGGGAATAGAAGAAGTTAGAGCAGAAGATGATGGTTTAGAGGAGATAGGAGTTGGTCTCTTCTCAGCATTTTTCTGAGATCCCGCTGGTGGTGGAGGCAAAGGTGGAATGCCATTAGATGAATTGACTGCAGACATCGCTGTGGAAGTATTCTTCAACGATGAAGCCATGCAACACTTCCGGAATGATCACCAACAGAAAATTTTCTTATGAATGAAGCACCAATTGCCCCACGGTGGGCGCCAAACTGTTTTGGTCAAAAATCACACAAGGATAATGCAACCAAACTCTATGTAAACGGGGAATGATGCTTCGTTTGATGAATAAAGTAAAGTATCACTTTAATGTAAAATATGCAAGTGACACAAGGATTTATACGAGGAAAAAGCCCTTGATCAATGAATGATCTCCGGCATAAAAAACCTCGGGTGATGGCAACTACCGATCACCAAGCTTCAATATAACAAACAATGTTTTTACAACTTCGGATGGTAACGAGCTAGGTACAAGGATCACTATAGTACCGTGTGTCAAAGCGTGTGAGAAATGTGTTGTGTGTTTTTTCCGAATGTTGAAGAGTGCTACTTATACAAGTGTGTGTGGTCGTATTTTAGGTAAATAACCTAACTATTAGCTCGTTACCCCTTTAGGAATAGAAGTAAATCTAGCCTAAATTATCGCCCTTAAATTGTGCTGAGTTTCCATATCGTCCACAACGTCCATCTTTGATTATGCATATGCCAAAGTTGCTGTGACGAGTTCCTTGTTTATGTTGCTAAGAGCGGATCCTACTCGAAATTCCTGCAAAACAACATTAAATTCAAAGAGAACAATCGTTAGTATGAGGATCCCTAGGATGCTCCGTGATCCTGATCCTGGAACTTTTTTGAGGATCACTATCTGCCAAAGAAACAAGGATCACTGGTTAGGATCACGTGTAAGGATCACATGTAAGGATCATAAGTCATAAAAATCCAGCCCTAACAATTGCCCCCAAAATATAAGGAGTATTTATCTAATATAAATGAGTTATATTTTGCCGGTCTTATCTCTAACTGACTTAACGGATATATAGCCGTTACAATAGAACTATCCGTTGTGATCTGACGCCACAGAAGTGACAACCCTACACGAATCATCATTATAAATAGAAATAGGGATAGGATCGTTTGCATTTAAATTCAAAGCGACTCCCTTTATAACCGTATTCGGAAGATCAGCCAGGTATTCTCTTTCTCATCTTCTTCTCTGTTTTTCTTCTTCTGTAAAGATGTTGCTCCGGAACTCCCCGCATAAGGATCCTAAGAAGAACAGTCCCTTGAAGAGTCAAGGGATCATCAAGGATTCTCCCACTGAGAGGTGTTGTTTTACTGATCCTTACATTGACAAAATCTGTCATTGTTTTCCGACGAACACCCTTTTCAAATCTTTTAGTCCTACTGCCTTGAGTGATTTTATTTCTGATACTTGGGTAGCTTTTCCGGTTACTCCGTTCTTGATAGGATATTCGTATCCTTTCCCACAGTTCACTCAATCCTTTTTCTCTCTTACCGGCATCTGCTATATCCAGGCTATGCCCATGATCTAGAGGGTGTTATACACCCTTGAGAGGATCATTGATCAAGAGGGGATTGACCTTGGTATGGCGGAGTTGGCTGAGATGTATGATCTTACCACTTTCGGATCCCATCGCTAGCTGTTTAAGCGAAAAGCTGGGGAAGATCACCCTGTCTTCAAAGTCACCAAGAATGACACGAACTGGAAGCGACGGTTCTTTTTTGTTGGGAGAGACACCATCCCTGATGGGAAGGATCTGCCCAAAGAGTGGGCTACTCATGGTAGGATAGAGGATCCTGGAAGGATCACCATAAAACTTGTTCCT
Organism: Helianthus annuus; assembly: GCF_002127325.2. NCBI lineage: Eukaryota > Viridiplantae > Streptophyta > Magnoliopsida > Asterales > Asteraceae > Helianthus > Helianthus annuus. The sequence continues at coordinate 70,430,275 of NC_035436.2, forward strand.
CAGGATGAGGATCACTGATATTTTCGTGTTTATTGTGCAGCTATATCCATTTCTCGTCTTAAGTTGACCCCTGCTGCAAAAGAGAGACTTTTGGCTTTTAAGAAGCTTGATCCGGAGACAAGAACTTTCCAGGTTGCTACCCAGGATTCCCAAGAAGTATCCTCTGCCTCTGTCACAATGTCAAGTAAGTATCCTTATTTAAAAAGTAATTCTAGGTAGGATTTTCAAGTTTAATTAGAATACTTATCTTATTTTGGTTGTGTAGGTGCTGGAAAATCCTCTAAGTCTGCTTCAAAGTTCGGTATTGATGATCTTGCTAATGTCAAATCTGCAAGGAAGAAGACTCCTGCTGCCAGCCCAACTGCTTCAGCCCCTAAAGCACCTATTAGGGGTAAAGGAAAGAAGAGAAAGGCCTCTGAGGATTTACAAGGCCTGCCCCTGCTCCGCCAACAGTTTCTGGACTACTTCAACGAGGTAAGGATCACTGCCCCTGTTTGTTATCCTGACAGTTTTGAGGATCACTTGTTTCTGACGTTATGGCCTGTTTTCCTTACAGAAATTTGCTGAGATAGAGACTTATGTTGGCCACGTCGAGGATCAGGACCGCCAAATTGCTGACCTCCAACAAATGGGTGTGCTGAAGGATCTCAAGATTGCTGATCTTGAGAAGGAGCTCCGGGCTACCAAGGATGAAGCTGCCAAAAGGCTGATCAACTTTGACTATGAGAAGCATGATATCACCCAGGATACTAAGGTCTCTGCTGCGATAACCATGTATAAGATCCAGCTGCAGATGGCTGCGGAGGCTCAGGATCCTGCCTTCGACAATAGCACATGGGACGTTGAGGGCTGGAAGGCGAGGCTGGCAGAGTTGGAGGATGATGAAGAGGCTGAGGAGATCCCGATGCTTGCAGGTGCTGGCAAGGATCATGCTGGGGAGGCGAGTGGAGCCGGTGGAGATGGTGCAGCGAAGGATTGAGCTGCAGGACTGGGCGATGAAGGAAACTTCTAGACATAGCCGGAGCCGAATTTTTTTGTGGTTGTTGATGTTTTTTAGAAACAATTATGGTCTGTAAATCTGAACAATAGTTTTAGGATTAAGGATCCGGGATCCTTCAGACAAAAGGTAGGATTGCAAATGGTGGAGGGATCCTCTGTTTGGGGGATGAAGCCGTTGTGATCCTGCCGCCTTTTATTTACCTGCATGCTATGACCGCACAAACAATGGACAGCCTTTGCCAACCCTTGTGGACGGGCCACGTTTTGCTGGTAGAAACGTGGGTTGGCAATTTTGACAACTTTGAAGGGTTTTATACCTTTGTTAATAAAATAACTCTAATCTTTTTGGCTTATCTCGTATTGTTATCCTTTTAATTTCCAATTGTTTTAGTACATATTCGTTTGAGTAAGAAAAGTTAAGCAAATTTTATTTAAGAAATTTAGGATATGATCCTGGATCAAATATCCTATAATCGAAAATTTTCAAAGTAGTTTATTTTAATGATCATAGGTTCAGTTGTCAAGGTCTAAGGGCTATTCAAATGAATAATGAATGAAATTGAAGATAATTAAGGATCATACCTGAGGATCCAAGTTAGGATCCTAACCTTTAATTAGGATAACCATAAGTAAAACTTTAATGGATAGTAAGGATTAAGGATCCTTAATTGTTTAACTTCGAAAACCTGAAAAAATGGGATATAACTTGGGACTAAGCCAATATAAAAGATAAGTTAGTAACTGGGGACATGCCCAAAGGATAACTGGGGACAAGCCCAAAGGATCACTCGGGACAAGCCCAAAGGATAACTGGGGACAAGCCCGAAGGATAACTGGGGACAAGCCCAAGGATCGTATGTAAACTGGAGTATGGCCCTCACTGGCGACTATCCAAACTTAGTGACATGAAAATGCCAAAACCTTAGCTAACGTGAAAACGTTAGAAACCTTAGGAACGGATGTATGGTACGTCTACCATTATACGTAGGATCCTGGGTATAGCCAGTACGATGAGGTTATCAGCCCCTGGAGTGGGTACTGGTCCCAAAGACATGAACTATACCAGGATCATCGTGCACTACAGGCGAAAACTGGGGACAAGCCCAAGGATAACTGGGGTTGAACCCAAGGATCTGAGATGCTTTTGAAGACTATCAATAATATGCTGAGGGTACCTGGACTATCAGAACTCAAATTCTCGTGAGAGGAGGATGAAGGATACATGATCCTTATCCTTAGGTAAAAATAAGAAAATGGAATAGTTTAGGATTAGGATTTTACCAGAGTAAGGATCATTGACATCACTGGGATCCTTCGAGGATGCTTTCAATGTAAGGATCATATGTGCCAGGAGGATCCTGTTCACATGAAATATTTCTTTAAGTGAACAACATTCCAGGCTCTTGGTAACAAATTTCCTTCCATGGTTAGCAATCTATATGCCCCCTTTCCTGCTTCGGCTTCAATCAAGTAAGGGCCTTCCCATTTTGGTGCCAATTTCCCATCAGCAGGATTGATGGTATTCTAGAATGCTTTCCTCAACACCATATCCCCAATCTGGAATTTCCTTATTCTGACGTTTTTGTTGTAAGCACCAGCCATTCTTTGTTGGTAGCTCGCCATTCTTATCCTAGCCAGATCCCTGATTTCCTCAATAGTATCCAAGTCCTGAGCCAAGTTTGCAGCATTTCCTTCAGGATCACGAGTACTTGTTCTAGCAGTTGGAACCACCATTTCTGTTGGGATCACTGCTTCTGCCCCAAACACTAAAGAGAAGGGTGTTTGACCAGTAGCATTCTTGGGAGTTGTCCTATCAGCCCAAAGCACATAAGGTAATTCCTCTCCCCATTTCCCCTTCTTGGATCCAAGTTTCTTCTTCAGATTATTGATGATGATCTTGTTGGATGATTCTACTTAACCATTGGCTTGTGGGTGGACTGGTGTTGATGTTATCATCTTAATCCCCCAGCTGTCACAAAAGTTAGTAGTCCTGCTCCCAATAAATTGGGAACCATTATCACTTACAATTTCAGAAGGAATGCCAAATCTAGTTATAATGTTTCTTTTAATAAAGGATATAACTTCCTTTTCTCTGACTTGGGCAAAAGCTTCAGCCTCTATCCACTTGGAGAAGTAGTTCAGTCATGGCAAGCATGAATACTTTTCCACCAGGTGCCTTAGGGAGCTTGCCAACTATATCCATCCTCCATCTCATAAATGGCCAAGAGGATGGAATAGGATGTAGAAATTCAGCTGGCTGATGAAGGATATTGCTGTGTCTTTGACAAGGATCACACTTCTTAGCATACTCCACAGCATCCCTTTTCATAGTTGGCCAGTAGTATCCTGTCCTTAAGATCCTTGAGAATAATGCCCTGCCCCCAGTGTGGTTGCCACAGTCTCCTTCATGGAAGTCTTTTAAAACTTCTTGAACTTCAGGATCCTCGATACATCTTAAATATGGTCCTGCAAGAGATCGCTTATATAGCACATTATTTAAGATTGTGAATTGAGATACCTTAATCCTGAAAGTCCTAGGATTTTCTCCCATAGGAATCTCCCCGTGTTGTAAGTATCTCATGATTGGTGAGATCCATGATCCTGAATAAGATTGAGTATCCTCACTAGGGATCATTGCAGTATCCTCTTCTATCTCCATGGCCACCTGATTTTCAATAGCAGGAGCCAGGATATGGATGATGGGGATACTTATATCCTCTGGGATCTTCAAAGATGATCCTAGATTGGCCAATGCATCAGCTTCTGTATTTTCCTCCCTTGGTACCTGTGTCAAACTGAAAGAAACAAAGGGGATTGCCAATTCTTTGACTATCTCTAAATATTTGGTTAGTTTTTCACCTTTAACAGCATAGGATCCATTAAAGTGATTGGTGATTAACAATGAATCCACGTATACCTCAAGATACCTGATCCTCATATGTTTAGCGATTTGTAAACCAGCGATTAAGGCTTCATATACAGCCTCATTATTAGTGGCTTGGAACTCACAAGCTATAGAATGGGGTATTATGTCCCCCTGTGGCGATTTTAGTAGTATGCCGAGCCCTGTGCCTTTGACATTTGAGGATCCATCAGTATGTAGTATCCAAGGATCCTTAGTTTCATCCAGCTGCTGGACTACCAATTCGGCTTCCTTTTGTAAATCACTATTGAAATCAGCCACAAAGTCTGCTAATGCTTGGGATTTGATGGCTGTTCTAGGCTCATATCTTATATCATGGGCACTAAGCTTTACTGCCCACTTAGCCATTCTTCCGGACATCTCTGGTTTCCTTCATGATCCTTAACAAGGACTGCACTTACTGCTTTTGAGGATACCGCCAGATATAAGGATAACACGTCTCCTTTTTCTGGTTTCATCAATGCTGGAGCTGAGGACATGTATGCTTTGAGGGCTTGTAAAGCATTCTCATGCTTTTCAGTCTACTCAAATTTCTTATTCTTTCTTAGGATATCATAGAATTCTTTACACTTTTCTGAGGATTTGGATATGAATCTGTTTAGAGCTGCTATCCTGCCTGTTAGCCTTTGCACATCCTTAGCGTTGGCAGGGGATTTGATATTTACCAATGCTTTGATTTGTTCCGGGCTTGCTTCAATGCCCCTCTGGGTCACCATATATCCTAGAAATTTACCTGTCATATCCTCATGTTTCCATGCAAAGGTAGACTTTCTTCTTTTGAGGAAGGATACTATGTCTTCTTTCATCTTGCTAAGGATCCCTGATCCGATATAGATTTTTGATTCAGGATCATTAGGATCCAAAAGGATTTCGTCCACATCCTGCTCTCTCGCCTCATGTCCACACAAACTGATTGAACAGGATATGACTCGGGAATGTCAAAATCAACAACGCCAAATTTTTCACCGCGAATAACCAATTCGGCCCACCGACTTGCATCCCCCAACCGACATTCCCTTGCCAAATCTCTTCCCATATGCTGTAAACTGATGTCAAAATCAAATAACCAGATATCACAATCGTAACAGGGAAATACCTCTGTTTGTCCCCAAAACCCGCAACGAAATCCGAATCTTGATTGAGTAGCAAGAGTATAGGCGCCAAAAGGAATATCGCACGGTTTGACCCGCCTGTGAGATTAACGTTCAATATAAGACATATGGCAAAACACATAATGGTTGCCACGTTGCCAACAGCTGGCATCCATGCACCCTCTGCAGCCATCCGTTTGATTGTAAACGCGGGTACCGTAGACGCCCGACGTTGCTGCATGAACCTCATTTTAGGGAACGAAGAACCGGAATCGCTGCTTTGACCAGATTGACTATGTCTAATACCACCGCCACCCTTCTCGTTGAATTTTTCCCTCATGAGTGATGCCAGCTCATACTTAATCTCGAGTGCTATAAGCATAAAAATCGCAACATACAACCCCAGTAAAGACGTTCTTGCACCCTCGACCGCCAGCAAGGCAGTTAGTTTACTGTCTTCCTCACCCAAGTCACCGACCCCACTATCGGCTAGAATCGTCTTGACCCGGACCTGACCCTCTAACAAATACATGACCGGAAATAGAGCCACCAGTAAAGCAAACACCCAAGGTAGAACTTTCGTGCTAGAAGCAGACGGTAGGTGGGTAAAGACCACAAACACAGAGGTGCAAACCGTAGTTGTGACGATAAGGATGTGTAAAACGGTTGCTTGTAGGAAATATTCGGCTGATATGTAAACACCAAGAGCGATTCCCATTGCGATTGAAAAAATCATTCTTAATTCAACAATGTATCTGATGGGAATAATGGAGATGACTGCTGCAAGTGAGAGAAGAATTGCTGACATAAGCAGCCATGATGGCCATTTTGAAGGATTAAGATTCATGTTATATTTGTCAAAGATATCGAATGCTTCCTCCAGGTCCCTTAGGTGATCCTCAGCTTTTACGGATTTTACCACCATATCATCTATGCAAACCTCCATAGTTTGTCCAATCTGATCCTTGAACATCATATTCACCAGCCTTTGATATGTTGCACCTGCATTCCTTAATCCAAACGGCATAGCAATATAACAATATATACCGGTTGGAGTCATAAAGGCCGTATCCTCTTGATCAGATCGTTCCATCTGAATTTGGTGAAATCCAGATGAAGCATCCATAAAAGTCAACAATTCATGACCCGCCGTTGTATCCACCATGGAGTCAATGTGGGGTAATGGGAAAGGATCCTTGGGACATGCCTTATTTAAATCTGTAAAATCGACACATACCCTCCACTTTTCATTTTTCTTTTGAACAACAACCACAATGGCCAACCATCTTGGATACTTGACCTCTCTAATCATACCTGTTAGGGTAGGATTTTTAATGACCTGTGATCCTTACATGATATCCTAACAGTGATCCTTGATTCTGTGGTAGATAGTGATCCTCAGAAGAGCTTCAGGATCAGAATCATGGATCATCCTAAGGATCCTCATACTAACGATTGTTCTCTTTGAATTTCATGTTGTTTTGCAGGAATTACAAGTTGGAGCTGGTCTTGGCAACGTCATTAAGGAATCTTCCACGCTAATTTCGCACATGCATAACCGGAAATGGACGTTGTGGAGAATATAGAAACTTAGCACAAATTACGGATAGTTTGTTAGGCTAAATTTACTTCTATTTCTAAAAGGGGTAACGAGCTAGTAGTTAGGTGACTTTCCTAAATTCAACCACACACACCTATATAAACTGCACTCTCGAGCATTTGGCAGGGGACGACACATTTCTTACACGCTCTAGCATACTACACCATAGTGATCCTTGTACCTAGCTCGTTACTATCCGAAGTTGTAAACATTATTTATTATATTTGAACTTGGTGATCGGTAGTTTCCATCACCCGAGATTTTTTATGCCGGAGATCATTCATTGATCAAGGGCTTTTTCCTCGTATAAATCTTTGTGTCACTTGTGCAATTTACATTTAAGTGATCCTTTTCTTTATTCATCATTTCAAGCATCATTCCCCGTTACAGAGAGTTTGGTTGCATTATCCTTGTGTGATTTTTGACCAAAACAGTTTGGCGCCCACCGTGGGGCAATTGGTGCTTCATTCATAAGAAAGTTTTCTATTGGTGATCATTCCGGATCGTTGCATACGAATACATGGCTTCATCGGTGAAGAATACCTCTACTGCGATGTCTGCGGTCAATTCATCTCAGGGCATTCCACCTTTGCCTCCACCACCAGCTGGATCTCAGAAAAATGCTGAGAAGAAACCAACTCCTATTTTCTCTAAACCTCCAACCTCTTCTGCTTCCTATACTCCCACTACTAGTGACATATTTACTTTGATTTTGCAGATGAGAGATCATATACAGCAACAGGACAAGACCAATGACAGGATCCTCAAAGAAATCGGAGATCTCAAGAATCAAAAGAAAGCGGCAGAAGATCATTGTTGGTGCAGTTGTCTGTCGACTATATCTTCGTTTGAGTCTTAGAATAGGATTGATTGTAAAATGTACGAAATATGAGAAATTGTGAGAATTGTATAGGTTTAGATGGTTGGATCGCTCATATGGACCATTAGGGTTTGGACCGCTCGAACGGTCATATGCTGGACCGCTCGAACGGCAAGTAGGCTGGTCTGCTCGAACAGCAACTAGCCTGAACCGCTCGAGCGACATAATGTTGGACCGCTCGAGTGACAATCATACTGGACTGCTTATGTGTCTTGTGTATGGACCGCTTATTGGGCCTGTCCAATAAGCGGTTCCAGATCTCTATAAATACCCTATGAGCGATTTCCGTTGTAATGGTTGGAGAAATCGTGCCGAAGTGCTGCCGGTGCGAGTTTTGAAGTGTAATCAGTGTAAAATCAATAAAACAAGTAGTTAAAGTGATCTGCGTGCTATTTCTACCTTAGTTTCTTGTTATTCCGCACCTGAAACCAAGGAGAAAGCCTCTGAACGACTAGTTCGGGTCAGAAAACGATCCTACAAGTGGTATCAGAGCTCAGGAGGAGGTTCTCTGCAGAAATTAGCTGGATTTTGTCACTTTTTCTTACTTCTACACCTTCTTTTCTTTGTTCGGTAAGTTTTAACGGTCGGAATCGTCTCAAAATCTCAGGGATTGTGCGCAACTACACAGAGACAAACCCTAGAAAGTTTCAGATCAAAATTCGAAGTTTAAGTGGGTCAAAATTGGAGTTGAATGTGGTCCGCTCGATCGAACAAGTCTTGAACCGCTTATTCGAATTTATTTGGATCGCTTTTCTGAACAACTTTGGACCGCTCATTCAGTCGATTGGGAACCGCTCTTTCGGTCGGTTGTGAATCGCTTATCCGGACGATTGTGAACCGCTTATTCGGACATTACTTGGATCGCTTATTTGGACAGTTAGTCTGGACCGCTTATTTGGTTCATCCTAGTTTGCTTATTTGGCCCAATTAGTTTGCTTTTATGTCCAATTGCTGATTGGTCCATTTTTCATCACACTTAGCTCGCTTATTTGTCAACAAATACGTATCAGAATTTTTGCGAAACATGGCGTTGATGTTTGATGAACAGGAGAACTATTATTTCGAAAGATTTAATGATTGGCATCACGGATTTCTAGATGAGGGGTATAGAAAAGTGAGCAAAGATGGATGGGCAAAAAGGTTTAAATATTTTGTGTGTCTGAAAGATGAAACGTTGGATGATCTTAAAGACCGATATAGTGTTTTACTGAATTATCTGAAAGATCATGAGATATATCCGTCAAATGTTGAGAAATTGGAGAAATTTGCAGATGCATTACCAATTGAATGGGGTGAATGTTTGAAAAATTTAAGGGAGGACTCAAATTTTTCAAAACTACCTCTAAATCAATTCATCAGCAAACTTAAATCTCATGAACTTGAAATCAGAAAGAAAAAGAAAGAAATGATCAAGGTTTTGGAGAATAATGTACTAGATCTGAGTTCAGATGTGATTGAGGATATGCACAAAAGGGTTATTACATGTATCAGGGCAAAACATGTGATGAAATATTATTTTAAGAGAGGTTGTTATATTGATAATAATGGAAATCCTCTTGATTTCGTTAAAATGTTCTGTGCAGGTACATTCATAGCAAAGGAAGAAGAAAGCCCAAAAGCTGAAGAATCGGTGAAGAATGAAACAATGTGCTCAAGATGCGATAACGTCAAGACTGATAATGACAAACTTGTGAAAGACATGGCAAGTTTGGCATCTGAAGTCAAAAAGTTGAAAGACGAGAAGCACGCTGCTGAAAACCAGATTCTTTGGTTACATGAAAATTGTGAGAAACTAAAAGCAGAAAATGACAAACTGTTAAATGATTTTAACAGTTTGACTTTGAAAAATCAAGAATTTGCAGGGCAAATGAAAATTCTTGAAGATGGGAGAAATTTGTTCAGTAAAAACAACATTGAAAAACAGAAAATGATAAATTCCCATCTTCAGAAAATTATCGAACTTGAAAAAGAAGGTGAATGTGCTCAAAAGAAAATCAAAGAGTTGGAAAAAGAGCTTGAAAGCAAACAGAAATCTTCAGAAGATTTAGATTTCTGGATTAAGCTTGAAAACAAGAATCTGAAAGCGAATGAATCAAAATTTCAGGAACAGATAAAAGTTTTGATGAATGAAAAATCTGTTCTTGAAAATTTGAAGAATGAGAATGAAAGTGCGATCAAGTCTCATCTTGGTAGAATATCTCAGCTTGAAAAAGAAGCTGAAAATTCCAGAAGCAAGATTGATGAACTTGAAAAGAAATTGATAGGTTTTGTGACTTCATCAGATAGTTTGAAGTTTCCCTGTCCAAAACCAATCAATTCTATGCCGATAAGTGAAAATGTTACAAACTTTGACAAAGTCAAAGTTGAAGATTGTGATGAGAAAACTGATGATGAAAATGAGAAATTTTATTCAGCAGATGAGTCTGAGACAGAGTCTGATGCTGAAATTAAGAAAAAGAAAACAATTTCAAAATTAAGAGGAAAATTTCAGAAAACTGTTTTGCACTCGACTGAAAATGGAGAATGTTCTAAGCAAAAACCTGTGAAAAAGATTGTAGAACAGAAACAAAAATTTAAAAATGAAGGAAAAAACTCATCAGTACGATCATCCAATCAAAAGAAAAAATTACAAAAAGTAGAAAATGAAAATTCAAAAATTGTTGGGTGCAGGACAGACCACAGTGCTTCAAAGCCAAATCCAGCAGATTTGAGGAAGGAATATCACCAAGCCAAACAGTGCTTTGATCTGAGCGTTTGGTATGAAAATGGTGATTGGTATGATAACAGAGTGTGTTACAAGTGCGGCTATCAAGGACACATTGCTGTTAACTGCCAGAGACAGAGATTTGAGGCGAGGAGATGCTATAACTGCCAAATCAAAGGTCATATTGCCAGAGATTGCCCAAGGAAATCAAGTGAAAGATTGAGGGTTAATTCTCGAAAATCGGCATAGAAACCAGTCACTGTCAAGCCCAAGGAACTGAACGTTTCAGAACAGAATGTCAAAGAACAGAAGGTCCAAGAACCTAAAGTTCAAGAAAAGAAAGTGAAGCTTTCTCAAGGGTAGAAAGACAAACTGCGAAAGAAGAGGAAGAAGGCCAGAGAATATCTGGAGAAGATTTTGTCCTCGGGTTCATCCGTTGGAAAGAATAAAAGTTCTGATGAATCTACTCCCTCATCTGCAAAGATAAGCAAAAAGAATTCATCATATACAAATTTGGGGACGAAAGAGGAGAAAAAGAAGGAAAAGGTCGGCGATGAATCTGATGTGCCGAAGTCAGACAAGCCACCTTCAGGCGATGAATCTGACTTATCAAAGTCAGACAAGCCATCTGCAGACAATGATTCTGGTTCGTCAAAGCCAGAGGAGCCATTGGTTGAGGTAAAATTGTCGAAAACACCCAAGGCTGGTCGGGCTTGGGTGGATCTTTTTAAATGAAAAACCTGACTTGCCGGAGATCCCAAAATGGTATCGTGGATCATGAATCGGCATCTGTCTAAAATTCTAATCGGTAACGTCAATCAAACAAACGGTAAAAAGGATTGTTTGTGTTTTTCTTTCAAGTGGTATTAGACGAGTTTATATTTTTGCAAGTGGTACAGAGGATTCTGAATTGCAAATGGTAAATCAAGGACATTAACTTGTACTTGGATTTTCCTACATCTGATCGAAAAACAAGATGATGAAGTAACCCCGTACCTAAATTGTTTGGAAAACAAACTAATTTTTCCGGAAAAACCATTTTGATTAAAATAAACTTAAGTGTTTTGAAATCATAATGGGAAAATAGTTTGTTGTGAGGGGGAGTTCTGATTGTTTACGCCAAGTGGATGGAGAATTGAAGTGATTCTCATCAAGTTGTCAAGTTTGTACAGTTTTGTTTCAAATTTTCTCAGAAAATCAAAATTGAAACATATTTTGATTTTAGGGGGAGAAAAATTTTAAAAAATTAGAAAATTTGAAAATGTCAAAAACATCGAAAAACGTAAAAATGAGTTTTGTTGAGACAAGAGGAAATGATAGTAAATCAGTGGACTATCACAGCATTCTAAAGAAATGTAATGTCAAATGTAATAAACGGTCTCACTGATGATGTGACGATAGGTTTTTGTACATTTAGTAGATTTATTCGGGATATAAACCGAAAATTTCAAACTTGTGAAATTTGTGGGGAACACTACTTGGATATATAGGTAACCCCTGAAATCTCGTTTGAAAGGTCTCGTATTCTGATATACTAGGTGTTTATACTCTATGATGTCTGGGGTATTATTCCGGGACTTCTGCTGAACGGTAGTTCTGACCTAGTCCTTGGCTAATACTTTCCGCAAAATGCTTGAAACATAGCATAAAGCCCTCAGCTGATTAGACAATAAAATTGATAATCATCTGTTGTAGCTGAAAAGATCCTCTAAAGGGGACACACTGCTAAGTCGAAGCTGATATCTCTCTGCTGAACGGAAGTTCTGACCTGAGATCCCTCAGTTCTCGCATTTTTCCCCAAATTTATGTACAGATATCATTGTAGTATTCATACCTGTTGTTAGGGCTGGATTTTTATAACACATGATCCTTACATGTGATCCTAACCAGTGATCCTTGTTTCTTTGGCAGATAGTGATCCTCAGCAGAGTTCCAGGATCAGGATCACGGACCATCATAGGGATCCTCATGCTAACAGTTGTTTCCATTGAATTTAATGTTATCTTGCAGGAATGTCTAGCAGGATCCGCTCTTAGCATCGCAAACAAGGAACGCGTCTTTACAACTTTGGCATATGCTTAATCAGAGATGAACGTTGTAGAGGATATGGAAACTCGGCATGATTTAAGGACGATAATATAGGCTAGATTTACTTTTATTTCTAAAGGGGTAATGAGCTGATTGTTAGTCTATTTACCTAAAATAGGTCACTCACTCTTGTATATATAACACTCTTCCCCATTCGGAAGACACACAACACATTTCTCACACACTTAGATACTCGATACTATAGTGATCCTTGTACTCAGCTCATTATCATCCGAAGTTGTAACCATTTTTTGTTATATTAAAGTTTGGTGATCGGTAGTTGCCATCACCCGAGGTTTTTTATGCCGGAGATCATACATTGATCAAGGGCTTTTTCCTCGTATAAATCCTTGTGTCACTTGCATATTTCTTACCAAAGTGATCCTTTACTTTTTTAATAAACCAAGCATCATTCCCCGTTTACTTAGAGTTTGGTTGCATTATCCTTGTGTGATTTTTGACCAAAACAGTTTGGCGCCCACCGTGGGGCAATTGGTGCTTCATTCATAAAAAAAACTTTCTGTTCGAAATCATTTCAAAGAGTTACATGGCTTCATCATTGAAGAATACATCCACAGCGATGTCGGCAGTCAATTCATCTACTGGCATTCCACCTTTGCCTCCACCACCAGCTGGATCTCAGAAAAATGCTGAGAAGAGACCAACTTCTATCTCCTCTAAACCATCATCTTCTGCTCTAACTTCTTCTGTTCCCAGTACTAGTGATATATTTACTTTGATTTTGCAGATGAGGGATCGTATGCAGCAGCAGGATGAAACTAATGACAGGATCCTCAGAGAAATCGGAGATCTCAAAAGGCAAAAGAAAACGGCAGAGGATCATTCCCCACTGATGCCCAAATCTTTGAATTTTGATACTCCAATGATTACTTCTCAGCCATCAGAGGTCCCAGACATTCAATATATGGGTGGATCAAGAGGAGTGCATTTCGGCCCAGCAACAATGACTCAGGCATCAGGATCATATTTCCAACCGGCGGGATCCTACGCCCAGCATTTGGGATCCTTCATGAGCTTAGGATCCTCCTTTGTCCCAGGATCATCCCAGGTTCAAGGATCCTCCTTCGTTCCGGGATCATCCCAGGTTCAAGGATCCTCCTTTGTTCCAGGATCATCCCAGGTTCAAGGATCCTCCTTTGTTCCAGGATCATCCCAGATTCAAGAATCCCTACAGATACCAGGATCCTTGAAGAATTTGCAAACAGGAAGCCTAGATGTCCATCAAGGAGATTTTATTCCAATGCAGACCATTGCTTCCACTGGTCCATCCATTATCCCAGAATCCCAGCAATATGGATTCACACCCAATGTTCCTAACTTGAACCCGTTGGGAGGTAACACCTTAAATAATTATCTTACCACTAACCATGGATTCGTGCAGGATACAGGTATCAATCATGCTATGGCCAGGGAGTTACAGAAACTGAAGGATATGATCTCAAGTGTTCCAGGGGTAGTCAAGCCTATCCCGGAGATTGCAGATGGAAGCCATAAGGTATCTCGTTTTGCACCACCAATTTATGATGCAGAGGTACCCAAAAGGTTCCATATCCCTACTATGAAGCTGTATGATGGTACAACGGATCCTGAGGAGCACATAGCACAATACAGGGAGAGGATGGAGATCAATCCAATCCCAGAAAAGTTAAAGGAAGCATGCCTATGTAAAGGATTTGGATCCACCCTTACTGGATCAGCTCTTAAATGGCTGCTAAGTCTTCCCCCTTACTCTATCACTTCATTTGCTAATTTAGTTAATTTGTTCAATAATCAATTCTCTTGTAGTAGAAAATTTGAAAGATTAACTAGTGATTTATATAGGGTAACTCAAAGTCATAATGAATCATTAAGGGATTATATAACTAAATTCAGTATAGAATCGTTGGACATTCCCAACTTGGATATGGCCACGGCTGTTGAGGCCTTCAAAATGGGACTGCTTAAGGATTCATTGTTCTATGATGATCTTGTTATGACACCATGCAGGAACCTAGATGAAGTAAGAACTCGGGCACTCAGGTTCATCCGGTTAGAGGATGACAAGAGGATCCAGGAGAGACAAGTAGGATCCTCAAAACAGGAGAAGCAAGGATCCTCCTTCAAGAGCAATAAATTCAAATCCTACCATAGAAATGACAACAAGAACGTGCATGCTGTTGACCAAGAAGAGGATGATGAGGATTATCCTCCGATTTCTGAATATTGTTTTTCTGTTGACAATCATGAACTAATCCTTGCAATGCAGAATCTAGGAGAAAAATCCAGGTGGCCAAGAATGAATGATAAACCATCCGGGACTAAAGACAAGTCAAAGTGGTGTGCATACCACGAGGATTTCGGGCATCTAACTGAAGAATGCATCGCATTAAGAAAGGAAATTGGATATCTGCTAAGCAAGGGACATTTGAAAGAATTGTTGGGAAGGAAAAAGCAAAAGACTCAGGATCCTGAAAGGATCCCTGAAAAAGCTACAGCCCCTCCGGCAAACGCACAAGTGATCAACTTTATTTCCGGAGGATCAGACATCTGTGGTACATCCTTCTCAGCGGCTAAAAGGCATGCAAAGGAAGCTAAAATGGATAATGGAGAAAGACCTATTCGAACATCAAGTGTCTCGGAAGGAAAAACGATAACGTTTGATGAGGATGATCGTATTAACATCCAGGATCCTCATCATGATAGTTTAGTTATTACTCTCTTTATCTCTAACCATTTTGTCCGCAGGATCCTTATCGACGGAGGAAGCTCAGTAAACATTATCCAGCTTGATGTTCTAAAGAAAATGGGTATCCCGGAATCAGACATCACACCAAGATCCTCCGTGCTTGTGGGATTCAGTGGAGAAACTAAGAAAACCCTGGGGGACATTAAACTCCCAATCTACGTGGAAGGATTACATAATTATCAAAAATTTTGTGTTATTGACTGTTTATCTTGTTGTAATGTTATCCTTGGCAGGCCCTGGATACATGATATGAAAGCAGTCCCATCCACCTACCATCAATGTGTGAAACTCCCTAGCCCATGGGGGGTAATCAAGATCGACAGTGATCAGCAGGAGGCTAAGGATTGTTATACCTCATCCATGAAACCAACCTCGAAGCCAAGGGAGCAATAGCAATTACAGTATCCTCCAAGGAATGTCTTGGAGGCAAGGGAACAGGATGTGGACGAAATCCTTTTGGATCCTAGTGATCCTGAATCAAAAATCTATATCGGATTAGGGATCCTTGGCAAATTGAAAGAAGACATAATATCCTTCCTCAAAAGAAGAAAATCTACCTTTGCATGGAAACATGAAGATATGACATGTATATCTAAGGATATTATCACTCATAAACTTGGCATTGACAGGTCGATCAAACCAATCCATCAAAAAAGGAGGAAGTTTGCACCAGAAAGGAATGCCATTATCCAGGAAGAAGTAGAAAGACTACTTCGAGCAGGTATGATCAGGGAGGTAAAATATCCATAATGGTTAGCCAATGTGGTTGTTGTCCAAAAGAAAAACGGAAAGTGGAGGGTATGTGTCGATTTCACTGATCTGAATAAGGCGTGTCCCAAGGATCCTTTCCCATTACCCCACATTGACTCCATGGTGGATGCAACAGCGGGGCATGAACTGTTAACCTTTATGGATGCATCATCTGGATTCCAACAAATTCAGATGGAGCCATCTGACCAAGAGGATACGGCCTTTATGACCCCAACCGGTTTATATTGCTATATTGCCATGCCTTTTGGACTAAGAAATGCAGGTGCAACATATCAAAGGCTGGTGAATATGATGTTCAAAGACCAAATTGGACAGACTATGGAAGTATACATAGATGATATGGTAGTAAAGTCAAAGAAAGCTGAGGATCACCTAAGGGACTTGGAGGAAGCATTTGATATCCTTGATAATTATAACATGAAGCTTAATCCTTCGAAATGTCACTTTGGTGTTAAAGCAGGTAAATTTCTAGGATATATGGTAACTCAGAGGGGCATTGAAGCAAGCCCGGAACAAATTAAAGCACTGATAAATATCAAGTCCCCTGCCAATGCTAAGGATGTGCAAAGGCTGACAGGCAGGATAGCAGCCCTAAACAGGTTCATATCAAAATCCTCAGAAAGATGTAAGGAATTTTATGATATCCTAAGGAAAAACAAAAAATTTGAATGGACTGAAAAGCATGAGAATGCTTTACAAGCCCTTAAAGAATATATGTCCTCAGCACCAGCATTAATGAAACCCGGAAAAGGAGATGTGTTATCCTTATACCTGGCGGTATCCTCAACCGCTGTAAGTGCAGTCCTTGTTAAGGATCATGAAGGTACACAACATCCTATCTACTATGTAAGTAAGAGCTTACTTGATGCCGAATCCAGGTACTCACACCTTGAAAAACTTATTCTTGCATTAATTATGGCATCAACTAAGTTAAGACATTATTTTGAAACCCATACTATTGTTGTTAGAACTAATTTTCCAATCAAGAATGTCCTCAGGAAACCAGAGATGTCCGGAAGGATGGCTAAGTGGGCAGTAAAGCTTAGTGCCCATGATATAAGATATGAGCCTAGAACAACCATTAAATCCCAAGCACTAGCAGACTTTGTGGCTGATTTCAGTAGTGATCTACAAAAGGAAGCAGAATTGGAGGTCCAGCAGCTAGATGAAACCAAGGATCCTTGGATACTACACACTGATGGATCCTCAAATATCAAAGGCACAGGACTCGGCATACTACTAAAATCGCCACAGGGGGATATAATACCCCACTCCATAGCCTGTGAGTTCCAAGCAACCAACAATGAGGCTGAATATGAAGCCTTAATTGCTGGTTTACAAATTGCTAAGGATATGGGGGTCAGATACCTTAAAGTATACGTAGACTCATTACTAATCACTAATCACTTTAATGGATCCTATGCTGTTAAAGGTGAAAAACTAACCAAATATTTAGAGATAGTCAAAGAATTGGCACTCTCTTTTGTTTCTTTCAGTTTAACACAGGTACCAAGGGAGGAAAATACAGAAGCTGATGCATTGGCCAATCTAGGATCATCCTTAAAGATCCCAGAGGATATAAGTATCCCCATCATCCATATCCTGGCTCCTGCTATTGAAAATCAGGTAGCCATGGAAATAGAAGAGGATACTGCAATGATCCCTAGTGAAGAAACTCAATCTTATTCAGGATCATGGATCTCACCAATCATGAGATACTTACAACACGGGGAGATTCCTATGGGAGAAAATCCCAGAGCTTTCAGGATTAAGGTATCTCAATTCACAATCTTAAATAATGTATTATATAAGCGATCTCTTGCAGGACCATATTTAAGATGTATCGAGGATCCTGAAATTCAAGAAGTGTTGAGAGACTTCCATGAAGGAGATTGTGGAAACCATACTGGGGGCAGGGCATTGTTCTCAAGGATCCTTAGAACAGGATACTACTGGCCAACTATGAAAAGGGATGCTATAGAATATGCTAAGAAATGTGATCCTTGTCAAAGACACAGCAATATCCTTCATCAGCCAGCTGAATTTTTGCATCCAATACCATCCTCTTGGCCATTCATGAGATGGGGGATGGATATAGTTGGCAAGCTCCCTAAAGCACCTGGTGGAAAAGTATTTATGCTTGCCATGACCGACTACTTCTCCAAGTGGATAGAAGCTGAAGCTTTTACTCAAGTCAGAGAAAAGGAAGTTATATCCTTTATTAAGAGAAAAATTATAACCAGATTTGGCATTCCCTCTGAAATTGTATGTGATAATGGTTCCCAATTCATTGGGAGCAGAACCACTAACTTTTGTGACAGTTGGGGAATTAAGATGATAACGTCAACACCAGTCCATCCACAAGCCAATGGTCAAGCAGAATCATCCAACAAGATCATCATCAACAACCTAAAGAAGAAATTAGGATCCAAGAAGGGGAAATGGGCAGAGGAATTGCCTTATGTGCTATGGGCTGATAGGACAACTCCCAAGAATGCCACTGGTCAAACACCTTTCTCTTTAGTATTTGGGGCAGAAGCAGTGATCCCAACAGAAATGGTGATTCCAACTACTAGAACAAGTACTCGTGATCCTAAAGAGAATGCTGCAAACCTAGCTCAAGACTTGGATACTATTGAGGAAATTAGGGATCTGGCTAGGATAAGGATGGCAAGCTACCAACAAAGAATGGCTGGTGCCTACAACAAAAATGTCAGGATAAGGAAGTTCCAAGTCGGGGATATGGTGTTGAGAAAAGCATTCCAAAACACCATCAATCCTGCTGACGGAAAATTGGCACCAAAATTGGAAGGCCCTTACTTGATTGAAGCCGAAGCAGGAAAGGGGGCATACAGATTGCTAACCATGGAAGGAAATTTGTTACCAAGAGCCTAGAATGCTATTCACTTAAAGAAATATTTCATGTGAACAGGATCCTTCAAGCATATGATCCTTACATTGGAAGCATCCTCGAAGGATCCCGGCAACATCAGTGATCCTTATTCTGGTAAAGTCCTTATCTCAAAACTTTTCCATTTTCTTATTTTTACCTAAGGATAAGGATCACGTATCCTTCATCCTTCTCTCACGAGAATTTGAGTTCTGATAGTCCAGGTATCCTCAGCATATTTTCGATAGTCTTCAAAAGCATCTCAGATCCTTGGGTTCAACCCCAGTTATCCTTGGGCTTGTCCCCAGTTTTCGCCTGTAGCGCACGATGATCCTGGTATAGTTCACGTCTTTGGGACCAGTACCCACTTTAGGGGCTGACAACCTCATCGTACTGGCTATATCTAGGATCCTACGTATAATGGTAGACGTACCATACATCCGTTCCTAAGGTTTCTAACGTTTTCACGTTAGCTAAGGTTTTGACATTTTCATGTCACCAAGTTTGGATAGTCGCCAGTAAGGGCCATACTCCAGTTTACATACGATCCTTGGGCTTGTCCCCAGTTATCCTTTGGGCTTGTCCCCAGTGATCCTTTGGGCTTGTCCCCAGTTATCCTTTGGGCTTGTCCCCAGTGATCCTTTGGGCTTGTCCGCAGTTATCCTTTGGGCATGTCCCCAGCTATTAATTTATCTTTTACATTGGCTTAGCCCCAAGTTATGTTCCATTTTTCAGGTTTTCGAAGTTAAACAAATAAGGATCCTTAATCCTTATTATCCGTTAAAATTTCACTTATGGTTATCTTGATTAAAGGTTAGGATCCTAACTTGGATTCTCAGGTATGATCCTTGACTATTTTGATTATACTTGTTATTTTGAATAACCCTTACACTTTGACAACTAAACCTATGATCCTCGATCATAAACTATTTTTGAAAATCTTTCGATTACAAGATATTTGATCCAGGATCATATCCTAAAATGATTGAACATGATTTGCTTAACAATTGGAAAATAAAAGGATAACAACACGAGATAAGCCAGAAAGATTAGAGTTATTTTATTAACAAAGGATTTTAAACCCTTTCAAAAGTTGTCAAAATTGCCAACCCACGTTTCTACCAGCAAAACGTGGCCCGTCCACATGGGTTGGCAAAGGGTGTCCATTGTTTATGCGGTCATAGCAGGTGCAGGAAAGTAAAAGCGGCAGGATCACAAAGGCTTCATCACCCAAACAGAGGATCCCTCCACCATTTGCGATCCTACCTATTGTCCAAAGGATCCAGGATCCTTAACCCTAAAAACTATTGTTCAAGTTACAGACCATCAAATTGTTCGAAACAAACTACCATCAAACAAAAAAAATTGGGCTCAGGCTATGTCTAGAAATTTCCATCATTGCCCAATCCTGCAGCTCAATCCTTGGCTGCACCATCACCACCAGCTCCACTTGCTTCCCCCTGATCCTTGCCAACATCACCGCCTTCAAGCATTGGGATCTCCTCAGCCTCCTCATCATCCTCCAACTCTGCCAGTCTTGCCTTCCAGCCTTCCACGTCCCATGTGCCTCTGTCGAAGGAAGGATCCTGAGCCTCCGCAGCCATCTGCAACTGGATCTTATACATGGTTATCGCAGCAGAGACCTTGGCATCCTGGGTAATGTCATGCTTCTCATAATCAAAATTGATCAGCATCCTGGCAGCTTTATCCTTGGTGGCCCGGAGCTCCTTCTCAAGATCAGCAATCTTGAGATCCTTCAGCACACCCATCTGTTGGAGGTCGGCAATTTGGCGGTCTTGATCCTCAACGTGGCCAATATATGTTTCTATTTCAGCGAGTTTCTGCAGAAAGGGAAAAGGGTAAGTTCAGGACCAGGTGATCCTCAAACAAGCAGGATATACAAGCAGGAGCAGTGATCCTTACTTCGTTAACGTAATCAAGAAACTGTTGGCGGAGCAGGGGAAATCCTTGAAGATCCTCAGAGGCCTTCCTCTTCTTTCCTTTACCCCTAATAGGTGCTTTAGGGGCTGAAGCGGTTGGACTGGCAGCAGGGGTCTTCTTCCTCGCAGATTTGACATTAGCAAGATCATCAATGCCAAACTTGGAGGCAGATTTAGCAGATTTTCCAGCACCTACACAACCAAAATCAGATAAGTATTCTAACTAATTTAAAAAATCCTACATGAAACTACTTTTTAATCAGGATACTTACTTGACATCGTGACAGAGGCAGAGGATACTTCTTGGGAATCTTGAGTAGCAACCTGGAAAGTTCTTGACTCCGGATCAAGCTTCTTGAAGGCTAAAAGTCTCTCTTTTGCAGCAGGTGTCAACTTCAGACGAGAGATGGAAATAGCTGCACAATAAACAAAAAGCAAAAGAAAATATTAGTGATCCTCATCCTAAGGAACAAATCTTATGGTGATCCTTCCAGGATCCTCTATCCTACCATGAGTAGCCCACTCTTTGGGCAGATCCTTCCCATCAGGGATGGTATCCCTCCTAACAAAGAAGAACCGTCGCTTCCAATTCGTGTCGTTCTTGGTGACCTTGAAGACAGGATGATCCTCTCCAGCTTTTCGCTTAAATAGATAACGATGGGGTCCGAAAGTGGTAAGATCGTACATCTCAGCCAGCTCCGCCATACCAAGGTCAATCCCTTCTTGTTCAATGATCCTCTCTAGGGTATACAATACCCTCCAGATCATGGGCATAGCCTGGATATAGCACATGCCGGTGAGAGAGAAGAAGGATTGAGTGAACTGTGGGAAAGGATGTGAATATCCTATCAAGAACGGAGTAACAAGAAAGGCCACCCAAGTATCAGAGATAAAGTCACTCAAAGCAGTGGGAGTGAAGGACTTGAAGATGGTGTTCGCCGGAAAACAGTGACGGATTCTATCAACCTGAGGATCAGTGAAACAGCGCCTCTCGGTGGGAGAGTCTTTGATGATCCCTTGACCTTTCAAGGGACTGTTCTTCTCAGGATCCTTATGAGGAGAATTCCGGAGCAACATATTTGCAGAAGGAAAACAAAGAAGCAGAAAAACAGAGTAAGAGAAGGAAGAAGGAAGAAGAGAGATACCTGATTGATCTTCGACGAGATTATAAAGGGAGTTTCTTTGATTTTAAATACGAATTGATCCTATCTCTATCTCCTATTTATAATGATGATCTGCAGGGCTGTCACTTCTGTGACGTAAGAATTGCAACGGCTAGTTTGACTTTAACGGCTAATTATCCGATTAGTTCGTTACAGATAAGATCAAGCAAAATATAACTCATTTATTTACAATATCACTCCTTATATTTTGGGGGCAATTGTTAGGGCTGGATTTTTATAACACATGATCCTTACATGTGATCCTAACCAGTGATCCTTGTTTCTTTGGCAGATAGTGATCCTCAGCAGAGTTCCAGGATCAGGATCACGGACCATCATAGGGATCCTCATGCTAACAGTTGTTTCCATTGAATTTAATGTTATCTTGCAGGAATGTCTAGCAGGATCCGCTCTTAGCATCGCAAACAAGGAACGCGTCTTTACAACTTTGGCATATGCTTAATCAGAGATGAACGTTGTAGAGGATATGGAAACTCGGCATGATTTAAGGGCGATAATATAGGCTAGATTTACTTTTATTTCTAAAGGGGTAATGAGCTGATTGTTAGTCCATTTACCTAAAATAGGTCACTCACACTTGTATATATAACACTCTTCCCCATTCGGAAGACACACAACACATTTCTCACACACTTAGATACTCGATACTATAGTGATCCTTGTACTCAGCTCATTATCATCCGAAGTTGTAACCATTTTTTGTTATATTAAAGTTTGGTGATCGGTAGTTGCCATCACCCGAGGTTTTTTATGCCGGAGATCATACATTGATCAAGGGCTTTTTCCTCGTATAAATCCTTGTGTCACTTGCATATTTCTTACCAAAGTGATCCTTTACTTTTTTAATAAACCAAGCATCATTCCCCGTTTACTTAGAGTTTGGTTGCATTATCCTTGTGTGATTTTTGACCAAAACACCTGTAAGACTGAATATTGGGATTCTAGATACGGGAGTATATTCAAGAGGTGGGACACATGAATCGAACTAAGTTCATAAAACACTTAAACAGTATCCTGAATAGATTGAAAGTTGTATGAAAATTTAAGAGGACAACTATATCGTCAATCAACGTGAATCGTTTAGAACTTAAAATTTCTAAAAGCTTAACGGTGCGTGTGATGTGTCTCAAAAAACTGATATGATCCTCTTACACAAACTCACAAAAATATGTTTGTACATATTTCATTTCTGCATTTGAATTTCTGTCTTTACATTCATGTTTCATATTTTGAAAAATCCAAAAAGATTTTCGACAACTGATGGTGAAGAGCTGATTTTCAAAATCTCAAAGGCTAAACTTGATGGACAGTCAGGTTGGTTAAGTGGTTTGAAATGTTTAAAAGGATTCATTAGGTTGAATCAGAAATTGAAATGTTTCATATTTGTGATCAGTGTATAATTGTAAATGTTCTCAAATGTTAGTTGATTCATTAAGTTGAATCACATCTTTATTTGTTTGTAATAGAATGTTTGAGATGTATGCAGATGATGAGCTGAACAGAGAAAAGCCAGGAGATGATTTCTATGGTGGTGACAAATCCCAGACGACTATCCTAGCAAGATAATAGGGGGAGTCTGACGAAAGTTATAGCCAAAGAAAGAAAGATCCAGGAAGAATTTCTGAAGAAGACCGAACAATATCTGAGAATGTCATGTTGAAGACTCTCACTGAAGATTCCGTCAACATTCAAGGGGGAGTCTGTTGGTGCAGTTGTCTGTCGACTATATCTTCGTTCGAGTCTTAGAATAGGATTGATTGTAAAATGTACGAAATATGAGAAATTGTGAGAATTGTATAGGTTTAGATGGTTGGATCGCTCATATGGACCATTAGGGTTTGGACCTCTCGAACGGTCATATGCTGGACCGCTCGAACGGCAAGTAGGCTGGTCCGCTCGAACAGCAACTAGCCTGAACCGCTCGAGCGACATAATGTTGGACCGCTCGAGTGACAATCATACTGGACCGCTTATGTGTCTTGTGTATGGACCGCTTATTGGGCCTGTCCAATAAGCGGTTCCAGATCTCTATAAATACCCTATGAGCGATTTCAGTTGTAATGGTTGGAGAAATCATGCCGAAGTGCTGCCGGTGCGAGTTTTGAAGTGTAATCAGTGTAAAATCAATAAAACAAGTAGTTAAAGTGATCTGCGTGCTATTTCTACCTTAGTTTCTTGTTATTCCGCACCTGAAACCAAGGAGAAAGCCTCTGAACGACTCGTTCGGGTCAGAAAACGATCCTACAATCATTCTCCACTAGTGCCCAAATCTTTGAATTTTGATACTCCGGTGATTACTTCTCAGTCATCAGAGGTTCCAGATATTCAACATGTGGGTGGACCAAGAGGAGTGCACTTCGGTTCAGCAATAGTGACTCAGATATCAGGTTCATATTTCCAGCCAGCAGGATCCTATCCTCAGCATATAGGATCCTTCATGAATTCAGGAGCCTACTCAGGAGCACAACAAGTTCAAGGATCCTCCTTTGTTCCAGGATCATCCCAGGTTCAAGGATCCTCCTTTGTTCCAGGATCATCCCAGGTTCAAGGATCCTCCTTTGTTCCAGGATCATCCCAGGTTCAAGGATCCTCCTTTGTTCCAGGATCATCCCAGGTTCAAGGATCCTCCTTTGTTCCAGGATCATCCCAGTTTCAGGGATCCTTCCAGATGCCAGGATCCTTGAAGAGTTTGCAAACAGGAAGTTCAGATGTCCATCAGGGAGATTTTATTCCAATGCAGACCATTGCTTCCACTGGTCCCTCCATCATCCCAGAGTCCCAGCAATATGGATTCACATCCAGTGTTCCTAACTTGAACCCAATGGGAGGTAACACTTTTAGTAATTCTCTTACCACTAACCATGGATTCATGCAGGATGCAGGTATCAACCATGCTATGGCCAAAGAGCTGCAAAAACTGAAGGATATGATATCAAGTGTTCCAGGGGTGGTCAAACCTATCCCGGAGATTGCAGATGGAAGCCATAAGATATCTCGTTTTGCACCACCAATTTGTGATGCTGAGATACCCAAAAGATTCCATATTCCAACTATGAAGCTGTATGATGGTTCAACGGATCCTGAGGAACACATAGCACAATACAGGGGGAGGATGGAGATCAATCCGATTCCAGAAAGGTTAAAGGAAGCGTGCCTATGCAGGGGATTTGGATCCACTCTTACTGGATCAGCTCTCAAATGGCTGCTAAGTCTTCCCCCTTACTCTATTACTTCATTTGCTAATCTAGTTAACTTATTCAATAATCAATTTTCTTGTAGTAGAAAATTTGAACGATTAACTAGTGATTTATATAGGATAACTCAGGGTCATAATGAATCATTAAGGGATTATATAACCAAATTTAGTAAAGAATCCTTGGACATTCCCAACTTGGATATAGCCACGGCTGTTGAGGCCTTCAAAATGGGATTGCTTAGGAATTCATTGTTCTATGATGATCTTGTTATGACACCATGCAGGAACCTAGATGAAGTAAGGACTCGGGCACTCAGGTTCATCCGGCTAGAGGATGACAAGAGGATCCAGGAGAGACTGGCAGGATCCTCAAAACAAGAAAAGCAAGGATCCTCGTTCAAGAACAACAAATTCAAATCCTATAACAGAACTGACAACCAGAACGTGCATGCTGTTGACCAAGAAGAGGATGATGAGGATTATCCTCCAATTTCTGAATATTGTTTTTCCGTTGATAACCATGAACTAATCCTTGCAATGCAGAATCTAGGAGAAAAAGCCAGATGGCCTAGAAAAAATGACAAACCGGCCGCAGTTAAAGACAAATCAAAGTGTTGTGCATACCTTGAGGATTTTGGGCATTTAACAGAGGAATGCATTGCATTGAGAAAGGAAATTGGATATCTGCTGAGCAAGGGGCATTTAAAAGAGTTGCTAGGAAGAAAAAAGCCAAGGACTCAGGATCCTGAAAGGATCCCTGAAAAAGCTCCAGCCCCTCCGGCAGATGCACAAGTGATAAACTTTATTTCTGGAGGATCAGACATCTGTGGTACATCCTTCTCAGCAGCTAAAAGGCATGCAAAGGAAGCTAAAATGGATAATGGAGAAAGACCTATTCGAACATCGAGTGTCTCGGAAGGAAAAGTCATAACCTTTGATGAGGATGATCGTGTTGACATCCAGGATCCTCATCATGATAGTTTAGTTATTACTCTTTTTATTTCTAACCATTTTGTCCGCAGGATCCTTATTGACGGAGGAAGCTCAGTAAACATTATCCAGCTAGATGTTCTAAAGAAAATGGGTATCCCTGAATCAGATATCACACCAAGATCCTCCGTGCTTGTGGGATTTAGTGGCGAAACTATGAGAACCCTGGGGGACATCAAACTCCCAATTTATGTGGAAGGATTACATAATTATCAAAAATTTTGTGTTATTGACTGTTTATCTTGTTGTAATGTTATCCTTGGCAGGCCCTGGATACACGATATGAAGGCAGTCCCATCCACCTACCATCAATGTGTGAAGCTCCCTAGCCCTTGGGGAATAGTCAAGATCGATAGTGATCAGCAGGAGGCTAAGGATTGTTACACCTCATCAATGAAACCAGCCTCGAAATCAAGGGAGCAATAGCAATTAAAGTATCCTCCAAGGGATGTCTTGGAGGCAAGAGAACAGGATGTGGTCGAAATCCTCATGGATCCTGATGATCCTGAATCCAAAATCTATATCGGATCAGGGATCCTTGGCAAGATGAAAGAAGACCTTGTATCCTTCCTCAAAAGAAGAAAGTCTACCTTTGCATGGAAACATGAGGATATGACAGGTATATCTAAGGATATTATCACTCATAAACTTGGCATTGACAGGTCATTCAAACCAATCCATCAAAAAAGGAGGAAGTTTGCAACAGAAAGAAATGCCATTATCCAGGAAGAGGTAGAGAGATTGCTACGAGCAGGTATGATTAGAGAAGTAAAGTATCCAAGATGGCTGGCCAATGTGGTTATTGTTCAAAAGAAAAATGGAAAGTGGAGGGTATGTGTCGATTTCACTGATTTAAATAAAGCATGTCCCAAGGATCCTTTCCCATTACCCCACATTGACTCCATGGTGGATGCAACGGCGGGTCATGAACTGTTAACTTTTATGGATGCTTCATCTGGATTCCAACAAATTGAGATGGAACCATCTGACCAAGAGGATACGACTTTTATGACCCCAACCGGTTTATATTGTTATATTGCTATGCCGTTTGGATTAAGGAATGCAGGTGCAACATATCAAAGGCTGGTGAATATGATGTTCAAGGATCAAATTGGATAGACTATGGAAGTGTACATAGATGATATGGTGGTGAAATCCATAAAAGCTGAGGATCACCTAAGAGACTTGGAGGAAGCATTTGATATCCTTGACAGATATAACATGAAGCTTAATCCTTCAAAATGTCATTTTGGTGTTAAAGCAGGTAAATTCTTAGGATATATGGTAACCAAGAGGGGCATTGAAGCAAGCCCGGAACAAATCAAAGCATTGGTGAATATCAAATCTCCTGCCAACGCTAAGGATGTGCAAAGGCTAACAGGCAGGATAACAACTTTAAACAGATTTATATCCAAATCCTCAGAGAAGTGTAAAGAATTCTATGATATCCTAAGGAAGAACAAGAAATTTGAGTGGACTGAGAAGCATGAGAGTGCTTTACGAGCCCTCAAAGAATACCTATCCTCAGCTCCAGCATTGATGAAACCAGAAAAGGGAGATGTGTTATCCTTATTGTTAGGGCAGGATTTTAATGACCAATGATCCTTACATGATATCCTAACGAGTGATCCTTGTTTCTTTGGCAAATAGTGATCCTCAGAAGAGCTTCAGGATCAGGATCATGGATCATTCTAAGGATCCTCATACTAACGATTGTTCTCTTTGAATCTAATGTTGTTTTGCAGGGATTACGTGTTGGACCTGGTCTTGGCAACGTTATTAAGGAATCTTTCACGTAAATCTCGCACATACATCTCCGGAAATAGACGTTGTGGAGAATATGGAAACTTAGCACAAATTACGGGCAATTAGTTAGGCTAAATTTACTTCTATTTCTAAAGGGGTAACGAGCTAGTAGTTAGGTGATTTGCCTAAAATACAACCACACATGCTTATATAAATGGCACTCTACAGCATTCGGAAGACACAACACATTTCTCACACGCTCTAGCGTACGATACTATAGTGATCCTTGTACCTAGCTCGTTACCATCCAAAGTTGTAAACATTGTTTGTTATATTGAAGTTTGGTGATCGGTAGTTTCCATCACCCGAGGTTTTTTATGCCGGAGATCATTCATTGATCAAGGGCTTTTTCCTCGTATAAATCCTTGTGTCACTCGTGCAATTTTCATTTAAGTGATCCTTATCTTTGTTTCTCATACCAAGCATCATTCCCCGTTTACAAAGAGTTTGGTTGCATAATCCTTGTGTGATTTTTGACCAAAACAGTTTGGCGCCCACCGTGGGGCAATTGGTGCTTCATTCATAAGAAAGTTTTTCTGTTGGTGATCATTCCGGAGCGTTGCATGGCTTCATCGTTGAAGAATACCTCCACAGCGATGTCTGTAGTCAACTCATCTCAAGGCACTCCACCTTTGCCGCCACCACCAGCTGGATCTCAGAAAAATGCTGAGAAGAGACCAACTCCTATTTTCTCTAAACCTTCATCTTCTTCTGCTTTAACTTCTTCTGCTCCCAGTACTAGTGATATATTTACTTTGATTTTGCAGATGAGGGATCGTATGCAGCAGCAGGATGAAACTAATGACAGGATCCTCAAGGAAATCGGAGATCTCAAAAGACAAAAGAAAACGGCAGAGGATCATTCCCCACTAATGCCCAAATCTTTGAATTTTGATACTCCGATGATTACTTCTCTGCCATCAGAGATCCCAGACATTCAACATATGGGTGGATCAAGAGGAGTACATTTCGGCTCATCAACAGTGACTCAGGCATCAGGATCACATTTCCAGCCGGTAGGATCCTATACTCAGTATATGGGATCCTTCATGAATTTAGGAGCCTACTCAGGAGCGCAGCAATTTCAAGGATCTTCCTTTATTCCAGGATCATCCCAGGTTCAAGGATCCTCCTTTGTTCCAGGATTATCCCAGGGTCAAGGATCCTTTCTCATCCCAGGATCATCCCAGTTTCAAGGATCCCTCCAGATACCAGGATCCTCGAAGAGTTTGCAGACATGAAGTTCAGATGTCCATCAAGGAGATTTTATTCCAATGCAGACCATTGCTTCCACTGGTCCCTCCATTATCCCAGAATCTCAGCAATATGGATTCACATCCAATGTTCCTAACTTGAACCCGATGGGAGGTAACACTTTTAATAATTCTCTTACCATTAACCATGGATTCATGCAGGATACAGGTATCAACCATGCTATGGCCAGGGGTAGTTAAACCTATCCCGGAGATTGCAGATGGAAGCCATAAGGTATCTCGTTTTGCACCACCAATTTGTGATGCTGAGATACCCAAAAGATTCCATATCCTTACTATGAAGCTGTATGATGGTAAAACGGATCCTGAGGAACACATAGCACAATACAGGGAGAGGATGGAGATCAATCCAATTCCGGAAAGGTTAAAGGAAGCATGCCTATGCAAGGGATTTGGATCCACTCTTACTGGATCAGCTCTTAAATGGCTACTAAGTCTTCCCCCTTACTCTATTACTTCGTTTGCTAATTTAGTTAACTTATTCAATAATCAATTTTCTTGTAGCAGAAAATTTGAACGATTGACTAGTGATTTATATAGGATAACTCAGGGTCATAATGAATCATTAAGGGATTATATAACCAAATTTAGTAAAGAATCCTTGGACATTCCCAACTTGGAAGTGGCCACAGCTGTTGAGGCTTTCAAAATGGGATTGCTGAGGGATTCATTGTTCTATGATGATCTTGTTATGACACCATGTAGGAACCTAGACGAAGTAAGGACTCGGGCACTCAGATTCATCCAGCTAGAGGACGACAAGAGGATACAGGAGAGACAAGTAGGATCCTCAAAACAAGAAAAGCAAGGATCCTCTTTCAAAAGCAACAAATTCAAATCCTACAATAGAACTGACAACCAGAACGTGCATGCTGTTGACCAAGAAGAGGATGATGAGGATTATCCTCCGATTTCTGAATACTGTTTTTCCATTGATAACCATGAACTAATCCTTGCAATGCAGAATCTAGGAGAAAAAGCCAGATGGCCTAGAAAAAATGACAAACCAGCCGCAGCTAAAGACAAATCAAAATGGTGTGCATACCACGAGGATTTTGGGCATTTAACAGAAGAATGCATCGCATTAAGAAAGGAAATTGGATATCTGTTGAGCAAGGGGCATTTAAAAGAGTTGTTGGGAAGAAAAAAGCAAAGGACTCAGGATCCTGAAAGGATCCCTGAAAACGCTCCAACCCCTCCGGCAGATGCACAAGTGATAAACTTTATTTCCGGAGGATCAGACATTTGTGGTACATCCTTTTCAGCAGCTAAGAGGCATGCAAAGGAAGCTAAAATGGATAATGGAGAAAGACCTATTCGAACATCAAGTGTCTCGGAAGGAAAAATCATAACCTTTGATGAGGATGATAGAATTAACATCCAGGATCCTCATCATGATAGTTTAGTTATTACTCTCTTTATTTCTAACCATTTTGTCCGCATGATCCTTATTGACGGAGGAAGTTCGGTAAACATTATCCAACTTGATGTTCTGAAGAAAATGGGTATTCCTGAATCAGACATCACACCAAGATCCTCCGTGCTTGTGGGATTTAGTGGCGAAACTAAGAAAACCCTGGGGGACATCAAACTCCCAATTTACGTGGAAGGATTACATAATTATCAGAAATTTTGTGTTATTGACTGTTTGTCTTGTTGTAATGTTATCCTTGGCAGGCCCTGGATACACGATATGAAGGCAGTCCCATCCACCTACCATCAATGTGTGAAGCTCCCTAGCCCTTGGGGAATAATCAAGATCGATAGTGATCAACAGGAGGCTAAGGATTGTTACACCTCATCAATGAAACCAGCCTCGAGATCAAGGGAGCAATAGCAATTAAAGTATCCTCCAAGGGGTGTCTTGGAGGCAAGAGAGCAGGATGTGGACGAAATCCTCTTGGATCCTGATGATCCTGAATCCAAAATCTATATCGGATCAGGGATCTTTGGACAAATGAAAGAAGACATCGTATCCTTCCTCAAAAGAAGAAAATCTACCTTTGCATGGAAACATGAGGATATGACAGGTATATCTAAGGATATTATCACTCATAAACTTGGCATTGACAGGTCAGTTAAACCAATCCATCAAAAAAGGAGGAAGTTTGCACCAGAAAGAAATGCCATTATCCAGGAAGAGGTAGAAAGATTACTACGAGCAGGTATGATTAGAGAAGTAAAGTATCCAAAATGGCTGGCCAATGTGGTTGTTGTTCAAAAGAAAAATGGAAAGTGGAGGGTATATGTCGATTTCACTGATTTGAATAAGGCATGTCCCAAGGATCCTTTCCCATTACCCCACATTGACTCCATGGTGGATGCAACGGCGGGTCATGAACTATTAACTGTTTTGGTCAAAAATCACTTAAAGATAATGCAACCAAACTTTATGTAAACGGGGAATGATGCTTGGTATGATGAACAAAGTGAAGGATCACTCAAATATAAAATGCACAAGCGACACAAGGATTTATACGAGGAAAAAGCCCTTGATCAATGAATGATCTCCGGCATAAAAAACCTCGGGTAATGGAAACTACCGATCACCAAACTTCAATATAACAAATAATGGTTACAACTTTGGATGGTAACGAGCTAGGTACAAGGATCACTATAGTATCGTATGCTAAAGCGTGTGAGAAATGTGTTGTGTCTTCCGAATGTTCAAGAGTGCCTTTTATACAAGTGTGTGTGGTTCTATTTTAGGCAAATCACCTAACTACTAGCTCGTTACCCCTATAGAAATAGAAGTAAATTTAGCCTAAATAATCGCCCTTGAATTGTGCCGAGTTTCCATATTCTTCATAACGTCCATCTTTGATTATGCATGTGCAAAATTAGCGTGATAGATTCCTTGTTTACGTTGCTAACACCAAGTCAAACTCGTAATTCCTGCAAAACAACATTTAATCCAAAGAGAACAATCGTTAGTGTGAGGATCCTTAGGATGATCCGTGATCCTGATCCTGGAGCTCCTCTGAGGATCACTATCTGCCAAAGAAGTAAGGATCACTTGTTAGGATCACATGTAAGGATCATAGGTCATAAAAATCCGGCCCTAACAATTGCCCCCAAAATATAAGGAGTATTTATGTAATATAAACGAGTTATATTTTGCTGAATCTTATCTCTAACTAACTCAACGGATATATAGCCGTTAAGAATGAACTATCCATTGCGATCTGACGTCATGGAGATGACAGCCCTGCACAAATCATCATTATAAATAGAAATAGGGATAGGATCGTTTGCATTTAAATTCGAGAACTCTTCCCTTTATAACCGCGATCAGAGGATTGAACAGGTATTCCCCTTCTCCTTCTATCTTGCTTGCTCTGTTTTTCTTTTTCTTTCCATCGTCTTGAAAAAATGTTGCTCCAGAACTCCCCGCACAAGGATCCTAAGAAGAACAGTCACTTGAAGAGTCAAGGGATCATCAAGGATTCTCCCACTG
Organism: Helianthus annuus; assembly: GCF_002127325.2. Taxonomy (NCBI): domain Eukaryota; kingdom Viridiplantae; phylum Streptophyta; class Magnoliopsida; order Asterales; family Asteraceae; genus Helianthus; species Helianthus annuus. Next base: position 70,462,814 of record NC_035436.2, read on the forward strand.
AGAGGTGTTGTTTTACTGATCCTTACATTGACAAAATCCGTCATTGTTTTCCGGCGAACACCCTCTTTAAATCTTATGACCCTACCGCTCTGAGCGATTATATTTCTGAGACTTGGGTAGCTTTCCCGGTCACTCCTTTCTTGATAGGATATTCATATCCTTTTCCCCAATTCACCCAATCTTTCTTCTCCCTTACCGGCATCAGCTATATCCAGGCTATGCCGATGATCTGGAGGGTGTTATACACCCTTGAAAGGATCATTGGGCAAGAGGGTATTGACCTTGGCATGGCGGAGTTGGCTGAGATGTATGATCTTACCACTTTCGGATCCCACCGATACTTGTTTAAGCGAAAAGCTGGAGAGGATCATCCTGTCTTCAAAGTTACCAAGAACGACACGAACTGGAAGCGACGGTTCTTTTTTGTTAGGAGAGATACCATCCCTGATGGGAAGGATTTGCCCAAGGAGTGGGCTACTCATGGTAGGATAGAGGATCCTGGAAGGATCACCGTAGGACCTATCTTTTAGCATAAGGATTACTGATGTTCTGTTTTTTTTTGTGCAGCTATCTCCATCTCTCATCTGAAGTTGACACCTGCTGCAAAAGAGCGACTTTTGGCCTTTAAGAGGCTTGATCCGGAGACAAGAACTTTCCAGGTTGCTACCCAGGATTCTCAAGAAGTATCCTCTGCCTCTGTCACAATGTCAAGTAAGTATCCTCATTTAAAAAGTAATTCTATGTAGGATTTTCAAGTTTAATTAGAATACTTATCTTATTTTGGTTGTGTAGGTGCTGGAAAATCCTCTAAGTCTGCTTCAAAATTCGGTATTGATGATCTTGCTAATGTCAAATCTGCAAGGAAGAAGACTCCTACTGCCAGCCCAACTGCTTCAGCCCCTAAAGCACCTATTAGGGGTAAAGGAAAGAAGAGAAAGGCCTCTGAGGATTTACAAGGTCTGCCCCTGCTCCGCCAACAGTTTCTGGACTACTTCAACGAAGTAAGGATCACTGCCCCTGTTTGTTATCCTGATAGTTTTGAGGATCACTTGTTTCTGACGTTATGCCTTGTTTTCCTTGCAGAAATTTGTTGAGATAGAGACTTATGTTGGCCACGTCGAGGATCAAGACCGCCAAATTGCTGACCTCCAACAGATGGGTGTGCTAAAGGATCTTAAGATAGCCGATCTTGAGAAGGAGCTCCACGCCACCAAGGATAAAGCTGCCAAGATGCTGATCAATTGTGATTATGAGAAGCATGAGATCACCCAGGATGCCAAGGTCTCTGCTGCGATAACCATGTACAAGATCCAGCTGCAGATGGCTGCGGAGGCTCAGGATCCTGCCTTTGACAAGAGCACATGGGACGTTGAGGGCTGGAAGGCGAAGCTGGCAGAGTTGGAGGATGATGAAGAGGCTGAGGAGGTCCCGAAGCTTGAGGGTGGTGATGTTGGCAAGGATCAGGGTGGAGAGGCAAGTGGAGCTGGTGGTGATGGTGCAGCGAAGGCTTGAGCTGCAGGATTGGGCGATGAAGGAAACTTCTAGACATAGCCGGAGCCCAATTTTTTTTGTGTTTGTTGATGTTTTTAAACAATTATGGTCTGTAACTTCAAACAATAGGTTTAGGGTTGAGGATCCAGGATCCTTCAGACAATAGGTAGGATTACACATGGTGGAGGGATCCTCTGTTTGGGGGATGAAGCCATTGTGATCCTGCCGCCTTTTAATTTCCTGCATGCTACGACCGCACAAACAATGGACACCCTTTGCCAACCCATGTGGACGGGCCACGTTTTGCTGGTAGAAACGTGGGTTGGCAATTTTGACAACTTATGAAGGGTTTTAAACCTTTGTTAATAAAATAACTCTAATCTTTTTGGCTTATCTTGTGTTGTTATCCTTTTAATTTCCAATTGTTTTGATATATATTTGCCTGAGTGAGAAAGGTTAAGCAAATTATGTTTAAGAAATTTAGGATATGATCCTGGATCAAATATCCTATAATCGAATTTTCAAAGTAGTTTATTTTAAGGATCATAGGTTCAGTTGTCAAAGTCTAAGGGTTATTCAAACAATTAATGAATGAAATCGAATATAGTTGAGGATCATACCTGAGGATCCAAGTTAGGATCCTAACCTTTAATCAGGATAACCGTAAGTGAAACTTTAATGGATAATAAGGATTAAGGATCCTTAATTGTTTAACTTTGAAAACCTGAAGAGTAGAACATAACTTGGGACTAAGCCAATATAAAAGATAAGTTAGTAACTGGGGACAAGCCCAAAGGATAACTGGGGACAAGCCCAAAGGATAACTGGGGACAAGCCCAAAGGATCACTGGGGACAAGCCCGAAGGATAACTGGGGACAAGCCCAAGGATCGTATGTAAACTGGAGTATGGCCCTCACTGGCGACTATCCAAACTTAGTGACATGAAAATGCCAAAACCTTAGCTAACGTGAAAACGTTAGAAACCTTAGGAACGGATGTATGGTACGTCTACCATTATACGTAGGATCCTAGGTATAGCCAGTACGATGAGGTTATCAGCCCCTAAAGAGGGTACTGGTCCCAAAGACGTGAACTATACCAGGATCATCGTGCGCTACAGGCGAAAACTGGGGACAAGCCCAAGGATAACTGGGGACAAGCCCAAGGATCTGAGTTGCTTCTGAAGATTGTTGACATTATGCTAAGGATACCTGGACTTATCAGAACTCAAAATCTCGTGAGAGAAGGATAAAGGATACATGATCCTTATCCTTAAATAAGAAGATATGTAAATAAGAGTTCGAGCTTAGGACATTACCAGAGTAAGGATCATTGATGCTTCAGGGATCCTTGAAGGATACTTCCAATGTAAGGATCACTCATGCCAGAAGGATCCTGCTTCACATGAAATATTTCTTTAAGTGAACAGCATTCCAGGCTCTTGGTAACAAATTTCCTTCCATGGTTAGCAATCTATATGCCCCCTTTCCTGCTTCGGCTTCAATCAAGTAAGGGCCTTCCCACTTTGGTGCCAATTTCCCATCAGTAGGATTGACGGTATTTTGGAATGCTTTTCTCAATACCATATCCCCAACTTGGAATTTCCTTATCTTGACATTTTTGTTGTAAGCACCAGCCATTCTTTGTTGGTAGCTAGCCATCCTTATCCTAGCCAGATCCCTGATTTCTTCAATAGTATCCAAGTCTTGAGCCAGGTTTGCATCATTCTCCTCAGGATCACGGGTACTTGTTCTAGCAGTTGGAACCACCATTTCTGTTGGGATCACTGATTCTGCCCCAAACACCAAAGAGAAGGGTGTTTGACCAGTAGCATTCTTGGGGGTTGTCCTATCAGCCCAGAGTGTAACACCCCCAAAATACCACCTGCGGAAACCCCGCGAGGCGTGTTACACATCAGAGTCTGAGCCACTAATCACATTGAACCAATAGTAAATATTTAAATAAAACATGTCATTAGTAGCCAAGATTAAATGTCAAACACGATATTAATTTCCAAGAGTTATGTAGCGGAAGCATATGATAAGTCGTTTAGTAATCGTTTCAAAATAAACTTAAAACCAATATATCAATTATAAATAATCCAGCAGCTTCGATCCATGACCACTCCAGCACGCCCAGATAGCAAGTCCATGTTCCAAAGTTAACGACCTACAAGCATGCAAACAAGTGTGTCAGACTACGCTGGTGAGTTCAAGGTTTTGTTAACGTGCTGAGTTACCAGATGTATGTTAATGCAATTCCATGTTGCGTTACAATGTTGCTCATGTTAGATACCCTAGGGAGTGTGCCCATGTGTATCCGGGGAGTGGTTACCCCTTGTTTGCTATGTTGCCATCGTTAGATACCCTAGGGAGTGTGCCCATATGTATCCGAGGAGTGTGCCTCTAACAACCATAGCCCTATCCAGATAATTAGTTCACGCCCGTCCTTACGGCCCGGTGTGAGGTTTCCCACCTAATAGCGCTATCAACTAATTACCCCCATTGCCCTTCAGGCAATAACCAAAACCGATTTAGTTGTTTACCCAATGTTTCCCTAAGGACGGGCGTGAACTAATTATCTGGATAGGGCTATGGTTGTTAGAGGCACACTCCTCGGATACATATGGGCACACTCCCTAGGGTATCTAACGATGGCAACATAGCAAACAAGGGGTAACCACTCCCTGGATACACATGGGCACACTCCCTAGGGTATCTAACATGAGCAACATTGTAACGCAACATGGAATTGCATTAACATACATCTGGTAACTCAGCACGTTAACAAAACCTTGAACTCACCAGCGTAGTCTGACACACTTGTTTGCATGCTTGTAGGTCGTTAACTTTGGAACATGGACTTGCTATCTGGGCATGCTGGAGTGGTCATGGATCGAAGCTGCTGGATTATTTATAATTGATACATTGGTTTTAAGTTTATTTTGAAACGATTACTAAACGACTTATCATATGCTTCCGCTACATAACTCTTGGAAATTAATATCGTGTTTGACATTTAATCTTGGCTACTAATGACATGTTTTATTTAAATATTTACTATTGGTTCAATGTGATTAGTGGCTCAGACTCTGATGTGTAACACGCCTCGCGGGGTTTCCGCAGGTGGTATTTTGGGGGTGTTACAGTTTGGTATCAGAGCCACTGGTTATAGTGAACTAGGTTTTAAAACGTTTTGTAAAACCAGACTATAACCGAACAACTTCGACAATCGATCATGACACTCAGCACCAGATTGCAAGGTTCGCTTCTCTCTCACTTTATACATTACTTGCTTAGCAGTCACACACCCACCTCGTATATGAACTGAAACATTTAACACCATAGTGACTTGATAGTGTGACACTACTCTTCGACTCATGTAAACCATAGAACTGTGATATCATCTGTTGTGTTGTTTGAACGGGGGAAACTTCGAGCGCAAACTAAGAGGCACTGAGATAAGCATGCAAATTGCCTTATTATTATGGGTGCACACTTAATAATAACGCGGGGTGCATGCAAGTCCCAGTGAGGCTTATCGAGCGTGAGAAGGGTTCTGCCTTACTATGTGTGAACCTGGTAGTACGTAAATATCAGTATGGTCCTTGACTCCTATCTTATTTCGATCTCTAAATCGGTTTATTCCCCACTATAGAAACATGAGTGGACGAGGACACGGACGTGGCAACATCAACATGACTCAGGCTGAGTTGACTGAACTAATCAATACCCGCGTGGCTGAGGCTCTAGCAGCCTATCAAGCTGGTACGGAATGTACCAAGTACTCTTTACTCTTATACCACGTACACGTCTTTTCATTCCTATAATGTGTTTCCTCCCGTTATTTAGGTCAACAAGCGCAACCTCAACCTAACCAGCCTGCGTGTACATTCAAAATGTTTATGGACTGTAAGCCACAGACCTTCACCGGAACTGAAGGGGCTGTGGGACTTCTGAGATGGTTCGAGAAAGCAGAGTCCGTGTTTGCTATCTGTAACTGTCCCGCTGGGGACAGGGTGAAATATGCCGCGGGCACCTTGGCTGATGGTGCCCTAACATGGTGGAACGCCCAAGTGCAGTTGTTGGGCATTGAGGCAGCGAATGCCACAACTTGGGAAGACTTTAAAGAACTGATCAGGGAAGAGTACTGTCCTCGGGATTGTGACAACCGGTAATTAACGGCTTCTAATTACGCGATTAACAAACGTTTAAGCCGATATTAAGTAGTGTTTAAGGCACAAATTAACTTAATTAGGCTCTTGGTATGCCTGGTAACGCTGATCGGACGTTCCAGTGCGCGTATGAGGATTTTCGTGAAATCTACTGAATATTAAGCGATAACGAACTGACACCGTACAAACTACTGACAACGCTGAAAAATACGAAGTCTATACGTATAACTTATAGTTATGAATGTGTTTTTGCAAAATATTATCATTTCAAACGACACAAACCGCAAACGCGAACGAAAAGCGCGGAAACAGTAACGCACCGACAATCAACGATGAAACGGAACACCAGAGTCGAATTTTCGCCTCGATATTAATATATTACGTTATATTCAGCTTCGTTTTTAAATTTTATTACCCGTAGATGAGATCAGATCGAAAAACGAATTAAAAACGGTAACCGAGTCATTTTACGCGTTTCTAACGCAACCGACAAAATACGCGTGCGTTAACGATATACGACACAATTCTGAGCGTTTTGACACTAAACTTTATTATACGACAATTTACGACGATCGGGGTTTCAAAAACGGGCTTCATAAACGTTTGGGCCGCGCAAAACGGGCTTGTGGGCCCTGGGCCCAAGCCCACTTAAAACCTAACTATAAATAGAAAATCAAAACCCTAAATCCCCCCATCTTCCCTCAAACCTGCGCACACAACCACAGGAGCTCCCTCAGCTCTTCTCTCTCGACACTATCTCAGGCGACCGGAGCCGGAGATCCGACCGAGCTCCGGTGACTCGTTTTTGCCGGCGACGAGCTCCCACCACGCACACCACCACCTAGAATTCGATCTTTTCAAACATAATCGTCTATATTTATTTCGAACGTCGGAATTCGGGATTCACCTTTTCAAACATATAATATTTGGAGATTATATAATATAAATACGATTATTTATGTTTCTTTCCATCGCCTAGAATTCGATCGAATACGTAAACTATTTCAACTACGCCTTCTATTCGCGACAACTAACACGACGTTGTACATATATTTATGTTTAAATATATAAATATATATATTCTAAACCTTTTGAAAACTAAGTCGTTTTCAAGACTTAGTTTTATCCCGGTCATAAACGGGGTCGACTAACAATAGTTTGGTTATTTCAAACCAAAATATTCACACCTTTGTAGAATCGTTTAGTTAACGATTCGGTAGAGCTCGGACACGTAGTTTAACTACGTCTTTAAACTAGAAACTGATAAGTTATTCCCTGTTAGGAATACTATAGATGCACGCTAGCTACATCACATTCGTGGAATGACACTACGGAATCACACTAAGCTAGCTTTGCACAGGAATATCAAGGTGAGTTCATAACCCCCACTTTTCACTGTTTTACATTTTTTTATAATATGTTTTCGGGGGTGGAAAGACATGCAAGTTTTGCAAAATCACACAAGGTTTCGATAAATCAATATCACATATTTATAAACCATTTTGCGACAGAATTTCAACGAACTCAAATGGTTTACGAAAAGATTATACTAAACATACCGGTTTTATGAAAACATAAGTGTTTTTCGAAACATGCATGAGTTTTAATAACACAAATGACGTGGGCAAAGGCCCAAGGACATGGGCAGAGGCCCAAGGACATGAATAACTCACACATTATACGTTAACTAGGGTATGGTTAAGCTAGGGAATGAACTGTTAGATCTGGTGAGCGAATAGTAATCTCTCTTAAGTGCCATTAATCTTGTATAAGACCGAGGGCAAAAGTGGTAGATCTATCGGGTGTAGCGAGCCCCACTCTTGGGTCCTTGTGTGGCCCATGTAGTGCTTTTGTTGTTCTAACCGGGTGGACCGGGGGAAATCCGCTAGGGTTGAGTGCTTCCTATGTCGCCACACATATTAATGTCCTTGCAAAACATTAATGATCTGTTCATAGACGCTTACATACCAGCTTTTGATACTCAAATTTTCAAATGTTTTTAAGATTCATTTGATGGAAACTCACAAATACATGGATTTACAAACTTTGGTAACGCTTTTCAAATTATACCTAAGTAAGAGGACGCGCTGATCCTGCTTACAAAGGTTCGTTTGGGCTCGGCCCTTTCTCTCTCGTGCAATGCACAAAGACTCTCGTGGGCTAGACTCACAGTTTTTCATATATTATGCCGAGAAAATGATTTTTCTATATTTTCTCAAAAACTTTAAAACCGGTTATCTAAAAGATTTATATTAAATCTTTTCAAAACAAACTATAAACTCGCTCAACTTTATGTTGATTTTTCGCATGTTTCTTTCTCAGGTTGCATTTTCAAAAATATGGAACGGTTGGAATAGGAGAACCCATGGTGATTTGAGTACTTAGCGGGCGTTCACTGTTTAGAAGTCTTAGCTTATTGCTTCCGCTGTGCAATGAAGATACCGGTCCAGTCACGCCAGCTCTGATATTTCGGGGTGTGACAGATTGGTATCAGAGCTATAGGTTTCAGCGAAATAGGTTTCTGTAGAGATACCTAGGCTCTAACCTCACTTTCCTCTAGGGACCTAGATTATTAAGACTTGAACGCATACAGAACGCCTAAGACTTGAATATGGGTTCCAACCGTTGCCGAAACAATGAGTCAACATTTCGGTTTAAAAAAAAATACATAAGTGTTGAGTTGATACACGATAAACGAGACGATTACACACAGTAAGCAAAACCTGGAGGGTTTTGATAACACGCATATAAGACCTTTTGAAAACTCTTGATGAGTAACTTATGTCGAAATTCATTAAAGGTCCTCACTTAGAAACCATGACTAACAACTCGGGCAAACGCCATTATCTGTATTGTCTATGCTATTTTAGTTACCCGAGCAGGTAACCTACGCGGGACGAAACGCTATTGCGCAACTATACGTGAAACTTAAACTATACGTCAGCGGACGTCGAAGTACACCACACACGACTTTCGAGGCAAGACCTTGGAGAAAACACAAATTGGCACGACAACAACGATGCTTATCTCGTCAGCGGAAGAAGATTTCATAAGATTTCACAACAGTTGATACTTAGTCTGAAGAGACTCACAATTGTTGGCGCTGCAAAGGAAGTCACATGTCTTCGCATCCCCCCTCCTTCATTAATGGCGAATACACTATGTTCGACATTCCATGGTAATGTCACCTAACAACCGGCTATCACACGAAATTCCAGGTAAAGTCCTTAAATTTCTTTTATTGAAATTCCGAGTTTTGCATCTTCCGAGTTTTGCATCTAGTGAGTAGATTTTTTTTTACATTTCTACTCCCCTTAATGATCATTGCATCACAGAAATATTCTTACATAATAGCGAATGCTCATTTGCTTCATTCTTGATTAATTCATATTTATACATGCGTTGTTTGTTACGCATGTGACTCCACTTGAAATTGTTGCTTTACCAAGTTCAAATATTATTTCGCTATACTCACTCCTTGCATTGTGATCTAGATAAACTTTATTATTGCATAATGTTGACTCTTTGATATCGAGTCAACGAAACTCGTTGAAACTCTTTTCTTTTCAAGCCACATACATGGTTTCGTTGTAACCATGTCGAAATCTTCTGGTTGATACATGCACCCATTGTTGGACTGTGTTTAAACCAAGTTCAATTGTTCGAACTTGCTCGTAATATATATTCAATTCAAGATTCCATATGATGGACTTGTGTCCTCAAATTCGAAATAATTCCAACAGGCACTTCAGTTGTATCGAATCATAATAAGCTTGTTTGGTCTTCGAATTCGTTGAATTGTTTCGTTGATCACGATCACCTTGTGGTGACGTACTCACAAATTTGAAGCTTGCGCTAATCTCGTTTGCACACATCATGTGTCACACCCCCAAAATCCACCTGCGGAGTATCACCGCTTGGGAGCGTGACGGACCAGGATCACGCCACCAATCATATTGAACATGCATTTAATATTAAGTAAAATAAATGAAAACCATCCATTCAATACAAAAGGTGATCAAACAATTCATCGTTTCAAAATGTAGCGGAAGCATAGTAAATAAACCAGTAGTAGTTAACAGTTTTAAGTGTCATAATAGTTTAACAGAAAAGTCACGATCCTTGCCCACAACGACCCGCTTCTCCAGTGCAAGCTCCAAGTACCTAACGATCTGCAAGGCATGTAACAGAATGATCAACAAACTAGTTGAGCGAGTTCACAGAAAGTAAATGCGTAATAGTAAGTTCGTTTGTAACAGGTGGCTCTACTGGGCCGTTTGTATGTTAATTTGGTGGTGGTGTTCCACGTTACTGGTGGTGGTGTTCCACGTTACTGGTGGTGGTGTTCCACGTTACTGGTGGTGGTGTTCCACGTTACTGGTGGTGGTGTTCCACGTTACTGGTGGTGGTGTTCCACGTTACTGGTGGTGGTGTTCCACGTTGTATAACCACTAGACTACTCGTAACTATAGGTATCCTTCACAACCGAGGATAGTAAAGTGGTAGTCTAGTCATAGTGTCAATAGAGTATCTAATCAACCTTTCAATCCCATTCCCAACACCCCGGGAATCCCATGCCTTGGTAAGAGTGTGAACTCACCTTGGTTTGCTCGGTATGCTAGGTTATGCACTCACAAGTAATTAATCAAGTCCTTGGATGATTCTAGAGGAGTAGGGTGATCAAACTTGTGATGATTATCTTGGTGATGATTGCTAGAGCCAAAGAATTGAGAGTACGTTCTTTGATTTTGGTGAAAGTGATTAGTGAATGATTAGGGAGGGGATTAGGGTTAAGTGTTACTAGAATTTCACTAATTGCCATCTACATCCCTAAGTATTATAATTTACAAATGCACACCATCTCATATTTGACAAGTTTACTGTTTCATAGTTTCAACACCAAGTTTACACCTTTGACAAGTTTCACAAATAACCAACAACTATACACAATCAAACAATCAAAACATATATAATTTCATGGCAATCAATACATGATCGTGCAATAAATACGAAATAGAAATCTTGGAAATTTGAGTTGTCACATTATCCCCAACTTAAAAGAAATTTCGTCCCGAAATTTGGTACGCACTCACTGAGGAAGCTAGGTAAGGTATATCGTTCACTGGTTTTCCTGGGGTGTCACATCATCCCCCCGTTGATTTGGAATTTCGTCCCGAAATTCAGTAGTAGTAGCTTCAGCCTCAGTAGTGGATGTATTGGTTTCGAATAACTGGGGGTACTTTTCTTTCATTCGATCTTCGCGTTCCCAGGTGTACTCTGGGCCACGCTGGGAGTTCCAACGAACTCGAACAAGAGGGATTCTCTTGTGTTTGAGGACCTTAACATCCCGGTCCGTGATTTCAACTGGTTCCTCGACGAACTGCAACCGCTCGTCGATAGTGAGTTCCTTAAAAGGAACTATAAGGGTCTCATCTGATAGGCATTTCTTCAGATTCGACACGTGAAATACATTGTGAACTGCACCGAGTTCAGCTGGTAGGTTTAATCTGTAGGCTACTTTGCCAATTTTCTCAATGATTTCGAACGGTCCGACATACCGTGGATTGAGTTTGCCTCGTTTGCCAAAACGAACCACACCCTTCCAGGGTGAAACTTTCAATAAAACCCGGTCCCCGACCTGAAATTCCAATGGCTTTCTACGCTTGTCCGCGTAGGCTTTCTGACGGTCGCGTGCTGCCGCCATGCGTTGTCGTATCTGCGCAATCTTTTCTGTGGCGTCCACTACAATCTCTGGACCCGTAATTTGACTATCCCCCACCTCTGCCCAACAGAGAGGTGACCGGCATTTACGTCCGTACAATGCCTCGAATGGAGCGGCTTGAATGCTGGTATGATAGCTGTTATTGTACGAAAACTCCACTAAAGGGAGGTGCTTTTCCCAGCCGTTGCCGAAATCGATAACACACGCTCGAAGCATGTCTTCTAGAGTTTGAATCGTGCGCTCAGACTGCCCATCCGTCTGAGGGTGATATGCTGTGCTCATGTCTAATCGTGAGCCGAAGGATTTGTGCATCGCTTGCCAAAGCTCTGACGTGAATCGTGCATCGCGATCCGAAATAATAGAGGTGGGCACTCCGTGCCTCGAAACAACTTCTTTCAAGTAGATGTCTGCTAGGGTAGAAAACTTATCCGTTTCTTTGATAGCCAAGAAGTTAGCAGACTTTGTGAGTCGATCAACTATGACCCATATTGTATCGTTTGCACGCTGAGATCTAGGTAGGCCTGTAACAAAATCCATGGAAATTTCTTCCCATTTCCATTGCGGTATCTTAGGCTGCTGAAGTAGACCTGATGGTTTCTGATATTCAACCTTGACTCTCGCACAGGTTAAGCATTTTCCAACGTACGTAGCGATGTGAGCCTTCATACTAGGCCACCAATAAGTAGTGCTGATGTCTTGGTACATTTTATCCGACCCTGGATGTACCGAATAGCGAGACTTGTGAGCTTCATCCATTACAAGTTCGCGTAAACCGCCATAAAGTGGGACCCAAATACGCCCCGTTGCATAGTAAGCGCCGTCTTCCTTTTGTTCCACCTGTTGCCTTGAACCACGTAAGGCTTCAGCCTTGACGTTTTCGGGTTTTAGTGCTTCAAACTGAGCAGCTCGTATCTGTGCAGGAAGACTGGACTGAATGGTAAGCTGTAGCGCTCGCACGCGCTTAGGTAGAGTGTCTTTCCGACTGAGGGCATCAGCCACAACATTGGCCTTGCCTGGATGATACTTGATGGCGCATTCATAGTCGTTAAGTAACTCGACCCATCGTCGTTGACGCATGTTCAAATCCTTCTGCTTAAGGATATGCTCGAGACTCCTGTGATCGGTGTAAATCGTGCACCTGGTACCGTACAGGTAGTGTCGCCATATCTTAAGCGCGAAAACAACAGCTCCCAGCTCAAGATCGTGCGTCGTGTAGTTCCGTTCATGAACCTTGAGTTGCCGAGAAGCGTAGGCTATCACTTTATCCCGCTGCATCAATACGCAACCCAGACCCTGTATTGATGCGTCACAATATACTACGAAGTCATATGTGCCTTCGGGCAATGAGAGGATAGGTGCGCTGCATAATCTATCCTTTAAGTACTGAAAAGCAGTTTCCTGCGTATTACCCCATCTGTACACGACACCTTTCTGTGTTAGCATAGTAAGCGGCTGCGCGATCTTGGAGAAGTCTTTGATAAACCGTCTGTAGTATCCCGCCAAACCCAAGAATTGGCGTATTTCTGTTGGTGTACGCGGTGCTGACCAATCCCTGATCGAATCTACCTTGGATGGATCGACATGAATCCCATCCTTGTTCACCACATGGCCTAAGAAGTGGACTTCATGAAGCCAGAAGTCGCATTTTGAAAACTTTGCGTACAGTTGCTCCTTTCGAAGAAGTTCCAAGATAAGACGTAAGTGCTGCTCGTGCTCCTCCTGACTCTCGGAGTAAATCAGGATGTCGTCGATGAATACAATGACGAACTTGTCAAAATAAGGTTTGCACACCCTGTTCATAAGATCCATGAAGACTGCAGGCGCGTTCGTAAGCCCGAATGGCATGACCAGAAACTCGTAATGACCGTAGCGAGTTCTGAAAGCGGTTTTGGAGACGTCCTCATCCCGGACTCTCAGCTGATGATAACCTGATCTCAAGTCTATCTTGGAGTAATAACACGACCCTTGCGACTGGTCGAATAGGTCATCTATGCGTGGAAGAGGATAACGGTTCTTCACCATCACCTTGTTGTGTTCACGGTAGTCGATGCACATTCTAAACGTACCGTCTTTCTTCTTCACAAACAACACTGGGGCTCCCCAAGGCGAAGAGCTAGGTCGGATAAATCCCTTATCCAAGATTCCTGGTAGCTGCGTCGATAGTTCTTCCGATTCTGGTGGAGTTAAGCGATACGGTGCTCGAGCTATGGGTGCTGCTCCTGGAGCGAGCTCGATTTGAAATTCGACCTGACGATGAGGCGGTAGACCAGGTAAATCTTTAGGAAACACCTGAGGAAAGTCGCGTACAGCTGGATGGTCTTCCAACTTCTTTTCTTTGCATGGGATTTCTGCTTGCTGTTGCTGCTGGCGATTCCGATTTGCAGGTCGTGGACTCCTGAATCCTTAGCTTCTGCTGCGCTCTGGTGATCACTATTCTTGCGCTGCTGCTATGCTTGAGACTGAACGGTAGCCGAACCCTTGCTGGAAGCGGTAGCAGAAGTGGTAGCGATAGTAATAGGGATGATACAACTAGGCAGCCTGTTCTGTTCCACTGCCTGGTCCGTGAGGCGATGAGCAAGACGCTGAATGTCTTGGATATTGTCGAGGTTAGCCGATGTAGCATAGCTCTGAATCTCTGAGGCTAGACCCTTGTGATGCAATTCGATTTGCTTGCTTGGAGGGTCCACCATGGTTGGACACAAGATAGCCAGTTCGTTCGACCGTTTCGTATAAGCATCAATTTCTGACCCCGTCATTTTCAAATGGTAAAGCTCCACTTCCAACTTGTGGATGTCATAACGTGTGCAGTGTTCCCTTTTAATGCGTTCTTTGAATTCGTTTCATGGGGTGGCGTTAGCAGTTGCCAACCCTAGTATCCGTACTTGCGCGTTCCACCAGATTAGCGCGATTTCTTCCAAAGTACCAGTGGCGTACTTGACCCTGCGAGCCTCAGGGCATTCACACATCTCGAATACCGACTCGAGCTTCCCAAACCAATGGAGTAGTCCAACTGCTCCTTCTGGGCCACTGAATGTGTTTGGACGACAGTCCATGAAGTTCTTGAATGTGCAGGCATGTTGCTATGCGTTCTGACCCGTTGCGCGAGAAAGATAGGTCAAGGTTAAGCGCGAGAGCTGGGTCACGAGAGTAGGATCTAACATCCTAGAATAGGTCTGGAATAGCAGGTTATACCTCCTGCTTGTGCGGCTGCAAGTGCCGCAGCAATTTGTTCGTTAATGAGAGCCGTCAACTGGGCTTGAGTCATGTCAACACGTCCAGACATGATCGAACAGTAAAGGTAGCATAAGTAAGAATGGTTCACGAATAGTGCGATGACAGAAGAGTGTAAGCACATAAGTATTCTCATGCAATGACAAGTTGTGAGCAAGGTAATGTAAGCATACTACGAGCAAAGTTCTATGCAAATTCTAGCATGTAGGCAATAAACATAAACCTTATTACCTAGGAAGTTGAGTCTTGCACGTGGAGCGAAGCGTCGTTGTGGATCGTTGAGAGCACTGTTCTGGTTATAGTCTGGTTTTAATAAAAACGTTTTTCCATATTAAAACCAAGTTCTCTATAACCAATGGCTCTGATACCAATCTGTCACACCCCCAAAATCCACCTGCGGAGTATCACCGCTTGGGAGCGTGACGGACCAGGATCACGCCACCAATCATATTGAACATGCATTTAATATTAAGTAAAATAAATGAAAACCATCCATTCAATACAAAAGGTGATCAAACAATTCATCGTTTCAAAATGTAGCGGAAGCATAGTAAATAAACCAGTAGTAGTTAACAGTTTTAAGTGTCATAATAGTTTAACAGAAAAGTCACGATCCTTGCCCACAACGACCCGCTTCTCCAGTGCAAGCTCCAAGTACCTAACGATCTGCAAGGCATGTAACAGAATGATCAACAAACTAGTTGAGCGAGTTCACAGAAAGTAAATGCGTAATAGTAAGTTCGTTTGTAACAGGTGGCTCTACTGGGCCGTTTGTATGTTAATTTGGTGGTGGTGTTCCACGTTACTGGTGGTGGTGTTCCACGTTACTGGTGGTGGTGTTCCACGTTACTGGTGGTGGTGTTCCACGTTACTGGTGGTGGTGTTCCACGTTACTGGTGGTGGTGTTCCACGTTACTGGTGGTGGTGTTCCACGTTGTATAACCACTAGACTACTCGTAACTATAGGTATCCTTCACAACCGAGGATAGTAAAGTGGTAGTCTAGTCATAGTGTCAATAGAGTATCTAATCAACCTTTCAATCCCATTCCCAACACCCCGGGAATCCCATGCCTTGGTAAGAGTGTGAACTCACCTTGGTTTGCTCGGTATGCTAGGTTATGCACTCACAAGTAATTAATCAAGTCCTTGGATGATTCTAGAGGAGTAGGGTGATCAAACTTGTGATGATTATCTTGGTGATGATTGCTAGAGCCAAAGAATTGAGAGTACGTTCTTTGATTTTGGTGAAAGTGATTAGTGAATGATTAGGGAGGGGATTAGGGTTAAGTGTTACTAGAATTTCACTAATTGCCATCTACATCCCTAAGTATTATAATTTACAAATGCACACCATCTCATATTTGACAAGTTTACTGTTTCATAGTTTCAACACCAAGTTTACACCTTTGACAAGTTTCACAAATAACCAACAACTATACACAATCAAACAATCAAAACATATATAATTTCATGGCAATCAATACATGATCGTGCAATAAATACGAAATAGAAATCTTGGAAATTTGAGTTGTCACATTATCCCCAACTTAAAAGAAATTTCGTCCCGAAATTTGGTACGCACTCACTGAGGAAGCTAGGTAAGGTATATCGTTCACTGGTTTTCCTGGGGTGTCACATCATGCACGGATTTAGTTATTTATTATTTGTTTATTTGTATTAAATCCGTTTTGCTAAATTATCATATTAAAGCAGTCTTAATACAATTATGTATTAAGATAATGGTACACAAGTTCATGTCATATCTCGGTGTACCTCTTAACGATTCTTTCAACATTGATCGAACATTTTGTGATATTCATTGATTTTCATCTTCGATCGAAAACACTATTTAGTTGTTGTTTCCTTATCAATTGAAAATCTCATCATGTTTGTTTGGAACAAACATTCACATTTACTTCGTTGAGCCCTTCATCTGATTTCATACATGGTGATACTTGTTCGGTCACCGCTATTATTGAATTGTTTCATTCAATACGACACCTTGTGGTGTCGGTATAAACTTGTAGCTTGGGCTAATCATGATCGAGCGTTTCATGCAAAACATGGTGATACTTGTTCGATCACCGCTATTATCGAATTATTTCATTCACTACGACACCTTGTGGCGTCGGTATAAACCTGTAGCTTGTGCTAATCATGATCAGCCGTTTCATGCGAAACTATTTATGCTTTTCGTTTGACACATCATCTAAATAGTCTTAATGCAATTATGTATTAAGACGATGATACACCAGGTTTGGTTGTATTTCATTTCGGTGTATCCTTGCAACTCTATAACATCAACACGTTGATTTTATTCATTTAACGGTTCGATAGTTGATAAATCATTTTCATGATTCTATCTATTTGAGTTTGTTGAATTCGAGTTTCAATCATACAACAACCAACACAAGTTTCCATTGATAGTGAATTCTATTGTTCAGAAATTGATATGCATATTGTGAACGTTCATTTGGAATTTTATTGGTCGAAATTCCTTTTTTTTTTTGTTGAACCCTGTAAACTTGATCACATTGGTGATAGTATCACTACGCTTCGTCCACTTGATATCGAATTCTTGAACAAACTCAGTTGAACAGTTGGGTTCTTAATGATACAAAATGTCCTTACAATTACGTAATCTGAATAAGTCTTGATTCAACTACGTGGTCATTCACTTTTTTATTATTCGGACTTACCTGCGAGCAACACCACTATGAGAAGATAACATAGACTAAATTTCGAGGACGAAATTTCTGCAACAGGGGGAGAATGTGACAACCGGTAATTAACGGCTTCTAATTACGCGATTAACAAACGTTTAAGCCGATATTAAGTAGTGTTTAAGGCACAAATTAACTTAATTAGGCTCTTGGTATGCCTGGTAACGCTGATCGGACGTTCCAGTGCGCGTATGAGGATTTTCGTGAAATCTACTGAATATTAAGCGATAACGAACTGACACCGTACAAACTACTGACAACGCTGAAAAATACGAAGTCTATACGTATAACTTATAGTTATGAATGTGTTTTTGCAAAATATTATCCTTTCAAACGACACAAACCGCAAACGCGAACGAAAAGCGCGGAAACAGTAACGCACCGACAATCAACGACGAAACGGAACACCAGAGTCGAATTTTCGCCTCGATATTAATATATTACGTTATATTCAGCTTCGTTTTTAAATTTTATTACCCGTAGATGAGATCAGATCGAAAAACGAATTAAAAACGGTAACCGAGTCATTGTACGCGTTTCTAACGCAACCGACAAAATACGCGTGCGTTAACGATATACGACACAATTCTGAGCGTTTTGACACTAAACTTTATTATACGACAATTTACGACGATCGGGGTTTCAAAAACGGGCTTCATAAACGTTTGGGCCGCGCAAAACGGGCTTGTGGGCCCTGGGCCCAAGCCCACTTAAAACCTAACTATAAATAGAAAATCAAAACCCTAAATCCCCCATCTTCCCTCAAACCTGCGCACACAACCACAGGAGCTCCCTCAGCTCTTCTCTCTCGACACTATCTCAGGCGACCGGAGCCGGAGATCCGACCGAGCTCCGGTGACTCGTTTTTGCCGGCGACGAGCTCCCACCACGCACACCACCACCTCCTCCGACCCCCCCTTCCTACAATGACACCCGCACACCCTCACAGAGCAGAAGCAGCGACGGCAGCGGTTCGGTTTGGTTCTGCCGGCGTCGGCTGCTGTGGATGTTGGTGATGAAAATGACACAAGATGATATCTAATGGAGATGATGATGTTGACGTGAAGATAGTGGTGGTTGACGGTGCCGGCAGCGGTGGTGTTCGATGCTCCCGATGACAGACCCGGTAAGCACTCATCTCGATTCCTAATTTTCTTTTAAGTTCCCGATGATGACTGAATGTTGCTGCTGTTGATATTGAAGACGGGTTTAACGGCTGAAGTGGTGGTGGTGAGTGACTGTAATGACGACAGTAGTGATGCTTAGTTTCTATCGGGTCACGGTTCGAGATTTAGTTCAATTTTGGTTTGGGTTTGCAGTGAATCGGGTCAGATTTGAGGTTCACAGACTTGATTCAAGTCTCGGGTCAAACACGAGGTCACACAGTTCAGATTCTGGCTCGGGTTTCGGTTAAGGTGCGTTGCAACTCGGGTCAGTTCGGGTCAAGAAGTCAGCCGCAGTTCGGTTGAGTTTCGGCTTGGTTCGAGCCAGGTTATAACATTCCAGATCAATGATACGGCTCTGTTCACACTTTTGGTTTTGTTTTGGGTTTAGTTGGATTACAGCTTCGATTCGGGTTAACCGGGAAAAACGAGTTGACTCGGTCAACACCCGAGTCAACTCGGGTCAACAGCAAGTCAACACAGACGACTCCACGATCCGGTAACTTTTAAACGACGCGGAATTTTCGATTTCATAGATGTAGATTTTAGATTCTTAATTAGTTACGCGACCAAGCTCGACCGATATCTTTTAGTGTTTATCTACGTTTTGTTTTGTCAAAAATTTATTACATATTGATTGCATCGATTGAATTATTGTTGAGTTTTGACAAAAGACGACAACTGGAGTTGTCGGGTTATTCCAAAAACAGACGAAACTCTGTCCGTTTTTCCTAAAAACTCGTAATACGAAATGTACCTACATTCTAAAAATGACATTTATCAACGATCCGAGTTTTATTATAAAATAAATATGAAGATATCTTTATTTTGACAACGTTATAAGCTAACAAAACCCGATACTCATTTAAAATAAATATAATGTATGTATTTATTTCGAATATCAATACTCCCGAACGCTTTTGCAAATAAACATAAGGTATATTTATTTCGAATATCAATACTTCCGAACGTTCTGTCAAATAAATATAATGTATATATGTGTTCCGAACTTCAACACTTCCCGAATGATTTTATAAAATAAATGTAATTATTATATTTATTTTAACGTTGTTACTTCGTGTTTCTTTATAAAAGAAACATAATCGTCTATATTTATTTCGAACGTCGGAATTCGGGATTCACCTTTTCAAACATATAATATTTGGAGATTATATAATATAAATACGATTATTTATGTTTCTTTCCATCGCCTAGAATTCGATCGAATACGTAAACTATTTCAACTATGCCTTCTATTCGCGACAACTAACACGACGTTGTACATATATTTATGTTTAAATATATAAATATATATATTCTAAACCTTTTGAAAACTAAGTCGTTTTCAAGACTTAGTTTTATCCCGGTCATAAACGGGGTCGACTAACAATAGTTTGGTTATTTCAAACCAAAATATTCACACCTTTATAGAATCGTTTAGTTAACGATTCGGTAGAGCTCGGACACGTAGTTTAACTACGTCTTTAAACTAGAAACTGATAAGTTATTCCCTGTTAGGAACACTATAGATGCACGCTAGCTACATCACATTCGTGGAATGACACTACGGAATCACACTAAGCTAGCTTTGCACAGGAATATCAAGGTGAGTTCATAACCCCCACTTTTCACTGTTTTACATTTTTTTTATAATATGTTTTCGGGGGTGGAAAGACATGCAAGTTTTGCAAAATCACACAAGGTTTCGATAAATCAATATCACATATTTATAAACCATTTTGCGACAGAATTTCAACGAACTCAAATGGTTTACGAAAAGATTATACTAAACATACCGGTTTTATGAAAACATAAGTGTTTTTCGAAACATGCATGAGTTTTAATAACACAAATGACGTGGGCAAAGGCCCAAGGACATGGGCAGAGGCCCAAGGACATGAATAACTCACACATTATACGTTAACTAGGGTATGGTTAAGCTAGGGAATGAACTGTTAGATCTGGTGAGCGAATAGTAATCTCTCTTAAGTGCCATTAATCTTGTATAAGACCGAGGGCAAAAGTGGTAGATCTATCGGGTGTAGCGAGCCCCACTCTTGGGTCCTTGTGTGGCCCATGTAGTGCTTTTGTTGTTCTAACCGGGTGGACCGGGGGAAATCCGCTAGGGTTGAGTGCTTCCTATGTCGCTACACATATTAATGTCCTTGCAAAACATTAATGATCTGTTCATAGACGCTTACATACCAGCTTTTGATACTCAAATTTTCAAATGTTTTTAAGATTCATTTGATGGAAACTCACAAATACATGGATTTACAAACTTTGGTAACGCTTTTCAAATTATACCTAAGTAAGAGGACGCCCTGATCCTGCTTACAAAGGTTCGTTTGGGCTCGGCCCTTTCTCTCTCGTGCAATGCACAAAGACTCTCGTGGGCTAGACTCACAGTTTTTCATATATTATGCCGAGAAAATGATTTTTCTATATTTTCTCAAAAACTTTAAAACCGGTTATCTAAAAGATTTATATTAAATCTTTTCAAAACAAACTATGAACTCGCTCAACTTTATGTTGATTTTTCGCATGTTTCTTTCTCAGGTTGCATTTTCAAAAATATGGAACGGTTGGAATAGGAGAACCCATGGTGATTTGAGTACTTAGCGGGCGTTCACTGTTTAGAAGTCTTAGCTTATTGCTTCCGCTGTGCAATGAAGATACCGGTCCAGTCACGCCAGCTCTGATATTTCGGGGTGTGACAGGGATGAAGTTCAGAAGCTGGAAAACGAATACTACGACTTGAAGATGGTTGGATCTGAAGTCGAAGCGTATGTGAAGCGATCGTATGAATTGGCCGACATGTGCCCGAACTTGTCCCGGCCTATGTCTAGGAGGATTGAGTTATTCATCAAAGGGTTGCCTCCGCGTGTGAAGAGCTTGGTCACAGCAGCCCATCTCAATGATTTGACACAGATCGTTCGTCTGACTCACAAGATTGTGGATCAAGAGGTGGAAAGCGATTCGTTACCCCCGCGTATTTCGGCCACTAAAGCTGCTACACCCACTGCCACTGCGTCCGCTAATGATAACAAGCGGAAGTGGAGTGATTATGACAAGGCATCCAGTGCTGGCCAGACTCAGAAAAGGCCAGACAACAGCAACCGCAACATCAGCCAGTCGTCTTCCGTCATTCAAGGCCAGGGAAGTGGCCACAGCCAGGGTTCGTACGCAAGGAAGAAGCCACGATGTAACAAGTGTGGCTATCATCATTTCGGGTCGTGTACTCGGAAGTGTGACAGGTGTGGTAAGGCGGGCCATGAGGCCAGGGATTGTAGGGCCCCACAGCCTAAACACCAGCAGCAACAAAACCAGCAGAATCAGAGACAACAGGGACAACCACCCCAGCAGAACCAGGGTTTCAGGAAGGGGTGCTACCAGTGTGGTGACGAGGGCCACTTTAAGCGGGATTGCCCTCAGTTAAACCAGAACGCTAATGATAACAACCGCCCGAATAATAACAACGCTGGAAACAACAACAACAACGGCAATAATGGGGGAAACGGTGCTCGAGGCAGAGTGTTCCAGCTTGGAGCAGGGGATGCCAGGAATGACGGCAACGTTGTAACTGGTACGTTTCCTGTTAACAATCGTATTGCTTCTGTATTATTTGATTCGGGTGCCGATTGGAGTTACGTGTCCCTAGAGTTTAGTCAACGATTAGGGATAACCCCAACACCTTTAGAAGTTAAACAAGTAGTAGAATTAGCAGATGGTAAGACGATAGAAGCCTCGAATGTCCTTTTTGGATGCAAACTAGATCTCGTGGGTCAGGTGTTTGACATTGACCTCCTTCCCGTTACGCTCGGTAGTTTTGACATAGTGGTAGGCATGGATTGGTTGTCCAAGCACCAAGCAGAAATTCTGTGTAAGGAGAAGATTGTGCGTATTCCTCTCCCTGATGGAGAGTCACTGTTGGTTCAAGGGCATCGTAGTGGGACGATGGTTGGGATTATCACGGCCATGCGTGCACAGCAGTATCTACAAAAGGGGTATCCTGCACTGTTAGCGTTAGTTACCAACTTTCAGTCTGAAGAGAGTAAGATCGAGGATCTACCAGTGGTGCGAGAATTCGCTGATGTGTTCCCAGAGGAGCTACCATGGTTACCTCCTCATCGTCAAGTAGAATTTCAGATTGATCTTGCGCCGGGAGCGGCCCCAATTGCTCGAGCTCCTTACCGTTTAGCACCTGGAGAGTTACAGGAACTGTCCAATCAATTGCAGGAGTTGTTGGATAGGGGTTTCATTCGACCCAGTTCTTCGCCTTGGGGAGCCCCAGTTCTGTTCGTGAAGAAGAAAGACGGGTCATTCCGTATGTGTATCGACTATCGAGAACTCAACAAGGTGACCATTAAGAACCGCTATCCATTACCACGCATCGACGACTTGTTTGACCAGCTGCAAGGGTCAAGCTTCTATTCCAAAATTGACTTAAGATTGGGGTATCACCAGGTAAGGGTTAGGGAAGAGGATGTTCCCAAGACGGCTTTTCGAACGCGCTACGTACACTATGAGTTTTTGGTCATGCCGTTTGGATTGACCAATGCACCAGCGGTTTTCATGGATCTCATGAACCGCGTATGCAAGCCATATCTCGACGAGTTTGTTATAGTGTTTATTGACGACATCTTAGTCTATTCCAAGAACAAGGAAGATCACGAGCGTCACCTACGTCTCATCTTGGAACTCTTGAGAAGGGAACAGCTGTATGCGAAATTTTCTAAGTGCGACTTTTGGATTCGGGAAGTGCATTTCCTTGGGCACGTTGTTAACGAGAAAGGGATACATGTGGACCCTGCGAAGGTGGATGCAGTTAAGAATTGGGCGGCACCAAAGACTCCGTCTGAGGTGCGTCAATTTCTTGGTCTCGCTGGATACTATCGAAGGTTTATTAGAGATTTCTCGAAAATCGCACAACCTCTCACCTCACTAACACAGAAGAACACGGTATACTCTTGGGGAACGAAGCAGGAAGAGGCCTTCCAGTTGTTAAAGCAGAAACTTTGCAGTGCACCGATCTTGTCATTACCAGAGGGTACCGAAGATTTTGTGGTTTATTGTGATGCTTCGATTCAGGGTCTCGGTTGTGTGTTGATGCAACGCGAGAAGGTGATAGTTTATGCTTCTCGTCAGCTAAAGGTGCACGAGAAGAACTACACGACACACGACTTGGAGTTAGGAGCGGTGGTGTTTGCGTTGAAGATTTGGAGGCACTATCTGTACGGTACCAAATGCACCATCTACACCGACCATAGGAGTCTCCAGCACATCTTCAACCAGAAAGAGTTGAATATGCGACAACGACGATGGGTGGAGTTATTGAACGATTATGAATGTGCCATCAAGTATCATCCGGGCAAGGCGAACGTTGTAGCTGACGCCCTCAGCAGAAAGGATAATGCACCCAGGCGTGTACGAGCATTGCAACTCACGATTCAGTCCAATCTCCCTTCCCAGATACAGGATGCTCAGTTAGAAGCATTGAAACCAGAGAACGTTCGAGCTGAAGCTTTACGTGGCTCGAGGCAACGACTAGAACAAAAGGGAGACGGTGCTTACTACGTAACCGGACGCATTTGGGTCCCATTCTTTGGCAACTTACGGGAACTGGTAATGGAAGAGGCACATAAGTCACGTTACTCCGTACATCCTGGATCAGATAAGATGTACCATGACTTAAAAACTACGTACTGGTGGCCTAGCATGAAGGCTCATATAGCAACCTACGTCAGCAAATGTTTGACTTGTGCTAAAGTCAAAGCAGAACATCAAAAGCCCTCAGGTCTACTGCAGCAACCAGAGATACCCACATGGAAGTGGGAGCAGATCGCTATGGATTTCGTGACAGGACTACCAAGAACTCAGGCTGGGAACGACACTATTTGGGTGATTGTTGATCGCCTCACGAAATCAGCACACTTCCTAGCAATCAAGGAAACAGACAAGTTTTCTCAGCTGGCAGCAGTGTATCTTAAGGAAGTGGTTTCTAGGCATGGAGTGCCAACTTCTATCATTTCAGACCGTGATCCGCGTTTCACTTCAGAGTTATGGCAGTCAATGCATAAATCGTTTGGTTCCCAACTCGACATGAGTACCGCTTATCACCCGCAGACGGATGGTCAAAGCGAGCGCACCATCCAAACACTTGAAGATATGCTTCGGGCATGCGTACTCGACTTTGGAAAAGGATGGGAGAAGCACCTACCTTTGATAGAATTCTCCTACAACAACAGCTACCATTCAAGTATTAAGGCAGCTCCGTTCGAAGCACTGTACGGACGGAAATGTCGTTTACCTCTCTGTTGGCATGAGGTGGGGGATAGTCAGATCACAGGACCTGAGTTTGTTCTTGAGGCATCAGAAAGCATTGTGCAGATTCGAAACCGTATGGCCGCAGCTCGCGATCGCCAGAAAAGCTACGCTGACAAACGTAGTAAACCGCTAGAATTTGAAGTCAATGACCGCGTGATGTTAAAGGTTTCACCCTGGAAGGGTGTGGTGCGTTTTGGGAAACGCGGCAAACTAAACCCTCGTTATGTGGGACCGTTCAAAATTCTGGAACGAATTGGAAAAGTGGCCTACAGGTTGGAACTACCTGCTGAGTTGGGTAATGTCCATGATGTATTTCACGTATCGCAGCTAAAGAAGTGTTTGGTCGATGAAACACTAGTAGTACCATTCCAAGAGCTGCAGATAGACGACAAATTGCAGTTTGTCGAAGAACCAATTGAAATTATGGATCGGGAGGTTAAAGTTCGTAAACACAGCCGCATACCGATTGTGAGAGTTCGTTGGAACTCAAGACGTGGTCCAGAGTTCACGTGGGAACGCGAGGACCAGATGAAACTCAAGTATCCACATTTGTTCCCCACAGATCAGGCAGAACCTAGCAAACCTACTGTTGATGCAACTAGTAAATTTCGGGACGAAATTCCCATTCAAGTGGGGGATGATGTGACACCCCAGGAAAACTAGTGAACAATATAGCTTACGTTAGTGAGTGCGTACCAAATTTCGGGACGAAATTTCTTTTTAGTTGGGGATACTGTGACAACTCGTAATTTAAACCCATTTTGTGTAACGTTACGTGCTCACGTGAACTATGTTGGGTGAATGTTATGGTTATTTTATGTGAATGTTATGTTTAGTTTATGTGAATGTATATTTATACAAGTGACCCGACCGCACAACCTCTACTTGAACGCACAAGGCCTTGGGCCGTATTCCTGGTGACCGGAACCAATGGGCCCATTAAGGGGGTTTCGGCCCACTTATCTTATACGTACAACACACACACCTTAGGAGGTCACTCTCTCATTGTTACAATTCTCACAACACACACACAAACCCTAGACGACTTTCTCTCTCTCTCTCGTTTTGCTTGGAAGCCGACGGCACCAAGATCACAAGTTGGATCAATTCTTGGTCACCCTCTTTGATAACGGTTAGTGTTTAATATTGAGATCTTGTTAAATGATGTTGTGATTGCATGATTTTATTAAAAACCGAGGTGATGTTGCTATGCCTTGCATGCGAGTGGTGATGTTTGATTTCTATTGATGTTCTTGTTATTTGATTTGCTTAAATGTCATGTATGATTTATATAAGGATTGTTGATCTTGTGATACTACCGAACAAACAAGCAATCGGCTGTGATATGAATTGAATCCGAATGTTATGTGTAAAGTTCTAGGGTTAATTCAATTAAATGGTATGGTATGGATTAGTGTTCATGTTTTGATTGATTAGGGTTCATAGAGATTTGTAGATGAAACCCTTGTTTGATCTATATTAGATTAATCACATGTTGGAAGTTGTTAATTGATAAACTAGATAAGGAAACTGTTAATTGATTGTAACCGAATAGCTTGATTTGTGGAATGATTGTTCTAATCACACAAGACTAGCCAATCGCACCAGGGAGCCCACTCGTACAAGGCTACTGGTCGCACAAGAGGTCCAATCACACAAGTCTGATCCGGTCGCACAAGGGGGTATTGATCGCACAAGATCCCCTGAATCGCACAAAGTTAGCGGATCAGCTTAACTGTTGGGCCGGAGGACATGTTGGGCTGGGCTGGCCAGTCGCACAACCCAGATGAATCGCACATGTTATGCTGTTACGCTGTTTGGGCCGGACAAGCCCAAAGTCAGCCGCACAACCTGAGTTGGACCGCACAAGTTATGTTAGTGAATTTGGGCCGAGCACATTGGGCTTACATCTCTGACCGCACAAGACTGTTATGTGTTTGGTGTATTGGGCCGATATGTTATTGGGTTGTATATTATTGATGGGCCGGGTTTGGTTGGACCGCACAACATGTTGTGGATCGCACAACATGTTGGGCCGGACACTATTGGACTTAGTTAAATCGTGCAAGTTGATATGTTGTGACTGTAACTTGTATAGCTTGATTGTGATGCCATGTTCTATACGTGCCTGAAACCTGTTAGTTATGTGTAAACCTGTGTGCATTACGTGAACCAAACCTGACTTGTATAATAAATGTGCTAGGACGTGGTTGAACACATTGTAGCTTAACTGAACTTTTTGTATCATACCGAGCAATCCCAGGTGAGTTCATTGCATTTTCTCAAGCATGCGTCCCGGTGGTTTGGGACAACGGGTAAACATTTGGAAGGGAAACATTGGGTAAACAACTAAATCGGTTTTGGTTATTGCCTGAAGGGCAATGGGGGTAATTAGTTGATAGCGCTATTAGGTAGGAAACCTCACACCGGGCCGTAAGGACGGGCGTGAACTAATTATCTGGATAGGGCTATGGTTGTTAGAGGCACACTCCTCGGATACATATGGGCATACTCCCTAGGGTATCTAACGATGGCAACATAGCAAACAAGGGGTAACCACTCCCCGGATACACATGGGCACACTCCCTAGGGTATCTAACATGAGCAACATTGTAACGCAACATGGAATTGCATTAACATACATCTGGTAACTCAGCACGTTAACAAAACCTTGAACTCACCAGCGTAGTCTGACACACTTGTTTGCATGCTTGTAGGTCGTTAACTTTAGAACATGGACTTGCTATCTGGGCGTGTTGGAGTGGTCATGGATCGAAGCTGCTGGATTATTTATAATTGATACATTGGATTTAAGTTTATTTTGAAACGATTACTAAACGACTTATCATATGCTTCCGCTACATAACTCTTGGAAATTAATATCGTGTTTGACATTTAATCTTGGCTACTAATGACATGTTTTATTTAAATATTTACTATTGGTTCAATGTGATTAGTGGCTCAGACTCTGATGTGTAACACGCCTCGCGGGGTTTCCACAGGTGGTATTTTGGGGGTGTTACACAGAGCACATAAGGCAATTCCTCTGCCCATTTCCCCTTCTTGGATCCAAGTTTCTTCTTCAGATTGTTGATGATGATCTTGTTGGATGATTCTGCTTGGCCATTGGCTTGTGGGTGGACTGGTGTTGATGTTATCATCTTAATCCCCCAACTGTCACAAAAGTTAGTAGTCCTGCTCCCAATAAATTGGGAACCATTATCACATACAATTTCAGAAGGAATGCCAAATCTAGTTATAATGTTTCTCTTAATAAAGGATATAACTTCCTTTTCTCTGACTTGGGCAAAAGGTTCAGCCTCTATCCACTTGGAGAAGTAGTCAGTCATGGCAAGCATGAATACTTTTCCACCAGGTGCCTTAGGGAGCTTGCCAACTATATCCATCCCCCATCTCATAAATGGCCAAGAGGATGGAATAGGATGTAGAAACTCAGCCGGCTGATGAAGGATATTGCTGTGTCTTTGGCAAGGATCACACTTCTTAGCATACTCCACAGCATCCCTTTTCATAGTTGGCCAGTAGTATCCTGTCCTTAAGATCCTTGAGAACAATGCCCTGCCCCCAGTGTGGTTTCCACAATCTCCTTCATGGAAGTCTTTTAACACTTCTTGAACTTCAGGATCCTCGATACATCTTAAATATGGTCCTGCAAGAGATCGCTTATATAGCACATTATTCAAGATTGTGAATTGAGATACCTTAATCCTGAAAGCCCTTGGATTTTCTCCCATAGGAATCTCCCCGTGTTGTAAGTATCTCATGATTGGTGAGATCCATGATCCTGAATAAGATTGAGTATCCTCACTAGGGATCATTGCAGTATCCTCTTCTATTTCCATGGCCACCTGATTTTCAATAGCAGGAGCCAGGATATGGATGATGGGGATACTTATATCCTCTGGGATCTTCAAAGATGATCCTAGATTGGCTAATGCATCAGCTTCTGTATTTTCCTCTCTTGGTACCTGTGTCAAACTGAAAGAAACAAAGGAGAGTGCCAATTCTTTGACTATCTCTAAATATTTGGTTAGTTTTTCACCTTTAACAGCATAGGGTCCATTAAAGTGATTGGTGATTAACAATGAATCCACGTATACCTCAAGATACCTGATCCTCATATGTTTAGCGATTTGTAAACCAGCGATTAAGGCTTCATATTCAGCCTCATTATTAGTGGCTTGGAACTCACAAGCTATGGAATGGGGTATTATGTCCCCCTGTGGTGATTTTAGTAGTATACCAAGCCCCGTGCCTTTGACATTTGAGGATCCGTCAGTATGTAGTATCCAAGGATCCTTAGTTTCATCCAGCTGCTGGACTTCCAATTCGGCTTCCTTTTGTAAATCACTACTGAAATCAGCCACAAAGTCTGCTAATGCTTGGGATTTGATGGCTGTTCTGGGTTCATATCTTATATCATGGGCACTAAGCTTTACTGCCCACTTAGCCATTCTTCCGGACATCTCTGGTTTCCTGAGGACGTTCTTAATTGGGAAATTAGTTCTAACAACAATAACATGTGTTTCAAAATAATGTCTTAGTTTAGTGGATGCCATAATCAGTGCAAGAATAAGTTTTTCAAGGTGTGAATACATGGATTCAGCGTCAAGTAAACTCTTACTTACATAATAGACAGGATATTGTGTACCTTCATGATCCTTAACAAGGACTGCACTTACTGCTTTTGAGGATACCGCAAGGTATAAGGATAACACATCTCCTTTTTCTGGTTTCATCAATGCTGGGGCTGGGGACATGTATTCTTTTAGGGCTTGTAAAGCATTCTCATGCTTTTCAGTCCATTCAAATTTCTTATTCTTTCTTAGGATGTCATAGAATTCTTTACACTTTTCTGAGGATTTGGATATGAATCTGTTTAGAGCTGCTATCCTGCCTGTTAGCCTTTGCACATCCTTAGCGTTGGCAGGGGATTTGATATTTACCAATGCTTTGATTTGTTCCGGGCTTGCTTCAATGCCCCTCTGGGTTACCATATATCCTAAGAATTTACCTGCTTTAACACCAAAGTGACATTTTGAAGGATTAAGCTTCATGTTATAGTTATCAAGGATATCAAATGCCTCCTCCAAGTCCCTTAGGTGATCCTCTGCTTTTTTGGATTTCACCACCATATCGTCTATGTACACTTCCATAGTTTGTCCAATTTGATCTTTGAACATCATATTCACCAGCCTTTGATATGTTGCACCTGCATTTCTTAATCCAAAAGGCATAGCAATTTAACAATATAAACCGGTTGGGGTCATAAAAGCCGTATCCTCTTGGTCAGATGGTTCCATCTGAATTTGTTGGAATCCAGACGATGCATCCATAAAGGTTAACAGTTCATGACCCGCCGTTGCATCTACCATGGAGTCAATGTGGGGTAATGGGAAAGGATCCTTGGGACATGCCTTATTCAAATCAGTGAAATCGACACATACCCTCCACTTTCCATTTTTCTTTTGAACAACAACCACATTGGCTAGCCATTTTGGATACTTTACTTCTCTAATCATACCTGCTCGTAGTAATCTTTCTACCTCTTCTTGGATAATGGCATTTTCTTTCTGGTGCAAACTTCCTCCGTTTTTGATGGATTGGTTTAACCGACCTGTCAATGCCAAGTTTATGAGTGATAATATCCTTAGATATACCTGTCATATCCTCGTGTTTCCATGCAAAGGTAGATTTTCTTCTTTTGAGGAAGGATACAATGTCTTCCTTCATTTTGCCAAGGATCCCTGATCCGATGTAGATTTTGGATTCAGGATCATCAGGATCCAAGAGGATTTCATCCACATCCTGCTCTCTTGCCTCCAAGACACCCCTTGGAGGATACTTTAATTGCTATTGCTCCCTTGGTTTCGAGGCTGGTTTCATTGATGAGGTGTAATAATCCTTAGCCTCCTGTTGATCACTATCGATCTTGATTATCTCCCATGGGCTAGGGAGCTTCACACATTGATGGTAGGTGGATAACATTACAACAAGACAAACAGTCAATAACTCAAAATTTCTGATAATTATGTAATCCTTCCACGTAAATTGGGAGTTTGATGTCCCCTAGGGTTTTCTTAGTTTCGCCACTAAATCCTACAAGCACGGAGGATCTTGGCGTGATATTTGATTCAGGGATACCCATTTTCTTCAGAACATCAAGCTGGATAATGTTTACTGAGCTTCCTCCGTCAATAAGGATCCTGCGGACAAAGTGGTTAGAAATAAAGAGAGTAATAACTAAACTATCATGATGAGGATCCTGGATGTCAACTCGATCATCCTCATCAAAGGTTATCACTCTTCCTTCTGAGACACTTGATGTTCGAATAGGTCTTTCTCCGTTATCCATTTTAGCTTCCTTTGCATGCCTTTTAGCTGCTGAGAAGGATGTGCCACAGATGTCTGATCCTCCAGAAATAAAGTTGATCACTTGTGCATCTGCCGGAGGAGCTGGAGCTTTCTCAGGGATCCTTTCAGGATCCTGAGTCCTTTGCTTTTTTCTTCCCAACAACTCTTTTAGATGCCCCTTGCTTAGCAGATATCCAATTTCCTTTCTTAATGCGATGCATTCTTCGGTTAATTGCCCAAAATCCTCGTGGTATGCACACCACTTCGATTTGTCTTTAGTTCCGGCTGGTTTGTCATTTTTTCTAGGCCATCTGGCTTTTTCTCCTAGATTCTGCATTGCAAGGATTAGTTCATGGTTATCAACGGAAAAACAGTATTCAGAAATTGGAGGATAATCTTCATCATCCTCTTCTTGGTCGACAGCATGCACGTTCTGGTTGTCAGTTCTGTTATAGGATTTGAATCTGTTGCTTTTGAAAGAGGATCCTTGCTTTTCTTGTTTTGAGGATCCTACTTGTCTCTCCTGGATCCTCTTGTCATCCTCTAACCGGATGAACCTGAGTGCCCGAGTTCTTACTTCGTCTAGGTTCCTGCATGGTGTCATAACAAGATCATCATAGAACAATGAATCCTTAAGTAATCCCATCTTGAAGGCCTCAACAGCGGTGGCCACATCCAAGTTAGGAATATCCAAGGATTCTTTACTAAATTTGGTTATATAATCCCTTAATGATTCATTATGACTCTGAGTTATCCTATATAAATCGCTAGTCAATCGTTCAAATTTTCTACTACAAGAAAATTGATTATTGAATAAGTTAACTAAATTAGCGAATGAAGTAATAGAGTAAAGGGGAAGACTTAGCAGCCATTTAAGAACTGATCCAGTAAGAGTGGATCCAAATCCCTTGCACAGGCATGCTTCCTTTAACCTTTCTGGAATAGGATTGATCTCCATCCTCTCCCTGTACTGTGCTATGTGTTCCTCAGGATCCGTTGTACCATCATACAGCTTCATAGTAGGGATATGGAATCTTTTGGGTATCTCAGCATCACTGATTCGTGGTGCAAAACGAGATACCTTATGGCTTCCATCTGCAATCTCCAGGATAGGTTTGACTACCCCTGGAACACTTGATATCATATCCTTCAGTTTTTGTAGTTCTCTGGCCATAGCATGATTGATACCTGTATCCTGCATGAATCCATGGTTAGTGGTATAAGAATTATTAAAAGTGTTACCTCCCATCGGGTTCAAGTTAGGAACATTGGATGTGAATCCACGTTGCTGGGATTCTGGGATGATGGAGGGACCAGTGGAAGCAATGGTTTGCATTGGAATAAAACCTCCTTGATGGACATCTGGACTTCCTGTTTGCAAATTCTTCAAGGATCCTGGTATCTGAGGGGATCCTTGAACTTGGGATGATCCTGGAACAAAGGAGGATCCTTGAACCTGGGATGATCCTGGAACAAAGGAGGATCCTTGAACCTGGGATGATCCTGGAACAAAGGAGGATCCTTGAACCTGGGATGATCCTGGAACAAAGGAGGATCCTAAGCTCATGAAGGATCCCATATGCTGAGTGTAGGATCCTGCCAGTTGGAAATATGATCCTGATGCCTGAGTCATTGCTGCTGGGCCTAAATGCACTCCTCTTAATTCATCAGTATGTTGAATGTTTGGGACCTCTGATGGCTGAGAAGTAATCATCGGAGTATCAAAATTCAAAGATTTGGGCATTAGTGGGGAATGATCCTCTGCCGTTTTCTTTTGCCTTTTGAGATCTCCGATTTCCTTGAGGATCCTGTCATTAGTTTCATCCTGCTGCTGCATACGATCCCTCATCTGCAAAATCAAAGTAAATATATCACTAGTACTGGGAACAGAAGAAGTTAGAGCAGAAGATGATGGTTTAGAGGAGATAGGAGTTGGTCTCTTCTCAGCATTTTTCTGAGATCCAGCTGGTGGTGGAGGCAAAGGTGGAATGCCATTAGATGAATTGACTGCAGACATCGCTGTGGAAGTATTCTTCAACGATGAAGCCATGCTACACTTCCGGAATGATCACCAACAGAAAAATTTTCTTATGAATGAAGCACCAATTGCCCCACGGTGGGCGCCAATCTGTTTTGGTCCAAAATCACTTAAAGATAATGCAACCAAACTTTATGTAAACGGGGAATGATGCTTGGTATGATGAACAAAGTGAAGGATCACTCAAATATAAAATGCACAAGCGACACAAGGATTTATACAAGGAAAAAGCCCTTGATCAATGAATGATCTCTGGCATAAAAAACCTCGGGTGATGGAAACTACCGATCACCAAACTTCAATATAACAAATAATGGTTACAACTTTGGATGGTAACGAGCTAGGTACAAGGATCACTATAGTATCGTATGCTAAAGCGTGTGAGAAATGTGTTGTGTCTTCCGAATGTTCAAGAGTGCCTTTTATACAAGTGTGTGTGGTTCTATTTTAGGCAAATCACCTAACTACTAGCTCGTTACCCCTATAGAAATAGAAGTAAATTTAGCGTAAATAATCGCCCTTGAATTGTGCTGAGTTTCCATATTCTTCATAACGTCCATCTTTGATTATGCATGTGCAAAATTAGCGTGATAGATTCCTTGTTTACGTTGCTAAGACCAAGTCCAACTCGTAATTCCTGCAAAACAACATTTAATCCAAAGAGAACAATCGTTAGTGTGAGGATCCTTAGGATGATCCGTGATCCTGATCCTGGAGCTCCTCTGAGGATCACTATCTGCCAAAGAAGTAAGGATCACTTGTTAGGATCACATGTAAGGATCATAGGTCATAAAAATCCAGCCCTAACATTAACCTTTATGGATGCATCATCTGGATTCCAACAAATTCAGATGGAACCATCTGACCAAGAGGATACGGCTTTTATGACCCCAACCGGTTTATAATGTTATATTGCTATGCCATTTGGATTAAGAAATGCATGTGCAACATATCAAAGGCTGGTGAATATGATGTTCAAGGATCAAATTGGACAAACTATGGAAGTGTACATAGACGATATGGTGGTAAAATCCAAAAAAGCTGAGGATCACCTAAGGGATTTGGAGGAAGCATTTGATATCCTTGATAGTTATAACATGAAGCTTAATCCTTCAAAATGTCACTTCGGTGATAAAGCAGGCAAATTCCTAGGATATATGGTAACCCAGAGGGGCATTGAAGCAAGTCCAGAACAAATCAAAGCATTGGTGAATATCAAATCCCCTGCCAACGCTAAGGATGTGCAAAGGCTAACAGGCAGGATAGCAGCTCTAAACAGATTTATATCCAAATCCTCAGAAAGGTGTAAAGAGTTCTATGATATCCTAAGAAAGAACAAAAAATTCGAATGGTCTGAAAAGCACGAGAATGCTTTACAAGCCCTCAAAGAATACATGTCCTCAGCTACAGCATTGATGAAACCAGAAAAAGGAGATGTGTTATCGTTATATCTTGCGGTATCCTCAAAAGCAGTAAGTGCAGTCCTTGTTAAGGATCATGAAGGTACACAATATCCCGTCTATTATGTAAGTAAGAGTTTACTTGATGCTGAATCCAGGTATTCACACCTTGAAAAACTCATTCTTGCACTAATTATGGCATCTACTAAACTAAGACATTATTTTGAAACCCATGTTATTATTGTTAGAACTAATTTTCCAATTAAGAATGTCCTCAGGAAACCAGAGATGTCCGGAAGGATGGCTAAGTGGGCAGTAAAGCTCAGTGCCCATGATATAAGATATGAGCCTAGAACAGCCATCAAATCTCAAGCATTAGCAGACTTTGTGGCTGATTTCAGCAGTGATTTACAAAAGGAAGCCGAATTGGAAGTCCAGCAGCTGGATGAAACCAAGGATCCTTGGATACTACATACTGATGGATCCTCAAATATTAAAGGCACGGGGCTTGGTATACTACTAAAATCGCCACAGGGGGACATAATACCCCACTCCATAGCTTGTGAGTTCCAAGCCACTAATAATGAGGCTGAATATGAAGCCTTAATTGCTGTTTTGCAAATTGCTAAGCATATGGGGATCAGGTATCTTGAGGTATACGTGGATTCATTGTTAATCACTAATCACTTTAATGGATCCTATGCTGTTAAAGGTGAAAGACTAACCAAATATTTAGAGATAGTCAGACTAACCAAATATTTAGAGATAGTCAAAGAATTGGCACTCTCCTTTGCTTTCTTCAGTTTGACACAGGTACCAAGGGAAGAAAATACAGAAGCTGATGCACTGGCCAATCTAGGATCATCTTTGAAGATCCCAGAGGATATAAGTATCCCCATCATCCATATCCTGGCTCCTACTATTGAAAATCAGGTGGCCATGGAAATAGAAGAGGATTCTGCAATGATCCCTAGTGAGGATACTCAATCTTGTTCAGGATCATGGATCTAACCAATCATGAGATACTTACAACACGGAGAGATTCCAATGGGAGAAAACCCTAGGGCTTTCAGAATTAAGGTATCTCAATTCACAATCTTAAATAGTATGCTGTATAAGCGATCTCTTGCAGGACCATTTTAAGATGTATCGAGGATCCTAAAGTTCAAGAAGTTTTAAAAGATTTCCATGAAGGAGATTGTGGAAACCACAATGGGGGCAGGGCATTGTTCTCAAAGATCTTAAGGACAGGATACTACTGGCCAACTATGAAAAGGGATGCTGTGGAGTACGCTAAGAAGTGTGATCCTTGTCAAAGACACAGCAATATCCTTCATCAGCCGGCTGAATTTCTACATCCTATACCATCCTCTTGGCCATTTATGAGATGGGGGACGGATATAGTCGGCAAGCTCCCTAAGGCACCTGGTGGAAAAGTGTTCATGCTTGCTAAGATTGACTACTTCTCCAAGTGGATAGAGGCTGAAGCTTTTGCCCAAGTCAGAGAAAACCTTTATTAAGAGAAATATTATAACTAGATTTGGCATTCCTTCTGAAATTGTATGTGATAATGGTTCCCAATTTACTGGGAGCAGAACTACTAACTTTTGTGACAGCTGGGGGATTAAGATGATAACAACAACACCAGTCCATCCACAAGCTAATGGTCAAGCAGAATCATCCAACAAGATCATCATCAACAATCTGAAAAAGAAACTTGGATCCAAGAAGGGGAAATGGGCAGAGGAATTGCCTTATGTGCTTTGGGCTGATAGGACAACTCCCAAGAATGCTACTGGTCAAACACCCTTCTCTTTGGTGTTTGGGGCAGAATCAGTGATCCCAACAGAAATGGTGGTTCCAACTGCTAGAACAAGTACCCGTGATCCTGAGGAAAATGATCAGAACTTGGTTCAAGACTTGGATACTATTGAGGAAATCAGAGACTTGGCTAGGATAAGGATGGCTAGCTACAAACAAAGAATGGCTGGTGCTTATAACAAAAATGTCAGGATAAGGAAATTCCAAGTTGGGGATATGGTATTGAGAAAAGCATTCCAGAATACCACCAATCCTGCTGATGGGAAATTGGCACAAAAATGGGAAGGCCCTTATTTGATCGAAGCCGAAGCAGGAAAGGGGGCATATAGACTGCTGACCATGGAGGGTAATTTGTTACCAAGAGCCTGGAATGTTATCCACTTGAAGAAATATTTCATGTGAGCAGGATCCTTCTGGCACATATGATCCTTACATTAGAAGTATCCTTCAAGGATCCCTGAAGTATCGACGATCCTTACTCTGGTAATGTCCTAAGCTTGAACTCTTATTTACATATTTTCTTATTTAAGGATAAGGATCATGTATCCTTCATCCTTCTCTCACGAGGTTTTGAGTTCTGATAGTCCAGGTAACCTTAGCATATTGTCGACAATCTTCAGAAGCAACTCAGATCCTTGGGTTCAACCCCAGTTTACACACGATCCTTGGGCTTGTCCCCAGTTTTCGCCTGTAGCGCACGATGATCCTGGTATAGTTCACGTCTTTGGGACCAGTACTCGCTTTAGGGGCTGATAATTCCATCGTACTGGCTATACCTAGGATCCTACGTATAATGGTAGACGTACCATACATCTGTTCCTAAGGTTTCTAACGTTTTCACGTTAGCTAAGGTTTTGGCATTTTCATGTCACTAAGTTTGGATAGTCGCCAGTGAGGGCCATACTCCAGTTTACATACGATCCTTGGGCTTGTCCCCAGTTATCCTTCGGGCTTGTCCCCAGTTATCCTTCGGGCTTGTCCCCAGTGATCCTTTGGGCTTGTCCCCAGTTACTAACTTATCTATGATATTGGCTTAGTCCCAAGTTATATTCTATTTTCAGGTTTTCAAAGATAAACAATTAAGGATCCTCAATCCTTATTACCCATTAAAGTTCTTCCTATGGTTATCCTGGTTAAAGGTTAGGATCCTAACTTGGATCCTCAGGTATGATCCTTAACTGTTTTGAATACATTCATTATTTTGACTAACCCTTACACTTTGACAACTGAACCTATGATCCTTAAAATTAACTACTTTTTGGAAGTTCTCGACTATAGGATATTTGATCCTGGATCATATCCTAAATTTCTTAAACATAATTTGCTTAACCTTTCTTACTTAGACAAGTATAAATCAAAACGATTGAAAGTTCAAAAGATATACAAGGATAACATCACAGGATAATTCAAAAGTTAAAAGTTCTATTCATTAAATATTTAACCCCTTTTTAAAGTTGTCAAAATTGCCAACCCACGTTTCTACCAGCAAAACGTGGCCCGTCCACATGGGTTGGCAAAAGGTGTCCATTGTTCATGCGGTCATAGCAGGTGCAGGAAATTAAAGGCGGCAGGATCACAATGGCTTCATCCCCCAAACAGAGGATCCCTCCACCATATGTAATCCTACCTATTGTTCACAGGATCCTAGATCCTCAACCCTAAACCTATTATTCAAATACAGACCATAATTGTTTTAAAACATCACAACCACCAAACAAAAAAATTGGGCTCCGGCTAAGTCTCGAAATTTCCATCATTGCCCAATCCTGCAGCTCAATCCTTCGCTGCACCATCACCACCGGCTCCACTTGCCTCTCCACCCTGATCCTTGCCAATGTCTCCACCCTCAAGCATCGGGATCTCCTCAGCCTCCTCGTCAACCTCCAGTTCAGCCAGCCTAGCCTTCCAGCCTTCGACATCCCAGGTGCTCTTGTCAAAAGCAGGATCCTGAGCTTCCTTGGCCATTTGCAACTGGATCTTGTACATAGTTATCGCGGCAGAGACCTTGGCATCCTGGGTGATCTCGTGCTTCTCATAGTCAAAGTTGATCAGCATCTTGGCAGCATCATTCTTGGTGGCCTGGAGCTCCTTCTGAAGATCGGCTATCTTGAGATCCTTCAACACCCCAACCTGTTAAAGGTCAGCAATCTGGCGATCCTGATCCTCAACATGGCCAACATATGTGTCTACTTCAGCAAATTTCTACAAGGAAGACAAGGAATGATGTCAGAAACCAAGTGATCCTTAGACCAGCAGGATACACAAGCAGGACAGTGATCCTTACCTCGTTGATGTAATCCAGACACTGTTGGCGGAGCAGGGGCAGACCTTGCAAATCCTCAGAGGCCTTCCTCTTCTTGCTTCCTTTTCCCCTGATAGGTGCTTTAGGGGCAGAAGCAGTTGGGCTAGCAGCAGGAGTCTTCTTCCTTGAGGATTTAACATTAGTAAGATCATCGATGCCGAACTTCGAAGCAGACTTAGAGGATTTTCCAGCACCTACAATACCAAAATAAGATAAGTATTTTAACTTAATTCGAATTCCCACATAGAATTACTTCTTAATAAGGATACTTACTTGACATTGTGACAGAGGCAGAGGATACTTCCTGAGAATCCTGGGTGGTAACCTGGAAAGTTCTTATTTCAGGATCAAGCTTCTTAAAGGCCAAGAGTCTCTCTTTTGCAGCAGGAGTCAA
Source organism: Helianthus annuus (assembly GCF_002127325.2). NCBI lineage: Eukaryota > Viridiplantae > Streptophyta > Magnoliopsida > Asterales > Asteraceae > Helianthus > Helianthus annuus. The sequence goes on from NC_035436.2 coordinate 70,501,977, forward strand.
CTTAAGATGAGAAACGGATATAGCTGCACAAAAAGGAAACAGAAAAATGTCAGTGATCCTTATACTAAGGAATAAGTTCTATGGTGATCCTTCCAGGATCCTCTATCCTACCATTGGTAACCCATTTCTTGGGCAAATCCTTCCCATCAGGGATAGTATCTCTCCTTACAAAAAAGAACCGCCGCTTCCAGTTCATGTCATTTTTGGTAACTTTGAGAACAGGGTGCTCTTCTCCAGCCTTTGAACAAGTATCGGTGGGATCCAAAAGTTGTGAGATCATACATCTCAGCCAGCTCCGCCATACCCAGATCAATTCCTTCTTGTTCGATGATCCTTTCAAGGGTGTATAAAACCCTCCAAATCATCGGCATAGCGTGGATATAGCAGATGCCGGTAAGAGAGAAAAAGGACTCGGTGAACTGAGGGAAAGGATACGAGTATCCTATCATGAAAGGAGTGACCGGGAAAGCAACCCAAGTCTCAGAGATGTAATCACTCAGAGCGGTAGGGCTAAAAGATTTAAAGAGGGTGTTCGCCGGGAAACAATGACGGATTTTGTCAATTTGAGAATCAGTAAAACAACACCTCTCGGTGGGGGAATCCGTGATGATCCCTTGACCCTTCAAGGGGCTGTTATTCTTAGGATCCTTGCTAGGAGAATTCCGGAGTAGCATTTTTTGACAAGAATGGTGGAAAGATAAAGAAAACAGAGCAAGAGAAGAGAGAAGGGGAATACCTGTTCAATCCTCTGGTCGCGATTATAAAGGGAAGAGTTCTTGAATTTAAATGCAAACGATCCTATCCCTATTTCTATTTATAATGATGATTTGTGCAGGGCTGTCACCTCCATGACGTCAGGTCGCAACGGATAGTATTCTTAACGGCTATATATCCGTTGAGTTAGTTATAGATAAGATCCGGCAAAATATAACTCGTTAATATTATATAATTACTCCTTATATTTTGGGGGCAATTGTTAGGGCATGATTTTAATGACCTGTGATCCTTACATGATATCCTAACGAGTGATCCTTGTTTCTTTGGCAGATAGTGATCCTCAGAAGAACTTCAGGATCAGGATCATGGATCATCCTAAGGATCCTCATACTAACGATTGTTCTCTTTGAATCTGATGTTGTTTTGCAGGGATTACGAGTTGGACCTGGTCTTGGCAACGTTATTAAGGAATCTTTCACGTAAATCTCGCACATACATCTCCGGAAATAGACGTTGTGGAGAATATGGAAACTTAGCACAAATTACGGGCAATTAGTTAGGCTAAATTTACTTCTATTTCTAAAGGGGTAACGAGCTAGTAGTTAGGTGATTTGCCTAAAATACAACCACACACGCTTATATAAATGGCACTCTACAGCATTCGGAAGACACAACAGATTTCTCACACGCTCTAGCGTACGATACTATAGTGATCCTTGTACCTAGCTCGTTACCATCCAAAGTTGTAAACATTGTTTGTTATATTGAAGTTTGGTGATCGGTAGTTTCCATCACCCGAGGTTTTTTATGCCGGAGATCATTCATTGATCAAGGGCTTTTTCCTCGTATAAATCCTTGTGTCACTCGTGCAATTTTCATTTAAGTGATCCTTATCTTTGTTTCTCATACCAAGCATCATTCCCCGTTTACAAAGAGTTTGGTTGCATAATCCTTGTGTGATTTTTGACCAAAACACTTATATCTTGCGGTATCCTCAAAAGCAGTAAGTGCAGTCCTTGTTAAGGATCATGAAGGTACACAATATCACGTCTATTATGTAAGTAAGAGTTTACTTGATGCTGAATCCAGGTATTCACACCTTGAAAAACTTATTCTTGCACTAATTATGGCATCTACTAAGTTAAGACATTATTTTGAAACTCATGTTATTGTTGTTAAAACTAATTTTCCAATTAAGAATGTCCTCAGGAAACCAGAGATGTCCGGAAGGATGGCTAAGTGGGCAGTAAAGCTTAGTGCCTATGATATAAGATATGGCCTAGAACAGCCATCAAATCCCAAGCATTAGCAGACTTTGTGGCTGATTTCAGTAGTGATTTACAAAAGGAAGCCGAATTGGAAGTCCAGCAGCTGGAGGAGACCAAGGATCCTTGGATACTACATACTGATGGATCCTCAAATGTAAAAGGCACGGGGCTTGGTATACTACTAAAATCGCCACAAGGGGACATAATACCCCACTCCATAGCTTGTGAGTTCCAAGCCACTAACAATGAGGCTGAATATGAAGCCTTGATTGCTGGTTTGCAAATTGCTAAGCATATGGGGATCAGGTATCTTGAGGTATACGTGGATTCGTTGTTAATCACTAATCACTTTAATGGATCCTATGCTGTTAAAGGTGAAAAACTAACTAAATATTTAGAGATAGTCAAAGAATTGGCACTCTCCTTTGTTTTCTTTAGTTTGACACAGGTACCAAGGGAAGAAAATACAGAAGCTGATGCATTGGCTAATCTAAGATCATCTTTGAAGATCCCGGAGGATATAAGTATCCCCATTATCTATATCCTGGCTCCTGCTATTGAAAATTAAGTGACCATGGAAATAGAAGAGGATTCTGCAATGATCCCTAGTGAGGATACTCAATCTTGTTCAGGATCATGGATCTCACCAATCATGAGATACTTACAACACGAAGAGATTCCTATGGGAGAAAACCCTAGGGCTTTCAGAATTAAGGTATCTCAATTCACAATCTTAAATAATATGTTGTATAAGCGATCTCTTGCAGGACCATATTTAAGATGTATCGAGGATCCTGAAGTTCAAGAAGTTTTAAAAGACTTCCATGAAGGAGATTGTGGAAACCACACTGGGGGCAGGGCATTGTTCTCAAGGATCTTTAGGACAGGATACTATTGGCCAACTATGAAAAGGGATGCTGTGGAGTATGCTAAGAAGTGTGATCCTTGTTAAAGACACAGCAATATCCTTCATCAGCCGGCTGAATTTCTACATCCTATATCCTCCTCTTGGTCATTTATGAGATGGGGGATGGATATAGTTGGTGTTAGGGCTGGATTTTTATGACTTATGATCCTTGCATATGATCCTAACCAGTGATCCTTATTTCTTTGGCAGATAGTGATCCTTAGAAGAGTTCCAGGATCAGGATCACGGACCATCACAGGGATCCTCATACTAACAGTTGTTTTCATTGAATTTAATGTTATCTTGTAGGAATGTCTGGCAGGATCCGCTCTTAGCAACGTAAACAAGTGACTCGTCTTTACAACTTTGGCATATGCTTAATCAGAGATGAACGTTGTGGACGATATGGAAACTCGGCATAATTTAAGGGCGATAATTTAGGCTAGATTTACTTTTATTCCTAAAGGGGTAACGAGCTAATAGTTAGTCTATTTACCTAAAATAGGGCCACTCACACTTGTATAAATAGCTCTCTTCCACATTCGGAAGACACAACACACTTCCCTCACGCTTTGACACACGATACTATAGTGATCCTTGTACTTAGCTCGTTACCATCCGAAGTTGTAACCTTTATTTGTTATATTGAAGTTTGGTGATCGGTAGTTTCCATCACCCGAGGTTTTTTATGCCGGAGATCATTCATTGATCAAGGGCTTTTTCCTCGTATAAATCCTTGTGTCACTTGTGCATTTTATATTTAAGTGATCCTTCACTTTGTTCATCATACCAAGCATCATTCCCCGTTTACATAAAGTTTGGTTGCATTATCCTTGTGTGATTTTTGACCAAAACAGTTTGGCGCCCACCGTGGGGCAATTGGTGCTTCATTCATAAAAAGATTTTCTGTTGGTGACCATTCCGGAGTGTTGCATGGCTTCGTCGTTGAAGAATACCTCCACAGCGATGTCGGCAGTCAATTCATCTACTGGCATTCCACCTTTGCCTCCACCACCAGCCGGATCTCCGAAAAATGCTTAGAAGAGACCAACTTCTATCTCCTCTAAACCATCATCTTCTGCTCTAACTTCTTCTGTTCCCAGTACTAAGTGATATATTTACTTTGATTTTGCAGATGAGGGATCGTATGCAGCAGCAGGATGAAACAAATGACAGGATCCTCAGAGAAATCGGAGATCTCAAAAGACAAAAGAAAACGGCAGAGGATCATTCCCCACTGATGCCCAAATCTTTGAATTTTGATACTCCAATGATTACTTCTCAGCCATCAGAGGTCCCAGACATTCAATATGTGGGTGGATCAAGAGGAATGCATTTCGGCCCAGCAGCAGTGACTCAGGCATCAGGATCATATTTCCAACCGGCAGGATCCTATACTCAACATATGGGATCCTTCATGAACTCAGGATCCTCCTTCGTTCCAGGATCATCTCAGGTTCAAGGATCCTCCTTCGTCCCAGGATTATCCCAGGTTCAAGAATTCTCCTTCGTCCCAGGATCATCCCAGGTTCAAGGATCATCCTTCGTTCCAGGATCATCCCAGGTTCAAGGATCCTCCATCGTTCCAGGATCATCCCAGGTTCAAGGATCCCTTCAGATACAAGGATCCTTGAAGAATTTGCAAACAGGAAGTCTAGATGTCCATCAAGGAGATTTTATTCCAATGCAGACCATTGCTTCCACTGGTCCATCCATTATCCCAGAATCCCAACAATATGGATTCACACCCAATGTTCCTAACTTGAACCCGATGGGAGGTAACACTTTTAATAATTCTCTTACCACTAACCATGGATTCATGCAGGATACAGGTAACAATCATGCTATGGCCAGAGAACTACAAAAACTGAAGGATATGATATCAAGTGTTCCAGGGGTAGTCAAACCAATCCCGGAGATTGCAGATGGAAGCCATAAGGTATCTCGTTTTGCACCACCAATTTGTGATGCTGAGATACCCAAAAGGTTCCATATCCCTACTATGAAGCTGTATGATGGTACAACGGATCCTGAGGAACACATAGCACAATACAGGGAGAGGATGGAGATCAATCCAATTCCAGAAAAGTTAAAGGAAGCATGCTTATGCAAAGGATTTGGATCCACTCTTACTGGATCAGCTCTTAAATGGCTGCTAAGTCTTCCCCCTTACTCTATTACTTCATTTGCTAATTTAGTTAATTTATTCAATAATCAATTCTCTTGTAGTAGAAAGTTTGAAAGATTGACTAGTGATTTATATAGGGTAACTCAGGGTCATAATGAATCATTAAGGAATTACATAACCAAGTTTAGTAAAGAATCCTTGGATATTTCTAACTTGGATATGGCCACACCTGTTGAGGCCTTCAAGATGGGATTGCTGAAGGATTCATTGTTCTATGATGATCTTGTTATGACACCATGCAGGAACCTAGATGAAGTAAGAACTCGGGCACTCAGGTTCATCCGGCTAGAGGATGACAAGAGGATCCAGGAAAGACAAGCAGGATCCTCAAAGCAAGAAAAGCAAGGATCCTCTTTCAAAAGCAACAGATTCAAATCCTACAATAGGAATGACAACCAGAACGTGCATGCCGTTGACCAAGAAGAGGATGATGAGGATTATCCTCCGATTTCTGAATATTGTTTTTCCGTTGATAATCATGAACTAATCCTTGCAATGCAGAATCTAGGAGAAAAAGCCAGATGGCCCAGAAAAAACGACAAGCCAACTGGAATTAAAGACAAATCGAAGTGGTGTGCATACCACGAGGATTTCGGGCATTTAACTGAAGAATGCATCGCATTAAGAAAGGAAATTGGATATCTGCTAAGCAAGGGGTATCTAAAAGAGTTGTTGGGAAGAAAAAAGCAAAGGACTTAGGATCCTGAGAGGTTCCCTGAGAAAGCTCCAGCTCCTCCGGCAGATGCACAAGTAATCAACTTTATTTCTGGAGGATCAGACATATGTGGTACATCCTTCTCGGCAGCTAAAAGGCATGCAAAGGAAGCTAAAATAGATAACGGAGAAAGACCTATTCGAACATCAAGTGTCTCGGAAGGAAAAGTTATAACCTTTGATGAGGATGATAGAATTAACATCCAGGATCCTCATCATGATAGTCTAGTCATCACTCTCTTTATCTCTAACCATTTTGTCCGCAGGATCCTTATTGACGGAGGAAGCTCAGTAAATATTATCCAGCTTGATGTTCTGAAGAAGATGGGTATCACTGAATCAGATATCACACCAAGATCCTCCGTACTTGTGGGATTCAGTGGCGAAACTAAGAAAACCCTGGGGGACATCAAACTCCCAATTTATGTGGAAGGATTACATAATTATCAAAAATTTTGTGTTATTGACTGTTTGTCTTGTTGTAATGTTATCCTTGGCAGACCCTGGATACATGATATGAAGGCAGTCCCATCCACCTACCATCAATGTGTGAAGCTCCCTAGCCCATGGGGAATAATCAAGATCGACAGTGATCAGCAGGAGGCTCAGGATTGTTACACCTCGTCAATGAAACCAGCCTCGAAGCCAAGGGAGCAATAGCAATTACAGTATCCTCCAAGGGATGTCTTGGAGGCAAGAGAACAGGATGTGGACGAAATCCTTTTGGATCCTAATGATCCTGAATCAAAAATCTATATAGGATCAGGGATCCTTGGCAAGATGAAAGAAGACCTAGTATCCTTCCTCAAAAGAAGAAAGTCTACCTTTGCATGGAAACATGAGGATATGACAGTTATATCTAAGGATATTATAACTCATAAACTTGGCATTGACAGGTCAATCAAACCAATCCATCAAAAAAGGAGGAAGTTTGCACCGGAAAGAAATGCCATTATCCAGGAAGAGGTAGAAAGGCTACTTCGAGCGGGTATGATTAGAGAGGTAAAGTATCTAAAGTGGCTAGCCAATGTGGTTGTTGTTCAAAAGAAAAACGGAAAGTGGAGGGTATGTGTCGATTTCACTGATTTGAATAAAGCATGTCCCAAGGATCCTTTCCCATTACCCCACATTGACTCCATGGTGGATGCAACGGCGGGGCATGAACTGTTAACCTTTATGGATGCATCATCTGGATTCCAACAAATTCAGATGGAGCCATCTGACCAAGAGGATACGGCTTTTATGACCCCAACCGGTTTATATTGTTATATTGCCATGCCTTTTGGATTAAGAAATGCAGGTGCAACACATCAAAGGCTGGTGAATATGATGTTCAAAGATCAAATTCGACAGACTATGGAAGTGTACATAGATGATATGGTAGTAAAGTCAAAGAAAGCAGAGGATCACCTAAGGGACTTGGAGGAAGCATTTGATATCCTTGATAATTATAACATGAAGCTTAATCCTTCAAAATGTCACTTTGGTGTTAAAGCAGGTAAATTTCTAGGATATATGGTAACTCAGAGGGGCATTGAAGCAATCCCGGAACAAATTAAAGCATTGGTGAATATCAAATCCCCTGCCAACGCTAAGGATGTGCAAAGGCTAACAGGCAGGATAGCAGCTCTAAATAGGTTAATATCCAAATCCTCAGAAAGATGTAAAGAATTCTATGATATCCTAAGAAAGAACAAGAAATTTGAGTGGACTGAAAAACATGAGAATGCTTTACAAGCCCTCAAAGAATACATGTCCTCAGCTCCAGCATTGATGAAACCCGGAAAAGGAGATGTGTTATCCTTATACCTGGCGGTATCCTCAACAGCTGTAAGTGCAGTCCTTGTTAAGGATCATGAAGGTACACAATATCCTGTCTATTATGTAAGTAAGAGTTTACTTGATGCTGAATCCAGGTACTCACACCTTGAAAAACTTATTCTTGCATTAATTATGGCGTCTACTAAGCTAAGACATTATTTTGAAACCCATGCTATTGTTGTTAGAACTAATTTTCCAATCAAGAATGTCCTCAGGAAACCAGAGATGTCCGGAAGGATGGCTAAGTGGGCAGTAAAGCTTAGTGCCCATGATATAAGATATGAGCCTAGAACAGCCATCAAATCTCAAGCATTAGCAGACTTTGTGGCTAATTTCAGTAGTGATCTACAAAAGGAAGCCGAATTGGAGGTCCAGCAGCTGGATGAGACCAAGGATCCTTGGATACTACATACTGATGGATCCTCAAATGTCAAAGGCACAGGGCTTGGCATACTACTAAAATCGCCACAGGGGGACATAATACCCCATTCCATAGCTTGTGAGTTCCAAGCCACTAATAATGAGGCTGAATATGAAGCCTTAATCGCTGGCTTACAAATTGCTAAGCATATGGGGATCAGGTATCTTGAGGTATACGTGGATTCATTGTTAATCACTAATCACTTTAATGGATCCTATGCTGTGAAAGTTGAAAAACTAACCAAATATTTAGAGATAGTCAAAGAATTGGCACTCTCCTTTGTTTCTTTCAGTTTGACACAGGTACCAAGGGAGGAAAATACAGAAGCTGATGCATTGGCCAATCTAGGATCATCTTTGAAGATCCCTGAGGATATAAGTATCCCCATCATCCATCTCCTGGCTCCTGCTATTGAAAATCAGGTGGCCATGGAAATAGAAGATGATACTGCAATGATCCCTAGTGAGGAGACTCAATCTTATTCAGGATCATGGATCTCACCAATCATGAGATACTTACAACACGGGGAGATTCCTATGGGAGAAAATCCTAGGGCATTCAGGATTAAGGTATCTCAATTCACAATCTTGAATAATGTGCTATATAAGCGATCTCTTGCAGGACCTTATTTAAGATGTATCGAGGATCCTGAAATTCAAGAAGTATTAAAAGACTTCCATGAAGGAGATTGTGGAAACCACACTGGGGGCTGGGCATTGTTCTCAAGGATCCTTAGGACAGGATACTACTGGCCAACTATGAAGAGGGATGTTGTGGAGTATGCTAAGAAGTGTGATCCTTATCAAAGACACAGCAATATCCTTCATCAGCCGGCTGAATTTCTACATCCTATACCATCCTCTTGGCCATTCATGAGATGGGGGATGGATATAGTTGGCAAGCTCCCTAAGGCACCTGGTGGAAAAGTATTCATGCTTGCCATGACTGACTACTTCTCCAAGTGGATAGAGGCCAAAGCCTTTGCCCAAGTCAGAGAAAAGGAAGTGATATCCTTTATTAAAAGAAACATTATAACTAGATTTGGCATTCCTTCTGAAATTCTATGTGATAATGGTTCCCAATTTATTGGGAGCAGGACTACTAACTTTTGTGACAGTTGGAGGATTAAGATGATAACATCAACACCAGTCCACCCACAAGCCAATGGCCAAGCAGAATCATCCAACAAGATCATCATCAACAATCTGAAGAAGAAACTTGGAACCAAGAAGGGGAAATGGGCAGAGGAATTGCCTTATGTGCTTTGGGCTGACAGGACAACTCCCAAGAATGCTACTGGTCAAACACCCTTCTCTTTGGCGTTTGGGGCAGAAGCAGTGATCCCAACAGAAATGGTGGTTCCAACTGCTAGAACAAGTACCCGTGATCCTGAAGAGAATGCTGCAAACTTGGCTCAGGATTTGGATACTATTGAAGAAATCAGGGATCTGGCTAGGATAAGGATGGCTAGCTACCAATAAAGAATGGCTGGTGCTTACAACAAAAATGTCAGAATAAGGAAATTCCAAGTGGGGGATATGGTATTGAGAAAAGCATTCCAAAATACCATCAATCCTGCTGACGGGAAGTTAGCACCAAAGTGGGAAGGCCCTTACTTGATTGAAGCTGAAGCAGGAAAAGGGGAATATAGATTGCTAACCATGGAAGGAAATTTGTTACCTAGAGCCTGGAATGCTGTTAACTTAAAGAAATATTTCATGTGAACAGGATCCTCCTGGCACATATGATCCTTACATTGAAAGCATCCTCGAAGGATCCCGATAATGTCAATGATCCTTACTCTGGTAATATCCTAATCCTAAAGTATTCCATTTTCTTATTTTTACCAAAGGATAAGGATCATGTATCCTTCATCCTCCTCTCACGAGAATTTGAGTTTTGATAGTCCAGGTATCCTCAGCATATTATTGATAGTCTTCAAAAGCATCTCAGATCCTTGGGTTCAACCCCAGTTATCCTTGGGCTTGTCCCCAGTTTTCGCCTGTAGCGCACGATGATCCTGGTATAGTTCATGTCTTTGGGACCAGTACCCACTCCAGGGGCTGATAACCTCATCGTACTGGCTATACCTAGGATCCTACGTATAATGGTAGACGTACCATACATCCGTTCCTAAGGTTTCTAACGTTTTCACGTTAGCTAAGGTTTTGGCATTTTCATGTCACTAAGTTTGGATAGTCGCCAGTAAGGGCCATACTCCAGTTTACATACGATCCTTGGGCTTGTCCCCAGTTATCCTTTGGGCTTGTCCCCAGTTATCCTTCGGGCTTGTCCCCAGTGATCCTATGGGCTTGTCCTTGATCAATGTATGATCTCCGGCATAAAAAACCTTGATCAATGTATGATCTCCGGTTATGATCTTCGGGCTTGTCCCCAGTTATCCTTTGGGCTGTGTCTTTGCATCATCCTTTACTTCTGTGATAAAAGATGCAAAGACACAATGATTTATACGAGGAAAAAGCCCTTGATCAATGTATGATCTCCGGCATAAAAAACCTCGGGTGATGGCAACTACCGATCACCAACTTCAATATATGAAAAATATGATTACAACTTTGGATGACAATGAGCTGAGTACAAGGATCACTATTGTTTTTGGTGTCTAAGTGTGTGAGAGTTGCGTTGTATGTCGTGTGTGTTCTTCCGAATGAGGAAGAGTGGTATTTATACATGTGTTGGTGACCTATTTTAGGTAGCTAAACTAATATTCAGCTCATTACCCCTTTAGAAATGAGATACAATCTAGCCTAAATAGCCGCCCATAAATCAAGCCAAGTTTCCATATCCTGTGCAACGTCTATCTTCAATTGAGCTCTTGCCATAATTATGAAGACGCGTCCCTGGATCATAATGCCTAGAGCGTATCCTGCTAGATGTTCCTGCAAAACAATATTGTATTAAGCGGAAGTGGCCGTTAGTATGAGGATCACCATAATGTCCCATGATCCTGATCCTGAAGTTCTGCTGAGGATCACTGTCTGCCAAAGAAACAAGGATCACTGATTAGGATCATGTGTAAGGATCACCTATAATAAAAATCCAGCCCTAACAATTGCCCCCAAAATATAAGGAGTTGATTGTAAATTAACGAGTTGTATTTTGTTTTGATCTTATCTCCAACGGGCAACTCCGAGTAACTAGCCGTTAATATTGAACTAGCCGTTACGATCATTACGTCATGGATGTGACAATCCCTGCAAATCATGATTATAAATAGGAGATAGGGTGAGGATCAGTTTGTATTTAAATTCAAGATACACTTCCTTTATATTCTGCACCGAAGATTGATCAGGTATCTTTCTCTCTTTCTTTTCTCTTTGCTCTGTTTTCTTCTTCTACTCTGTTTCCGTCCCGTCACAAACATGTTGCTCCGGAATTCTCCACACAAGGATCCCAAGAAGGATAGTCCCTTAAAAAGCCAGGGGATTATCAAGGATTCTCCTACGGAGAGGTGTTGTTTCACTGATGTTCACATAGACAGAATTCGTCATTGCTTCCCGGCGAATGCTGTTTTCAAGTCCTTCACACCTACCGCTCTGAGTGACTCTGTTTCGGATACCTGGGTGGCTTTTCCTGCTACTCCATTCACCATAGGGTATTCATATCCTTTTCCATCCTTCACCCAATCCTTCTTTTCTTTAACCGGCATCTCTTATATCCAAGCTATGCCGATGATCTGGAGGGTTCTGTATACCTTCGAGAGGATCATTGAGCAGAAAGGGATTGATCTGGGGATGACGGAGTTGGCCGAGCTTTACGATCTTACCACTTTTGGTTCTTACCGGTATCTGCTGAAACGGAAAGCCGGGGAGGATCACCCTGTTTTGAAAGTTACCAAAAATGACACAAATTGGAAGCGTCGTTTTTTCTTCGTGAGAAGGGATTCCATCCCAGATGGGAAGGATCTGCCCAAGGAATGGGCCACTCATGGTAGGATAGAGGATCCTCGAAGGATCACTATCAGCCCTGTCTCATATTATGAGGATCACTAATATCTCTTTTTATTTCTTGTGCAGCTATATCCATTGCTCATCTGAAATTAAGCCCCGCTGCAAAAGAGAGAGTCCTAGCTTTTAAAAAGCTTGATCCTGAAGTTAGAAGCTTCCAAGTCACTATCCAAGATTCTCAAGAGATATCCTCTGCATCTGCCACGATGTCAAGTAAGTATCCTCATAGAAAGTAAGTTTTATGTAAGAGTATTTAATTTAACAAGGGAACTTATCTTGTTTCTGAATTGTGTAGGTGCTGGAAAATCTGCCAGGTCTGTTGAATCTGCCTCCAAATTTGGGATAAGTGATCTTGCCAATGTCACGTCTTCAAAGAAGAAGGCTCCTGCTGCCAGTCCTTCAGCATCAGCTCCTAAAGCGCCTATCCGAGGCAAAGGGAAGAAGAGGAAGGCTTCAGATGATCTCCAGGGATTTCCCCTCCTCCGTCAGCAATTCCTCGACTATGTGAATGAGGTAAGGATCACTGCCCCTGTTGGTTATCCGTCTCGCATATCCTGTTTGTGTATCCTGCTTTTCTTGAGGATCATCTGATCCTAAGCTTATCTTTTTTCTCCTGTTGCAGAAACTTGCCGAGATTGAGACCTATCTTGGCCATGTTGAGGACCAGGAGAGCCAAATTGCCGACCTCCAGCAAATGGGTGTGTTAAAGGATCTCAAGATAGGAGATCTTGAGAAGGAACTCCGAGTCATGAAGGCTGAGGCTGCTCAGAGGTTGATCGATATGGATAACGAGAAGCAGGAGATCACCCAAGATGCTAAGGTCTCCGCGGCAATTGCTATGTATAAGATACAACTTCAGATGGCCGAGGAGGCTCAGGATCCTACCTTTGACAAAAGCTCGTGGGATGTTGAAGGTTGGAAGGCAAGGCTGGCAGACCTGGAGGACGAGGATGAGGCTGAGGATATCCCAATGTTGGAGGGAGGTGATGCTGACAAGGATCAAGGTGGAGCAGCCGGTGGTGATGGAGCAGCAAAGGAGTAGGCTGCATGATTGGGCGATGATGGATATTGTTGACTAGGCCGGAGCCCAATTTTTTAGGTTTGGTAGTGGTTTTTGTGGTTGTTGATGGTTTGAGACAATTATGGTTTGTAATCTTCGAACAATAGTTTTTAGGGTTAAGGATCCTGGATCCTTTGAACAATAGGTAGGATTACAAAAGGTGGAGGGATCCTCTGTTTGGGGAATGAAGCCTTTGTGATCCTGCCGCCTTTAATTTCCTACAAAATGCTAAGACCGCATAGACAATGGACACCCTTTGCCAACCCATATGGACGGGCCACGTTTTGCTGGTAGAAATGTGGGTTGGCAATTTTGACAACTTTCTTGAAAGGGTTAATGATCCTTTTGTTTAATAATATAACTTTAACTTTTCTGGCTTATCTCGTGTTGTTATCTTCTTGTTTCTTAGTTGTTTTTGTAGTATATTTGTTAAAGTGGCAAGAGTTGAAAATATATTTAATAAATTTAGGATATGATCCTAGATCAAATATCCTGATATTGAAAATATTCAAAGTATTTTAGTTCAAGGATCATAGGTTTGGTTGTCAAAGTATAAGGGTCGGTTAGGATAATGAATATAATCAAAATAGTCAAGGATCATACCTGAGGATCCAAGTTAGGATCCTAACCTTCAATCGAGACAATCGTGGATAAGATTTTGATGGATAATAAGGATTAAGGGTCCTTATGTGTTTTACCTTTGACAATCCTAAAAAACGAAGCACAACTTGGGACTAAGCCAATGTAAGAAATAAATTAGTAACTGGGGTCATGCCCAAAGGATAACTGAGAATGATCCCAGAGGATCACTGGGACAAGCCCATAGGATAACTGGGGACAAGCCCAAAGGATCGTATGTAAACTGGAGTATGGCCCTTTTCTGGCGACTATCCAAACTTAGTGACATGAAAATGTCAAAACCTTAGCTAACGTGAAAACGTTAGAAACCTTAGGAACGGATGTATGGTACGTCTACCATTATACGTAGGATCCTAAATATAGCCAGTACGATGAGGTTGTCAGCCCCGAAAGTGGGTACTGGTCCCAAAGACGTGAACTATATCAGGATCATCGTGCGCTGCTGGCGGAAACTGGGGATAATCCCAAGGATGACTGGGGTTGGACCCAAGGATCTGTTGTGCTTTTGGAGATCTTTGACGATTTGCTGAAGATACCTGAACTATCATAACTCAAATGGTTTGTGAGTAGAGGATGAAGGATACATGATCCTTATCCTTAGGCAAAAAGTAAGAAAATGCAATAGTTTTAGGATAAGCGTATTACCAGAGTAAGGATCACTGATATCTCCGGGATCCTTCAAGGATACTTCAATGTAAGGATCACATGCATGAAGGATCATGTTCACATGAAATATTTCTTTAAGTGAACAGCATTCCAGGCTCTTGGTAACAAGTTTCCTTCCATGGTTAGCAACCTGTATGCCCCCTTTCCTGCTTCAGCTTCAATCAAGTAGGGACCTTCCCATTTTGGTGCTAGCTTCCCGTCAGCAGGATTGATAGTATTTTGAAATGCTTTTCTCAACACCATATCTCCGACTTGGAACTTCCTTATCCTGACATTTTTGTTGTAGGTACCAGCCATTCTTTGTTGGTAGCTTGCCATCCTTATTCTAGCTAGATCCCTGATTTCCTCAATAGTATCCAAATCCTGAGCTAGGATTGCAGCATTTTCTTCAGGATCACGAGCAATTGTTCTAGCAGTTGGGATCACCATCTCTGTTGGGATCACTGCTTCTGCCCCAAATACTAAAGAGAAAGGTGTTTGACCGGTGGCATTCTTGGGAGTTGTCCTATCAGCCCATAGCACATAAGGTAACTCCTCTGCCCATTTTCCTTTCTTGGATCCTAGCTTCTTCTTCAGATTGTTGATGATGATCTTGTTGGATGATTCTGCTTGACCATTGGCTTGTGGATGAACTGGTGTTGATGTTATCATCTTGATTCCCCAACTGTCACAAAAGTTAGTGGTTCTGCTTCCAATGAATTGGGAGCCATTATCACATACAATTTCAGAGGGAATGCCAAATCTAGTTATAATGTTTCTTTTAATGAAGGATATGACTTCCTTTTCTCTGACTTGAGCGAAGGCTTCAGCTTCTATCCACTTGGAAAAATAGTCAGTCATGGCAAGCATAAATACTTTTCCACCAGGTGCTTTAGGGAGCTTGCCAACTATATCCATTCCCCATCTCATGAATGGCCAAGAGGATGGTATTGGGTGTAAAAATTCAGCTGGCTGATGGAGGATATTGCTATGCCTTTGGCAAGGATCACATTTCTTAGCATACTCTACAGCATCCCTTTTCATGGTTGGCCAGTAGTATCCTGTTCTAAGGATCCTTGAGAATAATGCCCTGCCCCCAGTGTGGTTTCCACAATCTCCTTCATGGAAGTCTCTCAACACTTCTTCAATTTCAGGATCCTCAATACATCTTAAATATGGTCCTGCAAGGGATCGTTTATATAGCACATTATTTAAGATTGTAAATTGAGATACCTTGATCCTGAAAGCTCTAGGATTTTCTCCCATTGGAATCTCTCCGTTTTGCAAGTATTTCATGATTGGTGGGATCCATGATCCTGAATAAGATTGAGCTTCTTCACTAGGGATTACTGCAGTATCCTCTTCTATTTCCATGGCCACTTGATTTTCAATAGTAGGAGCCAGGATATGGATGATAGGGATACTTATGTCTTCTGGAATTTTTAAGGATGATCCTAGGTTGGCCAATGCATCAGCTTCCGTGTTATCCTCCCTTGGTACCTGTGTTAAGCTAAAAGAAACAAAAGAGAGTGCCAATTCTTTGACTATCTCTAAATATTTGGTTAGTTTTTCACCTTTAACAGCATAGGATCCATTAAAGTGATTGGTGATCAATAATGAGTCTACATATACTTCGAGATATTTTACCCCCATACCCTTAGCAATCTGTAAGCCAGCAATTAAGGCTTCATATTCAGCCTCATTGTTAGTTGCTTGGAACTCACAGGCTATGGAGTGGGGTATTATGTCCCCCTGTGGCGATTTTAGTAGGATCCCTAGCCCTGTGCCTTTGATATTTGAGGATCCGTCAGTGTGTAGTATCCAAGGATCCTTGGTCTCATCCAGCTGCTGGACCTCCAATTCCGCTTCTTTTTGTAGATCACTTCATGATCCTTGACAAGGACTGCACTTACAGCGGTTGAGGATACCGCCAGGTATAAGGATAACACATCTCCTTTTTCCGGTTTTGCTAATGCTGGTGCCGAGGACATATATTCTTTAAGGGCTTGTAAAGCGTTCTCATGTTTCTCAGTCCATTCAAACTTCTTATTCTTCCTTAGGATATCGTAGAATTCTTTGCATTTTTCTGAGGATTTCGATATGAACCTGTTCAAAGCTGCTATCCTGCCTGTCAGTCTTTGAACATCCTTGGCGTTGGCAGGAGATTTGATATTTATTAATGCTTTGATTTGTTCCGGGCTTGCTTCAATGCCCCTCTGGGTCACCATGTATCCTAAGAACTTTCCTGCCTTAACACCAAAATGGCATTTTGAAGGATTAAGTTTCAAGTTGTAATTATCAAGGATATCGAATGCTTCTTCCAAGTCCCTTAGGTGATCCTCAGCTTTCTTTGACTTGACCACCATATCATCTATGTACACCTCCATAGTTTTTCCAATTTGATCTCTGAACATCATATTTACCAGCCTTTGATATGTTGCACCTGCATTTCTTAGTCCAAAAGGCATGGCAATATAACAATATAAACCGGTTGGGGTCATAAAGGCTGTATCCTCTTGGTCAGATGGTTCCATCTGAATTTGTTGGAACCCAGATGATGCATCCATAAAGGTTAACAGTTCATGCCCCGCTGTTGCATCCACCATGGAGTCAATGTGGGGTAATGGGAAAGGATCCTTGGGACATGCCTTATTCAGATCAGTGAAATCGACACATACCCTCCACTTTCCATTTTTCTTTTGGACAACGACCACATTGGCTAACCATTTTGGATACTTTACCTCTCTGATCATACCTGCTCGAAGTAGTCTCTCTACTTCTTCTTGGATAATGGCATTCCTTTCTGGTGCAAACTTCCTCCTTTTTTGATGGACTGGTTTGATAGACCTGTCAATGCCAAGTTTGTGAGTAATAATATCCTTAGATATACCTGTCATATCTTCATGTTTCCAGGCAAAGGTAGATTTTCTTCTTTTGAGGAAGGATATTAAGTCTTCTTTCATCTTGCCAAGGATCCCTGATCCGATATAGATTTTTGATTCAGGATCACTAGGATCCAAGAGGATTTCGTCCACATCTTGTTCCCTTGCCTCCAAGACATTCCTCGGAGGATACTGTAATTGCTATTGCTCCCTTGGCTTCGAGGTTGGCTTCATGGATGAGGTATAACAATCCTTAGCCTCCTGCTGATCACTGTCGATCTTGATTATCCCCCATGGGCTAGGGAGCTTCACACATTGATGGTAGGTAGATGGAACTGCTTTCATGTCATGTATCCAAGGCCTGCCAAGGATAACGTTGCAACAAGACAAACAGTCAATAACACAAAATTTTTGGTAATTATGTAATCCTTCCACGTAGATTGGGAGTTTGATGTCCCCCAGAGTTTTCTTCGTTTCCCCACTGAATCCTACAAGCACGGAGGATCTCGGTGTGATGTCTGATTCTGGGATTCCCATCTTCTTCAGGACATCAAGCTGGATAATGTTCACTGAGCTCCCTCCATCAATAAGGATCCTGCTTACAAAATGGTTAGAGATAAAGAGAGTGATAACTAAACTATCATGGTGAGGATCCTGAATGTTAATGCGATCGTCCTCATCAAATGTTATCATCTTCCCTTCTAAGACACTTGAGGTTCTAATAGGCCTTTCTCCATTATCCATTTTTGATTCTTTTGCATGTCTTTTGGCCGCTGAAAAGGATGTACCACAGATGTCTGATCCTCCGGATATAAAGTTGATCACTTGTGCGTTTGCCGGAGGTGCTGGAGCCTTTTCAGGGATCCTTTCAGGATCCTGGGTCCTTTGCTTTTTTCTCCCCAACAATTCTTTTAGATGCCCCTTGCTTAGCAGGTATCCAATTTCTTTTCTTAAGGCTACGCAATCTTCAGTTAGATGCCCGAAATCCTCATGGTATGCACACCATTTGGACTTATCTTTAGTCCCGGATGGTTTATCATTCTTCCTGGGCCATCTAGCTTTTTCACCTAGATTCTGCATTGCAAGGATCAGTTCATGATTATCAACGGAGAAACAATATTCTGAGATTGGAGGATAATCTTCATCATCCTCTTCCAGGTTAACAGCATACACATTCTTGTTCTCATTTCTATGGTAGGATTTGAATTTGTTGCTCTTGAAGGAGGATCCTTGCTTCTCCGGTATTGAGGATCCCACTTGTCTCTCCTGGATCCTCTTGTCATCCTCTAGCCGGATAAACCTGAGTGCTCGAGTTCTTACTTCATCTAAATTCCTGCATGGTGTCATAACAAGATCATCATAGAATAACGAATCCTTAAGCAGTCCCATTTTGAAGGCTTCAACAGCCGTAGCCATATCCAAGTTGGGAATGTCTAAGGATTCTTTACTAAATTTAGTTATATAATCCCTTAATGATTCATTATGACTTTGAGTTATCCTGTACAAATCGCTAGTTAATTTTTCAAATTTTCTACTACAAGAGAATTGGTTATT
Source organism: Helianthus annuus (assembly GCF_002127325.2). Taxonomy (NCBI): domain Eukaryota; kingdom Viridiplantae; phylum Streptophyta; class Magnoliopsida; order Asterales; family Asteraceae; genus Helianthus; species Helianthus annuus. The sequence goes on from NC_035436.2 coordinate 70,520,761, forward strand.
GAATAAATTAACTAAATTAGCAAATGAAGTAATAGAGTAGGGGGGAAGACTTAGCAGCCACTTAAGAGCTGATCCGGTTAGAGTGGATCCAAATCCTTTACATAGGCATGCTTCCTTCAACTTTTCTGGGATAGGATTGATTTCCATCCTTTCCCTGTATTGTGCTATATGCTCCTCTGGATCCGTTGTGCCATCATACAGCTTCATGGTAGGGATATGGAACCTTTTGGGTACCTCTGCATCACAAATTGGTGGTGCAAAGCGAGATACCTTGTGGCTTCCATCTGCGATCTCTGGGATAGGCTTGACTACCCCTGGAACACTTGAGATCATGTCCTTTAGTTTCTGTAATTCCCTGGCCATAGCATGATTGGTACCTGTATCCTGCATGAATCCATGGTTAGTGGTAGGATAATTATTTAAAGTGTTACCTCCCATTGGGTTCAAGTTAGGGAATCCATATTGCTGGGATTCTGGGACAACGGAGGGACCAGTGGAAGCAATGGTCTGCATTGGAATGAAGTCCCCTTGATGGACATCTAGACTTCCTGTTTGCAAACTTTTTAGGGATCCCGACATCTGTAAGGATCCTGGTATCTGAGATGATCCTGGAACGAAGGAGGATCCGTGAACCTGGGATGATCCTGGGACAAAGGAGGATCCTTGGCCCTGGAATGATCCTGGAACAAAGTAGGATCCTTGAAACTGCTGTGCCCCCGGATAGGCTCCCGGATTCATGAAGGATCCCATGTATTGATGATAGGATCCTACTGGCTGAAAATGTGAATCTGATGTCTGAGTCATTGCTGCCGAGTTGAGACGTGATCCTCTTGACTCCCCTATGATTTGCACGTCGGGGATCCCTGATGGCTGGGAAGTGATCATTGGAGTATCGAAGCTCAAGGATTTGGGCATTAGTGGAGAATGATCCTCTGCCGCTTTCTTTTGTCTTTTGAGATCTCCAATTTCCCTGAGGATCCTTTCGTTAGTTTCATCTTGCCGCTGCATACGATCCTTCATCTGCAAAATTAAAGCAAATACATCACTAGTACTGGGAATAGAAGAATTCATAGCAGAAGAAGATAGAGGTTTAGAGAAAGTGGGAGTTGATCTCTTCTCAGTATTTTTCTGAGATCCTGCCGGTGGAGGAGGCAAGGTGATCTGTGATGAGGTGACTGCAGACATCGCCGTGGACGTGTTCTTCAATGATGAAGCCATGTAACTCTTTGAAATGATTTCGAACAAAAGATTTTCTTATGAATGAAGCACCAATTGCCCCACGGTGGGCGCCAAACTGTTTTGGTCAAAAATCACACAAGGATAATGTAACCAAACTTTATGTAAACGGGGTATGATGCTTGGTTAATTATGAAAGTAAAGGATCACTTCTGTGATAAAAGATGCAAAGACACAATGATTTATACGAGGAAAAAGCCCTTGATCAATGTATGATCTCCGGCATAAAAAACCTCGGGTGATGGCAACTACCGATCACCAACTTCAATATATGAAAAATATGATTACAACTTTGGATGATAATGAGCTGAGTACAAGGATCACTATTGTTTTTGGTGTCTAAGTGTGTGAGAGTTGCGTTGTATGTCGTGTGTGTTCTTCCGAATGAGGAAGAGTGGTATTTATACATGTGTTGGTGACCTATTTTAGGTAGCTAAACAAATATTCAGCTCATTACCCCTTTAGAAATGAGATACAATCTAGCCTAAATAGCCGCCCATAAATCAAGCCAAGTTTCCATATCCTGTGCAACGTCTATCTTCAATTGAGCTCTTGCCATAATTATGAAGACGCGTCCCTGGATCATAATGCCTAGAGCGTATCCTGCTAGATGTTCCTGCAAAACAATATTGTATTAAGCGGAAGTGGCCGTTAGTATGAGGATCACCATAATGTCCCATGATCCTGATCCTGAAGTTCTGCTGAGGATCACTGTCTGCCAAAGAAACAAGGATCACTGATTAGGATCATGTGTAAGGATCACCTATAATAAAAATCCAGCCCTAACACCAACTGCTAGAACAAGTACCCGTGATCCTGAAGAAAATGCTACAATTCTAGCTCAGGATTTGGACACTATTGAAGAAATCAGAGATCTAGCTAGGATAAGGATGGCAAGCTACCAACAAAGAATGGCTGGTGCCTACAACAAAAATGTCAGATTAAGGAAATTCCAAGTCGGAGATATGGTGTTGAGAAAAGCATTTCAAAATACTATCAATCCTGCTGACGGGAAGTTAGCACCAAAATGGGAAGGCCCCTACTTGATTGAAGCTGAAGCAGGAAAGGGGGCATACAGGTTGCTAACCATGGAAGGAAACTTGTTGCCAAGAGCCTGGAATGCTGTTCACTTAAAGAAATATTTCATGTGAACATGATCCTCCATGCATGTGATCCTTACATTGAAGTATCCTTAAAGGATCCCGGAGATATCAGTGATCCTTACTCTGGTAATGTCCTTATCTTAAAACATTTACATTTCCTTACTTTTTACCAAAGGATAAGGATCCTGTATCCTTCATCCTCTTCTCACGAACCATTTGAGTTATGATAGTTCAGGTATCTTCAGCATATCGTCAAAGATCTTCAAAAGCACCGCAGATCCTTGGGTCCAACCCCAGTTATCCTTGGGATTATCCCCAGTTTCCGCCAGCAGCGCACGATGATCCTGGTATAGTTCACGTCTTTGGGACCAGTACCCACTTCCGGGGCTGACAACCTCATCGTACTGGCTATATTTAGGATCCTACGTATAATGGTAGACGTACCATACATCCGTCCCTAAGGTTTCTAACGTTTTCACGTTAGCTAAGGTTTTGACATTTTCATGTCACTAAGTTTGGATAGTCGCCAGTAAGGGCCATACTCCAGTTTACATACGATCCTTTGGGCTTGTCCCCAGTTATCCTTTGGGCTTGTCCCCAGTGATCCTCCGGGATCATTCTCAGTTATCCTTTGGGCATGTCCCCAGTTACTAATCTATTTCTTACATTGGCTTAGTCTCAAATTGTGCTTCGTTTCTCAGGATTGTCAAAGTTAAAACACATAAGGATCCTTAATCCTTATTATCTAGTAAAATCTTATCTACGACTGTCTCGGTTGAAGGTTAGGATCCTAACTTGGATCCTCAGGTATGATCCTTGACTATTTTGATTATACTCATTATCCTAACCAACCCTTATACTTTGACAACCAAACCTATGGTCCTTGAACTAAAATACTTTGAATATTTTCAATATCAGGATATTTGATCTAGGATCATATCCTAAATTTATTAAATATATTTTCAACTCTTGCCACTTTAACAAATATACTACAAAAACAGCTAAGAAACAAGAAGATAAGGATAACAACACGAGATAAGCCAGAAAAGTTAAAGTTATATTATTAAACAAAAGGATCATTAACCCTTTCAAGAAAGTTGTCAAAATTGCCAACCCACATTTCTACCAGCAAAACGTGGCCCGTCCACATGGGTTGGCAAAGGGTGTCCATTGTCTATGCGGTTTTAGCATTATGCAGGAAATTAAAAGCGGCAGGATCACAAAGGCTTCATCCCCCAAACAGAGGATCCCTCCACCTTTTGTAATCCTACCTATTGTTCAAAGGATCCAGGATCCTTAACTCTAAGAAACTATTGTTCAAAGATTAGAGACCATCAACCACAAAAACTACTACCAAAATTTAAAAATTGGGCTCCGGCTATGTCTAGAAGTTTCCATCATTGCCCAATCTTGCAGCTCAAACCTTCGCTGCACCGTCACCACCAGCTCCACTTGCTTCACCCTGATCCTTCCCAGCATCTCCACCTTCAAGCATAGGGATATCCTCAGCATCATCATCATCCTCCAACTCTGCCAGCCTTGCCTTCCAACCTTCCACGTCCCATGTACCTTTGTCAAAGGAAGGATCCTGAGCCTCTGCAGCCATTTGCAGCTGGATCTTGTACATGGTTATCGCAGCAGAGACCTTAGCATCCTGGGTGATATCATGCTTATCGTAGTCAAACTTGATCAATGCTTTGACAGCTTCATCCCTGGTAGCACGGAGCTCCTTCTCAAGATCGGCTATCTTGAGATCCTTCAGCACACCCATCTGTTGGAGTTCGGCAATTTGGCGATCCTGATCTTCAACGTGGCTAACATAAGTTTCTATTTCAGTAAGTTTCTGCAAAAACAACAAGATACGACGTCAGGCATAGGTGATCCTCAAAAAACCATCAGGATAACCAACAGGGGCAGTGATCCTAACCTCATTGACTGAATCAAGAAACTGCTGGCGAATCAGGGGAAATCCTTGGAGACCCTCAGCATCAGAAGTCTTTCTCTTCTTCCCTCCTTTCCCTCTCACAGGTGCCTTGGGGACAGAGGTACTCGGGCTGGCCGGATTCTTCTTCCTCACAGATTTGACGTTAGCAAGATCATCGATACCAAACTTGGAGGCAGACTTAGCAGACTTAGCAGATTTCCCAGCGCCTACACAACCAAAATAAGATAAGTATTCTGGCTAAAATAAAAATCTTACATAAAACTACTTTTTAAATAAGGATACTTACTTGACATTGTGGCAGATGCAGAGGATACTTCCTGTGAATCTTGGGTGGCAACTTGAAAACTTCTGGTTTCAGGGTCAAGCTTTCTGAAGGCTAGAACTCTCTCTCTTGCAGCAGGGGTCAACTCGAGATGAGCAACGGATATAGCTGCATACAAAAAGCAAAGAAAGTGTTAGTGATCCTCAGTCTAAGGGACAAGTCTGATGGTGATCCTTCAGGATCCTCTATCCTACCATGAGTAGCCCACTCCTTGGGCAGATCCTTCCCATTAGGGATGGTATCCCTCCTAACAAAGAAGAATCGTCGCTTCCAATTCGTGTCATTCTTGGTGACCTTAAGAATAGGGTGATCCTCTCCGGCTTTCCGTTTGAACAGATATCGACAAGATCCAAACGTTGTGAGATCATACATCTCAGCCAGCTCCGTCATTCCTAAATCAATCCCTTCTTGCTCAATGATCCTTTCCAGGGTATACAAAACCCTCCAAATCATCGGCATGGCTTGAATGTAAGATATGCCGGTCAAGGAAAAGAAAGATTGGGTGAAAGCCGGAAAGGGATACGTATAGCCTATGGTGAACGGAGTAACAGGAAAAGCTACCCAGGTGTTAGAGACAAAATCACTTAAGGCAGTGGGAGTAAAAGATTTGAAGATAGCATCCGCCGGAAAACAATGACGAATTCTATCGATGTGAGCATCGGTGTAACAGCACCTCTCAGTGGAAGAATCTTTAATGATCCCTTGACCTTTCAAGGGGCTGTCCCTCTCGGGATCCTTGTGAGGGGAATTTCGGAGCAAAAGAAGGAAGAAAGGAAAGAGAGAAGAAGAGGATACCTGGTCAATCTTCGGTAGCGATTATAAAGGGAAGATATCTCGAATTTAAATGCAGAATGATCCTAACCCTATCTCCTATTTATAATCATGATTTGCAGGGATTGTCACATCTATGACGTAATGATCGCAACGGCTAGTTCGATATTAACGGCTAGTTATTCGGAGTTGCCCGTTGGAGATAAGATCAAAACAAAATACAACTCGTTAATTTACAATAAACTCCTTATATTTTGGGGGCAATTGTTAGGGCTGGATTTTTATTATGCATGATCCTTACACGTGATCCTAACCAGTGATCCTTGTTTCTTTGGCAGACAGTGATCCTCAGCAGGACTTCAGGATCAGGATCATGGGACATTATAGTGATCCTCATGCTAACGGCCACTTCCGCTCAATACAATATTGTTTTGCAGGAACATCTAGCAGGATACGCTCTAGGCATCATGATCCAGGGACGCGTCTTCACAATTATGGCAAGAGCTTAATTGAAGATAGACGTTGCACAGGATATGGAAACTAGGCTTGATTTATGGGCGGCTATTTAGGCTAGATTGTATCTCATTTCCAAAGGGGTAATGAGCTGAATATTAGTTTAACTACCTAAAATAGGTCACCTACACACGTATAAATACCACTCTTCCTCATTCGGAAGAACACACACGACATACAACGCAACTCTCACACACTTAGACACCAAAAGCAATAGTAATCCTTGTACTCAGCTCATTATCATCCAAAGTTGTAACCATTTTATTCTTATATTGAAGTTTGGTGATCGGTAGTTGCCATCACCCGAGGTTTTTTATGCCGGAGATCATATACTGATCAAGGGCTTTTTCCTCGTATAAATCATTGTGTCTTTGCATCTCTATCACGAAAGTGATCCTTTACTTTTATAATTAACCAAGCATCATACCCCAATTACATAAAGTTTGGTTACATTATCCTTGTGTGATTTTTGACCAAAACAGTTGGCACATGGAACCTTTTGGGTATCTCAGCATCACAGATCGGTGGTGCAAAACGAGATATCTTATGGCTTCCATCTGCGATCTCTGGGATGGGTTTGACCACTCCTGGAACACTTGATATCATATCCTTCAACTTTTGCAACTCTCTGGCCATGGCATGGTTGATACCTGTATCCTGCATGAATCCATGGTTAGTGGTAAGAGAATTATTAAGAGTGTTACCTCACACCGGGTTCAAACTAGGAACACCGGATGTGAATCCATATTGTTGAGACTCTGGAATGATCGAAGGACCAGTAGAAGCAATGGTCTGCATCGGAATAAAATCTCCCTGATGGACATCTGAACTTCCTGTTTGCAAACTCCTTAAGGATCCCGGAATCTGGAAGGATCCTTGAAACTGGGATGATCCTGGGACAAAGGAGGATCCTTGAACCTGGGATGATCCTGGAACGAAGGAGGATCCTTGAACCTGGGATGATCCTGGAACAAAGGAGGATCCTTGAACCTGGGATGATCGTGGAACAAAGGAAGATCCTTGAACCTGGGATGATCCTGGAACAAAGGAGGATCCTTGAACCTGGGATGATCCTGGAACAAAGGAGGATCCTTGAACCTGGGATGATCCTGGAAACGGCCAGAACCCCTGAATCTGCTGCGCTCCTGAGTGTCCTCCCGAACTCGTGAAGGATCCCATATGCTGAGGATAGGATCCTGTTGGCTGGAAATATGAGCCTGATGCCTGAGTCACTGTTGTTGATCCGTAGTGCACTCCTTTTGGTCCACCCACATATTGAACATCTGGAACCACTGATGGCTGAGAAGTAATCACCGGAGTATCAAAATTCAAGGATCTGGGCACCAGTGGGGAATGATCCTCTGCCGTTTTCTTTTGTTTCTTGAGATCTCCGATTTCTTTGAGAATCCTTTCGTTGGTCTTATCCTGTTGCTGTATATGATCCTTCATCTGCAAAATCAAAGTAAACATGTCACTAGTAGTAGGAGTGTAAGAAGCAGAAGAAGTTGGAGGTTTGGAGAAAATGGGAGTTGGTTTCTTCTCAACATTTTTCTGAGATCCAGCAGGTGGTGGAGGCAAAGGTGGAATGCCCTGAGATGAATTGACCGCAGACATTGCAGTAGAGGTATTCTTCAATGATGAAGCCATGTACTTGTATGCAATGAACCGGAATGATCACCAACAGAAAAACTTCTTAGGAATGAAGCACCAATTGCCCCACGGTGGGCGCCAAACTGTTTTGGTCAAAACTCTGATGAGGATAATGCAACCAAGCTCTTTGTTATGGGGAATGATGCTTGAAATGAGGAACAATGATAAGGATCACTTCAATGTAAATTGCACAAACGACACATGGATTTATACGAGAAAAAAGCCCTTGATCAATGAATGATCTCCGGCATAAAAAACCTCGGGTGATGGAAACTACCGATCACCAAGTTCAAATTAATCAATAAATGTTAACAACTTCGGATAGTAACGAGCTAGGTACAAGGATCACTATGGTAAAGTGTGTGAAAGTGTGTGTAAACTGTTAAGTGTTTGCCGAATGCTTCAAGAGTGCGGTTGTACGAGAATGTGTGTAGCTGAAAATGGCTAAGTGTTATAATTACTAGCTCGTTACCCCTTTAAAAATAGAAGTTAACTATGCTAACAAACTATCCGACTTTTGTGCCATGCTCCCACGTTCCCCACAACGTCCATTTCCAGTCAAACGTGTGCGAAATACCCGTGGAATATTCCATAGCAACGTTGCCAAGACCAGGTCAAGCTTGTTACTCCTGCAAAACAATACGAAATTCAAACAAACAATCGTTAGTATGAGGATCCTTAAGGTGATCCATGATCCTGATCTGAAGCTCTTCTGAGGATCACTATCTGTCACAGAAGTAAGGATCATTGTTAGGATAACAAGTAAGGATCATAGGTCATTAAAAATCCTGCCCTAACACCAACCATCTTGGATACTTGACCTCTCTAATCATACCTGCTCGGAGTAATTTCTCTACCTCTTCTTGGATAATAGCATTTCTTTCTGGTGCAAACTTCCTCCTCTTTTGATGGATTGGTTTGAATGACCTGTCAATGCCAAGTTTGTGAGTGATTACATCTTTAGATATACCTGTCATGTCTTCGTGTTTCCATGCAAAGGTAGTTTTTCTCCTTTTGAGGAAGGATATGAGGTCTTCTCTCATTTTGCCAAGGATCCCTGATCCTATATAAACTTTGGATTCAGGATCACCAGGATCTATAAGGATTTCTACTACATCCTGCTCTCTTGCCTCCAAGACATCCCTTGGAGGATACTTTGATTGCTATTGCTCCCTTGACTTTGAGGTTGTTTTCATTGATGAGGTGTAGCAGTTCTTAGCCTCCTGCTGATCACTATCAATCTTCACTATCCCCCAAGGACTAGGAAGCTTCACACATTGATGATAGGTGGATGGGACTGCCTTCATATCATGTATCCAAGGCCTGCCAAGGATAACATTACAACAAGATAAATAGTCAATAACACAAAATTTTTGGTAAGAATGCAGCCCTTCAATATAAATTGGGAGTTTAATATCCCCCAGAGTATTCTTAGTCTCTCCACTGAATCCCACGAGCACAGAGGATCTTGGTATGATATCGGATTCAGGGATGTTCATCTTCTTAAGGACATCAAGCTGGATGATATTCACAGAGCTTCCTCCGTCTATAAGGATCCTGTGAACAAAATGGTTAGAAATAAAAAGAGTGATAAACAAACCATCGTGATGAGGATCCTGAATGTCAACACGATCATCCTCATCAAAAGTTATGACTTTTCCTTCGGAGACACTGGATGTTCGAATGGGTCTATCTCCATTATCCATCTTGGTTTCCTTTGCATGCCTTTTAGCTGCAGAGAAGGATGTTCCACAAATGTCTGATCCTCCAGAAATAAAGTTGATCACTTGTGCATCTGGTTAACTCGATCATGATGAGGATCCTGGATGTCAACTCGATCGTCCTCATCAAAGGTTATCACTTTTCCTTCCGAGACACTTGATGTTCGTATAAGTCTTTCTCCGTTATCCATTTTAGCTTCCTTTGCATGCCTTTTAGCTGCAGAGAAGGATGTACCACAGATGTCTGATCCTCCAGAAATAAAGTTGATCACTTGTGCATCTGCCGGAGGAGCTGGAGCTCTTTCAGGGATCCTTTCAGGATCCTGAGTCCTTTGCTTTTTTCTTCCCAACAATTCTTTCAAATGCCCCTTGCTCAGCAGATATCCAATTTCCTTTCGTAATGCGATGCATTCTTCTGTCAAATGCCCAAAATCCTCATGCTATGCACACCACTTTGATTTATCTTTAGCTGCGGCTGGTTTGTCATTTTTTCTAGGCCATCTGGCCTTTTCTCCTAGATTCTGCATTGCAAGGATTAGTTCATGGTTATCAACGGAAAAACAGTATTCAGAAATCGGAGGATAATCTTCATCATCCTCTTCTTGGTCAACAGCATGCACATTCTGGTTGTTAGTTTTGTTATAGGATTTGAATTTGTTGCTTTTGAAAGAGGATCCTTGCTTTTCTTGTTTTGAGGATCCTACTTGTCTCTCCTGGATCCTCTTGTCATCCTCTAGCCGGATGAACCTGAGTGCCCGAGTTCTTACTTCGTCTAGGTTCCGGCATGGTGTCATAACAAGATCATCATAGAACAATGAATCTTTAAGCAATCCCATCTTGAAGGCCTCAACAGCTGTGGCCACATCCAAGTTAGGAATATCCAAGGATTCTTTACTAAATTTGGTTATATAATCCCTTAATGATTCATTATGACCCTGAGTTATCCTGTATAAATTGCTAGTCAATCGTTCAAATTTTCTACTACAAGAAAATTGATTATTGAATAAGTTAACTAAATTAGCAAACGAAGTAATAGAGTAAGGGGGAAGACTTAGCAGCCATTTAAGACCTGATCCAGTAAGAGTGGATCCAAATCCCTTGCACAGACATGCTTCCTTTAACCTTTCTGGAATTGGATTGATCTCCATCCTCTCCCTGTATTGTGCTATGTGTTCCTCAGGATCCGTCGTACCATCATACAGCTTCATAGTAGGGATATGGAATCTTTTGGGTATCTCAACATCACAAATTGGTGGTGCAAAACGAGATACCTTATGGCTTCCGTCTGCAATCTCCGGGATAGGTTTGACTACCCCTGGAACACTTGATATCATATCCTTCAGTTTCTGCAGTTCTCTGGCCATAGCATGGTTGATACCTGTATCCTGCATGAATCCATGGTTAGTGGTAAGAGAATTATTAAAAGTGTTACCTCCCATCGGGTTCAAGTTAGGAACATTGGGTGTGAATCCATATTGATGGGATTCTAGGATGATGGAGGGACCAGTTGAAGCAATGGTCTGCATTGGAATAAAATCTCCTTGATGGACATCTGGACTTCCTGTTTGCAAATTCTTCAAGGATCCTGGCATCTGAAGGGATCCCTGAACATGGGATGATCCTGGAACAAAGGAGGATCCTTGAATTTGGGATGATCCTGGAACGAAGGAGGATCCTTGAACCTGGGATGATCCTGGAACGAAGGAGGATCCTGAGTTCATGAAGGATCCCATATGCTGAGTATAGGATCCTGCCGGTTGGAAATGTGATCCTGATGCCTGAGTCACCGCTGCTGGGCCGAAATGCACTCCTCTTAATCCACCCCTATGTTGAATGTCTGGGGCCTCTGATGGCTGAGAAGTAATCATCGGAGTATCAAAATTCAAAGATTTGGGCATTAGTGGGGAATGATCCTCTTCCGTTTTCTTTTGCCTTTTGAGATCTCCGATTTCCTTGAGGATCCTGTCATTAGTTTCATCCTGCTGCTGCATACGATCCCTCATCTGCAAAATCAAAGTAAATATATCACTAGTACTGGGAGCAGAAGAAGTTAGAGCAGAAGATGATGGTTTAGAGAAGATAGGAGTTGGTCTCTTCTCAGCATTTTTCTGAGATCCAGCTGGTGGTGGAGGCAAAGGTGGAATGCCATTAGATGAATTGACTGCAGACATCGCTGTGGAAGTATTCTTCAACGATGAAGCCATGCAACGCTTCCGGAATGATCACCAACAAAAAAATTTTCTTATGAATGAAGCACCAATTGCCCCATGGTGGGCGCCAAACTGTTTTGGTCAAAAATCACACAAGGATAATGCAACCAAACTCTTTGTAAACGGGGAATGATGCTTGGTATGATGAACAGAGATAAGGATCACTATAATGAAAATTGCACAAGTGACACAAGGATTTATACGAGGAAAAAGCCCTTGATCAATGAATGATCTCCGGCATAAAAAACCTCGGGTGATGGAAACTACCGATCACCAAACTTCAATATAACGAACAATGTTTACAACTTTGGATGGTAACGAGCTAGGTACAAGGATCACTATAGTATCGTATGCTAAAGCGTGTGAGAAATGTGTTGTGTCTTCCAAATGCCGAAGAGTGCCCTTTATACAAGTGTGATTGGTCGTATTTTAGGTAAATCACCTAACTACTAGCTCGTTACCCCTTTAGAAATAGAAGTAAATTTAGCCTAATTAATTGCCCTTGAATTGTGCTGAGTTTCCATATTCTCCATAACGTCCATCTTTGATTATGCATGTGCGAAATTAGCGTGACAGATTCCTTGTTTACGTTGCTAAGACCTGGTCCAACTCGTAATTCCTGCAAAACAACATTAAATCCAAAGAGAACAATCGTTAGTATGAGGATCCTCAGGATGATCCATGATCCTGATCCTGGAGCTCTTCTGAGGATCACTATCTGCCAAAGAAACAAGGATCACTTGTTAGGATACCAAGTAAGGATCATAGGTCATAAAAATCCAGCCCTAACAATTGCCCCCAAAATATAAGGAGTAATTATGTAATATTAACGAGTTATATTTTGCCGAATCTTATCTATAACTAACTCAACGGATATATAGCCGTTAAGAATGAACTATCCGTTGCGATCTGACGTCATGGAGATGACAGCCCTGCACAAATCATCATTATAAATAGAAATAGGGATTGGATCGTTTGCATTTAAATTCAAGAACTCTTCCCTTTATAAGCGCGATCAGAGGATTGAACAGGTATTCCCCTTCTCCTTCTCTCTTGCTTACTCTGTTTTTCTTTCTTTTTCCATCGTCTTGTAAAAAATGTTGCTCCGGAATTCTCCCAGTAAGGATCCTAAGAATAATAGCCCCTTGAAGGGTCAAGGGATCATTAAGGATTCGCCCACCGAGAGGTGTTGTTTTACTGATTCTCAGATTGACAAAATCCGTCATTGTTTTCTGGCGAACACCTTCTTTAAATCTTTCAACCCTACCGCTTTGAGCGATTATATCTCTGAGACTTGGGTAGCTTTCCCGGTCACTCCTTTCATGATAGGATACTCATATCCTTTCCCTCAGTTCACCGAGTCTTTTTTCTCCCTTACCGGCATCTGCTATATCCAGGCTATGCCGATGATCTGGAGGGTTTTATACACCCTTGAAAGGATCATCGAACAAGAAGGGATTGATTTGGGTATGGCGGAGTTGGGTGAGATGTATGATCTTACAACTTTTGGATCCCACCGGTACTTGTTCAAACGAAAAGCTGGAGAGGAGCACCCTGTTCTCAAGGTTACCAAAAATGATGTGAACTGGAAGCGGCGGTTCTTTTTTGTAAGGAGAGATACCATCCCTAATTGGAAGGATTTGCCCAAGGAGTGGGCTACCCATGGTAGGATCCTAGAAGGATCACCATAGAACTTATTCCTCAGGATAAGGATCACCGATGTTCTGTTATTTTCTTGTTGTGCAGCTATCTCCGTTTCACATCTGAAGTTGACACCTGCTGCAAAAGAGAGGCTCCTGGCCTTTAAGAAGCTTGATCCTGAAACAAGAACTTTCCAGGTTACCATCCAGGATTCTCAGGAAGTATCCTCTGCCTCTGTCACAATGTCAAGTAAGTATCCTTATTTAAGGAGTATTTATATAATGAGAGTCAAATAATATTAAGATACTTATCTTGTTTTGGTTGTGTAGGTGCTGGAAAATCCTCTAAGTCTGCTTCAAAGTTCGGCATCGATGATCTTACTAGTGTCAAATCTGCAAGGAAGAAGACTCCTGCTGCTAGCCCAACTGCTTCAGCCCCTAAAGCACCAATCAGGGGAAAAGGAAGCAAGAAGAGAAAGGCCTCTGAGGATTTGCAAGGTCTGCCGCTGCTTCGCCAACAGTGTCTGGATTACATCAGCGAGGTAAGGATCACTGTCCCGTTTGTGTATCCTGTTGGTCTAAGGATTGCTTGGTTTCTGACATTATTCCTTGTCTTCCTTGTAGAAATTTGCTGAAGTAGAGACATATGTCGGCCATGTTGAGGATCAGGATCGCCAGATTGCTGACCTTCAACAGGTTGGGGTGTTAAAGGATCTCAAGATAGCCGATCTTCAGAAGGAGCTCCAGGCCACCAAGAATGATGCTGCCAAGATGCTGATCAACTTTGACTATGAGAAGCACGAGATCACCCAGGATGCCAAGGTTTCTGCCGCGATAACTATGTACAAGATCCAGCTGCAGATGGCTGCGGAGGCTCAGGATCCTGCTTTTGACAAGAGCACCTGGGATGTCGAAGGCTGGAAGGCTAGGCTGGCTGAACTGGAGGATGATGAGGAGGCTGAGGAGATTCCGATGCTTGAGGGTGGAGACATTGGCAAGGATCAGGGTGGAGAGGCAAGTGGAGCCGGTGGTGATGGTGCAGCGAAGGATTGAGCTGCAGGATTGGGCAATGATGGAAATTTCTAGACATAGCCGGAGCCCAATTTTTTTTGTTTGGTGGTTGTTGATTTTTTTTTTAAACAATTATGGTCTGTAATTCGAACAATAGTTTTAGGGTTAAGGATCCAGGATCCTTCAGACAATAGGTAGGATTACAAATGGTGGAGGGATCCTCTGTTTGGGGGATGAAGCCATTGTGATCCTGCCGCCTTGAATTTCCTGCACTTGCTATGACCGCATGAACAATGGACACCCTTTGCCAACCCATGTGGACGGGCCACGTTTTGCTGGTAGAAACGTGGGTTGGCAATTTTGACAACTTTGAAGGGTTAAATATTTAATAAATAAAACTTTTAACTTTTAACTTATCCTGCGATGTTATCCTTGTATATCTTTTATTCTTTCAATTGTTTTGATTTATGCTTGTCTGAGTAAGAAAAGTTAAGCAAGTTATGTTTAAGAAATTTAGGATACGATCCAGGATCAAGTATCCTATAGTTGAAAACTTCCAAAAAGTAGTTCATGTTAAGGATCATAGGTTCAGTTGTCAAGGTCTAAGGGTTAGTCGAAATAATGAATGTATTCAAAACAGTTAAGGATCATACCTGAGAATCCAAGTTAAGATCCTAACCTTTATCCAGGATAACCATAGGTAAAACTTTAATGGATAATAAGGATTAAGGATCCTTAATTGTTTAACTTCGAAAACCTGAAAAATAGAATATAACTTGGGACTAAGCCAATATCATAGATAAGTTAGTAACTGGGGACAAGCCCAAAGGATCACTGGGGACAAGCCCGAAGGGTAACTGGGGACAAGCCCGAAGGATAACTGGGGACAAGCCCAAGGATCATATGTAAACTGGAGTATGGCCCTTACTGGCGACTATCCAAACTTAGTGACATGAAAATGCCAAAACCTTAGCTAACGTGAAAACGTTAGAAACCTTAGGAACGGATGTATGGTACGTCTACCATTATACGTAGGATCCTAGGTATAGCCAGTACGATGGGGTTATCAGCCCCTAAAGCGAGTATTGGTCCCAAAGACGTGAACTATACCAGGATCATCGTGCGCTACAGGCGAAAACTGGGGACAAGCCCAAGGATAACTGGGGACAAGCCCAAATAACTGGGGTTGAACCCAAGGATCTGAGTTGCTTCTGAAGATTGTCGACATTATGCTAAGGATACCTGGACTTATCAGAACTCAAAATCTCGTGAGAGAAGGATGAAGGATACATGATCCTTATCCTTAAATAAGAAGATATGTAAATAAGAGTTCAAGCTTAGGACATTACCAGAGTAAGGATCATTGATGCTTTAGGGATCCTTGAAGGATACTTCCAATGTAAGGATCATTCATGCCAGAAGGATCCTGCTCACATGAAATATTTTTTCAAGTGGACAGCATTCCAGGCTCTTGGTAACAGATTACCTTCCATGGTAAGCAATCTATATGCCCCCTTTCCTGCTTCGGCTTCAATCAAATAAGGGCCTTCCCATTTTGGTGCCAATTTCCCATCAGCAGGATTGGTGGTATTTTGGAATGCTTTTCTCAATACCATATCCCCAACTTGGAATTTCCTTATCCTAACATTTTTGTTATAAGCACCAGCCATTCTTTGTTGGTAGCTAGCCATCCTTATCCTAGCCAAGTCTCTGATTTCCTCAATAGTATCCAAGTCTTGAACCAAGTTCTGATCATTTTCCTCAGGATCACGGGTACTTGTTCTAGCAGTTGGAACCACAATTTCTGTTGGGATCACTTATTCTGCCCCAAACACCAGAGAGAAGGGTGTTTGACCAGTAGCATTCTTGGGAGTTGTCCTATCAGCCCAAAGCACATAAGGCAATTCCTCTGCCCATTTCCCCTTCTTGGATCCAAGTTTCTTCTTCAGATTGTTGATGATGATCTTGTTGGATGATTCTGCTTGACCATTAGCTTGTGGGTGGACTGGTGTTGATGTTATCATCTTAATCCCCCAACTGTCACAAAAGTTAGTAGTCCTGCTCCCAATAAATTGGGAACCATTATCACATACGATTTCAGAAGGAATGCCAAATCTAGTTATAATGTTTCTCTTAATAAAGGATATAACTTCCTTCTCTCTAACTTGGGAAAAAGCTTCAGCCTCTATCCACTTGGAGAAGTAGTCAGTCATAGCAAGCATGAACTCTTTTCCACCAGGTGCTTTAGGGAGCTTGCCAACTATATCCATCCCCCATCTCATGAATGGCCAAGAGGATGGTATAGGATGTAGAAATTCAGCCGGCTGATGAAGGATATTGCTGTGTCTTTGACAAGGATCACACTTCTTAGCATACTCCACAGCATCCCTTTTCATAGTTGGCCAGTAGTATCCTGTCCTTAAGATCCTTGAGAACAATGCCCTGCCCCCAGTGTGGTTTCCACAATCTCCTTCATGGAAGTCTTTTAAAACTTCTTGAACTTCAGGATCCTCGATACATCTCAAATATGGTCCTGCAAGAGATCGCTTATACAGCATATTATTTAAGATTGTGAATTGAGATACCTTAATTCTGAAAGCCCTAGGGTTTTCTCCCATAGGAATCTCTCCGTGTTGTAAGTATCTCATGATTGGTGAGATCCATGATCCTGAACAAGATTGAGTATCCTCACTGGGGATCATTGCAGAATCCTCTTCTATTTCCATGGCCACCTGATTTTCGATAGCAGGAGCCAGGATATGGATGATGGGGATACTTATATCCTCTGGGATCTTCAAAGATGATCCTAGATTGGCCAATGCATCAGCTTCTGTATTTTCTTCCCTTGGATCCATTAAAGTGATTAGTGATTAACAATGAATCCACGTATACCTCAAGATACCTGATCCCCATATGCTTAGCAATTTGCAAACCAGCGATTAAGGCTTCATATTCAGCCTCATTATTAGTGGCTTGGAACTCACAAGCTATGGAATGGGGTATTATGTCCCCCTGTGGCGATTTTAGTAGTATACCAAGCCCCGTGCCTTTAACATTTGAGGATCCATCAGTATGTAGTATCCAAGGATCCTTGGTTTCATCAGCTGCTGGACTTCCAATTCGGCTTCCTTTTGTAAATCACTACTGAAATCAGCCACAAAGTCTGCTAATGCTTGGGATTTGATGGCTGTTCTAGGCTCATATCTTATATCATGGGCATTAAGCTTTACTGCCCACTTAGCCATTCTGCCGGACATCTCTGGTTTCCTGAGGACATTCTTAATTGGAAAATTAGTTCTAACAACAATAACATGGGTTTCAAAATATTGTCTTAGTTTAGTAGATGCCATAATCAGTGCAAGAATAAGTTTTTCAACGTGTGAATACCTGGATTCAGCATCAAGTAAACTCTTACTTACATAATAGACAGGATATTGTGTACCTTCATGATCCTTAACAAGGACTGCACTTACTGCTTTTGAGGATACCGCAAGGTATAAGGATAACACATCTCCTTTTTCTGGTTTCATCAATGCTAGGACTGAGGACATGTATTCTTTTAGGGCTTGTAAAGCATTCTCATGCTTTTCAGTCCATTCGAATTTCTTGTTCTTTCTTAGGATATCATAGAATTCTTTACACTTTTCTGAGGATTTGGATATGAATCTGTTTAGAGCTGCTATCCTGCCTGTTAGACTTTGCACATCATTAGCGTTGGCAGGGGATTTGATATTCACCAATGCTTTGATTTGTTCCGGGCTTGCTTCAATGCCCCTCTGGGTTACCATATATCCTAAGAATTTACCTGCTTTAACACCAAAGTGACATTTTGAAGGATTAAGCTTCATGTTATAATTATCAAGGATATCAAATGCTTCCTCCAAGTCCCTTAGGTGATCCTCAGCTTTTTTGGATTTCACCACCATATCGTCTATGTACACTTCCATAGTTTGTCCAATTTGATCTTTGAACTTCATATTCACCAGCCTTTGATATGTTGCACCTTCATTTCTTAATCCAAAAGGCATAGCAATATAACAATATAAACCGGTTGGGGTCATAAAGGCCGTATCCTCTTGGTCAGATGGTTCCATCTGAATTTGTTGGAATGCAGATGATGCATCCATAAAGGTTAACAGTTCATGACCCGCCGTTGCATCCACCATGGAGTCAATGTGGGGTAATGGGAAAGGATCCTTGGGACATGCCTTATTCAAATCAGTGAAATCGACACATACCCTCCACTTTCCATTTTTCTTTTGAACAACAACCACATTGGCCAGCCATTTTGGATACTTCACTTCTCTGATCATACCTGCTCGTAGTAATCTTTCTACCTCTTCCTGGATAATGGCATTTCTTTCTGGTGCAAACTTCCTCCTTTTTTGATGGATTGGTTTAACTGACCTGTCAATGCCAAGTTTATGAGTGATAATATCCTTAGATATACCTGTTGTTAGGGCTGGATTTTTACAATACATGATCCTCACATGTGATCCTAACCAGTGATCCTTGTTTCTTTGGCAGATAGTGATCCTCAGCAGAGTTCCAGGATCAGGATCACGGACCATCATAGGATCCTCATGCTAACAGTTGCTTTCGTTGAATTTAATGTTGTTTTGCAGGACATCTAGCAGGATCCGCTCTTAAGCATCACAATTAGAAGACACGTCTTTACAATTATGGCATGTGCTTAATCGGAGATGGACGTTGTGAAGGATATGGAAACATGGCATGATTTAAGGGCGATAATTTAGGCTAGATTTACTTTTATTTCTAAAGGGGTAATGAGCTGATTATTAGTCTTTTTACCTAAAATAGGTCACCTACACTTGTATATATAACACTCTTCCTCATTCGGAAGAACACACAACACAACTCTCACACGCTTAGACACTCGAAACTATAGTGATCCTTGTACTCAGCTCATTATCATCCAAAGTTGTAACTAATTTTTTTATATTGAAGTTTGGTGATCGGTAGTTGCCATCACCCGAGGTTTTTTATGCCGGAGATCATACATTGATCAAGGGCTTTTTCCTCGTATAAATCATTGTGTCTTTGCATATTTTTTATACTGAAGTGATCCTTTACTTTTTCTACAAACCAAGCATCATACCCCATTTACATAAAGTTTGGTTGCATTATCCTTGTGTGATTTTTGACCAAAACAGTTTGGCGCTCACCGTGGGGCAATTGGTGCTTCGTTCATAAGAAAACCTGTTGTTCGAAATCATTTCAAAGA
The DNA here is from genome assembly GCF_002127325.2 of Helianthus annuus. Lineage (NCBI taxonomy): Eukaryota > Viridiplantae > Streptophyta > Magnoliopsida > Asterales > Asteraceae > Helianthus > Helianthus annuus. The sequence goes on from NC_035436.2 coordinate 70,540,128, forward strand.
ATTACATGGCTTCATCATTGAAAAACATGTCCACGGCGATGTCTGCAGTCACCTCATCTCAGAACACTCTACCTCCTCCACCGGCAGGATCCCAGAAGAATGCTGAGAAGAGACCAACTCCTACTAACTCTAAACCTCCATCTTCCTCTGCTATGAATTCTTATACTCCCAGTACTAGTGATGTATTTACTTTGATTTTGCAGATGAAGGATCGCATGCAGCGGCAGGATGAAACTAATGACAGGATCCTCAGGGAAATTGGAGATCTCAAAAGACAAAAGAGAACGGCAGAGGATCATTCCCCACTGATGCCCAAATCCTTGAACTTTGATACTCCAATGATCACTTCTCAGCCATCGAAAATTCCAGACGTGCAAATTATGGGAGAATCAAGAGGATTGCACCTCGGATCAACAGTAATGACTCAGGCATCAGGCTCACACTTTCAGCCGGCAGGATCCTATCCCCAGCATATGGGATCCTTCATGAATTCGGGAGCCTATCCGGGAACACAGCTGTTTCAAGGATCCCACTTTGTTCCAGGATCATCCCAGGGTCAAGGATCCTACTTTATTCCAGGATCATCCCAGGGTCAAGAATCCTACTTTATTCCAGGATCATCCCAGGGTCAAGGATCCTCCTTCGCTCCAGGATCCTTCCAGATACCAGGATCCTCCCAGATGCCAGGATCCCTAAAAAGTTTGTAAACAGGAAGTCTAGATGTCCATCAAGGGGACTTCATTCCAATGCAGACCATTGCTTCCACTAGTCCCTCCGTTATTCCAGAATCCCAGCAATATGGATTCACTAACTTGAACCCAATGGGAGGTAACACTTTAAATAATCATCATACCACTAACCATGGATTCATGCAGGATACAGGTATCAATCATGCTATGGCCAGGGAATTGCAGAAACTAAAAGATATGATCTTAAGTGTTCCAGGGGTAGTCAAGCCTATCCCAGAGATTGCAGATGGAAGCCACAAGGTATCTCGCTTTGCACCACCAATTTGTGATGTAGAGGTACCCAAAAGGTTCCATATCCCTACTATGAAGCTGTATGATGGTACAACGGATCCAGAGGAGCACATAGCACAATACAGGGAAAGGATGGAGATCAATCCTATCCCAGAAAAGTTGAAGGAAGCATGCCTATGTAAAGGATTTGGATCCACTCTTACTGGATCAGCTCTTAAGTGGCTGCTAAGTCTTCCCCCTTACTCTATTACTTCATTTGCTAATTTAGTTAATTTATTCAATAACCAATTCTCTTGTAGTAGAAAATTTGAAAGATTAACCAGTGATTTATATAGGGTAACTCAAGGTCATAATGAATCATTAAGGGATTATATAACTAAATTTAGTAAAGAATCCTTGGACATTCCCAACTTGGATATGGCTACGGCTGTTGAAGCCTTCAAAATGGGACTGCTTAAGGATTCACTATTCTATGATGATCTTGTTATGACACCATGCAGGAATCTAGATGAAGTAAGAACTCGGGCACTCAGGTTCATCCGGCTAGAGGATGACAAGAGGATCCAGGAGAGACAAGTAGGATCCTCAAAACAGGAGAAGCAAGGATCCTCCTTCAAGAACAACAAATTCAAATCCTACCATAGAAATGAAAACTAGAATGTGCATGCTGTTGACCAAGAAGAGGATGATGAAGATTATCCTCCAATCTCAGAATACTGTTTTTCCGTTGATAATCATGAACTAATCCTTGCAATGCAGAATCTAGGTGAAAAAGCTAGGTGGCCCAGGAAGAATGATAAACCATCCGGGACTAAAGACAAGTCAAAATGGTGTGCATACCATGAGGATTTCGGGCATCTAACTGAAGAATGCATAGCTTTAAGAAAAGAGATTGGATATCTGTTAAGCAAGGGGCACCTAAAAGAATTGTTGGGAAGAAAAAAGCAAAGGACTCAGGATCCTGAAAGGATCCCTGAAAAGGCTCCAGCACCTCCGGCAAATGCACAAGTGATCAACTTTATTTCCGGAGGATCAGACATCTGTGGTACATCCTTCTCGGCGGCCAAAAGGCATGCAAAGGAGTCAAAAATGGATAATGGAGAAAGACCTATTAGAACATCAAGTGTCTTAGAGGGGAAGATGATAACGTTTGATGAGGATGATCGCATTAACATTCAGGATCCTCATCATGATAGTTTGGTTATTACTCTCTTTATCTCTAACCATTTTGTCCGCAGGATCCTTATCGATGGAGGAAGCTCAGTGAACATTATCCAGCTTGATGTTCTGAAGAAAATGGGTATTCCAGAATCAGACATCACACCAAGATCCTCCGTGCTTGTAGGATTCAGTGGAGAAACGAAGAAAACTCTGGGGGACATCAAACTCCCAATCTACGTGGAAGGATTACATAATTATCAGAAATTTTGTGTTATTGACTGTCTATCTTGTTGCAATGTTATCCTTGGCAGGCCTTGGATACATGATATGAAAGCAGTCCCATCCACCTACCATCAATGTGTGAAGCTCCCTAGCCCATGGGGAATAATCAAGATCGACAGTGATCAGTAGGAGGCTAAGGATTGTTATACCTCATCCATGAAGCCAACCTCGAAGCCAAGGGAGCAATAGCAATTACAGTATCCTCCGAGGAATGTCTTGGAGGCAAGGGAACAAGATGTGGATGAAATCCTCTTGGATCCCAGTAATCCTGAATCAAAAATCTATATCGGATCAGGGATCCTTGGCAAGATGAAAGAAGACTTAATATCCTTCCTCAAAAGAAGAAAATCTACCTTTGCTTGGAAACATGAAGATATGACAGGTATATCTAAGGATATTATTACTCACAAACTTGGCATTGACAGGTCTATCAAACCAATCCATCAAAAAAGGAGGAAGTTTGCACCAGAAAGGAATGCCATTATCCAAGAAGAAGTAGAGAGACTACTTCGAGCAGGTATGATCAGAGAGGTAAAGTATCCAAAATGGTTAGCCAATGTGGTCGTTGTCCAAAAGAAAAACGGAAAGTGGAGGGTATGTGTCGATTTCACTGATCTGAATAAGGCATGTCCCAAGGATCCTTTCCCATTACCCCACATTGACTCCATGGTGGATGCAACAGCGGGGCATGAACTGTTGACCTTTATGGATGCATCATCTGGATTCCAACAAATTCAGATGGAACCATCTGACCAAGAGGATACAGCCTTTATGACCCCAACAGGTTTGTATTGTTATATTGCCATGCCTTTTGGATTAAGGAATGCAGGTGCAACATATCAAAGGCTGGTAAATATGATGTTCAAAGATCAAATTGGACAAACTATGGAAGTATACATAGATGATATGGTAGTCAAATCAAAGAAAGCTGAGGATCACCTAAGGGATTTGGAAGAAGCATTTGATATCCTTGATAATTATAACATGAAGCTTAATCCTTCAAAATGCCACTTTGGCGTTAAGGCAGGTAAATTCCTAGGATATATGGTAACTCGGAGAGGTATTGAAGCAAGTCCGGAGCAAATTAAAGCACTAGTGAACATCAAGTCCCCTGCCAACGCTAAGGATGTGCAAAGGCTAACAGGCAGGATAGCAGCTCTGAACAGGTTCATATCAAAATCCTCAGAAAAATGTAAAGAATTTTACGATATCCTAAGGAAGAACAAGAAGTTTGAATGGACTGAGAAACATGAGAATGCTTTACAAGCCCTTAAAGAATATATGTCCTCAGCACCAGCATTAACAAAGCCTGAAAAAGGAGATGTGTTATCCTTATATTTGGCGGTATCCTCAACCGCTGTAAGTGCTGTCCTTGTTAAGGATCATGAAGGTACACAATATCCTATCTACTATGTAAGTAAGAGTTTACATGATGCCGAATCCAGGTACTCACACCTCGAAAAACTTATTCTTGCATTAATCATGGCATCAATGAAGTTAAGGCATTATTTTGAAATCCATACTATTGTTGTTAGAACTAACTTTCCAATTAAGAATGTCCTCAGGAAACCAGAGATGTCAGGAAGAATGGCTAAGTGGGCAGTAAAGCTTAGTGCCCATGATATAAGATATGAGCCAAGAACAGCCATTAAATCCCAAGCATTAGCTGACTTTGTGGCTGATTTCAGTAGTGATCTACAAAAAGAAGCAGAATTGGAAGTCCAGCAGCTGGATGAGACCAAGGATCCTTGGATACTACACACTGATGGATCCTCAAATGTCAAGGGCACAGGGCTCGGGATACTACTAAAATCGCCACAGGGGGACATAATACCCCACTCCATAGCCTGTGAGTTCCAAGCAACTAACTGTTTTGGTCAAAAATCACACAAGGATAATGTAACCAAACTTTATGTAAACGGGGTATGATGCTTGGTTAGCTATGAAAGTAAAGGATCACTTCTGTGATAAAGATACAAAGACACAATGATTTATACGAGGAAAAAGCCCTTGATCAATGTATGATCTCCGGCATAAAAAACCTCGGGTGATGGCAACTACCGATCACCAACTTCAATATAATAAAAATGTAGTTACAACTTCGGATGATAATGAGCTGAGTACAAGGATCACTGAGTGTCTAAGTGTTCGAGAGTTGTGTCGTATGTTGTGTGTGTTCTTCCGAATGAGGAAGATGGGTATTTATACATGTGTGGGTGACTTATTTTAGGTAAAATGACTAAATATCAGCTCATTACCCCTTTAGAAATAAAGATAATCTAGCCTAAATTGCTGCCCATTAATCAAGCTAAGTTTCCATATCCGGTACAACGTCTATCTCCAATTTAGCTCTTGCCATATTTGTGAAAACGCGTCCCTGGATCATGATGTGTAGGGCATATCCTGCTAGGTGTTCCTGCAAAACAATTTTGTAACAAGTGGAAGTGACCGTTAGTGTAAGGATCACCATATCGTCCCATGATCCTGATCCTGAAGTCTGGCTGAGGATCACTATCTGCCAAAGAAACGAGGATCACTGGTCAGGATCACGTATAAGGATCATTTATAGTAAAATCCAGCCCCAACAATTGCCCCCAAAATATAAGGAGTTAATTGTAAATAGATGAGTTATATTTTGTTTTGAGCTTATCTCTAACGGGCGACTCCGGGTTACTAGCCGTTACATATGGACTAGCCGTTGTGATATTTACGTCACTGATGTGACGATCCCTGCAAATCATCATTATAAATAGGAGATAGGGTTAGGATCATGTATTTAAATTCGAAGTATCTCCCTTTATAACCATCATTGAAGACTCTTGATCAGGTATCATCTTCTTCTTTATCTTCTTTGCTCTGTTCTTTCGTGCTTTTACTCTGTTTTTTGTTCAAAATATGCTGCTCCGTAATTCTCCGCACAAGAGTCCCAAGGAGAGTCCCTTAAAGAGTCAGGGAATAATCAAGGATTCTCCCGTGGAGAGATGCTGCTTTACTGATGTCCACATAGACAAGATTCGCCATTGTTTCCCAGCGAATGTTGTTTTCAAACCCTTTGATCCTACTGCTTTGAGCGATCTTGTCTCAGATGTCTGGGTGGCTTTTCCTGCTACTCCCTTCCTCATTGGGTATTCATATCCTTTTCCGATGTTCACCCAATCTTTCTTTTCTCTTACCGGCATCTCATATATCCAAGCTATGCCGATGATCTGGAGGGTTCTATATACCTTCGAGAGGATCATCGAGCAAGAAGGGATTGATCTGGGAATGGCAGAGCTGGCCGAGCTCTATGATCTTACTACGTTTGGTTCCCACCGGTATCTGCTGAAACGGAAAGCTGGGGAGGATCACCCTATTTTCAAAGTGACCAAGAATGATACCAACTGGAAACGTCGATTTTTCTTTGTTAAGAGGGATTCCATCCCGGATGGGAAGGATCTGCCCAAGGAATGGGCCACTCATGGTAGGGTAGAGGATCCTTGAAGGATCACTATCAGTCCTGTCTCTTATGATGAGGATCACTGATGTCTTTTCTTTTTTGCAGCTATCTCTGTTGCTCGCTTAGAGTTGACCCCTGCTGCCAAAGAAAGAGTGTTAGCCTTCAAGAAGCTTAATCCTGAAGTCAGAAGCTTCCAAATCATTATCCAAGATTCTCAAGAGGTATCCTCTGCATCTGCCACAATGTCAAGTAAGTATCCTCATAGAAAATAAGTTTTATGTGAAAGTATTTAATTTAACAAGGGAACTTATCTTGTTTTTGAATTGTGTAGGTGCCGGAAAGTCTGCCAGGTCCGTTAAGTCTTCCTCCAAGTTTGGGATCAGTGATCTTGCCAATGTCACGTCCTCGAAGAAGAAGGCTCCTGCTGCCAGCCCTTCAGTCTCAGCTCCTAAAGCGTCCATTCGGGGCAAGGGAAAAAAGAGGAAAGCTTCTGATGAACTCCAAGGATTCCCTCTCCTTCGTCGGCAATTTCTTGATTATGTGAACGAGGTGAGGATCACTGCCCCTGTTGGTTATCTGTCTCTAGTGTCCTTCTTGAGGATTACCTGATTCTGAGCTTGTCTTTTTTTGTTGCAGAAACTTGCTGAGATTGAAACTTATCTTGGCCACGTTGAAAATCAGGAGAGCCAGATTGCCGACCTTCAGCAAATGGGTGTATTAAAGGATCTTACGATAGCGGATCTTGAGAGGGAACTCCAAGCTACCAAAGATGAAGCTGCTCAAAGGCTGATTGACATGGATAATGAGAAGCAGGAGATCACCCAAGATGCCAAGGTCTCAGCGGCGATTGCTATGTACAAGATCCAACTTCAAATGGCTGAGGAGGCTCAGGACCCCACCTTTGACAAAAGCTCATGGGATGTTGAAGGTTGGAAGGCAAGGCTGGCGGACTTGGATGATGAGGAAGATGCTGAGGATGTCCCAAGGCTGGAGGGAGGTGATGCTGGCAAGGATCAAGGTGAAGATGCTGGTGGAGATGGAGCAGCGGAGAAGTAAGCTGCATGATTGGGCGATGATGGATATTGTTGACTAGGCCGGAGCCCAATTTTTTAGGTTTTTGGTAGTGGTTTGTGGTTGATGGTTTGTGAACAATTATGGTCTGTAACGTTAAACAATAGTTTCTTAGGGTTAAGGATCCTGGATCCTTTTAGACAATAGGTAGGATTACAAAAGGTGGAGGGATCCTCTGTTTGGGGGATGAAGCCTTTGTGATCCTGCCGCTTTTATTTTCCTGCAAAGATGCTAAGACCGCATAGACAATGGACACCCTTTGCCAACCCATGTGGACGGGCCACGTTTTGCTGGTAGAAATGTGGGTTGGCAATTTTGACAATCTTTTGAAAGGGTTAATGATCCTTTTGTTTAATAATATAACTTTAATCTTTCTGGCTTATCTTGTGTTGTTATCCTTCAATAGTCCTCTTATTTCTCAATTGCTGTATTTGTTAAAATAACAAGAGTTGAAAAAGTGTTTAATGAACTTAGGATATGATCCTAGATCAAATATCCTCATATTGAAGATTCTCAAAGTGCTTTAGTTCAAGGATCATTGGTTCGGTTGTCAAAGTATAAGGGTTGGTTAGGATAAAGAGTGTAATCAAAAATAGTCAAGGATCATACCTGAGGATCCACGTTAGGATCCTAACCTTCAATCAAGACAATCATAGATAAGACTTTAAGGATTAAGGACCCTTATATGTTTAGACTTCCAAAACCTGAAAAGTGAGATATAACTTGGGACTAAGCCAATGTAAAAGATAAGTTAGTAACTAGGGACAAGCCCAAAGGATAACTGGGGACAATCCCAAAGGATCACTGGGGACAAGCCCAAAGGGTAACTGAGAATGATCCCGGAGGATCACTGGGGACAAGCCCAAAGGGTAACTGAGAATGATCCCGGAGGATCACTGGGGACAAGCCCATAGGATAACTGGGGATGATCCCGGAGGATCACTGGGGACAAGCCCATAGGATAACTGGGGACAAGCCCAAAGGATCGTATGTAAACTGGAGTATGGCCCTTTCTGGCAACTATCCAAACTTAGTGACATGAAAATGTCAAAACCTTAGCTAACGTGAAAACGTTAGAAACCTTAGGAACGGATGTATGGTGCGTCCACCATTATACGTAGGATCCCAAGTATAGCCAGTACGATGAGGTCGCCAGCCCCGAAAATGGGTACTGATCCCAAAGACATGAACTATATCAGGATCATCGTGCGCTGCTGGCGGAAACTGGGGATAATCCCAAGGATAACTGGGGTTGTACCCAAGGATCTGTGGTGCTTTTGGAGATCTTTGACGATTTGCTGAAGATACCTGAACTATCATAACTCAAATGGTTTGTGAGTAGAGGATGAAGGATACATGATCCTTATCCTTAGGCAAAAAGTAAGAAAATGCAATAGTTTTAGGATAAGCATATTACCAGAATGAGGATCATCAATGGCACCGGGATCCTTCAAGGATACTCCAATGTAAGGATCACATGCATGAAGGATCATGTTCACATGAAATATTTCTTTAAGTGAATAGCATTCCATGCTCTTGGCAACAAGTTCCCTTCCATGGTTAGCAGCCTGTATGCCCCCTTTCCTGCTTCGGCTTCAATTAAGTAGGGACCTTCCCATTTTGGTGCTAGCTTCCCGTCAGCAGGATTAATAGTATTTTGAAATGCTTTTCTTAATACCATATCTCCGACTTGGAACTTCCTTATCCTGACATTTTTGTTGTAGGCACCAGCCATTCTTTGTTGGTAGCTTGCCATCCTTATTCTGGCTAGATCCCTGATTTCCTCAATAGTATCCAAATCCTGAGCTAGAGTTGCAGCATTTTCTTCAGGATCACGAGCACTTGTTCTAGCAGTTGGGATCACCATTTCTGTTGGGATCACTGCTTCTGCCCCAAATACTAAAGAGAAAGGTGTTTGACCAGTGGCGTTTTTGGGAGTTGTCCTATCAGCCCATAGCACATAAGGCAATTCTTCTGCCCATTTCCCTTTCTTGGATCCTAGCTTTTTCTTCAGATTGTTGATGATGATCTTATTGGATGACTCTGCTTGACCATTGGCTTGTGGATGAACTGGTGTTGATGTTATCATCTTGATTCCCCAACTGTCACAAAAGTTAGTGGTTCTCCTTCCAATGAATTGAGAACCATTATCACATGTAATTTCAGAGGGAATGCCAAATCTGGTTATAATGTTTCTTTTGATAAAGGATATAACTTCCTTCTCTCTGACTTGAGCAAAGGCTTCAGCTTCTATCCACTTGGAAAAATAGTCAGTCATGGCAAGCATAAATACTTTTCCACCAGGTGCTTTAGGAAGCTTGCCAACTATATCCATTCCCCATCTCATGAATGGCCAAGAGGATGGTATGGGGTGTAGTAATTCAGCTGGTTGGTGAAGGATATTGCTATGTCTTTGGCAAGGATCACATTTCTTAGCATACTCTATAGCATCCCTTTTCATGGTTGGCCAGTAGTATCCTGTTCTAAGGATCCTTGAGAATAATGCCCTGCCCCCAGTGTGGTTTCCACAATCTCCTTCGTGGAAGTCTCTCAACACTTCTTCAATTTCAGGATCTTCAATACATCTTAAATATGGTCCTGCAAGGGATCGTTTATATAGCACGTTATTTAAGATTGCAAATTGAGATACCTTAATCCTGAAAGCTCTAGGATTTTCTCCCGTTGGAATCTCCCCATGTTGCAAGTATCTCATGATTGGTGAGATCCATGATCCTGAATAAGATTGGGCTTCTTCACTAGGGATCATTGCAGTATCCTCTTCTATTTCCATGGCCACCTGATTTTCAATAGCAGGAGCCAGGATATGGATGATAGGGATACATATATCTTCTGGAATCTTCAAGGATGATCCTAGGTTGGCCAATGCATCAGCTTCCGTGTTATCCTCCCTTGGTACCTGTGTTAAGCTAAAAGAAACAAAAGAGAGTGCCAATTCTTTGACTATCTCTAAATATTTTGTTAGTTTTTCACCTTTAACAGCATAGGATCCGTTAAAGTGATTAGTGATCAATAATGAATCTACATATACTTTGAGATACTTTACCCCCATATCCTTAGCAATTTGTAAGCCAGCAATTAAGGCTTCATACTCAGCCTCATTGTTAGTTGCTTGGAATTCACAGGCTATGGAGTGGGGTATTATGTCCCCCTGTGGCGATTTTAGTAGGATCCCTAGCCCTGTGCCTTTGATATTTGAGGATCCGTCAGTGTGTAGTATCCAAGGATCCTTGGTCTCATCCAGCTGCTGAACCTCCAATTCTGCTTCTATTTGTAGATCACTACTGAAATCAGCCACAAAGTCAGCTAGTGCTTGAGATTTAATAGCTGTTCTTGGTTCGTATCTTATATCATGGGCACTAAGCTTTACTGCCCACTTAGCCATTCTCCCTGACATATCTGGTTTCCTGAGGACATTCTTAATTGGAAAATTAGTTTTAACAATAATAGTATGGGTTTCAAAATAATGCCTTAACTTAGTGGATGCCATGATTAATGCAAGGATAAGTTTTTCGAGGTGTGAGTACCTGGATTCGGCATCAAGTAAACTTTTACTTACATAGTAGATAGGATATTGTGTATCTACATGATCCTTGACAAGGACTGCACTTACAGCGGTTGAGGATACCGCCAGGTACAAGGATAACACATCTCCTTTTTCCGGTTTTGCTAGTGCTGGTGCTGAGGACATATATTCTTTGAGGGCTTGTAGAGCGTTCTCATGTTTCTCAGTCCATTCAAACTTCTTATTCTTCCTTAGGATATCGTAGAATTCTTTACATTTTTCTGAGGATTTCGATATGAACCTGTTCAAAGCTGCTATCCTGCCTGTTAGTCTTTGGACATCCTTGGCATTGGCAGGAGATTTGATATTTATTAATGCTTTGATTTGTTCCGGGCTTGCTTCAATGCCCCTCTGGGTTACCATGTATCCTAAGAACTTTCCTGCCTTAACACCAAAATGGCATTTTGAAGGATTAAGTTTCATGTTGTACTGATCAAGGATATCGAATGCTTCTTCTAAGTCCTTTAGGTGATCCTCAGCTTTTTTTGATTTGACCACCATATCATCTATGTACACCTCCATAGTTTTTCCAATTTGATCCTTGAACATCATATTTACCAGTCTTTGATATGTTGCACCTGCATTTCTTAGTCCAAAAGGCATGGCAATATAACAATATAAACCGGTTGGGGTCATAAAGGCTGTATCCTCTTGGTCAGATGGTTCCATCTGGATTTGTTGGAACCCAGATGATGCATCCATAAAGGTCAACAGTTCATGCCCCGCTGTTGCATCCACCATGGAGTCAATGTGGGGTAATGGGAAAGGATCCTTGGGACATGCCTTATTCAAATCAGTGAAATCGACACATACCCTCCACTTTCCGTTTTTCTTTTGGACAACAACCACATTGGCTAACCATTTTGGATACTTTACCTCTCTGATCATACCTGCTCGAAGTAGCCTTTCTACTTCTTCTTGGATAATGGCATTCCTTTCTGGTGCAAACTTCCTCCTTTTTTGATGGATTGGCTTGATAGACCTGTCAATGCCAAGTTTGTGAGTAATAATATTCTTAGATATACCTGTCATATCTTCATGCTTCCAAGCAAAGGTAGATTTTCTTCTTTTGAGGAAGGATATCATATCTTCTTTCATTTTGCTAAGGATCCCTGATCCGATATAGATTTTTGATTCAGGATCACTAGGATCCAAGAGGATTTCATCTACATCTTGTTCCCTCGCCTCCAAGACGTTCCTCGGAGGATACTGTAATTGCTATTGCTCCCTTGGCTTCGAGGTTGGCTTCATGGATGAGGTATAGCAATCCTTAGCCTCTTGCTGGTCACTGTCGATCTTGATTATCCCCCATGGGCTGGGGAGCTTCACACATTGATGGTAGGTAGATGGAACTGCTTTCATGTCATGTATCCAAGGCCTGCCAAGGATAACGTTGCAACAAGATAAACAGTCAATAACACAAAATTTTTGGTAATTATGTAATCCTTCCACGTAGATTGGGAGTTTGATGTCCCCCAGAGTTTTCTTCGTTTCTCCACTGAATCCTACAAGCACGGAGGATCTTGGTGTGATGTCTGATTCTGGGATTCCCATCTTCTTCAAGACATCAAGCTGGATAATGTTCACTGAGCTCCCTCCGTCAATAAGGATCCTGCGGACAAAATGGTTAGAGATAAAGAGAGTGATAACTAAGCTATCATGGTGAGGATCCTGAACATTAACGCGATCATCCTCATCAAATGTTATCATCTTCCCTTCTGAGACGCTTGAGGTTCTAATAGGCCTTTCTCCATTATCCATTTTTGATTCTTTTGCATATCTTTTGGCCGCTGAGAAGGATGTACCACAGATGTCTGATCCTCCGGATATAAAGTTGATCACTTGTGCATTTGCCGGAGGTGCTGGGGCTTTTTCGGGGATCCTTTCAGGATCCTGGGTCCTTTGCTTTTTTCTCCCCAGTAATTCTTTTAGATGCCCCTTGCTTAACAGATATCCAATTTCCTTTCTTAAGGCTATGCAATCTTCAGTCAGATGGCCGAAATCCTCATGGTATGCACACCATTTGGACTTGTCTCTAGTCCCGGATGGTTTATCATTCTTCCTGGGCCACCTAGCCTTTTCACCTAGATTCTGCATTGCAAGGATTAGTTCATGATTATCAACGGAAAAACAATATTCTGAGATTGGAGGATATTCTTCATCATCCTCTTCTTGGTCGACAGCATGCACGTTCTTGTTCTCGTTTCTATGGTAGGATTTGAACTTGTTGTTTTTGAAGGAGGATCCTTGCTTATCTTGTTTTGAGGATCCTACTTGTCTCTCCTGGATCCTCTTGTCATCCTCTAGCCGGATAAACCTGAGTGCTCGAGTTCTTACTTCATCTAAATTCCTGCAAGGTGTCATAACAAGATCATCATAGAATAATGAATCCTTAAGAAGTCCCATTTTGAAGGCTTCAACAGCCGTAGCCATATCCAAGTTGGGAATATCCAAGGATTCTTTACTAAATTTAGTTATATAATCCCTTAATGATTCATTATTATTTTGAGTTATCCTGTACAAATCACTAGTTAATTTTTCAAATTTTCTACTACAAGAGAATTGGTTATTGAATAAATTAACTAAATTAGCAAATGAAGTAATAGAGTAAGGGGGAAGACTTAGCAGCCACTTAAGAGCTGATCCAGTTAGAGTGGATCCAAATCCTTTACATAGGCACGCTTCCTTCAACTTTTCTGGGATAGGATTGATTTCCATTCTTTCCCTGTATTGTGCTATATGCTCCTCTGGATCCGTTGTGCCATCATACAGCTTCATGGTAGGGATATGGAACCTTTTGGGTACCTCTGCATCACAAATTGGTGGTGCAAAGCGAGATACCTTGTGGCTTCCATCTGCAATCTCTGGGATAGGCTTGACTACCCCTGGAACACTTGAGATCATGTCCTTTAGTTTCTGTAGTTCCCTGGCCATAACATGATTGGTACCTGTATCCTGCATAAATCCAAGGTTAGTAGTAGGATAATTATTTAAAGTGTTACCTCCCATTGGGTTCAGGTTAGGGAATCCACATTGCTGGGATTCTGGAACAACGGAGGGACCAGTGGAAGCAATGGTCTGCATTGGAATGAAGTCCCCTTGATGGACATCTAGACTCCCTGTTTGCAAACTTTTTAGGGATCCTGGCATCTGTAAGGATCCTGGTATCTGGGATGATCCTGGAACGAAGGAGGATCCTTGAACCTGGGATGATCCTAGAACAAAGGAGGATCCTTGGCCCTGGAATGATCCTGGAATAAAGTAGGATCCTTGAACCTGGGATGATCCTGGAACAAAGGAGGATCCTTGGCCCTGGAATGATCCTGGAATAAAGTAGGATCCTTGAAACTGCTGTGCCCCCGGATAGGCTCCCGGATTCATGAAGGATCCCATGTACTGAGGATAGGATCCTATTGGCTGAAAATGTGAATCTGATGTCTGAGTCATTGCTGCCGAGTTGAGACGTGATCCTCTTGACTCCCCTGTGATTTGCACGTCCGGGATCCCTGATGGTTGGGAAGTGATCATTGGAGTATCAAAGCTCAAGGATTTGGGCATCAGTGGAGAGTGATCCTCTGCTGCTTTCTTTTGTCTTTTGAGATCTCCAATTTCCCTGAGGATCCTTTCATTGGTTTCATCTTGCCGCTGCATACGATCCTTCATCTGCAAAATTAAAGCAAATACATCACTAGTACTGGGAATAGAAGAATTCATAGCAGAAGAAGATAGAGGTTTAGAGGAAGTGGGAGTTGATCTCTTCTCAGTATTTTTCTGAGATCCTGCCGGTGGAGGAGGCAAGGTGATCTGTGATGAGGTGACTGCAGACATCGCCGTGGACGTGTTCTTCAATGATGAAGCCATGTAACTCTTTGAAATGATTTCGGACAAAAGATTTTCTTATGAATGAAGCACCAATTGCCCCACGGTGGGCGCCAAACTGTTTTGGTCAAAAATCACACAAGGATAATGTAACCAAACTTTATGTAAACGGGGTATGATGCTTGGTTAGCTATGAAAGTAAAGGATCACTTCTGTGATAAAGATACAAAGACACAATGATTTATACGAGGAAAAAGCCCTTGATCAATGTATGATCTCCGGCATAAAAAACCTCGGGTGATGGCAACTACCGATCACCAACTTCAATATAATAAAAATGTAGTTACAACTTCGGATGATAATGAGCTGAGTACAAGGATCACTGAGTGTCTAAGTGTTCGAGAGTTGTGTCGTATGTTGTGTGTGTTCTTCCGAATGAGGAAGATGGGTATTTATACATGTGTGGGTGACTTATTTTAGGTAAAATGACTAAATATCAGCTCATTACCCCTTTAGAAATAAAGATAATCTAGCCTAAATTGCTGCCCATTAATCAAGCTAAGTTTCCATATCCGGTACAACGTCTATCTCCAATTTAGCTCTTGCCATATTTGTGAAAACGCGTCCCTGGATCATGATGTGTAGGGCATATCCTGCTAGGTGTTCCTGCAAAACAATTTTGTAACAAGTGGAAGTGACCGTTAGTGTAAGGATCACCATATCGTCCCATGATCCTGATCCTGAAGTCTGGCTGAGGATCACTATCTGCCAAAGAAACGAGGATCACTGGTCAGGATCACGTATAAGGATCATTTATAGTAAAATCCAGCCCCAACACTAACAATGAGGCTGAATATGAAGCCTTAATTGCTGGCTTACAAATTGCTAAGGATATGGGGGTAAAGTATCTTAAAGTATATGTAGACTCATTATTGATCACCAATCACTTTAATGGATCCTATGCTGTTAAAGGTGAAAAACTAACCAAATATTTAGAGATAGTCAAGGAATTGGCACTCTCTTTTGTCTCTTTCAGCTTAACACAGGTACCAAGGGAGGATAACACGGAAGCTGATGCATTGGCCAACTTAGGATCATCCTTAAAGATTCCAGAAGATATAAGTATCCCTATCATCCATATCCTGGCTCCTGCTATTGAAAATCAGGATCATGGATCTCACCAATCATAAGATACTTGCAATACGGGGAGATTCCGATGGAAGAAAATCCTAGAGCCTTCAGGCTTAAGGTATCTCAATTCACAATCTTAAATAATGTGCTATATAAACGGTCTCTTGCAGGACCATATTTGAGATGTATCGAGGATCCTGAAATTGAAGAAGTGTTGAGAGACTTCCATGAAGGAGATTGTGGAAACCACACTGGGGGCAGGGCATTGTTCTCAAGGATCCTTAGAACAGGATACTACTGGCCAACCATGAAAAGGGATGCTGTAGAATATGCTAGGAAATGTGATCCTTGTCAAAGACACAGCAATATCCTTCATCAACCAGCTGAATTGCTACACCCCATACCATCCTCTTGGCCATTCATGAGATGGGGGATGGATATAGTTGGCAAGCTCCCTAAAGCACCTGGTGGAAAAGTATTTATGCTTGCCATGACTGACTACTTCTCTAAGTGGATAGAAGCTGAAGCTTTTGCTCAAGTCAGAGAAAAAGAAGTTATATCCTTTATCAAAAGAAACATTATAACTAGATTTGGCATTCCCTCTGAAATTGTATGTGATAATGGTTCCCAATTCATTGGAAGCAGAACTACTAACTTTTGTGACAGTTGGGGAATCAAGATGATAACATCAACACCAGTTCATCCACAGGCCAATGGCCAAGCAGAATCATCCAACAAGATCATCATCAACAATCTGAAGAAGAAGCTAGGATCCAAGAAGGGAAAATGGGCAGAGGAGTTACCTTATGTGCTATGGGCTGACAGGACAACTCCCAAGAATGCCACTGGTCAAACACCTTTTTCTTTAGTATTTGGGGCAGAAGCAGTGATCCCAACAGAGATGGTGATCCCAACCGCTAGAACAAGTGCTCGTGATCCTGAAGAGAATGCTACAATCATGGCTCAGGATTTGGATACTATTGAGGAAATCAGGGACCTGGCTAGGATAAGGATGGCAAGCTACCAACAAAGAATGGCTGGTGCTTACAACAAAAATGTTAGGATAAGGAAGTTCCAAGTCGGAGATATGGTGTTGAGAAAAACATTCCAAAACACTATTAATCCTGCTGACGGAAAGTTAGCACCAAAGTGGGAAGGCCCTTACTTGATTGAGGCTGAAGCAGGAAAGGGGGAAAACAGATTGCTAACCATGGAAGGAAACTTATTACCAAGAGCCTAGAATGCTGTTCACTTAAAGAGATACTTTATGTGAACGTGATCCTTCAAGCATGTGATCCTTACATTGAAGTATCCTCAAAGGATCCCGGTGATGTCAGTGATCCTTACTCTGGTAATGTCCTTATCTTAAAACTATTACATTTCCTTACTTTTTACCAAAGGATAAGGATCCTGTATCCTTCATCCTCTTCTCACGAACCGTTTGAGTTATGATAGTTCAGGTATCTACAGCATATCGTCAAAGATCTTCAAAAGCAACGCAGATCCTTGGGTCCAACCCCAGTTATCCTTGGGATTATCCCCAGTTTCCGCCAGCAGCGCACGATGATCCTGATATAGTTCACGTCTTTGGGACCAGTACCCACTTCCGGGGCTGACAACCTCATCGTACTGGCTATACCCAGGATCCTACGTATAATGGTAGACGTACCATACATCCGTTCATAAGGTTTCTAACGTTTTCACGTTAGCTAAGGTTTTGACATTTTCATGTCACTAAGTTTGGATAGTCGCCAGTAAGGGCCATACTCCAGTTTACATACGATCCTTTGGGCTTGTCCCCAGTTATCCTTCGGGCTTGTCCCCAGTTATCCTTTGGGCTTGTCCCCAGTGATCCTTTGGGATCATCCCCAGTTATCCTTTGGGCATGTCCCCAGCTACTAATTTATCTTTTACATTGGCTTAGTCCCAAGATATGTTCCATTTTTCAGGTTCTCGAAGTTAAACAAATAAGGATCCTTAATCCTTATTATCTATTAAAATTTCACTTATGGTTATCTTGATTAAAGGTTAGGATCCTAACTTGGATCCTCAGGTATGATCCTTGACTATTTTGATTATACTAAACAACCCCTACACTTTGACAACTAAAACTATGATCCTTGAAAATTTTCAACGATAGGATATTTGATCTAGGATCATATCCTAAATTTATTAAACATGGTTTGCTCAACTCTTGTTACTCTAACAAATATGTTTCTAAAAACTGGGAAATAAGAAGATAAATAAAGGATAACAACACGAGATAAGCCAGAAAGATTAGAGTTATATTATTAACAAAAGGATCTTAAACCCTTTCAAAAAGTTGTCAAAATTGCCAACCCACATTTCTACCAGCAAAACGTGGCCCGTCCACATGGGTTGGCAAAAGGGTGTCCATTGTCTATGCGGTCTTAGCAGGTGCAGGAAATTTAAGGCGGCAGGATCACAAAGGCTTCATCCCCCAAACAGAGGATCCCTCCACCTTTTGTAATCCTACCTATTGTCCAAAGGATCCATGATCCTTAACCTTAAAAACTATTGTTCAAGTTACAAACCATAATTGTTTCAAACATCAACAACCACAAACAAACCACTACCAAACTCAAAAAATTGGGCTCCGGCCTAGTCTCGAAATATCCATCATCGCCCAATCCAGCAGCTCACACCTTTGCTGCTCCATCACCACCAGCTTCTCCACCCTGATCCTTGTCAGCATCACCGCCCTCCAGCATTGGGATCTCCTCTGCTTCGTCCTCATCCTCCAGCTCTGCCAATCTTGCCTTCCAACCCTCCACGTCCCATGAGCTTTTGTCAAAGGCAGGATCCTGAGCCTCCGCAGCCATTTGTAGTTGTATCTTGTACATAGCAGTTGCGGCAGAGACCTTGGCATCCTGGATGATCTCCTGCTTCTCACCATCCATGTCAATCAGCCTTTGAGCAGCCTCATCCTTTGTAGCCCGGAGTTCCTTCTCAAGATCGGCTATCTTGAGATCCTTTAACACGCCCATTTGTTGGAGGTCGGCGATTTGGCTTTCCTGATCCTCGACATGGCCAAGGTAGGTCTCAATCTCAGCAAGTTTCTACAAAAGAGAAAAAAAAGTAAGTTCAGGATCAGGTGATCCTCAAAGAAGCAGGATATACAGGCAGAATACACAAGCAGGATACTCGAGAAGGATAACCAACAGGGGCAATGATCCTTACCTCATTGACATAGTCGAGAAACTGTTGGCGGATCAGGGGAAATCCTTGGAGATCCTCAGAAGTCTTTCTCTTCTTCCCCTTACCCCTAACAGGTGCTTTAGGGGCCGAAGCAGAGGGACTAGCAACAGAAGTCTTCTTTCTTGAAGACTTGACATTGGCAAGTTCATCAATCCCGAACTTGGAGGCAGACTTGGCAGACTTAGCAGGTTTCCCAGCGCCTACACAATCAAAACAAGATAAGTTCCCTTACTAACTAAACAGTCTTACATATAACTTACTTTTTAATAAGGATACTTACTTGACATAGTGGCAGATGCGGAGGATACTTCTTGTGAATCTTGGACGGTGACTTGAAAACTTCTGATTTCAGGATCAAGCTTCTTGAAAGCTAAGACCCTCTCTCTGGCAGCAGGGGTTAACTTGAGATGAGCAACGGAGATAGCTGCACAATAAAAAAACAAAGAAAGACATTAATGATCCTCATCATAAGAGACAAGTCTGATGGTGATCCTTCTAGGATCCTATATCCTACTATGGGTGGCCCACTCCTTGGGCAGATCCTTCCCATTAGGGAGGGTATCCCTCCTCACAAAGAAGAAACGACGCTTCCAGTTTGTATCATTTTTGGTAACCTTTAGGACAGGGTGATCCTCCCCGGCCTTCCGTTTCAGCAAGTATCGATGAGAATCAAACGTGGTAAGATCATAAAGCTCGGCCAGCTCTGCCATCCCTAAATCAATCCCCTCATGCTCGATGATCCTCTCGAAGGTATACAAGACCCTCCAGAT
This sequence comes from Helianthus annuus, assembly GCF_002127325.2. NCBI lineage: Eukaryota > Viridiplantae > Streptophyta > Magnoliopsida > Asterales > Asteraceae > Helianthus > Helianthus annuus. The sequence goes on from NC_035436.2 coordinate 70,559,580, forward strand.
CATCGGCATAGCTTGGATATAAGATATGCCGGTCAAAGAAAAGAAAGATTGGGTGAAGGCCGGAAAAGGATATGAATATCCTATGGTAAACGGAGTTGCAGGAAAGACCACCCAGGCGTCTGAAACAGAGTCACTCAAAGCAGTGGATGTGAAGGATTTGAAAACAGCATTCGCCGGAAAGCAATGACGAATCCTATCTACATGAGCATCGGTAAAACAGCATCTCTCCGTAGGAGAGTCCTTAATGATCCCTTGGCTTTTCAGGGGACTACTCTTCTCGTGATCCTTATGGGGAGAATTTCGGAGCAACATACTTGTGGCGAAACAAAAACAGAGCAAGAGCAGAAAAAAAACAGAGCAGGAAAAGGAAGAAAGAAAGAGAATACCTGATCAATCTTCGGTGGAGATTATAAAGGGAGTATATCCTGAATTTAAATGCAAATCGATCCTTACCCTATCTCCTATTTATAATCATGATTTGCAGGGATGTCACTTCAGTGACGTAATGATCGCAACGGCTAGTCCGGTTATAACGGCTAGTTACCCGAGTTGTCCGTTGAAGATAAGATCAGAACAAAATATAACTCGTTAATTTACAATGAACTCCTTATATTTTGGGGGCAATTGTTAGGGCTGGATTTTTACAATACATGATCCTCACATGTGATCCTAACCAGTGATCCTTGTTTCTTTGGCAGATAGTGATCCTCAGCAGAGTTCCAGGATCAGGATCACGGACCATCATAGGATCCTCATGCTAACAGTTGCTTTCGTTGAATTTAATGTTGTTTTGCAGGACATCTAGCAGGATCCGCTCTTAAGCATCACAATTAGAAGACACGTCTTTACAATTATGGCATGTGCTTAATCGGAGATGGACGTTGTGAAGGATATGGAAACATGGCATGATTTAAGGGCGATAATTTAGGCTAGATTTACTTTTATTTCTAAAGGGGTAATGAGCTGATTATTAGTCTTTTTACCTAAAATAGGTCACCTACACTTGTATATATAACACTCTTCCTCATTCGGAAGAACACACAACACAACTCTCACACGCTTAGACACTCGAAACTATAGTGATCCTTGTACTCAGCTCATTATCATCCAAAGTTGTAACTAATTTTTTTATATTGAAGTTTGGTGATCGGTAGTTGCCATCACCCGAGGTTTTTTATGCCGGAGATCATACATTGATCAAGGGCTTTTTCCTCGTATAAATCATTGTGTCTTTGCATATTTTTTATACTGAAGTGATCCTTTACTTTTTCTACAAACCAAGCATCATACCCCATTTACATAAAGTTTGGTTGCATTATCCTTGTGTGATTTTTGACCAAAACAGTTTGGCGCTCACCGTGGGGCAATTGGTGCTTCGTTCATAAGAAAACCTGTTGTTCGAAATCATTTCAAAGAATTACATGGCTTCATCATTGAAAAACATGTCCACGGCGATGTCTGCAGTCACCTCATCTCAGAACACTCTACCTCCTCCACCGGCAGGATCCCAGAAGAATGCTGAGAAGAGACCAACTCCTACTAACTCTAAACCTCCATCTTCCTCTGCTATGAATTCTTATACTCCCAGTACTAGTGATGTATTTACTTTGATTTTGCAGATGAAGGATCGCATGCAGCGGCAGGATGAAACTAATGACAGGATCCTCAGGGAAATTGGAGATCTCAAAAGACAAAAGAGAACGGCAGAGGATCATTCCCCACTGATGCCCAAATCCTTGAACTTTGATACTCCAATGATCACTTCTCAGCCATCGAAAATTCCAGACGTGCAAATTATGGGAGAATCAAGAGGATTGCACCTCGGATCAACAGTAATGACTCAGGCATCAGGCTCACACTTTCAGCCGGCAGGATCCTATCCCCAGCATATGGGATCCTTCATGAATTCGGGAGCCTATCCGGGAACACAGCTGTTTCAAGGATCCCACTTTGTTCCAGGATCATCCCAGGGTCAAGGATCCTACTTTATTCCAGGATCATCCCAGGGTCAAGAATCCTACTTTATTCCAGGATCATCCCAGGGTCAAGGATCCTCCTTCGCTCCAGGATCCTTCCAGATACCAGGATCCTCCCAGATGCCAGGATCCCTAAAAAGTTTGTAAACAGGAAGTCTAGATGTCCATCAAGGGGACTTCATTCCAATGCAGACCATTGCTTCCACTAGTCCCTCCGTTATTCCAGAATCCCAGCAATATGGATTCACTAACTTGAACCCAATGGGAGGTAACACTTTAAATAATCATCATACCACTAACCATGGATTCATGCAGGATACAGGTATCAATCATGCTATGGCCAGGGAATTGCAGAAACTAAAAGATATGATCTTAAGTGTTCCAGGGGTAGTCAAGCCTATCCCAGAGATTGCAGATGGAAGCCACAAGGTATCTCGCTTTGCACCACCAATTTGTGATGTAGAGGTACCCAAAAGGTTCCATATCCCTACTATGAAGCTGTATGATGGTACAACGGATCCAGAGGAGCACATAGCACAATACAGGGAAAGGATGGAGATCAATCCTATCCCAGAAAAGTTGAAGGAAGCATGCCTATGTAAAGGATTTGGATCCACTCTTACTGGATCAGCTCTTAAGTGGCTGCTAAGTCTTCCCCCTTACTCTATTACTTCATTTGCTAATTTAGTTAATTTATTCAATAACCAATTCTCTTGTAGTAGAAAATTTGAAAGATTAACCAGTGATTTATATAGGGTAACTCAAGGTCATAATGAATCATTAAGGGATTATATAACTAAATTTAGTAAAGAATCCTTGGACATTCCCAACTTGGATATGGCTACGGCTGTTGAAGCCTTCAAAATGGGACTGCTTAAGGATTCACTATTCTATGATGATCTTGTTATGACACCATGCAGGAATCTAGATGAAGTAAGAACTCGGGCACTCAGGTTCATCCGGCTAGAGGATGACAAGAGGATCCAGGAGAGACAAGTAGGATCCTCAAAACAGGAGAAGCAAGGATCCTCCTTCAAGAACAACAAATTCAAATCCTACCATAGAAATGAAAACTAGAATGTGCATGCTGTTGACCAAGAAGAGGATGATGAAGATTATCCTCCAATCTCAGAATACTGTTTTTCCGTTGATAATCATGAACTAATCCTTGCAATGCAGAATCTAGGTGAAAAAGCTAGGTGGCCCAGGAAGAATGATAAACCATCCGGGACTAAAGACAAGTCAAAATGGTGTGCATACCATGAGGATTTCGGGCATCTAACTGAAGAATGCATAGCTTTAAGAAAAGAGATTGGATATCTGTTAAGCAAGGGGCACCTAAAAGAATTGTTGGGAAGAAAAAAGCAAAGGACTCAGGATCCTGAAAGGATCCCTGAAAAGGCTCCAGCACCTCCGGCAAATGCACAAGTGATCAACTTTATTTCCGGAGGATCAGACATCTGTGGTACATCCTTCTCGGCGGCCAAAAGGCATGCAAAGGAGTCAAAAATGGATAATGGAGAAAGACCTATTAGAACATCAAGTGTCTTAGAGGGGAAGATGATAACGTTTGATGAGGATGATCGCATTAACATTCAGGATCCTCATCATGATAGTTTGGTTATTACTCTCTTTATCTCTAACCATTTTGTCCGCAGGATCCTTATCGATGGAGGAAGCTCAGTGAACATTATCCAGCTTGATGTTCTGAAGAAAATGGGTATTCCAGAATCAGACATCACACCAAGATCCTCCGTGCTTGTAGGATTCAGTGGAGAAACGAAGAAAACTCTGGGGGACATCAAACTCCCAATCTACGTGGAAGGATTACATAATTATCAGAAATTTTGTGTTATTGACTGTCTATCTTGTTGCAATGTTATCCTTGGCAGGCCTTGGATACATGATATGAAAGCAGTCCCATCCACCTACCATCAATGTGTGAAGCTCCCTAGCCCATGGGGAATAATCAAGATCGACAGTGATCAGTAGGAGGCTAAGGATTGTTATACCTCATCCATGAAGCCAACCTCGAAGCCAAGGGAGCAATAGCAATTACAGTATCCTCCGAGGAATGTCTTGGTTGCATTATCCTTGTGTGATTTTTGACCAAAACACCTGTCATATCCTCATGTTTCCATGCAAAGGTAGATTTTCTTCTTTTGAGGAAGGATACTATGTCTTCTTTCATTTTATCAAGGATCACTGATCCGATGTAGATTTTGGATTCAGGATCATCAGGATCCAAGAGGATTTCGTCCACATCCTGTTCTCTTGCCTCTAAGACACCCCTTGGAGGATACTTTAATTGCTATTGCTCCCTTGATTTCGAGGCTGGTTTCATTGATGAGTGTTAGGGCTGGATTATTATGACTTATGATCCTTACATGTGATCCTTACACGTGATCCTAACCAGTGATCCTTGTTTCTTTGGCAGATAGTGATCCTCAGAAAAGTTCCAGGATCAGGATCACGGAGCATCCTAGGGATCCTCATACTAACGATTGTTCTCTTTGAATTTAATGTTGTTTTGCAGGAATTTCGAGTAGGATCCGCTCTTAGCAACATAAACAAGGAACTCGTCACAGCAACTTTGGCATATGCATAATCAAAGATGGACGTTGTGGACGATATGGAAACTCAGCACAATTTAAGGGCGATAATTTAGGCTAGATTTACTTCTATTCCTAAAGGGGTAACGAGCTAATAGTTAGGTTATTTACCTAAAATACGACCACACACACTTATATAAGTAGCACTCTTCAACATTCGGAAAAAACACACAACACATTTCTCACACGCTTTGACACACGATACTATAGTGATCCTTGTACCTAGCTCGTTACCATCCGAAGTTGTAAAAACATTGTTTGTTATATTGAAGCTTGGTGATCGGTAGTTGCCATCACCCGAGGTTTTTTATGCCGGAGATCATTCATTGATCAAGGGCTTTTTCCTCGTATAAATCCTTGTGTCACTTGCATATTTTACATTAAAGTGATCCTTTACTTTATTCATCAAACCAAGCATCATTCCCCGTTTACATAGAGTTTGGTTGCATTATCCTTGTGTGATTTTTGACCAAAACAGTTTGGCGCCCACCGTGGGGCAATTGGTGCTTCATTCATAAGAAAATTTTCTGTTGGTGATCATTCCGGAAGTGTTGCATGGCTTCATCGTTGAAGAATACTTCCACAGCGATGTCTGCAGTCAATTCATCTAATGGCATTCCACCTTTGCCTCCACCACCAGCTGGATCTCAGAAAAATGCTGAAAAGAGACCAACTCCTATCTCCTCTAAACCATCATCTTCTGCTCTAACTTCTTCTGTTCCCAGTACTAGTGATATATTTACTTTGATTTTGCAGATGAGGGATCGTATGCAGCAGCAGGATGAAACTAATGACAGGATCCTCAGGGAAATCGGAGATCTCAAAAGGCAAAAGAAAACGGCAGAGGATCATTCCCCACTAATGCCCAAATCTTTGAATTTTGATACCCCGATGATTACTTCTCAGCCATCAGAGGTCCCAGATGTTCAACACATGTGTGGATCAAGAGGAGTGCATTTCGGCCCAGCAGTAGTGACTCAGGCGTCAGGATCATATTTCCGACCGGCAGGATCCTATACTCAGCATATGGGATCCTTCATGAACTCGGGATCCTCCTTCGTTCCAGGATTATCCCAGGTTCAAGGATCCTCCTTAGTTCCAGGATTATCCCAGGTTCAAGGATCCTCCTTCGTTCCAGGATCACCCCATATTCAGGGATCCCTTCAGATACCAGGATCCTTGAAGAATTTGCAAACAGGAAGTCCAGATGTCCATCAAGGAGATTTTATTCCAATGCAGACCATTGCTTCCACTGGTCCATCCATCATCCCAGAATCCCAGCAATATGGATTCACATCCAATGTTCCTAATTTGAACCCGATGGGAGGTAACACTTTTAATAATTCTCTTACCACTAACCATGGATTCATGCAGGATACAGGTATCAATCATGCTATGACCAGAGAACTACAAAAACTGAAGGATATGATATCAAGTGTTCCAGGGGTAGTCAAACCTATCCCGGAGATTGCAGATGGAAGCCATAAGGTATCTCGTTTTGCACCACCGATTTGTGATGCTGAGATACCCAAAAGGTTCCATATCCCTACTATGAAGCTGTATGATGGTACAACGGATCCTGAGGAACACAGCACAATACAGGGAGAGGATGGAGATCAATCCAATTCCAGAAAAATTAAAGGAAGCGTGCCTATGCAAAGGATTTGGATCCACTCTTACTGGATCAGCTCTTAAATGGCTGCTAAGTCTTCCCCCTTACTCTATTACTTCATTTGCTAATTTAGTTAATTTATTCAATAATCAATTCTCTTGTAGTAGAAAATTTGAAAGATTGACTAGTGATTTATATAGGGTAACTCAGGGTCATAATGAATCATTAAGGGACTATATAACCAAATTCAGTAAAGAATCCTTGGACATTCCCAACTTGGATATGGCCACAGCTGTTGAGGCCTTCAAAATGGGATTGCTTAGGGGTTCATTGTTCTATGATGATCTTGTTATGACATCATGCAGGAACCTAGATGAAGTAAGAACTCGTGCACTCAGGTTCATCCGGCTAGAGGATGACAAGAGGATCCAGGAGAGACAAGTAGGATCCTCAAAACAAGAAAAGCAAGGATCCTCTTTCAAAAGCAATAGATTCAAATCCTACAATAGGAATGAAAACCAGAACGTGCATGCCGTTGACCAAGAAGAGGATGATGAAGATTATCCTCTGATTTCTGAATATTGTTTTTCCGTTGATAATCATGAACTAATCCTTGCAATGCAGAGTCTAGGAGAAAAAGCCAGATGGCCCAGAAAAAACGACAAACCAACTGGAACTAAAGACAAGTCAAAGTGGTGTGCATACCACGAGGATTTCGGGCATTTAACTGAAGAATGCATCGCATTAAGAAAGGAAATTGGATATCTGCTAAGCAAGGGACATCTAAAAGAGTTGTTGGGAAGAAAAAAGCAAAGGACTCAGGAACCTGAAAGGATCCCTGAGAAAACTCCAGCTCCTCCGGCAGATGCACAAGTGATCAACTTTATTTCTGGAGGATCAGACATCTGTGGTACATCCTTCTCAGCAGCTAAAAGGCATGCAAAGGAAGCTAAAATGGATAACGGAGAAAGACCTATTCGAACATCAAGTGTCTCGGAAGGAAAAATTATAACCTTCGATGAGGATGATAGAATTAACATCCAGGATCCTCATCATGATAGTCTAGTCATCACTCTCTTTTTTTCTAACCATTTTGTCCGCAGGATCCTCATTGACGGAGGAAGCTCAGTGAATATTATCCAACTTGATGTTCTGAAGAAGATGGGTATTCCTGAATCAGATATAACCCCAAGATCCTCCGTGCTTGTGGGATTTAGTGGCGAAACTAAGAAAACCCTGGGGGACATCAAACTCCCAATCTATGTGGAAGGATTACATAATTATCAAAAATTTTGTGTTATTGACTGTTTGTGTTGTTGTAATGTTATCCTTGGCAGGCCCTGGATACATGATATGAAGGCAGTCCCATCCACCTACCATCAATGTGTGAAGCTCCCTAGCCCATGGGGAATAATCAAGATCGACAGTGATCAGCAGGAGGCTAAGGATTGTTACACCTCATCAATGAAACCAGCCTCGAAGCCAAGGGAGCAATAGCAATTACAGTATCCTCCAAGGGACGTCTTGGAGGCGAGAGAGCAGGATGTGGATGAAATCCTTTTGGATCCTAATGATCCTGAATCAAAAATCTATATCGCATCAGGGATCCTTAGCAAGATGAAAGAAGACATAGTATCCTTCCTCAAAAGAAGAAAGTCTACCTTTGCATGAAAACATGAGGATATGACAGGTAAATTTCTAGGATATATGGTGACCCAGAGGGGCATTGAAGCAAGCCCGGAACAAATCAAAGCATTGGTAAATATCAAATCCCCTGCCAACGCTAAGGATGTGCAAAGGCTAACAGGCAGGATAGCAGCTCTAAACAGATTCATATCCAAATCCTCAGAAAAGTGTAAAGAATTCTATGATATCCTAAGAAAGAATAAGAAATTTGAGTGGACTGAAAAGCATGAGAATGCTTTACAAGCCCTCAAAGCATACATGTCCTCAGCTCCAGCATTGATGAAACCAGAAAAAGGAGACGTGTTATCCTTATATCTGGCGGTATCCTCAAAAGCAGTAAGTGCAGTCCTTGTTAAGGGTCATGAAGGAAACCAGAGATGTCCGGAAGAATGGCTAAGTGGGTAGTAAAGCTTAGTGCCCATGATATAAGATATGAGCCCAGAACAGCCATCAAATCCCAAGCATTAGCAGACTTTGTGGCTGATTTCAGTAGTGATTTACAAAAGGAAGCCGAATTGGAAGTCCAGCAGCTGGATGAAACTAAGGATCCTTGGATACTACATACTGATGGATCCTCAAATGTCAAAGGCACAGGGCTCGGCATACTACTAAAATCGCCACAGGGGGACATAATACCCCATTCTATAGCTTGTGAGTTCCAAGCCACTAATAATGAGGCTGTATATGAAGCCTTAATCGCTGGTTTACAAATCGCTAAACATATGAGGATCAGGTATCTTGAGGTATACGTGGATTCATTGTTAATCACCAATCACTTTAATGGATCCTATGCTGTTAAAGGTGAAAAACTAACCAAATATTTAGAGATAGTCAAAGAATTGGCACTCTCCTTTGTTTCTTTCAGTTTGACACAGGTACCAAGGGAGGAAAATACAGAAGCTGATGCATTGGCCAATCTAGGATCATCTTTGAAGATCCCAGAGGATATAAGTATCCCCATCATCCATATCCTGGCTCATGCTATTGAAAATCAGGTGGCCATGGAGATAGAAGAGGATACTGCAATGATCCCTAGTGAGGATACTCAATCTTATTCAGGATCATGGATCTCACCAATCATGAGATACTTACAACACGGGGAGATTCCTATGGGAGAAAATCCTAGGACTTTCAGGATTAAGGTATCTCAATTCACAATCTTAAATAATGTGCTATATAAGCGATCTCTTGCAGGACCATATTTAAGATGTATCGAGGATCCTGAAGTTCAAGAAGTTTTAAAAGACTTCCATGAAGGAGACTGTGGCAACCACACTGGGGCAGGGCATTATTCTCAAGGATCTTAAGGACAGGATACTACTGGCCAACTATGAAAAGGGATGCTGTGGAGTATGCTAAGAAGTGTGATCCTTGTCAAAGACACAGCAATATCCTTCATCAGCCAGCTGAATTTCTACATCCTATTCCATCCTCTTGGCCATTTATGAGATGGGGGATGGATATAGTTGGCAAGCTCCCTAAGGCACCTGGTGGAAAAGTATTCATGCTTGCCATGACTGACTACTTCTCCAAGTGGATAGAGGCTGAAGCTTTTGCCCAAGTCAGAGAAAAGGAAGTTATATCCTTTATTAAAAGAAACATTATAACTAGATTTGGCATTCCTTCTGAAATTGTATGTGATAATGGTTCCCAATTTATTGGGAGCAGGACTACTAACTTTTGTGACAGCTGGGGGATTAAGATGATAACATCAACACCAGTCCACCCACAAGCCAATGGTCAAGCAGAATCATCCAACAAGATCATCATCAATAATCTGAAGAAGAATCTTGGATCCAAGAAGGGGAAATGGGCAGAGGAATTGCCTTATATGCTTTGGGCTGATAGGACAACTCCCAAGAATGCTACTGGTCAAACACCCTTCTCTTTAGTGTTTGGGGCAGAAGCAGTGATCCCAACAGAAATGGTGGTTCCAACTGCTAGAACAAGTACTCGTGATCCTGAAGGAAATGCTGCAAACTTGGCTCAGGACTTGGATACTATTGAGGAAATCAGGGATCTGGCTAGGATAAGGATGGTGAGCTACCAACAAAGAATGGCTGGTGCTTACAACAAAAACGTCAGAATAAGGAAATTCCAGATTGGGGATATGGTGTTAAGGAAAGCATTCCAGAATACCATCAATCCTGCTGATGGGAAATTGGCACCAAAATGGGAAGGCCCTTACTTGATTGAAGCCGAAGCAGGAAAGGGGGCATATAGATTGCTAACCATGGAAGGAAATTTGTTACCAAGAGCCTGGAATGCTGTTCACTTAAAGAAATATTTCATGTGAACAGGATCCTCCTGGCACATATGATCCTTACATTGAAAGCATCCTCGAAGGATCCCAGTGATGTCAATGATCCTTACTCTGGTAAAATCCTAATCCTAAACTATTCCATTTTCTTATTTTTACCTAAGGATAAGGATCATGTATCCTTCATCCTCCTCTCACGAGAATTTGAGTTCTGATAGTCCACGTACCCTCAGCATATTATTGACAGTGTTCGAAAGCATCTCAGATCCTTGGGTTCAACCCCAGTTATCCTTAGGCTTGTCCCCAGTTTTCGCCTGTAGCGCACGATGATCCTGGTATAGTTCATGTCTTTGGGACCAGTACCCACTCCAGGGGCTGATAACCCCATCGTACTGGCTATACCCAGGATCCTACGTATAATCTTAGACGTACCATACATCCGTTCCTAAGGTTTCTAACGTTTTCACGTTAGCTAAGGTTTTGGCATTTTCATGTCACTAAGTTTGGATAGTCGCCAGTGAGGGCCATACTCCAGTTTACATACGATCCTTGGGCTTGTCCCCAGTTATCCTTCGGGCTTGTCCCTAGTTATCCTTTGGGCTTGTCCCCAGTGATCCTTTGGGCTTGTCCCCAGTTATCCTTTGGGCATGTCCCCAGTTACTAACTTATCTTTTATATTGGCTTAGTCCCAAGTTATATCCCATTTTTTCAGGTTTTCGAAGTTAAACAATTAAGGATCCTTAATCCTTACTATCCATTAAAGTTTTACTTATGGTTATCCTGATTAAAGGTTAGGATCCTAACTTGGATCCTCAGGTATGATCCTTAATTATCTTCAATTTCATTCATTATTCATTTGAATAGCCCTTAGACCTTTACAACTGAACCTATGATCATTAAAATAAACTACTTTGAAAATTTTCGATTATAGGATATTTGATCCAGGATCATATCCTAAATTTCTTAAATAAAATTTGCTTAACTTTTCTTACTCAAACGAATATGTACTAAAACAATTGGAAATTAAAAGGATAACAATACGAGATAAGCCAAAAAGATTAGAGTTATTTTATTAACAAAGGTATAAAACCCTTCAAAGTTGTCAAAATTGCCAACCCACGTTTCTACCAGCAAAACGTGGCCCGTCCACATGGGTTGGCAAAGGGTGTCCATTGTTTGTGCGGTCATAGCATGCAGGTAAATAAAAGGCGGCAGGATCACAACGGCTTCATCCCCCAAACAGAGGATCCCTCCACCATTTGCAATCCTACCTATTGTCTGAAGGATCCCGGATCCTTAATCCTAAAACTATTGTTCAGAGTTACAGACCATAATTGTTTCTAAAAAACATCAACAACCACAAAAAAATTGGGCTCCGGCTATGTCTACAAGTTTCCTTCATCGCCCAGTCCTGCAGCTCAATCCTTCACTACACCATCACCACCGGCTCCACTCGCCTCCCCAGCATGATCCTTGCCAGCACCTTCAAGCATCGGGATCTCCTCAGCCTCTTCATCATCCTCCAACTCTGCCAGCCTCGCCTTCCAGCCCTCAACGTCCCATGTGCTCTTGTCGAAGGCAGGATCCTGAGCCTCCGCAACCATCTGCAGCTGGATCTTATACATGGTTATCGCAGAAGAGACCTTAGCATCCTGGGTGATATCATGCTTCTCATAGTCAAAGTTGATCAGCATTTTGGCAGCTTCAACTTTGGTAGCCCGGAGCTCCTTCTCAAGATCAGCAATCTTGAGATCCTTCAGCACACCCATTTGTTGGAGGTCAGCAATTTGGCGGTCCTGATCCTCGACGTGGCCAACATAAGTCTCTATCTCAGCAAATTTCTGTAAGGAAAACAGGCCATAACGTCAGAAACAAGTGATCCTCAAAACTGTCAGGATAACAAACAGGGGCAGTGATCCTTACCTCGTTGAAGTAGTCCAGAAACTGTTGGCGGAGCAGGGGCAGGCCTTGTAAATCCTCAGAGGCCTTTCTCTTCTTTCCTTTACCCCTAATAGGTGCTTTAGGGGCTGAAGCAGTTGGGCTGGCAGCAGGAGTCTTCTTCCTTGCAGATTTGACATTAGCAAGATCATCAATACCGAACTTTAAAGCAGACTTAGAGGATTTTCCAGCACCTACACAACCAAAATAAGATAAGTATTCTAATTAAACTTGAAAATCCTACCTAGAATTACTTTTTAAATAAGGATACTTACTTGACATTGTGACAGAGGCAGAGGATACTTCTTGGGAATCCTGGGTAGCAACCTCGAAAGTTCTTGTCTCCGGATCAAGCTTCTTAAAAGCCAAAAGTCTCTCTTTTGCAGCAGGGGTCAACCTAAGACGAGAAATGGATATAGCTGCACAATAAACAAGAAAATATCAGTGATCCTCATCCTGAGGAACAGGTTTTATGGTGATCCTTCCAGGATCCTCTATCCTACCATGAGTAGCCCACTCTTTGGGCAGATCCTTCCCATCAGGGATGGTGTCTCTCCTAACAAAAAAGAACCGTCGCTTCCAGTTCATGTCATTCTTGGTGACTTTGAAGACAGGGTGATCCTCCCCAGCTTTTCGCTTAAACAAATAGCGATGGGATCCGAAAGTGGTAAGATCATACATCTCAGCCAACTCCGCCATACCAAGGTCAATCCCCTCTTGATCAATGATCCTCTCAAGGGTGTATAACACCCTCCAGATCATGGGCATAGCCTGGATATAGCAGATGCCGGTAAGAGAGAAAAAGGATTGAGTGAACTGTGGGAAAGGATACGAATATCCTATCAAGAACGGAGTAACCGGAAAAGCTACCCATGTATCAGAAATAAAATCACTCAAGGCAGTAGGACTAAAAGATTTGAAAAGGGTGTTCGCCGGAAAACAATGACGGATTTTGTCAATGTAAGGATCAGTAAAACAACACCTCTCAGTGGGAGAATCCTTGATGATCCCTTGACTCTTCAAGGGACTGTTCTTCTAAGGATCCTTATGCGGGGAGTTCCGGAGCAACATCTTTACAGAAGAAGAAAAACAGAGAAGAAGATGAGAAAGAGAATACCTGGTTGATCTTCCGAATACGGTTATAAAGGGAGTCGCTTTGAATTTAAATGCAAACGATCCTATCCTTATTTCTATTTATAATGATGATTCGTGCAGGGTTGTCACTTCTGTGACGTCAGATCACAACGGATAGTTCTATTGTAACGGCTATATATTCGTTAAGTCAGTTAGAGATAAGACCGGCAAAATATAACTCATTTATATTAGATAAATACTCCTTATATTTTGGGGGCAATTGTTAGGGCTGGATTTTTATGACTTATGATCCTTACATGTGATCCTTACACGTGATCCTAACCAGTGATCCTTGTTTCTTTGGCAGATAGTGATCCTCAGAAAAGTTCCAGGATCAGGATCACGGAGCATCCTAGGGATCCTCATACTAACGATTGTTCTCTTTGAATTTAATGTTGTTTTGCAGGAATTTCGAGTAGGATCCGCTCTTAGCAACATAAACAAGGAACTCGTCACAGCAACTTTGGCATATGCATAATCAAAGATGGACGTTGTGGACGATATGGAAACTCAGCACAATTTAAGGGCGATAATTTAGGCTAGATTTACTTCTATTCCTAAAGGGGTAACGAGCTAATAGTTAGGTTATTTACCTAAAATACGACCACACACACTTGTATAAGTAGCACCCTTCAACATTCGGAAAAAACACACAACACATTTCTCACACGCTTTGACACACGATACTATAGTGATCCTTGTACCTAGCTCGTTACCATCCGAAGTTGTAAAAACATTGTTTGTTATATTGAAGCTTGGTGATCGGTAGTTGCCATCACCCGAGGTTTTTTATGCCGGAGATCATTCATTGATCAAGGGCTTTTTCCTCGTATAAATCCTTGTGTCACTTGCATATTTTACATTAAAGTGATCCTTTACTTTATTCATCAAACCAAGCATCATTCCCCGTGTACATAGAGTTTGGTTGCATTATCCTTGTGTGATTTTTAACCAAAACAATGAGGTGTAACAATCCTTAGCCTCCTGTTGATCACTATCGATCTTGATTATTCCCCATGGGCTAGGGAGCTTCACACACTGATGGTAGGTGGATGGGATTGCCTTCATATCGTGTATCCAGGGCCTGCCAAGGATAACATTACAACAAGACAAACAGTCAATAACACAAAATTTTTGATAATTATGTAATCCTTCCACATAAATTGGGAGTTTGATGTCCCCCAGGGTTTTCTTAGTTTCGCCACTAAATCCTACAAGCACGGAGGATCTTGGTGTGATATCTGATTCAGGGATACCCATTTTCTTCAGAACATCAAGCTGGATAATGTTTACTGAGCTTCCTCCGTCAATAAGGATCCTGGGGACAAAGTGGTTAGAAATAAAGAGAGTAATAACTAAACTATCATGATGAGGATCCTGGATGTCAACTCGATCATCCTCATCAAAGGTTATCACTTTTCCTTCCGAGACACTTGATGTTCGTATAAGTCTTTCTCCGTTATCCATTTTAGCTTCCTTTGCATGCCTTTTAGCTGCTGAGAAGGATGTACCACAGATGTCTGATCCTCCAGAAATAAAGTTGATCACTTGTGCATCTGCCGGAGGAGCTGGAGCTCTTTCAGGGATCCTTTCAGGATCCTGAGTCCTTTGCTTTTTTCTTCCCAACAATTCATTCAAATGCCCCTTGCTCAGCAGATATCCAATTTCCTTTCGTAATGCAATGCATTCTTCTGTCAAATGCCCAAAATCCTCATGGTATGCACACCACTTTGATTTATCTTTAGCTGAGGCTGGTTTGTCATTTTTTCTAGGCCATCTGGCCTTTTCTCCTAGATTCTGCATTGCAAGGATTAGTTCATGGTTATCAACGGAAAAACAGTATTCAGAAATCGGAGGATAATCTTCATCATCCTCTTCTTGGTCAACAGCATGCACATTCTGGTTGTCAGTTCTGTTATAGGATTTGAATTTGTTGCTTTTGATAGAGGATCCTTGCTTTTCTTGTTTTGAGGATCCTACTTGTCTCTCCTGGATCCTCTTGTCATCCTCTAGCCGGATGAACCTGAGTGCCCGAGTTCTTACTTCGTCTAGGTTCCGGCATGGTGTCATAACAAGATCATCATAGAACAATGAATCTTTAAGCAATCCCATCTTGAAGGCCTCAACAGCTGTGGCCACATCCAAGTTAGGAATATCCAAGGATTCTTTACTAAATTTGGTTATATAATCCCTTAATGATTCATTATGACCCTGAGTTATCCTGTATAAATTGCTAGTCAATCGTTCAAAATTTCTACTACAAGAAAATTGATTATTGAATAAGTTAACTAAATTAGCAAAAGAAGTAATAGAGTAAGGGGGAAGACTTAGCAGCCATTTAAGAGCTGATCCAGTAAGAGTGGATCCAAATCCCTTGCACAGACATGCTTCCTTTAATCTTTCTGGAATTTGATTGATCTCCATCCTCTCCCTGTATTGTGCTATGTCTTCCTCAGGATCCGTCGTACCATCATATAGCTTCATAGTAGGGATATGGAATCTTTTGGGTATCTCAGCATCACAAATTGGTGGTGCAAAACGAGATACCTTATGGCTTCCGTCTGCAATCTCCGGGATAGGTTTGACTACCCCTGGAACACTTGATATCATATCCTTCAGTTTCTGCAGTTCTCTGGCCATAGCATGGTTGATACCTGTATCCTGCATGAATCCATGGTTAGTGGTAAGAGAATTATTAAAAGTGTTACCTCCCATCGAGTTCAAGTTAGGAACATTGGGTGTGAATCCATATTGATGGGATTCTGGGATGATGGAGGGACCAGTTGAAGCAATGGTCTGCATTGGAATAAAATCTCCTTGATGGACATCTGGACTTCCTGTTTGCAAATTCTTTAAGGATCCTGGCATCTGAAGGGATCCCTGAACATGGGATGATCCTGGAACAAAGGAGGATCCTTGAATTTGGGATGATCCTGGAACGAAGGAGGATCCTTGAACCTGGGATGATCCTGGAACGAAGGAGGATCTTGAGTTCATGAAGAATCCCATATGTTGAGTATAGGATCCTGCCGGTTGGAAATGTGATCCTGATGCCTGAGTCACCGCTGCTGGGCCGAAATGCACTCCTCTTAATCCACCCCTATGTTGAATGTCTGGGGCCTCTGATGGCTGAGAAGTAATCATCGGAGTATCAAAATTCAAAGATTTTGAGATTAGTGGGGAATGATCCTCTTCCGTTTTCTTTTGCCTTTTGAGATCTCCGATTTCCTTGAGGATCCTGTCATTAGTTTCATCCTGCTGCTGCATACGATCCCTCATCTGCAAAATCAAAGTAAATATATCACTAGTACTGAGAGCAGAAGAAGTTAGAGCAGAAGATGAAGGCTTAGAGAAGATAGGAGTTGGTCTCTTCTCAGCATTTTTCTGAGATCCAGCTGGTGGTGGAGGCAAAGGTGGAATGCCATTACATGAATTGACTGCAGACATCGCTGTGGAAGTATTCTTCAACGATGAAGCCATGCAACTCTTCCGGAATGATCACCAACAGAAAAATTTTCTTATGAATGAAGCACCAATTGCCCCATGGTGGGCGCCAAACTGTTTTGGTCAAAAATCACACAAGGATAATGCAACCAAACTCTTTGTAAACGGGGAATGATGCTTGGTATGATGAGCAGAGATAAGGATCACTATAATGAAAATTGCACAAGTGACACAAGGATTTATACGAGGAAAAAGCCCTTGATCAATGAATGATCTCCGGCATAAAAAACCTCGGGTGATGGAAACTACCGATCACCAAACTTCAATATAACGAACAATGTTTACAACTTTGGATGGTAACGAGCTAGGTACAAGGATCACTATAGTATCGTATGCTAAAGCGTGTGAGAAATATGTTGTGTCTTCCAAATGCCGAAGAGTGCCCTTTATACAAGTGTGTGTGGTCTTATTTTAGGTAAATCACCTAACTACTAGCTCGTTACCCCTTTAGAAATAGAAGTAAATTTAGCCTAATTAATTGCCCTTGAATTGTGCTGGGTTTCCATATTCTCTATAACGTCCGTCTTATATTATGCATGTGCGAAATTAGCGTGACAAATTCCTTGTTTACGTTGCTAAGACCTGGTCCAACTCGTAATTCCTGCAAAACAACATTAAATCCAAAGAGAACAATCGTTAATATGAG
Source organism: Helianthus annuus (assembly GCF_002127325.2). Lineage (NCBI taxonomy): Eukaryota > Viridiplantae > Streptophyta > Magnoliopsida > Asterales > Asteraceae > Helianthus > Helianthus annuus. Next base: position 70,576,948 of record NC_035436.2, read on the forward strand.
GATCCTTAGGATGATCCATGATCCTGATCCTGGAGCTCTTCTGAGGATCACTATCTGCCAAAGAAACAAGGATCACTTGTTAGGATACCAAGTAAGGATCATAGGTCATAAAAATCCAGCCCTAACAACCTAAATTCTACATCGCAAGGATTAGTTCATTGTTATCAACAGAAAAGCAATATTCAGAAATTGGAGGATAATCCTCATCATCCTCTTCCTGATCAACAACATGCACATTCTGGTTATCAAATTTGTTGTAGGATCTGAACTTGTTGTTCTTGAATGAGGATCCTTGCTTCTCTTGTTTTGAGGATCCTGCTAGCCTCTCCTAGATCCTCTTGTCATCCTCTAGCCGGATGAACCTAAGTGCTCGAGTTCTTACCTCATCTAGGTTCCTGCATGGTGTCATAACAACATCATCATAGAATAATGAATCCCTAAGCAATCCCATTTTAAAGGCTTCAACAGCCGTAGCTATATCCAAGTTAGGAATATCTAAGGATTCTTTACTAAATTTAGTGATATAATCCCTTAATGATTCATTATGACCCTGGGTTATCCTATACAGATCACTAGTTAAACGCTCAAATTTTCTACTACAAGAAAACTGGTTATTAAATAGGTTAACTAGGTTAGCAAACGAGGTAATAGAGTAAGGGGGAAGACTTAGCAGCCATTTAAGAGCCGATCCAGTAAGAGTGGATCCAAATCCCTTTCTGGGATAGGATTGATTTCCATCCTTTCCCTCTATTGTGCTATGTGTTCTTCAGGATCTGTTGAACCATCATACAACTTCATGGTTGGCACGTGGAACCTCTTGGGTATCTCAGCATCACAGATGGGTGGTGCAAAACGAGATATCTTATGGCTCCCATCTGCAATCTCCGGGATAGGCTTGACCACTCCTGGGATAATCGATATCATATCCTTTAATTTTGCAATTCTCTGGCCATGGCATGATTGATACCTGTATCCTGCATAAGGCGATGGTTAGTGGTATAAGAATTACTGAAAGTGTTACCTCCCATTGGGTTCAAATTAGGAAGAGCGGATGTGAATCCTTATTGTTGAGACTCCGAAATGATCGAAGGACCAGTAGAAGCAATGGTCTGCATTGGAATAAAATCTCCCTGATGGATATCTGAACTTCCTGATTGCAAACTCCTGAAGGATCCCGGAATCTGGAAGGATCCATGGAACCGAGAGGATCCTTGAACCTGCGAGGATCCTGGGACATAGGAGGATCCTTGAACCTGGGAGGATCCTGGAACATAGGATAGGATCCTTGATCCTGGGAGGATCCTGGAACATAGGAGGATCCTTGAAACGGCCAGAACCCTTGAATCTGTTGCGCTCCTGAGTATCCTCCTGAGCTAGCGAAGGATCCTATATGCGGAGGATGAGATCATGCTGGTTGGAAGTGTGACCCGGAAGCCTGAGTCATTGTTGATGATCCGTAATGCACTCCTCTTGGTCCTCCCACATATTGGACGTCTGGAACCACTGAAGTCTGTGAAGTTATAACCAGACTATCGAAATTCAAAGATCTGGGCGTCAATGGGGAATGATCCTCTGCCGATCTCTTCTGTTTCTTGATATCTCCAATTTCTCTAAGAATCCTTTCATTGGTCTTATCCTGCTGTTGTATATGCTCCTTCATCTGCAAAATCAGAGTAAATAAGTCACTAGTAGTAGGAGTATAAGAAGCAGAAGAAGTTGGAGGTTTTGAGAAAATGGGAGTTGGTTTCTTCTCGACATTTTTCTAAGGTCCAGAAGGTGGTGGAGGCAAAGGTGGAATGCCCTGAGATGAATTGACTGCAGACATCGCAGTAGAAGTGTTCTTTGATGATGAAGCCATCTGCTTGAATGCAATGAACCAAAATGATCACGAGAATGAGAATCTCTTAGGAATGAAGCACCAATCGCCCCACGGTGGGCGCCAAACTGTTTTGGTCAAAAATCAGACAAGGATAATGCAACCAAACTCTCTGTTACAGGGTATGATGCTTGAATTGGTAAACAACAAAGATTTATACGAGGAAAAAGCCCTTGATCAATGAATGATCTCCGGCATAAAAAACCTCGGGTGATGGAAACTACCGATCACCAACTCTAATTAAACAACAATTCTTTTACAACTTCGGATGATAGCGAGCTAAGTACAAGGATCACTATAGTGTATCGTGTAGAAATGTATGAAAAATGCTAAGTGTTTTGCCAAGAGCTGGTTAGTGCAGTTGTACGAGTGTGTGTAGCCAAAGAATAGCCAAGTGTTCTCTAATTAGCTCGCTACCCCTTTAAAAATAGAAGTTAACTATGCTAACTAACATCCCGCAATTCATGCAAGTCTTCCCACGACTCCATAACGTCCATTTTCAGTCAAGCACGTGCGGAATAATCGTGGAATATTCTTCAGGAACGTTGCCAAGACCAAGTCCAAGCTGTTACTCCTACAAAACAATAACGAATTCAATGTAGACAATCATTAGTATAAGGATCCTTAGGATGATCCATGATCCTGATCCTGAAGCACTTCTGAGGATCACTAATTGACACAGAAGTGAGGATCACCGAACAGATCAATAATTGAGGATCACAGGTCATTGAGAAATCCTCCCCTAACACCAGGTATATTGCGCGCCCCTCTGTAACTTCTTTGTTAAGTGTTAGGGAATTTGGGCGGGAAATTCCTCGAAATTTGAATTCTGACGGTTTGGTTGACCCCTAGCACGGCTGTCATCATGTTGGTTCTGACGGTTCCACTTTCCGTCAGGAGAGTGAGGCCACGCGCGCATGGTAACCGTCACTCCGGGTTTCACGCCTTATGTGGCATCTTCTCGTTGGCCACGTGTGCGGCAAATGCGGCACGTTTACCCATCGCATTAAATGCGGTGGGTATATATATCTGATGAGAAGGAGAACTCATTTGTCCTAAACTGTTTTCGTCCTTTTTTCTCTCCAATCATCCTCATCCGGTCTTCAAATCTTCAAGCACTTGTAGCAGATCTTCAAGTTACCTCTTCATATCTTCAAGTTTTTTCTTGAATATTCAAGATTTATCCAAGAATACCGATGGCTGAAGAACGTCCAGAAGAAAATCCCGGAGAGGAAGGCCCTGTTCCGGTTCTCAGGTGGGACTTGGGCCTTTTTGAGCAGATAGTACGGGGTTTCCGGTTTCCACGGGAATGGGATGCCAAATACCCCGGTCAAAACCAGACGGCCGCCGACGCACCACCGGGGTATATCACTTTGTATGAGGATTTTTTTCAACAAGGCAACTTCCGGTTGCCGGCTACAAACTTTTTGGCTCATATCCTGCAGTTTTACGGATTCCATATTTCCCAAATGAGCCCTCCTTGGATGGTTAGGGTTCGACACTTCGAGTTCTTGTGTCGAGCCCATGGTGTTGAACCTACTGTTGAGAAGTTCTGTGCGTTTTACCAACTCATCAGGAATATGGGTTTCTTCTCCTTTGCTAGTCGGGGAGCTGCGAAGAAGATATTGCTGAATCCTCCTAAGAGTTTCCATGATTGGAAACCAAAATTCTTCTATATTCGTGAGGAGGTCATTCCGATCGCCATGACCTTCCGCGCATGGTCTGAGCCGATACCGAAAGAAGATCTGCCGATTTTGAAGCAAGCGAATTGGTATCAACAGCTTACTCCCACTCCGAACCGAGTGTTTGGAGAAAATGTTCTGGTTGCGGCGGGCATGAGTGACCAATGGGCGCCAGATAGCAAGGATGTCCCTATTTTAAAGCTTAGTGACCAAGGTTAGTCAGTTTTATCACTTTGATTTTAGCTTATTCGTGGCTTGTTTTTTAATCCTTTACCTGCGCGTGTAGAAGTGCAATTGTACCAGGCTGCCTTCGCAACTTTTGGAGGTGTTATAGGCTCGTGCCCACTTAGAGCGGGGGAGCAATACTAGAATGACCAGATCAAGGGTTACTTCATGTACCCAGTTGCTGACGCTTTCGCTGATCCTCCTACCTCTACTGAAGGTGCGCATATTCCTAAACCTCGTCCTATGCGCGCTGATCCTCCTACCTCCTACCTCTACTGTCGGGTCCTCTAACGGTGAGTTAAGTTCTTGGTCTACCATCTTTGGAGGTGTGTTGTGGGACTTGGGTATTGACCCGGAGGAAAAGAAGAAAAATCCGAAGAAGAAGAAGGTTATCAACTTGGAACCTGAGGTCACCAAGAAGAAGGGCGGTAGTAGCCGCGCACCCACTGGAGTTGCTGATAAAGGTACCTTCCGCCTCCGACAAAGTAGCTTAGAGGATTATGTTATTATAAGTGACTCACTTGAGGGTTTGTCGCGCATAGGCGAGAAGAAAACTGGAGCTGCAGGGTCGAAGAGCTCTGGGAGCGCGGGTTCTCGCAACCCGGATGCTGGGACTACCCCGTCTTCAGCTGCGCATGAAGAAGGAGATGAAGAAGAAGTGGAGGAAGAGCCGGCAGTGAAGCTGATAAGGAAGAGGAGCAGGGAGGCTGCGCTTGGGGCCTCCGTGTTGTCGAAACCTGGTGGTGCTCCTTTGATTGGAAGAAGAGCAACTTGCGCTCTCTTTACAGATTCTCTCCTGGTTAGTATGTTGTTTTCTTGCACTTCTTTTTTTTTTTTTTTTGTATTTTCCTAACACTCTACCTCTGCAGAGGCTGAAAAGAACACCCCTGATGTAACACCCCGTGTTTTCGAATGTCAAAGTCAAAGTTAAAGTCCAAGTCAACTTTGACTTCTTTGACTATAATTAGTCGATTCTATGTTTTATTTGTATTATGTGGAGTAAGTGTTGTCAATCAGAATGAATCAAAGTAATCGAATGTTTTATCAACACGAACCGATTTACGACTGTGAATAGTAGGAAGTAACAATGCGATAAAGTTAACTAATCAGTAATCAAACCAATCTAACCATCATCGAACTCGAATCTCGAATTACGCGAACTTTGGTTGTTATTATACGTGTGTGTGTGCCTTATGTGTAACCTGTGCGTGTTTACTTTATGTTTTGTGTGGTGATCAATCGAAGCTCGAACCGAAACTTGAAACTCAAATCGAATACAATCGAAATCGAATTATGATGAATGGTGATGTGAGGATAGTGTGAATATAGATGATTGTATGTTAGATACAGTGATTGGGACTGAAAGTAATTTGAATAGGAAACTCTATCGTACTCGTATCGTCTTCAATCGAAATCGAAATATCAAAAATCGTCGCACCGAACACTCGAACCAGGCTGTTGATCGATCAGGCTGTCAGCCGATCGAACAGCCCAGCCGATCGGACGGACTGTCCGATCGAGCAGGCTGTTCGATCGGGATGCCTGGCCGATCGGCCAGCCCGTTCCTCTTTCGGAAGCCTATAAATAGGGTTGTCATTGTCATTCTTTCCACTTTTGGAAACTCTCTGACCGACCAGCTCGTGCTCCCCTTCTTTTCTCAGATTTCTTCCAATTTCGGTAAGTTTTCATCCTAAATCTTGTACTTTCTTGATCAATGCACACTCCTACACCTTTCTATCTTTCAAATCTTGATTTCTAACCGTGAAATCATCAAGATATAAGCATTCTAGGATGATGTCATCATAAGGTTCTTTAAGAACATCATGTTTTTGCCTCAATCCACCTTGAATAGCTCGGATCTAACCGATTTCCACATAAACAAACTAAGATCCATCAAAGATCTGAACATTTACATGGTGTGAAGGATTGAAAGAAGGATTTCCAACTTTCTTTCAACTCTTTTACACTCAATGGCTTCAAACCGATAGAAACGGAGCTTGAGTCAACTCACCAATCATTCTAGTGGATGAGTGGTTCAAGATTCGGATTCTATCTACGAGGTTCACCGACTTCGGGTTAAACATCAAACTACCGTTCCGAACAGTTCACCGGCCGGACTTGGGTGATTCCTGTCCGAGCAGGGGAAACAAGTAAGAACGAAGGGTCCATGGTTCAGCTCGTTGTCAAACTACCTCAAAATAACGTCAAATAACCAAAACAGCCAAGTGTTAGACGAACAGGCCGACCAGGTCAGGATGCTGACCGAACGGTTAGGCTGTCCGAACGGACAGCCCAACCGATCGGACATGTCAGCTGATCGGCTAGCACGTGGCCCCACACTTTGACAATTTCATGAAGTATAGTATTGAACGAGGTGATGTTCAATCGAACGAGCTGTTTGACAACATTACTCATCGGATCATGAGATACAATGCTTCAACACTTAATCGATTTACAACTCGTAGTAGTACGAAGTGCCACCCGATCGAACATGCTGTTCAATCGATCAGGTGACATCCAGCTGAGGACTCACTTTTGAGGTTCCTAACCGATCGGTTAAGCCGGCCGATCGAACAGACCGTTCGATCGATCGACCTGAAAGGTAAGGACACTTCAGTGTTCTCAAATACTACAATGAAAACTTCAAAAGGTCAAACCATCATACACAAACACATCCAAGTTAAAGGAAGAAACAATCCACTCGAACAGTCCAGCCGATCGAGCCTGCTGGTCGATCGAACAGACTGTCCGAACGGACTGTCCAACCGAACGAACAACCCGTTCGATCGAACCTGCTGTTCGATCGACCAGGCTGTTCGACCCACTTACACTTGTTTCCATTTTACGTGTATTCATCGTAATGCTATCAAACTGTTCAGGCTAACCCTACTCTCAAGCGCTCCCTTCAATCCATCAATCAATCGCTGTGAGTATACTCGATCCCTTTTTGCTTTTAGCACTTTTGGGTGTCACATACGTTATTTATATCAAAACACAATCGATCACACTACTCAAACTATTTGAACGCTAACTTATTTGCACGTATTACGTGACTAAATGAATGCTTGTTGTTATGTTTACATGTGGAATGCTGTCTACCTGCCTTAACGACGTAGTACTATAGTTTGGACTCAGCACCCGTTCACACGGGGGTTGTTAAGGACAATTACTTGCATGGATTACGGTGGTAATCATGTATTGCGAACTGTCTCGGACAGTCAACCCGCAGTCATTGGTATCGATAGATCCATATCGATAATTAATATGCTTGGTTTTCCTCTGTGTACGTGCTGGTTATGCGTAAACTATTCGAACTCTATATGCTATTATCAAACTTGTATGCTCACCTTTACATTATATGTATTGACTTTATTTTAACGTATGTGACAGGTGTTTAAGATGTTTGCTTGCTAGGAAAGCGAGGATAGAATAAAGCTCTAGAGGCCCCCAACAAATAGTTGTCTGTCAGGAACAAGCGTCTAGAGCATAGTTGTCTATAGATCTTGTCCGACCGGGTCTTTAGGAGCATTTGAACAATATTTACTTGTTTTATTTAAATCTGAGTTGTCGGAACAGAATTACTTGACTGGTTGTTATCTGTAATAATTCGTTTTATTATTTGGGACACGGTATGGGACGTGTTATTTAAACTGAATAGTGATGATAGTTGTTATGGAAACTTCTGGAAAATTTGTTTCGCTTAGTGCCATGCCCCGATGATTCCGCCATTGGTTGGGGTGTGACACCTGAGAGGAAGGGCGTCACTATCACAGAGCCCTCGGAGCCGACGCTGAAAAGGCCCAGGGTTACCAAGGTCACCATCAAACTGTTCACTGATCCTCAATCTAAGAAGGAGAAACAGAAGGGTGCTGAGAAGCCTGTGCGGGAAAAAGAGGTTGAGAGAAAGAAGGCTGCTGAGAAGCCTCCTACTGGGCCTAAGGAGCCTGAGATTGCCGCCACCATCCCTACTGAGAAGGCGCAGGGTTCGGGGCCAACTCCTATTATTGGGCTTGACCAACGCATCCCTGAGAAGGGGAAAAACTTGGAGGTGGAAATCCCCGTTGAGCCCTCGCCGACCGACGCCCCTGTTCAAACCGATCCAGCGATTAAGGAACAGACTTTTGTTGCCGGTGGTGTAAGTGCTGGTTTTGCTGCTGGCCAAGCTGGCGGGGGAAGGCCCGGTGCGATGTCTCACTCTCCTATAGGTCCAATGGACACTTTAGGAGATGTTTATTACAAGTCCTATACTGAGGAAAGTCGGGGAGAAGCGCTGCATCAACCGCCAAGGGGCTTGAAACAGAAGGATACTTTCCTGGAGTTCGCTCCCTGCCGTGATTGGCTTCTTAATTGCATTCCTCTTGGTGAGGTTAACCGTCAAAGGGAGCGAACCCACAGCACGCTCTATCATGCTTACGTTGTTGGTGAAGCCAACACCCGCGCTGCTAACCATCAGATCGTTCGTGAGTGGCGGACCATGGTTAGGGAAAGGGAAGAGTGGGAGAAGTACCGTGAGCGGTTGCTGAGGCAAGTGAAAAGTTTTGAGAAATCAAAGGCCGCCTTTGACGAGGAGAAGGCGAAGTTTGAAACAGATAAGAAAGCTGAGGAGTGGGGCCGTGAAGGCCTAAAAGGCAAACTCCGTGCCGCTGAAGAACTCCTCTCAAATGAGCGTGCCGATTGGAAGGCCATTTGCACAAAGGATAACGAGCGCATGTATGCGGCTCGCGCCAAGATCACCGAACTTGAGGGTCAAGTTGCGGATTTGAAGAAGAAGGTGGAAGATGCGCAAGCTGTGAAGGAGCAGGCTGAGGTATGTTACTGTCCCTTCTTGCTCATGCTTCAGTTTGTTAAAAATTTTCTAACTCTTTTGTTTTTTATAGGCTGAGCTTAAAGCGCAAATTTCCGGCAAGGATAGGGATCTAGCTGCCAAGGACGTTGAAATCGCTGAATTAAAGCGTCGCCTGCAAGCGCAGATTGAGAAAAGCGAGTCCTTGGAGATTGATCTTGAGGTTGAGAAGTCCAAAGCCGCTACTGCCAAGGAAGCCAAGCAGAAGGCCGAGGAGGCCCGCGTCATTAGCTCTTCCACCCTTAACGTGGCTCAAAATAATTATTCTGAAGTCCAGGGCATTGTTGATGCCCTAGCTTCAGAGCCGGAATGGCTGCACGGCAGGGGCTTAGTGCTGGTACGTCTCTCATTGACTTGTGTTTTATTTGCTAAAAAACAGTTGCTGATTCTCTTCCGCCTTTGTTGTTGTAGATGGCCAACTCCATCTTGAATGCTGATGTGTGTAAAATGCAACATATAAATTACATCAAATGAGGCATAAAATTAACCCTTTTTAAGTACTAATGTTGGAAAAAGAGTGTTTTTGTCTTCCTTTTGTATTTTCAGGATTAAATGAGCTCAAATTCACAAAAGAAGCAAAAAGACAGCTAATTCTAACATAAATACAAGACAAGGAACAAAAGTAGACTGCCCGAACCCTCAATGGCATCCTCCCAAGCAAAGAAGAGAAAACAGAAGACTGAACACGCCCCGTGCTCAGCCAGCACGGGATCGTGCCCAAGAAGCAGCAGAAAAGACAAACCTGTAGAAGCTTCTATTGCCCACCACGGGGCCGTGTCCAGTGAGCACGGGGGCGTGGCGAAAGTACAGCAGGCGCATTAATTGTAATTGCGAATTACAATTAATGAAGAGAGAGAGTGTCAGACGGGCACGGGGCCGTGTCCAGCGGACACGGGGCCGTGCCCAGCGGCCACGGGGCCGTGCCCAGCCTTCTGTTCAGCCTATAAATAGGAGTGCTTGGTTTCATTCCAACTCATCCCTTGGCACACCACCTCTCTCACACTTCATCCACCACCCACCACCACCATAACACCATCATCCACCACCATCATCCATTGTCCATCGTATAGTGTGTGAGTCGTCTCGGGATCCAAGATTGATCGTAAGAGTTCTTGACAATCAAGGCCATGTTTGCCTAAGTCTCTTACATCACTTGGTGAAGACAAGTGTTTAGTATAATACTTTTTATTTTTAATCTTTTGCACTTTTTATTTGGTTTTGTATTAATGACTTTAATAACTAGTTGCTTATGTTGAAGGTGATCTTTCCTTATCGTTTGTCCGTGCTGTCTTGGCATTATTTTACTGTCTATATAAAATAAAAGATTTTCACCATTCATATCTCCACGGTCTATATGGAGGTATGTTGGCTACCTGGTCGGGGGTTAAGGGAATGGTTTGGTAAGGGTCTTGCCCTTGTTCAGCGTTTAGAGGTCCTGCAAGGGACCTGGGTCAAATTTAGTAGGATCTCCTTCAATGCCCATAGGTATTGGATGGCGGGGATCCAAACTCTTTGACCCCCTCATAAGTTAACTACTATTAATACTATAACCCGGCTATTTAGGACTGTATCACTGCTGACTCAGACTACTTAGCCGAGGGTAACGTCACCGCCAAAAGCGGGGCCTACCACAATTTGCATTAATAACTTAATTCATTATCTTCCAATAATCCAACCCTTTAGGATTGTATCCTTGCTGACTCAAACTACTGGGTTGAGGGTAACGTCGCCTTCAAAAGAGGAGCCTACTACAATAACTAAGATAAGCTCTTAAACAAGTGCGAAAATAATCAAAGGTTATACTAATACACGAGTCGGATCCAAGTGATTCATCTTGTCTGTCTATTTTTATTTTATTTTTCAGCATTTAGTTAGTTTTTATTTTCCTAGTTTAAAAACCTTTTTTCTAACCTTTTGATTTGATTAGACGTTGAGGATAAACCGGTACTAAAAGCTCTTGTGTCCTTGGACGACCTCGGTATCTTACCAACACTATACTACGTCCACGATGGGTGCACGTGCCCATATGTGTGTTTAGTGTTAGTAAATATCGTGTTTTATAAATTTAAAACTTGGCTAAAAGTGTAAAAGGGCTTAAATTATACATTAAAAATATATAACACCTCGCACACATCAAGTTTTTGGCGCCGTTGCCGGGGACACAAGGATTTTAAGAAAGCTTAAAATCGACGGCCTAATCAGTTTTTCAAAACCTTTTCAAAACGCGCGCACATTTTTCTGCATTTTAGTTTAGTTTGCATTTACAGTAGCCTGAACACGGGGCCGTGCTCGCTGAACATGCCCCCGTGCTGCATATTTTTAGTTAGATACCCAGATACAGAGTTTGAACACAGGGCCGTGCTCACTCAACACGCCCCCGTGTCCAACGTGACTAGTAACTTTAATTAAAACGCCCAGATACAGATCCTGACCATGGGGCCGTGTTCACCCAACACGGGGCCGTGTCCAGCTTCTGTTTCCGTCTTTATTTTTGTTTTCTGGTCCCGAGACTCAGTTGTGGTCTGTTGAGTGATTCTTATGGATCAATACTCAAGAGGCTACAACTACACCTATGATGAGGATGATTATAGGGGTAATTATTGCATTAATTGTCGTAACACACGCTCGGTTCAATATAATAACTCATATCAACCATCCAATTCATACAACCATTATGAGGAGCCTAGGTACGAGCCATCAACTTCATATACATCCTATGAAGACCAAAGGTATTAACCTCCTCCCTCATACTCATATTTTGATGAACCAAGGTATGAACCTTCATACTCATACTTTGAGGATTCAAGATATGAGCCACCACCTTCATATTCTTATTATGAGGAACCATGGCGTGAACAACCCACCTCATATGAGTACTATGAAGAACAAAGTTTCGACCCTTATCCATCATATACTTACAATGAAGAACAATGGTGTGAACCATCTACTTCATATGAGTACTATGAGGAGCCAAGGATCGAACAACCGGATTCAAGCCTTGAGGATCCAAATTCTTTTTCTCTCACCGAAGTGACCAATAGGATATTAGAACACATTAAAACTATCGAACGTTACATGAAAGAATCTCGCGCAAGGGAAGAGGAGTCCCGCGCAAGAGAAGAATTAAATTGCAATAATAACGTAGAGATAGTTGAAAGTGAAAAAATGGAAAAACAAGAAAGTGAAAAACCGACACATGAGTTAAACAACGAAAAAGGTGAGTCCGATAATGTTAAAATGCAAGAAGAGTCTAATTTTAAAGAAATTAATCTCTTGTCACCTACTTTCGAAAATCATTGTTTGGTAACCCCTCATGCCAAGTTTTTAAAAGAGTTAAACACTAGTGCTAAAATCAAAGAAATAGTGAGTGTTAAGTTAACTAATGATCAAACTTCACTAATAAAAGAAGACCCTTTTGAAATTAACATTACACCGGTTCCATGTTTCTTTCAAAATTCATTTATTAGTAATATCACCATTGATAAAGATCTTTGTGTTAACATAATGCCTAACTACATTTTTGAAAAATTAAGTATTAGTGATTCTACTCCACTTCAAATACCCATTTTTCTATCCGATCGAAAAGTGATAAAATCAATCGGTGTAGTTGAAGATGTTTTGGTTCAAACAAATCAAATGGTAATCCCAACCGACTTTGTCATCCTCGATGACGCTCCTTTAGTCTTGGGAAAACCTTTTATACAAACTCATAAAGCTTTGAAAAACCGGAAATTCAACAATCTACCTCTTCAGTTAGGGGCATTCAAAAGGAGCATAGATCTTGAGCGTTCAATGAAATATCCTTTTGGCAATAATGACCCCCTAATTGAAGATGAAGCTGAATCACCCGATACAACTAAAGAAGATGACCACTTTGTTGAAGAAGAGATCGCCATAGAACAAACCTTTAAGGTTCTTGATCTAGATGAGCCACAAAATAAGGTGTCTTCTAAAGACCCACCCATTGAGCTCAAAGAACTTCCTAAAGGTTTGGAATATGCTTTTCTAGACAAAGATGGTAGTTTACCTGTAATTATTTCTTCTAAATTAAGTAGCATGGAAAAAGAGAAATTAGTTAATCTTCTAAAAAAACACAAAAACGCGATCGCTTGGAAGCTTGTAGATATTAAAGGAATAAGTCCTTCCATGTGCACGCACAAAATTTTAATGAATGATGACTACAAAACAGTAATTCAACCACAACGAAGAGTAAATCCCAATGTTCAAGAAATGGTTAAAAATGAAGTCATCAAGCTACTTGACGCCGGACTAATCTACCCTATCTCCGATAGTCCGTGGGTAAGTCCCGTCCAAGTAGTCCCAAAGAAAGGAGGTATGACGGTAATAACTAATGAGAAAAATGAATTAATACCAACAAGAACCGTCATAGGATGGAGAGTTTGTATAGACTATAGACGATTAAATGAAGCAACAAGGAAAGACCACTTTCCTTTGCCCTTCATTGATCAAATGTTAGAACGACTATCCGGTCATAAATTTTATTGTTTCTTAGATGGTTTTTCAGGTTACTTTCAAATACCGATAGCACCAGAAGACCAAGAGAAAACAACTTTCACATGCCCCTATGGAACTTTCGCATATCGACGCATGCCATTCGGTCTATGTAATGCACCTGCAACATTCCAACGTTGTATGGTAGCCATTTTCCATGATATAATAGAAAAGACAATGGAAGTCTTCATGGACGACTTTTCTATCTTTGGAGACTCATATGACCAATGCCTCGATAATCTTGAACGAATGCTATCCCGATGTGAGGAAACTAACCTCGCCCTTAACTGGGAAAAATGCCATTTCATGGTAACAGAGGGAATAGTACTCGGTCACAAAATCTCAAGCGAAGGAATGGAAGTCAATCGAGCAAAAATAGAAACTATTTCTCGATTACCTCCACCATCCTCCGTAAGAGCAATCAGAAGTTTCTTAGGGCATGCCGGATTCTATAGAAGATTTATCAAGGACTTTTCGAAAATTTCAAGACCTCTAACAAAATTACTTGAAAAAGATGCACCTTTCATCTTTGACAAGGAATGCAATCAAGCATTTCTAACCCTCAAGGAAATGCTAGTCAATGCACCTATCATGATAGCGCCCGATTGGAAATTTCCTTTCGAGATCATGTGTGATGCAAGTGTCTTTGCCGTTGGAGCAGTCTTAGGACAAAGAAAAGAAAAGCATTTCCACCCAATTTATTATGCTAGTAAAACGCTTAATGATGCACAAGAAAATTATACAACTACAGAAAAAGAATTACTAGCAATGGTGTTTGCTTTTGATAAATTTCGTTCTTACCTTGTTCTTTCTAAAACTGTAGTCTATACAGACCATGCAGCTATCAGGTACCTCTTCAAGAAACAAGACGCAAAACCCCGTTTGATCAGATGGATTCTACTCCTCCAAGAATTCGACATCGAAATCAAAGATAAAAGAGGAGCAGAAAACACTGCTGCAGATCATCTCTCACGCCTAGAAGACCCAGCTTTGGAAGCTACCAGGGACGAGCAAATCAACGAAAAATTTCCCACAGAGTCCTTGGAGATGATGGAGAGTAGACAAGAACCATGGTATGCCGACTATGCTAATTATCTAGCTAGCGGTATAGTCACCAAAGGATGGCCGCATCATCAAAGAAAGAAATTCTTTGCTGATGTAAAGCATTACTTTTGGGAAGACCTTTATCTTTTCAAAATGTGTGCCGACCAGCTCATCCAAAGGTGTGTCCATGGTAATGAAGCACGAAGAATTCTCCGTCACTGTCATGAAGGTCCATACGGAGGACATCATGGTGCCGCGAGTACCGCATGAAAGGTATTTGATTCAGGATTTTATTGGCCAACCATTTACAAGGATGCGCAAAACCTTGTAAAGACATGTGATGCTTGCCAAAGATCAGGTAATATTTCTTCCAAAAACGAAATGCCTCAAAATGGCATTCTCGTTTGTGAAATCTTTGATGTGTGGGGACTCAATTTCATGGGACCTTTCCCACCGTCAAAAGGAAACAAATATATACTTGTGGCAGTCGACTATTTGTCTAAATGAGCAGAGGCCGAAGCTCTTCCAACAAATGATGGAAGAGTAGTGGTAAAATTTCTGAAAAAAATATTTTCTCGTTTCGGAACACCAAAAGCTTTGATAAGTGATAGAGGTACTCATTTTTGCAATCATCAACTCGAAAAAATATTAACAAGGTATGGGGTCTATCACCGGGTCTCAACAGCGTATCACCCTCAAACAAATAGGCAAGCTGAAGTGACTAATCGAGGTTTAAAACGAATACTTGAAAAAACCGTAGGACTAAATAAAAAGGAATGGGCTGACAAATTAGACGACGCTTTATGGGCCTTTCGAACTGCTTATAAAACCACTATAGGCACAACCCCATATAAGCTCGTCTATGGAAAGAGTTGTCACTTGCCGGTAGAAATAGCTCACAGAGCCTACTGGGCAATAAAAAATGTAAACTTAGACTTAGAAACTGCAGGTAAAAATCGATTTTGTCAAATGAATGAATTAGACGAACTAAGGAACTATGCATATTCTAACTCCGAAATTTATAAAGAAAGAATGAAAAATTTACATGATAAATATATTAAGTCTAATGAATTTCGGGTAGGAGATCAAGTTCTGTTGTTTAATTCACGACTTCGATTATTTCCTGGTAAACTAAAATCTAGGTGGTCAGGACCTTTTTCCGTCACCCATGTTTTTCCTCACGGTGCAGTAGAAATTAAAGCTCGAAATGAGATACCATTTAAAGTCAATGGCCAACGGCTAAAACTCTACCGAGGATCCATTGAGGATGAGGAAGAGGAGATCTCGCTTCAAACAGTTAACGAATAAAATCAACATCATACCCGACATGTTACGAACAGGCAAGTGTACATAAAAAAACGGGTAAGTCTTCTAACCATTTTCGAAAAAAAAGGGGCATGCACACCAGCACAAAAAAAAATAAATAAATAAATAAAAGTTTTTGCTCGGCACGAGGCCGTGTCCGCTGGACACGGGGCCGTGTCGAGGCAACTGTCGGGATAAAACCCTCTTTTCATAACAGTTACCTCATTCCACACGCCCCGTTTTGCCGAAAACGCTCTGGTTCCAGGCGATTTTCCACAGATTTTCGACGTCACTACCACGTTTAACAACATCAAGGTATGATTCTATCATCTTTAGTAGTTAGATTAGTTACTTGCATGTAGTTAAAACATCAAAAATTGGGGAAAATCTAGGGTTCTTCGTGTTCATCCGGATCAAACTTCAAATTTTTGATGCAATCTATTAGTAGTAGTTTAGATTAGTGTAGTAGGAAGTAAATAAACATGTATTGTTGATAGATTCGTTCGATTTCCTACTAAAACCTCAAACCCTTGTTTTTGAACCGAAAAAGACGAAATTGGAAGGGTTAACGGTTTGTTTTGGGAAAAACGACACTTAGGGTTTCATTTTCGGGGGAAACCGCAACTACTTGGCTAAAAATTTTCAGGTTTTCGGAACCGGGACGAAAAATGAAGTTTTTAGGTTACAGACGCCTGGACACGGGGCCGTGTCCAGCCCACTGTTTGCAGTTTATTTAAAAATTTCTTTGTTTTGTACTAACTTTTGGTGTATTCTTTCAGATGTCAAAGTTCACGAGGTTCAATGCAAGCGAACTCGATGCTAGGGCGAGATATGAAATACTCCAAACAAGACCCGAGGAGTACCCTAGGCGAGCATGTACGGATTTGTTAACCATGGTGAACCAGCTAGACCGATTCAACAACATTGTGACAGGGCCACTAGCAGTTGCATTGAACACTCGGCTTCGGTCGGTGCATCAATGCACAATGGAGTTTTACAGTACTTTCGCTTTCAATTCGAGGTGTGACCCGTTTGACAATGAAGGGGTCGCATTTCGGTGTGGCGGGACAAAGTACTCAATCTCCATGGCACAGTTTGGAGCTATAATAGGACTATACAGTGAAGAGGAATCGGGAAATGAGGAAAACACCGGGGGATTAGGAGACTTGGATGAGACCGAACGTTAAGCCGCATGGGCCCAAATCGGTGAAGGAATCTACAACCCTAGCAGCACCAAGAGTACCAAACTGAGGGACCCGCTATACCGATACATTCACAGGCTCCTCACCTACTCGCTAAACCAGCGCCACGACAGTAGTGGCGTTGTAGGGTTGAAAGATTTGGTTGTCCTTCATTGCATTCACAACCGGAAGCCTCTCGATGTTCCATATCTCCTGTTACGAAACATGCATCTCAATCGCCTTGCTCGCGCTCCAACACCTATCTTCTTTGGGGGATGGGTGTACCGTCTTTTCAAGCACTTCACCAACATTCCTAGGTCCTTTGAAAGAAGCCCATGGTCGGGACGAGTTGACTACCACATTTGTCGGGCCATGAACTTACTTTATGAGGCGGAAGACGGGACGGTGAGCTTTCAAAGAACACAAGGCTATGCATGGAACCCACAAGAGGCCCTAGTTCTTCATGCACCACCTCCCCAATACCAGTACCAACCCCATGGTGATCCGGGTCAATCCTCCTCACAAGGAGGCGGTTTTCCTAACTTTCAAAGCTTACATGATCTTTTGCAGGAAAACCTCATGTGTACCAGGAACACCTACAATCTCGCCAACAAAACATACCACCGGGTCGGAGCTATTGAGCGCAACATCACCGATATACAAGATGATATCGGTAGCATCCGGGAGTATATGGCGGGGCATGGGGGTGGAGGTGAGGATAGCGATGAAGACATGGAGTAGGAGGTTTGAAGGAACAAGGAGCGGGTTGATGGTGAGCCCACAGGTTTAAGTACCCCTTTTCTATCAAACAATTTATGGCCTGCGTGCCAAATGTTGAACAATTTACTTTCCTTGACTACTTTTTATTTCTGTTTTATTTTTCTTTTACTTTATGCTTGGAGACAATTAACTGTGGTAATGTAGGATATTTATGTTGCTTGGTGTAGTATTGAGTGATGAAACAGGTACAAGCAGAGGCTTAGAGTGCTAGACCTTAGCGCTCATAGGCCCAAAATGGAGAAACCGGGAGAAGAAACCTGTTTTTCAGGCTTACAGACTGTCCACACGGGGACGTGTCCAGCCGACACGCTCCCGTGTTCATCTCCCAGACCTGCTGTTTGGTTACTGACCTGCAATTATTTGCCAGACACGGGGCCGTGTCTAACCAACACGCCTCCGTGTTCACCTTCTGTAAGTTTTCGTTACTGGCAGTTCACCACGAGGTCGTGTCCAGCGGACACGGGGCCGTGTCTAGACTGCCAGTAACATAAATCTTTGCTTTTTAACACCACATTACACATCCAATCAACCTAAAAATTTATTTTTGGGACACATTGAGGACAATGTATAATTTAAGTATGGGGGGAAGCTAACACCTTGAAATTTTGCAAGTCCTAACAACAAGCCTTACACAAAACTCTATTGGAACCGCTAAACACCCCAAATTTTTTTTCAAAAACTTTCATTTTTTTTTACTTGTCTAAAGTTTAAGTTAGGAATCCTAAGATTAATAAGGTTATATTTTTACAAATTTTACAACCGAGAGCGTCGTGATAACAAGAACCAACATAAGAAAATTATGAAACAGCATAACAAGTCTAATTAAAATTTGATTATATATACTTGATCACATTAAAAACCCATTCCCACAAAAGTGAGTTTTGAGCCTTTATTGAGCATACAAATTTACATCCTTAGACTAAATGCTCATTTTTCGTTTCTTGTGTGAATAGCCGCTTGGTTCTTACAACTCTAGAACTTGCCACGACGATTCATTCCCGGTCCTTACCAACTTAAACCCAAGTAAGTAAATGATGGAGGCATTAGGACTAACCATTTTTCTTTCTACACCATTATTTTTCATTTTTATTACCACCTACCCAAAATCCCCCTAGTTAACCCCTTTGAGCCTAAAACTTTCGTTTCTTTACCCTAAACCTTTTTTACCCACCAAAAACCCTTTTTATTTTTACCCTTTATTTTAGTAACAAGCTCGGTTTTTTCGCAAGCTCGTTCTTTTGTGTGACATTAAAAAAAATGATGATGAAGTCAAAAACAAACAAAGCTATGCAAACAAAAGCTTGTTTGGAGAAATACTTCAAAATAAAAAGTCACTAAAAACAAAGTGTTTTACGAAAACCGACGCTTTTTATGCTTTTTGCCCTTTTACTAACCACTAACCCAACCACCCACCTTTAGCCCAAGCCTAACCCTTCACCCAAAATGTCCTCTTGATATTTACAAAGGTATAAAGTTAAAAAGGAGGAGAATTGATTGCTTGGCAAGCCTATGGTAGGCGTAAGTTCCATGCCGCTCTCGAGTGATTCACTAAAAAATACACCTTCGGCCGAGTGTTGAGTGATTTCTCCCGTGAGGTATGTAAACTTGTATATAAATGAAATTTTAAAAAGGCATGTTATGCCCAAATAACTAATTTATCTTATGAAACGTTCTAAATAAATCATAACGAATAGGATTGTAAATAAATAAAAATAAAACCCAAAAAGATCTTGGATTCCCGACACTCTATGACAAGCCAAAAACCTTCTCTTCTACCCATTCCATTTGGGAGTGTAAGCCACATTTAAAGAGTTTTTCTTGAGGACAAACAAAAGTTCAAGTGTGGGGGTATTTGATGTGTGTAAAATGCAACATATAAATTACATCAAATGAGGCATAAAACTAACCCTTTTTAAGTACTAATGTTGGAAAAAGAGTGTTTTTGTCTTCCTTTTGTATTTTCAGGATTAAATGAGCTCAAATTCACAAAAGAAGCAAAAAGACAGCTAATTCTAACATAAATACAAGAAAAGAAACAAAAGTAGACTGCCCGAACCCTCAACGGCATCCTCCCAAGCAAAGAAGAGAAAACAGAAGACTAAACATGCCCCGTGCTCAGCCAGCACGGGGCCGTGCCCAAGAAGCAGCAGAAAGACAAACCTGTAGAAGCTTCTATTGCCCACCACGGGGCCGTGTCCAGTGAGCACGGGGGCATGGCGAAAGTACAGCAGGCGCATTAATTGTAATTGCGAATTACAATTAATGAAGAGAGAGAGTGTCAAACGGGCACGGGGCCGTGTCCAGCGGACACGGGGCCGTGCCCAGCCTTCTGTTCAGCCTATAAATAGGAGTGCTTGGTTTCATTCCAACTCATCCCATGGCACACCACCTCTCTCACACTTCATCCACCACCCACCACCACCATAACACCATCATCCATTGTCCATCGTATAGTGTGTGAGTCGTCTTGGGATCCAAGATTGATCGTAAGAGTTCTTGACAATCAAGGCCATGTTTGCCTAAGTCTCTTACATCACTTGGTGAAGACAAGTGTTTAGTATAATACTTTTTATTTTTAATCTTTTGCACTTTTTATTTGGTTTTGTATTAATGACTTTAATAACTAGTTGCTTATGTTGAAGGTGATCTTTCCTTATAGTTTGTCCGTGGTGTCTTGGCATTATTTTACTGTCTATATAAAATAAAAGATTTTCACCATTCATATCTCCACGGTCTATATGGAGGTATGTTGGCTACCTGGTCGGGGGTTAAGGGAACGGTTTGGTAAGGGTCTTGCCCTTGTTCAGCGTTTAGAGGTCCTGCAAGGGACCTGGGTCAAATTTAGTAGGATCTCCTTCAATGCCCATAGGTATTGGATGGCGGGGATCCAAACTCTTTGACCCCCTCATAAGTTAACTACTATTAATACTATAACCCGGCTATTTAGGACTGTATCCCTGCTGACTCAGACTACTTAGCCGAGGGTAACGTCACCGCCAAAAGCGGGGCCTACCACAATTTGCATTAATAACTTAATTCATTATCTTCCAATAATCCAACCCTTTAGGATTGTATCCTTGCTGACTCAAACTACTGGGTTGAGGGTAACGTCGCCTTCAAAAGAGGAGCCTACTACAATAACTAAGATAATCTCTTAAACAAGTGCAAAAGTGCGAAAATAATCAAAGGTTATACTAATACACGAGTCGGATCCAAGTGATTCATCTTGTCTATCTATTTTTATTTTA
Organism: Helianthus annuus; assembly: GCF_002127325.2. Classification (NCBI taxonomy): domain Eukaryota; kingdom Viridiplantae; phylum Streptophyta; class Magnoliopsida; order Asterales; family Asteraceae; genus Helianthus; species Helianthus annuus. The sequence continues at coordinate 70,597,644 of NC_035436.2, forward strand.
TTTTTCAGCATTTAGTTAGTTTTTATTTTCCTAGTTTAAAAACCTTTTTTCTAACCTTTTGATTTGATTAGACGTTGAGGATAAACCGGTACTAAAAGCTCTTGTGTCCTTGGACGACCTCGGTATCTTACCAACACTATACTACGTCCACGATGGGTGCACTTGCCCATATGTGTGTTTAGTGTTAGTAAATATCGTGTTTTATAAATTTAAAACTTGGCTAAAAGTGTAAAAGGGCTTAAATTATACATTAAAAATATATAACACCTCGCACACATCAAATGCTGGTCAGTTAGATAAAGTTGTTGCTACTTTAATAGATACTTCACGCACGGTTAGTCACCGGGTGGTTATTTGGAGTGTGCGCAGCATGCTACAGAGATGCTTGGACAAGAATTTGACACTAGCCACTGCTCTGTGACTGATCAAGCTGAGGATGAGCTAACTCGCGCTGAACATGGTTATGACCACTTGTCCATACCTGTGATGGATTTGGTTACTGAAGCGCTGAAGCATGATGACTGGTGTCAACGGTTAAAGACCATCCTTGATCCACCACAGATGGTTGAAGTATCCGATGAGGAAGAATTGGCAGGCGACGATGGAGAAGGTGATGATGACGGCGGAAATGGTGATCAACCTGAATAGGAGTTGAAATCTTTGTGCCTTGTAATTTTTGTTTAGTTTTCTAAATGTATCGTGTCGCGTGGTCGCGCTTCACTTGGATCGAATAGATGCTAGGCTTTATGTAACCGTTGCCCGTTTGCGCTTATTTGAATGTGATGTTTATGTTCATGTTTATTCTGTCCTGTTACAATTATTGCACTGTTGTTAGAAACTTTGGTTAACTTAGCGCGAATAAATGTAAGTGTAGCTCTTGTGCGAGAGTAACTGCTCGGTCTCGCGCTATGTTCGCGGAGGACCTTATAGGCATAAATTCAAGAGCTGGTAAGTCACTGAAGTGTTTTCGTGCTGATCAAAAGTTTAACATGCATTTGTAACTCAAGAAGCAATATGGTAGTAAGAAAACATGTCGTATGTTTTCATTAATTGGGAAACAGGCGCTTAGGCCAATCATACATTGTGGATAAATAACATATAGGGCGTTTAGCCAACGTAGGAAATCAGGTAGGTGCGTGGCCCACATGAGAGAAATGGCGCATGGCCTAAAGTAGTTACATATAGCACTTGCGCAGTTGTTGCGCGTTCCACGTGCGCGGGATGATGTGGCCATCCAATGTTCGCAATTTGTATGCCCCCTTTCCTAGCACTTATTGGACCAAGTATGGGCCTTCCCATTTGGGTGCTAGTTTTCCTGGGCGTTCGGCGTTCGAAGCTTCGTTGTCTCGGAAAACGTATTCTCCTGGAGTGAAGGTACAAATGCGGACTCTCTTATTGTAGTACCTTTCCAGTTGTGTCTTGTATTTCGCTTCCTTAATACGCGCAATCTCGCGTCTTTCTTCCAAGAGGTCCAGATCGAGACGGCGCTCTGCTTCATTATCAACCGTGTTGACTGCTGTCAACGCGGTGAGGGGAATCCAACTTCCGCCGGGATAACTGCTTCCGAGACGCATTCTAGGCTGAAAGGAGTTTCGCCAGTGCTTGTCTTCGGCATGGTTCGATGAGCCCATAGGATGCTTGGGAGCTCATCTACCCAGCCTCTTCGCTTTGTGCCCAGTCGGGCTTTTATCCCCTCTACAATACTTTTGTTGACGCTTTCCACTTGACCGTTGCCCTGAGGATGGGCTACGGACGAGAAGGTATGCTCGATCTTCATTTCCTTCATCAAATTTTGAAGATCCTCAGAAGCAAAATTGGTACCGTCGTTTGTGACGATTTTGAGTGGAAGACCAAATCTGCAAATGATGTGCTCCCAGATAAACTTGCACACCATCATTGCAGTGGTTGATGCGAGGGCTTTGGCCTCCACCCACTTGGTGAAATAGTCAACAGCCACGATTATAAACTTTACGGCTCCCGGGGCGTCTAGGAAAGGTCCCACCATATCAATCCCCCACTGTTGGAAAGGCCAAGCAGTGGACACTGGGATAAGATCATTTTTGGGGCGTAGGGTCTTTGGAGAATGCCGCTGACAAGAGTCGCATTTGCGCAGCTCCTTCAGGGCGTCGACATGCATCCCTGGCCAATAATATCCAGCGTTCATGATCTTTGCAACAACCATGCGTGGTCCTGCATGGATACCACAGATCCCTTCATGGATTTCTCTGATTAAGTAGGTCGCATCTTGGGGGTCCACACAGCGCAATAAGGGCCCTAAGAAGGACTTTCGGTATAGAATACCATCATTCATCTCATAATGCAGGGCCTTGTTTTGAATTTTCCTTGCCTCTGCTTTGTTCTCCGGGAGTATCCCTTCCTGCAGATACTAGATTATAGGGGTCATCCAGGATGGTAGCCCTATTTCGATCACATTTACCTGGCGTAGCAGGACCGATGGGTTTTTGAGTACTTCAATCCTTATATCCTTCGCGAGATGTTGGAAAGAAGTTGAAGCGAGCTTGCTTAAGGCGTCTGCCTGCTTGTTCTCGGAATGATTGATGTGTACTACTCTGTATGACTTGAATTTCTGAAGCAGCTCTTTTGCTTGATCCAAATATAAGGCCATAACGTCACCTTTCGCATCATAGATCCCGTTGACTTGACTGGCGATCAAAAGTGAATCAACGTGCGCTTGCAGATGTAACACCCCAAAACCCGAATGCTTATAATTGTCGTATGTTCCTATATGACATATCATGAAATAAATGACTAGGTTATTTAACCTAGTAAATTGTATGATAAAAACTATTTAAAAGATGAAAGTTGTGCCAATTATGTTTTAATGGCAAACATGGAGGGGTTAAATGGTATATAATGAAAGTTGGGTTACTAAATAACAAAACACACACACAAACACACACTTTGCGTGTGTTCTTGATCGAGCAGGAGACTCCCATGGAGTCAAGAACCCTAACTTCATCATTTTCATCAAATTGGAAGGCTAAATGATGCTTAAACTCATAACCGAGCATGGATTAATGATCACCAACACTAGGGGATCATAAGGTATGTCTTAAATCTAAGATTTGTGATCATGGGTGAAGTGGGTTATGCTCTAATCCGTGAGATAATATGAAATTGATCATGTATAAGGGTTAGAAACATCATATAGAACATGGGTTATGTAAGGTTTGTGTTAATTTGAAGTTTAGATGTGAAACCCGTTTGTTATGGTGAAGATGATGACATGGATAAATCATCTATGTCTAAATTCTTGCTTAAAATTGATGTATTTTGATTTGTAAGATGGATTCTTATGAGGGGAATTGAAAGAAATGTGATACTAGTATGTTTGATGTTTATGCATGTATGATTCATGTTGATTAGAAGGAAGAAATTGATGAATTATGTATGAACTTGGAGGATCATGCATAAATTAGTTGTACATTGTGCATAGCTAGTGGTACGCACACCAAGTGTTTGATGAAATGCCTAGGTGAGCTTAATAGAAGAAATTGTATGTAAGTAAAAGATGAATATATGTGGGATGTGAAAATGATGTATTTGATAGTAAACTAACATGAGAAGTGTGTTTGGATATTGTTCATGTGGATATTATGTTGAAATGATGTTGGGTTAGCTTAGTATGGGCTAAAGCGTTAGTTGTGAAAATATGAGAATGCTAGCGTGGGTGGAATGGATTATGTATGTATATGTGTATATGTATACAAGTAAGTGATCATGTAGTTGTAGATGTCATACAATATGAGGTTATGTCGTAAGTTATATGTTAAACCGTTGACTTCTGGAAGTCAATTATGCGTCTACACATAAGAAGCATGACTTGAATTGTTGTCGTACAGGTAGGTTCATAGGAAGTCGTATGGTACGTGTTATGTTAATACGCATTATTTGAGATGACATGATGAATTACGTTAATTTGAAAGGATATGAAATTGATTATATGTCTCATGCTTGTTAGTTGTGACTAAAGGAAGTCAAATGTGAAATATGCGGTTGATATGATCATTAGCATGTACAATGATGTATGCTAATGAAAATGTAATTTGGTGACATGAAAGTATAGGAGTCATGTCAAGACGGACTCAAGCATGAAAGGCTAACGGGTCAAGAGGAGGCAAGGAATCGGATACGAACCCGGATGCACAAGGTAAGTGATTTCCGTAATCACTTCGTAGTACAAGTAAGTAATTGTCACACCCTGTCTTTTGCGGAAGCGTATGATGTGTGACTAGCTTGTTATCATTGCATTCGATCATAATAAACAACTACATGATTTAAAACGATGTTCATCCATTCGGAAAATTTTGAGGATCACAAACACTTGTCATTTAAGTTTTAAAACACAACCTTCATCTAGGTTACAATTCAACAAAAGTGGATGACATCTAAACTTGTAGTCTACTTCTAGTTACAACACTTGCACCCAAGATCCATCCTGTCACCTGAAATACATGTAATTTTGGAAAACATCAACATAAAGTTGAGCGAGTTCATGCGTTTTGCATACCGAGTATGAAAACATGGTATGTATCTTGTATAAATAAAGTATTCTTGCAAAAATCAAGTTTTCTTGTGTACACCACGTACTAATTGAATGTTTGTACAAAGACATTTCGGCATGTGAGGACATATGGAGCATTAGTGTTGGCTCCTTTAAGGCATGTGAGGACTTATGGAGCATTAGTGTTGGCTCCTTTAGCTATGTCGATTACCCTCGACTGTGTCGATTAACCTCGACTGTGTCAATTTCCCTTGATTGTGTCGATTACCCTTGACTATGTCGATTAACCTCGACTGTGTCAATTTCCCTTGACTGTGTCGATTACCCTCGACTGTGTCGATTTACCTCGACTTTGTCGATTAACCTCGACTGTGTCGATTTCCCTCGACTGGGACACCGAAGCACTCAAGAAGTCACATAAGGACCATGAGTGGGGCTCGGCCGTACCCGTTAGATCTAACCCTCGTCCCTAATTAAGTTTTAATGGCATCTCAATATCTAGTCTATGCTCACATGATCTAGTATTTTCTAGGCATTTCTTAAAGCACATCATACTCGGTTCTCGTTCTCACCAAGTATGCTTCTCGTATTTTTGTATTCTCAAATCGTATTGCACTCGGTACTCGTTCTCACCAAGAGTGCTTCTTGAATTTTTTTACCACTTGTAAAAATTGTAATATTTGTAACATGTATTTCACCCCCGAGAGTTATAAAACCAAAAACAGTTAAAGAAAAGGGGGAGCATGAACTCACAACTTTGCGTTCCTGCGTCATAAACTTCACCGGAGTTGCTTATCTAGCGTCGTGACCTAAACGCGTTTTATTAACGTTAGTCACTAGACTTGTATCGCACAAGTGCAAGTCACTATCTTTTGTATTTGTGTTCTTGTGTTAAAAATATTTATATTTTTAACTATTTGTCTTATATCATTTTCTCAAAAATAAATATACGTATCTTGTATTTTGTACCCGAATTATGTATTTTGTCCAAGTAATATATTTTCATAAATATATCCTCTTGTATATGTCTAAGCATGTTGTACGTGTATTTTCATGTTTATACTCCTCATGAGTATTTAGTGTATCTTTACGTCTCAATACGCTAGCACGTATAACACATACTATATACACTTAGCACAAAAGTTGGTGATAAAATAATATATATTTTTCTCTCAAAAATATACATATTTATATCCACTTTTATTTTTGAAGAAATCCTCATTTCTTATCACCAAAAATTAGGGAAACCTTGGTAATACCTTTAAATACATTTTTAGGGAATAAGTTCTTCAAAAACTTATATTTTTCTAAGTGTCAAAATTTATAAAAATTTTGACAGAGTTTCCCCTAAAAATGGAGGTTTCCCATGTTTTCAAAACATGTGTTTATTTTCTTTTAAATCGTCAACAATCATCAACAACAATTATCAACAATAATCATCAACAACAATTATCAACAATAATCATCAACAACAATTATCAACAATAATCATCAACAACAATCACTAATTTTCCCCATTTCATGAACTTGCATATTTACAAAAATGTGTAGTAATTTACTAGCACATTTAGTAAGTCTTGTTGTCTTTAAAAATAAGTTTAATTTCTTAAAAAAAAAAAAAACTTTATTTTTAAAGAATATGAAGTTCCACAACTTCTAGTCGGTTTTTACGAAAATTATTTCTTTGTTAAAACTTTTGTTACGCTAGTGTTCGCACACTTGTTTGATCACAAAAAATCACTTTTGTTTGTGTAAGATCCGGATTAGAACATGTGATTTCTTTTGACGCTTGGTCTTTTGAAAATACCACTTGTGGACACATAGATCGGCTAGTTTTAGACACTATTTCATAAGTAAAAATACTTTTACACAAGTTCATGTTTCTTGTGTGGTAGAGTTTCACCTTTTAACCCTTGCACCATTTCAAACAAGCTTATGTCAAGATCCATGATCTTAACCAAACAGGGTTAAATGATGATCCGAGCTACCACAACGTAGATCGGGCCTAAATAATCACAAATTTCAATTACTACAACATTTACACAACTAGTGAGCTTTTAACCATCATTTTTCATGTTTTTAGTAGACTTTAATGCACCATTTTGTAAGATTTCGAGTTTTAATCATTACACATCACATTAACCACTTCAAAATAGCTCAAGAATGTGTTTTAAGCAACATACCACTAGCTCGAGGCTAGGGAAGTATCTAGACGCGAATGTGGTGGATAAAAGCTAGAGAAAGAGGTCCTTCGAGCTCCGAGTGCACCAAGCCTTCTTATGCGTGACACTTGACACTTGTATGATGTTGGAATGTGAAGAACAAAATCGAAAAATATGATGGATGATTAAGGGGTGTTCGGCCGAAAGTTTTTGAGGGAGAGGAGAGAGTAGTTTTGTGGTGTTGGGTGGTGAATTGTCTAGTGTGCCATCTCAAGGTATTTATAGACATTCCATATGGCATATTCCTAGCATATTCCTGGCATATTCCTGGAATATTCCTAGCATATTCCTGGCATATTCCTGGAATATTCCTAGCATATTCCTGGCATATTCCTGGCATATTCTTAGCATATTCCTAGCATATTCTTGGAATATTCCTAGCATATTCCTAGCATATTCCTGGAATATTCTTAGCATATTCCTAGCATATTCCTGGAATATTCCTAGGTTTTCTGCGTTGTCTGCGTTTTGCAGTGTAAGCACTGTGTCGCGTAGGAACACACGGTACGTGCTTAAACTTGAAAAATAACGTTTTTAAGCGTTTTAATTTATTTTTCAACACGAACCTGATTAAAATAAAATTTTAATCATAACAGAATATTTGTGGGATTAAATATTATCCGGGCGGCCATCAACGTTCGTTTCGCAGTTTTGTAGCAATTAGTTCTGCTCTTAAAGTGTGTTTCGGGTGCTTTTTAGTGCTTATTTTTGCTTTCATATAGCATATATATTAAACCCTTGTATGTACTCTTGGGTTTTAATGTATTCTTGTTATTGGACCTACACCTAGGCTCCAATTTTATTGTCTGACTGCTTTCTGTAGTTCCGTTGACACAGTGTGTCTTACCGGTGAGTTTACTAATATTTTTGACGCAACGCTCTCGTTTTTTGCATAAAGCAATATTTTGTAGTATAAAACGTACATGAATTCACTTGTATGGAATTCAGAAACTTATTTCTCTTGTAAACTAGATCATGTATGTTCATTAAGGCACAGATCACTGTTCATTTAGTGTACGGAATGTACGGAAAAGTGACGGTTGTCACAGTAATAAAGTGTTGTAATGAATTAAATATGATGTTTGAGGTCAAATATGTGTTAAAGTCTTTCGTCGTAAATGATGGGTTTAAGGTTGACCAAAATGCCCATGATGGGTATTTTGGGGTAAACGAACTTAAAAGTGGTTTAGAAGCAAGTTATTCGATTAGAGTAATGTTTTGGACAAGTATGGAAGTGGGGATGATGGTTTGGTCAGTCATAGACCAATTAATGCGCGAATACCCTTAACGGGTCAAATAGTTAGAAAATAGTTAAGTCGAATGTATGTAAGTTAAGGATTTCCGTAATCCGGAGGTAAGATTTTAAGTTCATATGATAGAATGTGAATTTACAAGCATGTAGGAAGAAACGGGAGGTCAAACGGGTAAACGGTTCAAAAGTTACGTGCGTTTTAGTGCGTACGGACGACGAAACGAACCTGCAGAAAACTGCAAAAACTAGAGGGCGTCGCCGACGGGTAGGGGGCCCAAAGGTGGGATCCTAAAGAATATGTAGTAATATGGTACCCAAAGGTGGGATCCTAAAGAATATGTAGTAATATGGTACCCAAAGGTGGGATCCTAAAGAATATGTAGTAATATGGTAGCCAAAGGTGGGATCCTAAAGAATATGTAGTAATATGGTACCCAAAGGTGGGATCCTAAAGAATATGTAGTAATATGGTACCCAAAGGTGGGATCCTAAAGAATATGTAGTAATATGGTACCCAAAGGTGGGATCCTAAAGAATATGTAGTAATATGGTACCCAAAGGTGGGATCCTAAAGAATATGTAGTAATATGGTACCCAAAGGTGGGATCCTAAAGAATATGTAGTAATATGGTACCCAAAGGTGGGATCCTAAAGAATATGTAGTAATATGGTACCCAAAGGTGGGATCCTAAAGAATATGTAGTAATATGGTAGCCAAAGGTGGGATCCTAAAGAATATGTAGTAATATGGTACCCAAAGGTGGGATCCTAAAGAATATGTAGTAATATGGTACCCAAAGGTGGGATCCTAAAGAATATGTAGTAATATGGTACCTAAATGTGGGATTCTAAGTTAAGAATTTCCTTAAGTAGATACGTATGAAGGTATGTATGTATGTATGTATGTGTGAATATAAGTGGTATGTATGAATGAATGTATGTATGTATGTATGTAGGTATGCACGTATGTAGGAACGTACGTATGAATGTAGGTACGTAGGTTTGTAAGTAGTTATGTGTGAACGGATGCACATATGTAAGTATGTATGAAAGTATATACGCATGTATTCAATGAAATTGAGTATTGACGATAATAATAGTGTGCCTTGTGAACGAAGTGTAACGCAGGTACAATGAGAAAGTCTCACCACGGAATGTACGATCAGATGGAAAGCTGGGATGTAAAGAATTAACGGAACAAGAAGTAAACGTGAATAAATCTTGTATGTTTATAATGCGTACTAATGTTATGAATTTAATGTGGTGAGCGCAGGTAGTACGAGTCATGAGGATCATCAAGGAACAGAGATCGAGGATCGAGTCACTAGTGAGATTGTACGGGAACGTTGATGTATACAATGTAGTAAACATAAGCTATGTTTTTACTTAGTAAATAAGTCGATTGATGGATTTATGTGAAAGAGTTATGTTAAAGTTAATTTTTAAATAAGTTAAGGTGTTTATAATGAAAGAAAGTTTATGGCTTGAACTTCCGCTGCGACTTTTAGTCAAATACGTATTAGGGTCTTACAAGTTGGTATCAGAGCCCTGGTTTGAGGGAATCAAGTACGAGAAGGTAGGTACTTGAACTCAAACCTATGTGCTCTTGTGATAAGGAACCTGTACAATCCATGACTCGATCAAGATCCAAAGGTAAGCTTAAAAGTTTGGAGAGGATGATCCGTGAATGCGGTCTAAGGTGGATGCTAAGGCAGGCAAGGATGCGAATGGACAGACGGACCCTAGGTACACAATGTTGACATGTATGGGTACCGTTGTTAAAAGAAAAAGGAAGAAGTCTCCTTGGGAGGGTAAGTACTAAACGGAAGACAACGATATTGTCTTGGTAAAATTGTAAAAATGTAGCACGAACTGAGACCCACTAATGCGGACATAAGGCGATGATTACCTGAAGGCACGGAATTAGTATGTGAATTGCGCACCTGGCCAGTACGCAAGAAGCATATGACGTTCGTGAGACCGTGGTAATTATCGCAGGTATATCTGTAGAATTGGGTAGCAGGTGGGCGTGCGGGTGAAGTGGGTAGTAAGGCTCTCGGGAAATTGAGAATACTATGTAGGAATGAAATGCAGAAAATGATATGTTTGAATCTGTGAGACGGATTCAGCACATGTAAGGAATGAAAGATGTGAATGGGTAATGTAAATGAAATGTTTGAATCCGCGAAAAGGATTCAAAGCACGAAAGGAAGAAAACGTATGAATAGTATGTTTGGAACCGCTAGACGGATTCAAAACATGAAAGCAATGAAAGGCATGAATGTGACGTTTGAGTTCGCGGGACGGATTTAAAATATAAAAAGGGATGAAATTAATCCACATCACAATGTGTCGACAGTTTGACCATGGTTGTGTCAAACGAGTCATACGGGTAAATGTAAAGTAATAAACAAAAGAATGATCGTAATGGGCATGCAAACCTAAATTTTAAAGCGAAAGAAAGAAGTTCGAACAAGTTATGTGTTAAATATGTTAGTAATGGACTCTTAGGAGTCATAATGAATGACGGGCTACGACCCGGACAATGATTTAAATACGAACAGGTAAGTTTTGTTAAGAATACCGAAATGATGTAATGAATGTCTATGCAAGTAAGCATGAATGGAAAGAAGTACGAAGAGTACCTCAATACATCTATGGTAAGTAAGAAATGACAGCCTGACCTGGAAAGGGTCAAACTGCAAAGGTTGATGAAATGAGGAACCAGAATAAAAGAATTGCATGTAAGGAATGAAATGCGGAATGTGTTAAAGTTTGTACGTAGGACGTTGAAAAAGGAAATATAGGTGAGTAATCACCTAGTATAATGAATGCTTGAATGAAATGTGCTAACCGCAAAAAAAAAATTGTAGATTATAATGTTAGGAACTCTTGATGTGATGAAACCAAACGAATTGGTGGAAGGATGTGCACGGGCGAAATCGCATTACGCGGATGAATGAAATCTAGCCTAGTATGGCTAGTACTCGTGAAGAATGCGGATCGATCTGGGTTGCGGATCGTCGATTGATGATATGAGATAAGGTCAGTAAAAAGTTTAACTTATGTTAGATAAGTATGAATTGGTTAATTGGCACAATATGGAATGGGTATTATGGGAAGTTTGATTTATTCCAAGAATTGGTTAATTGGGTACGACCTATGAAGTGAATGATGGAATGGGTATGGTATAATATGGGAAGTTTGATGTTTTTTTTAGTTGACATAAGAAGAAAGCTATGTCATCAAGAAGCGAATCTCAAAGGTTTTGAGTGAAAAGCTCGAGTATTGGTTAAACTCTCATGAAATGAATTGCACGACACGTATGCTTATGCAAAATAAGTAAAACACGAAATGAGAGGTTAGTAATGTGGAATGAATGAGGCAAGTTGAAGGTAACGTAAGGATATGTATGTTACAAATGACTATAGAAAAGTAGAATGAGCTAACTATGGAGTTAAGCATGTAGGTGTAACTATGAAGTAGTAGTTTTGTGGTGATAACAAAACAATAGTTAAATGTTATACAACGTGTGCATGGAATGGAATCTTAAAGGATGAGGCAAAAGTATTAAATCTATTTTAAACAGATCATATGAAGGTAAGCATTATTATAAGTTTAAATGAATATGTATTTTGACCTGCTACTAACGGGTCGAGGAAATGAGAATGTTATGTGAAAGTATGCCATGGAAAGTATAGACTTGTTAAGAAGAAGTCAAGTGTATGAATAATTATGAAATGAGATAGGACGATTACTTATAATTATAATGTGACTATTAAGTCAAAAAAAATAGATGTGTGTGTGTAAGAGGAAATGAGAAAGGTTTCGGGGACGAAACCTCATTTAAGGGGGGTAGACTTGTAACACCCCAAAACCCGAATGCTTATAATTGTCGTATGTTCCTATATGACATATCATGAAATAAATGACTAGGTTATTTAACCTAGTAAATTGTATGATAAAAACTATTTAAAAGATGAAAGTTGTGCCAATTATGTTTTAATGGCAAACATGGAGGGGTTAAATGGTATATAATGAAAGTTGGGTTACTAAATAACAAAACACACACACAAACACACACTTTGCGTGTGTTCTTGATCGAGCAGGAGACTCCCATGGAGTCAAGAACCCTAACTTCATCATTTTCATCAAATTGGAAGGCTAAATGATGCTTAAACTCATAACCGAGCATGGATTAATGATCACCAACACTAGGGGATCATAAGGTATGTCTTAAATCTAAGATTTGTGATCATGGGTGAAGTGGGTTATGCTCTAATCCGTGAGATAATATGAAATTGATCATGTATAAGGGTTAGAAACATCATATAGAACATGGGTTATGTAAGGTTTGTGTTAATTTGAAGTTTAGATGTGAAACCCGTTTGTTATGGTGAAGATGATGACATGGATAAATCATCTATGTCTAAATTCTTGCTTAAAATTGATGTATTTTGATTTGTAAGATGGATTCTTATGAGGGGAATTGAAAGAAATGTGATACTAGTATGTTTGATGTTTATGCATGTATGATTCATGTTGATTAGAAGGAAGAAATTGATGAATTATGTATGAACTTGGAGGATCATGCATAAATTAGTTGTACATTGTGCATAGCTAGTGGTACGCACACCAAGTGTTTGATGAAATGCCTAGGTGAGCTTAATAGAAGAAATTGTATGTAAGTAAAAGATGAATATATGTGGGATGTGAAAATGATGTATTTGATAGTAAACTAACATGAGAAGTGTGTTTGGATATTGTTCATGTGGATATTATGTTGAAATGATGTTGGGTTAGCTTAGTATGGGCTAAAGCGTTAGTTGTGAAAATATGAGAATGCTAGCGTGGGTGGAATGGATTATGTATGTATATGTGTATATGTATACAAGTAAGTGATCATGTAGTTGTAGATGTCATACAATATGAGGTTATGTCGTAAGTTATATGTTAAACCGTTGACTTCTGGAAGTCAATTATGCGTCTACACATAAGAAGCATGACTTGAATTGTTGTCGTACAGGTAGGTTCATAGGAAGTCGTATGGTACGTGTTATGTTAATACGCATTATTTGAGATGACATGATGAATTACGTTAATTTGAAAGGATATGAAATTGATTATATGTCTCATGCTTGTTAGTTGTGACTAAAGGAAGTCAAATGTGAAATATGCGGTTGATATGATCATTAGCATGTACAATGATGTATGCTAATGAAAATGTAATTTGGTGACATGAAAGTATAGGAGTCATGTCAAGACGGACTCAAGCATGAAAGGCTAACGGGTCAAGAGGAGGCAAGGAATCGGATACGAACCCGGATGCACAAGGTAAGTGATTTCCGTAATCACTTCGTAGTACAAGTAAGTAATAAAGTGTTGTAATGAATTAAATATGATGTTTGAGGTCAAATATGTGTTAAAGTCTTTCGTCGTAAATGATGGGTTTAAGGTTGACCAAAATGCCCATGATGGGTATTTTGGGGTAAACGAACTTAAAAGTGGTTTAGAAGCAAGTTATTCGATTAGAGTAATGTTTTGGACAAGTATGGAAGTGGGGATGATGGTTTGGTCAGTCATAGACCAATTAATGCGCGAATACCCTTAACGGGTCAAATAGTTAGAAAATAGTTAAGTCGAATGTATGTAAGTTAAGGATTTCCGTAATCCGGAGGTAAGATTTTAAGTTCATATGATAGAATGTGAATTTACAAGCATGTAGGAAGAAACGGGAGGTCAAACGGGTAAACGGTTCAAAAGTTACGTGCGTTTTAGTGCGTACGGACGACGAAACGAACCTGCAGAAAACTGCAAAAACTAGAGGGCGTCGCCGACGGGTAGGGGGCCCAAAGGTGGGATCCTAAAGAATACGTAGTAATATGGTACCCAAAGGTGGGATCCTAAAGAATATGTAGTAATATGGTACCCAAAGGTGGGATCCTAAAGAATATGTAGTAATATGGTAGCCAAAGGTGGGATCCTAAAGAATATGTAGTAATATGGTACCCAAAGGTGGGATCCTAAAGAATATGTAGTAATATGGTACCCAAAGGTGGGATCCTAAAGAATATGTAGTAATATGGTACCCAAAGGTGGGATCCTAAAGAATATGTAGTAATATGGTACCCAAAGGTGGGATCCTAAAGAATATGTAGTAATATGGTACCCAAAGGTGGGATCCTAAAGAATATGTAGTAATATGGTACCCAAAGGTGGGATCCTAAAGAATATGTAGTAATATGGTACCCAAAGGTGGGATCCTAAAGAATATGTAGTAATATGGTACCCAAAGGTGGGATCCTAAAGAATATGTAGTAATATGGTAGCCAAAGGTGGGATCCTAAAGAATATGTAGTAATATGGTACCCAAAGGTGGGATCCTAAAGAATATGTAGTAATATGGTACCCAAAGGTGGGATCCTAAAGAATATGTAGTAATATGGTACCTAAATGTGGGATTCTAAGTTAAGAATTTCCTTAAGTAGATACGTATGAAGGTATGTATGTATGTATGTATGTGTGAATATAAGTGGTATGTATGAATGAATGTATGTATGTATGTATGTAGGTATGCACGTATGTAGGAACGTACGTATGAATGTAGGTTTGTAAGTAGTTATGTGTGAACGGATGCACATATGTAAGTATGTATGAAAGTATATACGCATGTATTCAATGAAATTGAGTATTGACGATAATAATAGTGTGCCTTGTGAACGAAGTGTAACGCAGGTACAATGAGAAAGTCTCACCACGGAATGTACGATCAGATGGAAAGCTGGGATGTAAAGAATTAACGGAACAAGAAGTAAACGTGAATAAATCTTGTATGTTTATAATGCGTACTAATGTTATGAATTTAATGTGGTGAGCGCAGGTAGTACGAGTCATGAGGATCATCAAGGAACAGAGATCGAGGATCGAGTCACTAGTGAGATTGTACGGGAACGTTGATGTATACAATGTAGTAAACATAAGCTATGTTTTTACTTAGTAAATAAGTCGATTGATGGATTTATGTGAAAGAGTTATGTTAAAGTTAATTTTTAAATAAGTTAAGGTGTTTATAATGAAAGAAAGTTTATGGCTTGAACTTCCGCTGCGACTTTTAGTCAAATACGTATTAGGGTCTTACAGCAGATTTTTAGCTCCCATTTTTATGGCGAGACGTAAGCCTGCCAAAAATGCCTCGTACTCTGCTTTGTTGTTGGTATTCTTAAAATCCAACCTGATGGTGTATGTAAATTCATGTTTTTGGGGGCTCACAAGGCGCAATCCTGCTCCTGCGTCGTCCTCGTTTGAGGCCCCATCAGCGTATAGCAACCATAACCCATCAGATGTATCTTTCACGGGAGTTTCGATGATCTCGCAATCTTTGATCTTTTCCGCTGGGACTTCCGTGATAAAGTCTGCAAGGACTTGACCTTTAATGGTTGGGCCCGGCCTATACAGGATGTTGTGGCCCCCCAGTTCGATCGCCCATTTTGCTAATCGCCCGGATGTCTCCGGTTTCTGTAATATCGTCCTAATGTGGAAATTGGTAAGTACGGTGATGACGTGGCCTGTGAAGTATCTGCGCAGCCTTCTGGAGGCATGTAGCAGTGCCAGTACCAGTTTCTCCATCGTTGAATATCTCGTTTCTGGATCTATGAGCATTCTACTGACATAGTAGATTGGAGTCTGAACCCCATTTCTTTCTACAAGCAATACCGAACCCACTGCCTTATCTGACAAGTACAAGATGAGCGGCTCCTTTTCGAACGGTGCAGTCAGGGTTGGGAGTTCGATCAAACACTCCTTCATTTGCTGAAAAGCACTCTCTGCTTCAGGCGTCCACCTGAACTCTTGTTTCTTTACATAGTTGCGCAGAGTGCTGATGAAAGGGTATGACTTTGCGGCATGATTCAGGAAGCGGTTAAGCGCGGCTAAGCGGCCGGCTAACCTTTGCATATCTTTGATTGTTTTTGGTGATGGCATTCGCTCTATTGCTTGGACCTTTTCTGGATTCACTTTCAATCTGCCATTTGTGACTACGAAGCCCAAGAATTTCCCTTCCTCCATACCAAAGGAACATTTGGCTGGATTCAATTTCATATTCACGCTTCTCAGTGAGTTGAAAGTTTTCTCGATGTCCTTCAACATTTGGTCCTCTTCAGGGCTTTTTACCACCAGGTCGTCGATGTAAACTTCAATATGCTTCCCAATATCCCCAACGAAGGTCTTGTCCATCAGGCGCTGGTACGTGGCGCCAGCGTTTTTGAGACCGAATGGCATCTTTGTATAACAGAAGATCCCGAGATCGGTCCTGAAAGCTGTCTTGTCTTCGTCTTCAAGCTTCATCTGAACCTGATGGTACCCCTTGTAGCAATCCAAGAAGCACTTCCATCTGTATGGCGCGAGGGAGTCTATCTTTTTGTCAATCTCAGGCAAAGAATAGCAATCTTTAGGGCATGCCTTGTTGAGATCAGTATAATCAACGCACATTCGCCATCCTCCGCTAGACTTTTCCACCATTACTGGGTTCGCGACCCAACTTTGATAACGTACTTCTCGCAAGATTCCAGCGTTGAGTAGTTCACATACTTGCTCATTCATTGCTTTGGTTTTGTCTGCCCCTAAGCTGCGCCTTCTTAGGACCTTCGGCTCAACAGAGGGGTAGGTGTTTAAGCAATGCTCGGTAATGTCGCGCGGGACACCGGTCATGTCTGCCGGGGTCCAGGTGAAGATATCCATATTCTTGAACAGTAGTTGCTTCAGATGTGTTCTGATATCTGGTGAAATGGCGTGGCCTATTGTTACCGTTTGCTCTGGGTACTTGCGGTTTAACACCCATTTCTCTGGCTCAGTTGTTGAAACCTTCGCCGCTTTTGCTGGGCGCATCTCTTCCATTGACATTACTTCTTTTTTGGCATAGATGATCACCACCCCCGTCTTGGTTGGAAACCCTATCGCTGAGTGGGGAGTGGAAGTTACCATGTTTAGCTCGCCATGGGTTTCTCTCCCGATCAACACGTCATGCCTCGATTTGACAGGCATCCCCATGAAGTTTACATTTTTTGTTCTTGAATGCTTCCCGTCAGAGAGCGTGACGGGGAAGCTGATTTGGCCTAGCGGGAAAACCATTTCGTTGTAAAATCCAGACAACGGATAATCAACTGGCTCAAGTCTCGCTTTGTCATCTTCATCAAACTGATTAAAACACTACTCATAGATGATATCAGTTGTACTTCCTGGGTCAATGAAGACATACTCTGTTTCATAATGGCCGATAATACCGGTAATGACGACGGGTCGAGTGGTGCGAGGGCCGCCGCGCACTACCGGGAAAATGACCTGCTGTTCTTGCCATGAGGGTTCGTAAGCGCGCTTGCCGTTCTCTTTTGCGCTGTATCTTGGTCCGTTGACCATATGGGTTTCTAGGCGTCGGACTTTCTTGTGATTCCACTCATCATGGCGTTGAATCTGTCGGGTTTCTTTTCACACGTTTTTCACCAGGTGGCTTAGCTTCCCGCTTTTAGCGCTTTCTCAATCTCTTGACGTAGACTGTAGCAATCATCTGTCAGGTGCCCTGTATCTTTGTGGAAGTCGCACTACAAGTTGGGGTCCTGCCCCTTCTTGTTTGTCATAGGCCTTGGAGCCTTGAAATCATGATTCTTAGTCATCAACACCTCTTTTGGTGTTTTTATGAGTGGAGTCCAGTGCTTTTCTTGGTTATCATCCCTGACTGCTTTTCGATAGCCAATTCTATCAATTGTGTCGCGCGCATCTTCTCTATAGCGCGGCCTCTCTTCATGGCCCCTTGATCTTCCGGATTTCCAATCATTACCTTTGTACTTGTTGCGCTTGTTGTGATCGCGCGAGTTCCCTTTCGAAAATCGGTGTTCAGAATAATAATTCTTGTTTCCGGCGAGTGACTCTTCAGTTTGCGCGACTATCTTTGCGGCTTCCATGAGTTTATCCCACTCTTTGGGCATTCCGTCTTTCCCAGTGATAGTTCTGATGAGACTATCACAGCGAATGGCTTTCTTGAAATGGCAGCGCATGAGTTGTTCACTTACGCCACCGATTTCCAAACACTCCTTGTTAAAGCGAGTGATGAAATCTTCCAAACCCTCGTTATCTCTACGCCAGATGTCTTCTACCTCCGCTGTGTCACGCTGGTAACGTCTGTGTTGACTGAAGTAGCTCAAGAACTGCGTCTTGAAATCTACCCATGACTTGATCTTTCCCAGAGGAAGGCTGTCGAACCAGGCGCGAGCAGCCCCTGTAAGAGTTTGAATAAACAGATGGCACCACATAGGCATATTCCATCCTCCCATGCAACCTACGCTTGTGAAAGTTCTGACGTGATCATCAGGATCAGTCAATCCGTTAAACTTTCCAACTGTCGGAGGTAACTTCTCTCTTGAAAGTGGCGCAAGCGCAATTTTTGGAATGAACTTTGAATGTTCATGGTTTTTCTGAAAGCGATTGAAGACTGACGAACCCTCGTCATCTTCCCAAGTTGGATCGTTCGGGTCAGTCTCCTCCCATTCATTATTCATGTTGCGCGGCGTGAGCCGGCTATGAACAGGACCTCTTTGAAGGTGTGACGGATAGTCATAGTAGCTTTCTGTCTCTCCCCGCGTATCGCGTGTGTCATGCACGCTTAGTCGTCTGGTAGGGGGAGGTCTATTAGCTCTGCCTTGGATGTTTTGCAGTGGGGGTATCTGGCGCGCCCCCAGACTCTGTCCCTGGGGAGTAACCAAAGATGGTTCTGCCGTTAAGACTGCTTGTTGTGCGATCAGAGATTGATACGACGCGTTAATGGTGGCAATATTTTTGGCGTACCACGAGGCTGGAGTTTCGCCTTCTGGTAGCCCTAATAGTGCCGAAACGTTCTGAGGTGGAGCCGGGTTTGAAGGTCCCTCGCCATTGTTTTCTGGGGTCACCGTCTGAGTGATACGGGTGATGCTCCCGCGCGGTCCCCAGTGTTGGTTACTTCGATTTTCCCAATTTCTTCAATGTGTTGGGGTTGGACGTTTTGATTACCCTCTCCCAACACTGCATTAGAGTTTGCTCCGAAACCAAACTCGGGAATGATTCCTTGACCAGCCATGATCGAAGAAAGAAAAACGACGAAAAACTCAGAAAAAAGAAGATGAAAGTGATTGTAGAAAAGCGGTGGGCGCCAATGAAGAAACACAGACACAACTCTGACCTGTAACATCTGATAGACCTAGATACACCAAGAAGTCATGCATATTAAATCATTGTCACTCTACTTATCCACAAAACCATGAAGATTTATGAAATTTAGACTTAACCAAGGACAACAAAACCAAATTGCAAATCTTAAATCCGTAGGTCATCATAGCATAAAGCATAAACATGAACAAGAAGTATCTAGGCACGTGTAATCAAAAGTATACATGACAGAAAAAATAGACTATTTGAAAAAGTCTTATAGTATGTCTTGGATGATTTAGACTTTAGTTGATCTTCGTTACTCCACCACTCCACGTTCACCAGATTTAAGTGAAAAATGAATCCAACTAACTTTGTTTATTACATGATGCACACTACCACATCTAAACCTTTCAGATCAAGATCCAACTGTTGTAGCACCGATTAGAACATGAATAAAGATTCTAAGCAGTACCTGATGAAGGAGCATAATTAGTAAGGAAGAACTCCGATTGTGAGGACAAAATGAAAGTAGATCATAACTCTGAAAATATAGTCACGAAAAAAACGAATAGGTGTACGTAACCAGAGGATGAACCAGAAATCACGAACAAGACTCCAACAAAAAAAAAAAAAAAAAAAAAAAAAAAAAAAAAACAAGACCAGAACCAAGGGATTTTAAAACACTAATCGCTGAGACGTAAGATAAGTTGTTGAAAGTCTTAAGTACTAATAGCGTGATTGTCAATCTAAAAATAACTCTAATCAGAAGCAGAAGAACCAAATCCAATCGCACGAAGAGAAAAAAACGCTAGAAATGATTGAGTCTAGGGTTTGTAAATGGACACCACAAGAAATCGATGATCTAACAGCGGAAATTAATTTCACAATACGAGCAGGAGCTCTGATACCATGTCACGAAAGTATCAATCACAGTCAAATACCTAAACAGTATGTATATTATACCCAAATGTTTAAGAACAATTAAAGACTTAAAATGGCCAACAATGATCCAAAAACAAAGTAAAGAAACTAAAATCTCTGAGGCTAAACACAACTCTCATAACTAAAGACCCATCAACACAATAAAATTCTAAACACACCATAATTAACAGTGATGAACGAGAGCACTAGAGATAAGACAACATGCTGATACGCGAGTGAGGGCAAGAACGAGAGAAAGAGTTCTGGCTAAATCGAAGAACATCAGCAAGAAGACTCAAATGGCTACATAATGTGGCTGCTGAACAAGGAGAGAATCAATCACCCAGAGAGAACCATGAACGAGGAGATAATCCCCTATTTTTTTTAATTCTAGTTGAGACATAATATATATCATGCCCCCCCTCCCCCCCCCCCCACAAGGCCTATGAACAAGATCATCCCACCAAAATCACTTTAGCCCACAGATATCTCGGCCTATCCATGCAAAAGATAATAGAAAATATATTAGCTAATAGCTAATGAATTGAAAATTGTTAACATGAATTTTAACACTCCCAAAAAAATTGAAGAGAACACATACTACAATTTTGAATTAGGTAATTTTTAATAAACAAATAAATTATTAACCTTAGTTGCAGAGTTGGTTTGATACATTGATTGTTTGTTTACTATTTAAAACCACTTGTGACAAAACATTATGATTGTAACAGTTGAATATATATAATAATCAACATAGAATTCTTTCAGTAGAACAACTTTTGTCGTCGTGAACGTGAACGTATAGAATAAGCAAACCTTAGCAATGATGATCATGTGTTGTAAGTGTAGACAATTCTTTTCTATTTGTTCCTAGTGTGTTTATCTAGAAACCGAAAACCAAACGACCGTTTTTAAACTTTTTTTAACAATCAAACTACAAGTCAACCTTGAAAGGTTAGTAATATTGAAATCTAAGAGCATCACTAACTCATCTTTTCTTGTTTTAATGTAACATCCGGCAAATGGGCACCGGAAAAATCCGAACCATTTTGGAAATCGGATCCAAATGTTTGTAAACAAGAACTTTTTTTCACGAAACAAATAGTGATGAAATTTATTTATCTATTTATTTACTTTCATTTCATATTTTATTTAAATTTGATGAATTAATATAATTAACTAAAAGTTATAAAATTTTAATGAAACCAGCTTAGTTAATTCCTTTTGTGTTAATGTTTTTGGGTGTTTTTGAGTTTTTTTATTGGGTGGGTTTTAAATGTTTTTAAAGAATGAGTTTTTTTTTTTTCCTGATACAGGTGACTAGGCATGTTTTAGGCGTTTTTTAATTCTCTTATTGTGGATGGTCTAACAAATGTCATACACATTAAAGTGTTCTTTTAATACAGAGATTTCAAAAATAAACGTAGGTAGAAAAAAAAAAGTTAATAAGATAACAAAAATGAAAAAGAAAGAAAAAATTTGTAAGAAAACTATGAAACTAAACAAGAAGAAAGATTTGGATAAGATTGTACACGTTTTATCTATATCAACATCAAATAGGAATATTTTGGATTTACAACCACAAACAACAAGATAAATACAAGACCATTGAAATATGAGATATAAAACATCTGATGTGTACCAATTTGGGACCGAAAGTACTGAAGAAATAGGGATGGATTTCTAGAAATTCAGTTCACTTTTCATAACTTGAAAGATACACATGACTAATGACTTGAAGAAAATTAACGTACTACTACACTAGCTGATGACTGACCCATTAAAGGATATAAACTATTGTGAAGTGAATAGCAAGGACGTTACGTAACATTTCCCTGCATAAAAGGTTCCTAATTTGTCTACGAGGAGGGAAGTATAGTTGGGGCTTGTTGAAGTGCTACGCCCTTCGGTTCTTCTAGTGGAATACAATTAAACAAGTCTTAGCAAATTGCCGTCGTAGGTGGCACTCGTTTTCCAAGGTGCATTGTTTACCATTGCCATATGGATGGAAATGCACTTGAATCAAATGAGCAAACCCAAAACATTCGAGTCGACTAATGGGAGTGTAAAATTTGTTTTAAAATTTTCACAAGTATGCGATGTGTATGGTTAGGTGACAACCGTCTGATTACCCGAAACATCCATATCCATTTACTCAAATTATACCAGTAAACATTTTATTTTTATTTTCTTTTGTCATTAGGTAACAAAATAATCTACTAATTCACTAATTAGTACTTTTTAAATTTATATACAACAAAATTATATGAAATTTGTAATAGTAAAGTTGTACTTAGAAACCCCAATCAGTTTTTTTTATCAAACAAATGGGTATTCTCGATACTCACAGATGTACCTGATACCTATTTAATTACTTGACGGGTATTGAAAAGAAGTTGTTTCATGGCTATGGGAGGCTAGTAGAAAAGCTTGAGGAAGGATTCGATTTTTGGCTATATGAGACTTGAACAGCTCGAAACTCGGCTAACAGATTTTGTAAAGTGGCGTGCACTTGATGAAAACTGGATTGGTGTTGTGCCAATTTGTAGTACACCTCCTAGCAGAAATCAACATAGATTTTGTCACAAACATCCATAAAGAACGAATTACGCTACCAAATTTAATTAAAATAAAGACCTAAATAAACCTTGTATCAAACCTACATTAACAAATTTAGTCTAAAAAATAAGGGTTATTGGATTTTATCACTTCTAAATATTGGGTATTGGCCGCTACCACTCTAAACTATCACTTTGACTCCCACCACTCCCAACTTAATACTTTGTGTATTGTGTCACTCCGGTTGAGTGCATTTTGGCTCCCTTTTTATCTTTTAGGAGCAGATTCACCTGCAGTCATTAGTAATTCACAAAGTGTTAGCCTAATATCACCAATAACACAAGTCAAACACTAAGAAATGTTCACCTGTGGAGTGATAGAACACACAAAGTGTTAAGTTGGGAGTGGTGGGAGTCAAAGCGATAGTTGGGAGTGCGAGCAGCCAATACCCAATAGTTGAGAGTGAAAAAATCCAATAACCCAAAAATGAAACCTACCCGTTAAAATAAATACCTAAATAAACCTTGTATCTTTCTATTCTTATAGGGCCTGTCTATTCACATACTGGGATATCTATCCTCACACTTTGTTTTTTCAATACGGATCTTATAGGGCTATATGATTTGTATAGGGTTAACCTTTAGACATGACAGACTGACAAGATTAGCTTTTGTCTGTCGGTTGGCCTTATACGGATTGTATAGGTCTATACGATCCGTATTGATGAACCGGATTTTTGAGGTTAAAATTGGGTGTTTTGGGTGTGGTTGTTGGTTATTTTTTGTTTTTATGTGTTTTATAACTTGTATTAATTTTTTATCGTGTCGTATTGTATCGCGACGTATCTTATTATGTCGTATAGTGACGTATCGTATTTGTATTTTGTAAAATATTTTATCGTGACGTATCGTATCATATTATATCGTATTGTATCATGATGTATTATGTCGTATTATATCGTTTCATATTTGTATTTTGTATTATATTTTATCGTATCATATCGTGACAGTCATATCGTATTATACTTTATGCGTAACCAACCATCCAATCTAAACATTGTATTAAACATCATAAATATACACAAACTGAAACTGCAAATTTAAATATATAATAAGTTTGTTTATACATGACATAATCCAAAATACATAAAAAGTCAAAATACAAAAAAGGATAACAAAGTATTCTAAACCGCCGAATCCGGATCTTGAGTGGTGCCAGACGGCTGCAGATCCTGACCCGAGCGTGGTGGCAAAATGACGACATCGGTATGGGCGACCTCCCACGATCCTGAACCGCCTGGATATCGCCCTAGATCGCCTGCATTAAAAGTAGCTTAGTACGGGCACGGCGGGCGTCGATCTTCGCCTGAATCCGGTGCTCCATATGATGTAACTCAAGTGCGACAGCCGGAGGCATCTGGTCATACAGGACGTGCTGTGGCACCGCCTGCGAAGGCGGATGCGCTGGCGGCGGAGAGAGCTCTCGATCAACCTCAACAACAGGCACCCCCACCACCTCCACCTACCCCTCCCCCTCCCACTTGGGATCAGCATCACCACCTACCGCGACGGACTCTTCCACGGGTAACTTGGGCATATCCTATATAAATAAACCAAGAAAAATTAAGTTTAAATATCTAATAGGATCACTAGCCGATCTAAGCTAAATTCGACAGTCCTTGTGTAATCATGTATCATTGTCCTGCAACATAAATTCAATACACATGAAAGCAAACTAGACATATTTTTGTTTTCTTTTTTTTTCCTATGCTCGAAGTCGAATGCGAGTATGTGTGTTCTATGATATTTCTTCAGGCTTTATGCCTTCATCAGATGCATATCTTTTCATGAACGAGTTTTTGAAGACACCCATCATGTGTATAGATGTACAGATTTGTGATTTCTAGCAGTTTACGTTGAATTTGATATCACTGAGAGTAATCACTTAACAAATAAACATTTAGAATCCGTTGGGAATTTGCAACATTTGACTTAACACATTCTGTTGAATATCTCACATACCATTCAACATAAATGAAATAGAGGAATCTTCTGAATCCATATTAATACCATTGGTTTATCAATTACTTAAAAAGCTCCCCCTTGACAAGATATGTGTCCACTTGGCAAGGGGGCTTTTTAAGTAATTGATAAACCAATGGTAACTAAAAAATGTATTAGTTTTACAGACCGCACTAGAGAGAAGGCACACGGTCTGTAAAACTAATACATTTTTTAGTTACTAAAATGACAATGATACCCTTTTCAAGTCTACTGTTTTAAAAACGTGCAATCAAAGTAGTTTCGAGCAAGGGTAGAATGAGAAACATCAGTATATTATTTTGGAATTGGACTTTGATAAAACACCGATTAACACAAGGTTTATCGATGGGGTTATTTCGTCTATGGGGGTTCAACCTCTTTTCTTGCTCGTATCAATGGCTTGAGATATGCAAAACAGTAAACACCGTCAGACTCGTTAAGAGGGGAGAAAGGGGATTTCCCTCTTAACCAGGCTCCGGCGTGAGAATAAGTACTGTTCTGAGAGAAATAAACAGTGTGTGTATAGAGTGAGTATGGAGAGCCAAAGATCCTGAACCTGAATGATGAAGGGTCCTATTTATAGCCGGAGGGTAAAGCAGGGAGGAGCAACTGTGCCAGCTGTGGGTGCGCGCCAGCTGTCCGATCAGGAGGAATATCCTCTTGGTCTGCTCTGTTGTGGCAGGGATAGTGGTACACGTGGCGCGCTTGCATTTGCCCATGCTAGAAACCTTGTACTGACGACGTCAGTTCTGCTCCCTGATTTGCTGCAGGCCTACGTGGCGTCCTGCGGTTGGTGACACGTTTTGTCCTTTATGTCTGGTAGAGCATCTTTGGTGCCACCTGCAGATCTTCCAGAAGTTTCTAGAAGCTTCTGGGTTGCTTTGCTGATGTGGCTGCCAAGTGTGCTTAGGAAGTGGTATGGTCCCTGCCATGTAGGCAGGGAATTGGGACGATACCTCTTCAAGTCCCCCCAGTCCAGTGTGCCTTCTAGTTGAGTTGATCGTCTAGGAGGGATTCTGGACTTATGAGAGTAGTGGTTTTTTGGCTCGTGGAGTTTGGTGATTTGGAAGAAAGATTTGAACCAAACGGATGCGCCACGCATGGATTTTGACCCTTTGTAAAAAATCATCCAAACGGACGCATGGCGCATGGGTTTTGGCCCTTTATAAAAAATGAGCCAAACGGACGCATGGCGCATGGGTTTTGGCCCTTTGTAAAAAGTGAGCCAAATGGACGCATGGCGCATGGGTTTTGGCCCTTTATAAGAAATCAGCCAAACGGACGCATGGCGCATGGGTTTTGGCCCTTTATAAAAAATGAGCCAAACGGACGCATAGCGCATGGGTTTTGGCCCTTTGTAAAAAGTGAGCCAAATGGACGGATGGCGCATGGGTTTTGGCCCTTTATAAAAAGTGAGCCAAATGGACGCATGGCGCATGGGTTTTGGCCCTTTATAAAAAATGAGCCAAATGGACGCATGGCGCATGGGTTTTGGCCCTTTGTAAAAAGTGAGCCAGATGGACGCATGGCGCATGGGTTTTGGCCCTTTATAAAAAATGAGCCAAATGGACGCATGGCGCATGGGTTTTGGCCCTTTATAAAAAATGAGCCAAATGGACGCATGGCGCATGGGTTTTGGCTCCTTTTTTGTTTCCTTCTGATGGAAGCTTGGTGGGCATGGGGAAGTGTTTGGTGTGACTATCTGACATCCCTGTCTTATCGGAGGTGAACAGTTGCTTTTGCAGTTAATTTCTGTCACGTCAGCCGGTTCTGTTGCCCATGTTTCCCGAAAAAAGAGCCGACGTCTTCTCTCTCTTCTGACGTGTCACTCCCTTATTGGTTCCTTTTTCTGTACTCTGACGGTCCACTACCCATCGCATTAAATGCGATGGGTATAAATAGGAGGCGGTTCCTCATTCCTCTTCACTTTTTCAAATTTCAAGTGTGTTTTCCTTCTATCTTCTCCCTTCATTCTTCGTTGTTTCGATAGTTTTATTTGAGTTCTTATTTCCGTCTTCTCTGTATTTACACCATGTCTGGTACGAATCCCACCCAACGGAAGAGAAAATATAAGGGGAGGGCTCCCCCTGGTCCTGACCAGGCGGTCATTGGGTGGAAGGAGGAAGAGTTCATGAATCTGGTTAAGGGTATGGGTTTCCGTCCCGAGTGGGGAGCTCAGTATCCTCCTGCCGGTTCTACTGCCTTGGACGCCCCTCCGGGCCCTATCACTTTGTATGCTGCGTTTTTTCGGGAAGGTAGTTTTAGATTACCTGTTACAAAGTTTACTGCTGCTGTGTTGAGGGGCTATGGGCTTCATATTTCACAACTTAATGCTATTGGGCTTCCACGCATTACTCATTTTGAGTATGTTTGTAGGGCTTACCGTATGGAGCCTACGTTTGAGATGTTTAATGTGTTTTATAGTGCTACGTATGCTAGCGGTTTCTATTCGTTTTAAGCACGATCAGGTGTTGCTCCGGTGTGCTCTGTGCCTTTGAAGAGTCTTCATGACTGGAAACAGAAATTTTTCTACATCCGCCGTGGTGTAATTCCGATAGATATGACTTATCGGCAGGTGAGCCAAGGGGTTCCAAGGGTAGACGTTATGGAGGATTATGCTGCCCAGGATTGGTACAAGAAGATAACCCACAAGGCGACTGCCATTTCTCAGCTGGAGGAGATGGCCTTGGTTGGTGCTGGGATGAGTTTGTTATGGGTGCCCAAGAATCCATTGGGTCAGCCCGTATACAGCTATCAGGGCAAATGTATGTTTCTTTCATAAGTTACCGCTGAGTTATTCTCCCTTATGTTTGTTATGCTTTCTTATCTTCTTGTCCTTTTGCAGTTGGTTACAGCTTGTTAAATGTCTTGGACCCTAAGGCGGCGGGTGCCATGGTTGAAGCTATTCAAGCGGAAGGGAACCCGACGTGGTTAGACCAAATCCGGGGTCGTTTTTTGCATCCAACTGATGAGAGCTTGAGTAGATATGCCAGCGAGGTTCTAGGTGAAGATGTTTGGAATGACCCTGTCGACCCGGGTCGAGAGGGAGTCATTGTCCTTTCAAGTGGAAGTTCTGACCAAAACCTTGAAGATCTAACCTCTCGTTGCGCGCGTGCAGGTACCGCGTAGGGTGATGTTGCTGAACCCGTGCATGAATTTGTCGGTGATGATGATGATGTAGAGGTGCCTGTTGATCCTTCTGCTCAGTTGGAGTCGAGGAAGAAGGCGAGAACTAATAAGTCTGGGAGGAAAGAAGGGAAGGCTAAGGGTAAAGCTGCTGGTTCTTCTCGTAAGCAACCCTCTATACTTCCTTGTCTAGATTATGTGGTAGTTTCTGACACGTTGTCTGGCCTAGGGGTTGGTGAGAGAAGTCGAGAATCGGATCCTGATGACAGTGCTACTCTGACTGAGCACATGAGGAAAAAAGCCCTCGAGGATCACAAGCGCAAGCTTGATGAGCAGTCCGCTGCTCTTTTTGCTGCTAAAAAAGCGAAACTTCATAAGGAGGCCCCCCCAGCACCTTCTGAATCTGAGGTTGATCTTGGTGTTTTTAGTGGAGGTCGTGGAAATCTTTTGGAGGAGATATTTGCTGCGTCTGCCCCTCCTACTGGTAATTGGCCTTTAGTTGTATATTTCTTTCGTTTTCTTCGAGTTGTTTTTAATTCTTGTTTCATGACAGCAGTCAAGTTTGGTAAGAAACCTCGTGTGGTTGATATTTCTCAGATCACGCCGCCCACTTCCCCTCCGTCGAGGACGGTTGGTCTGACCCCTCCTCGTGATGATGTTGAAGCAGACAAAAAGGGTGGAGAAGGGGTTGCTGAAGTTGTGGGTGAAGGTGGTGGTGATGCTGATAAGGGTAAGGGTGTTGAAGTGGAGGTGGAATCTAGTGAAACTACTCCACACCAAACCATTTACGTTAAGCGTCCTTCCGGTGGAGGTGGGCTACTTCTGGTGTTGTGCGTAGCCCGCAATTTGAGCATAACCCTGCTGATTCTTGGGGTAATCCTGCTTGCGACGACTTACCACACGCCCCTCGCTGGAACCTTACTCAGGGTTCCAGGATGGATGATGTGAACAACTGCCATGAATTTTTTGCTATGTCTCTTCCCCCTGCTGAGAGGATGTTCCAGAAAAACCGCAATCGATTTGCCTTGTTGGACGACCATGTTCGTGCCGGGGTTAATTTCTTTGCCACTTCTCAGGAAATTCTTCGTGAATGGCGGTCGACGGGGGAGGAGACACTCGAGTTTGAAGAGTCTAAGAAGTTGTTTGCTGAGGAGAGGGAGAGATTTAATGCGGAGAAGAAAGGTTTGCAGTGGAGGGTATCTGATGCTGAACAGAAGCTTGAAGAGCAAAAACAGTTGAATGCACAAAAACAGAAAGATTGGGAAGCCGCGTGTGAGCGCACGAATGTTGAGATGCAATCTCAGCGTGATGCGATCGTGCGGTTATCCGGCGAAAAAGCAGAACTTGCTGAAGAGGCTCAGCAGGCGCGTGTTGCGTCCGAGAAGAAAGAGAAAGAATATGTTGATCGGATCGATAAGTTAGAGGTTCTTGTCCAGCAGAAAGTGACTGAGTGTGAGGCTGCACAGCGCCTTCTTGTTGAAAAGACTGCTGAATGTCAGGCAGCAGAACTCCTTGCTGAGGAAACATCTGCTGACACCAGATGGTTGCTTTCTCGTGGTGTACCCTTGGTAATTTCTTTTGCTCTTTTGTGTTCTTTTATTTTTGTGATCTTTTATTTGGTTGCCTTGTTTTATGCAGCTTGCTGACCGTATTCTGAATTCAACTGAACTTGCTACGTACATGTTCGAATTGGGCCAAGCGGGTTATAATAGCGGTCGTAAGTTTGGATATGCTGAAGGCAAGGCTGCAGCTATCAACAAAGAGAAAGATTACCATTTTGAGTTGTATAAAGAGGATTGTGACAGTGCTTATGCTGCTAAGCGCAAGGCGTTTTCGACCCTTGACTTTGCCGTCGTCCAGGCAGCGCAGAAGTTATCTCGGAAACCAGATGGGGTTGCTCTTCTGAAGAAAGCCCTTGGAGACGATGCCGATGCGGCAGGGTGTGCTGGCACCAGTCAAACTTGATGGATGGATTCCGGTCTGTGCACCGTGTATGGCCTTGAATGGGTCTGTAATGTTGACTTTTTTAGACAATTTTATTTTTATTTACCTTTTGTGGGTATGTGCACTTGATCTTCTTTGTTTGATGCGTATTTTATCGCCTGTTTGTGTTTATGCGAATTTTGTTATCGTCATAATATGTGCATGTTTAATTACTTTGATTAGGTGTCACGAATGAATTATGGCGCTGACAGGTGATGTTGTGTTACTACAACGTTTTATTCTGTCGCTTGAATGCGCGCGTTTACATGTGACTTACGAAGTGATCGAGTTGCAGGTTATTGTGTGAGCTCAGCTGTGTTCAGCCTTGGGAGCATTACAATGTTTAGTTACCTTGCTATCGATTTTTTCGTGTTTATGTGGGCACGAAGTTTTATTTTGGCGTTTCGTAGGCTTTGGTTGTGTTTCTGACCCGGCTGTGCACTTGGTTGTGACGAGCCTTGGAGGTCTACAACGTTTCCTATGGTCGAGCCATTGATGTTTTCGTGTACGCCCAAAGTAATAAATGCAGTCGTGACAAGAAATTTGCATGAAATAAAGGTAGCCAAACACTTCTTGTATTATAGTAAATGTGTTGGCAGTACGCCCTTTACGATTACATAGTTGTTTTACATGTAGCACTTTCGGAGTTGTTGAGCGTTCCAGGTTCGTGGAACCTCTTTGTCGTTGATGGTGCGCAGTTTGTAAGCTCCCTTGCCGAGTACTGCATCGATTACGTATGGTCCTTCCCATTTGGGCGCCAGTTTTCCGGGCTTTTCTGCGTTGGAAGCTTCATTGTCCCTTAGGACATAGTCTCCCGGGTTAAAAGTGCAAACTCGGACTCTGGAGTTGTAGTATTTTTCCAGCTTTGTTTTGTACTTGGCCTCGTTGATTGCGGCCATCTCTCTCCATTCTTCTAGGTGGTCTAGGTCGATCCTCCTTTCCTTTTCATTGTTGATTAAGTTCATTGAGAGCATTCGTGGAGATGGTAGCCCGATTTCTGCTGGAATGACTGCCTCAGACCCATAGACTAGGCTGAACGGTGTCTCGCCGTTGCTTGTCTTTGGCATTGTCCTATGGGCCCACAATATGCTGGGCAGTTCGTCTACCCATCCTCTTCTTTTTTCGCCTAACCTTGCCTTGATACCATCAACGATACTTTTGTTGACTGCCTCCACTTGACCATTCCCTTGCGGGTGCGCAACCGAAGAGAAGGTATGCTCGATATGTAGCTCTTTGAACCATCGTTCGAGGTCGTCTGCTGCGAAGTTAGTTCCGTTATCAGTGATGATTCTGAGAGGTAGACCAAAGCGACATATGATTTGCTCCCACATGAATCGCTTGACGACTGCTGATGTGGTTGATGCAAGCGCCTTCGCCTCTACCCATTTGGTGAAGTAGTCGACCGCGACTATTATGAACTTGACCGCCCCTGGTGCTTTCGGGAAAGGACCTACCATGTCTATGCCCCATTGTTGAAAAGGCCATGCGGTTGTGACTGGTACTAGTTCATTTTTGGGGCGCATGGTCTTGGGCGCATGTCTCTAACAACCACTACACTTTCTCAACTCTTTCACGGCATCCAGATGCATCCCGGGCCAGTAGTATCCGGCATTCATCACTTTTGCTACCACCATTCGAGGCCCGGCATGAATACCACAAATTCCTTCATGCACTTCCCGGATTAGGTAATTTGCGTCGTCAGCGTCAACGCATCTCAGCAGCGGGCCGAGATACGACTTTCGGTACAGTATCCCATCTGCCATCTGATAGTGTTCTGATTTGTATTGGATCTTTCGCGCCTCGGCTTTGTTTTCGGGAAGTATCCCTGACTGCAGGTACATGATTATCGGTGTCATCCAGGACGTTGTTCCCGTCTGGATGACACTTACTTCTCTGAGTGGAACGGATGGGTTGCTCAAAACCTCTATGCGCACATCCTTTGCTAGGTGCTGGAAGCTTGTTGATGCGAGCTTACTCAATGCGTCTGCCGGCTTGTTCTCGCTTCTGTTTATGTGGTGCACTTTGTAAGAGTAGAAGGTTTGTAGCAAGGTTTTTGCTTGGCTGAGGTAGAGTGCCATGACATCCCCTTTGGCTTCGTATTGGCCATTTATTTGCCCTGCTACCAGCATGGAGTCCACATGCGCTTCGATGTGTCGGACCCCCATTTTGATCGCCAATTGTAGGCCAGCCAGGAAAGCTTCATACTCTGCTTCGTTGTTTGTGCTCTTAAAATCCAGGCGTATTGCGTATGTGAATTCATGTTTATCGGGGCTTACCAGCCTAAGCCCTGCGCCTGCGCCGTCTTCGTTAGACGCTCCATCGGTGTATAGCAACCATGGCTCTTCTGTTTGCTTTTTCTCAGCTTTTTCCATGGCTTTGCACTCTCTTTCCTTGTCGTCCGGAACTTCTGTCATAAAATCTGCCAAGACTTGGCCTTTGATTGATGGTCGTGGTCTGAAAACCACATTATGACCTCCCAGTTCTATTGCCCATTTGGCTAGCCTTCCTGATACTTCTGGTCTTGCAAGGATGTTGCCGATGTTGTAGTTTGTTAGCACGTGGATGACGTGATTGGCAAAGTATCTGCGCAGCCGCCTTGAAGCATGAATTAGTGCAAGGACTAACTTTTCCATGATTGCATATCGGGTTTCTGGATCGGTCAAGGTTCGTGACACGTAGTAAACTGGTGTCTGGACACCTTGACGATCGACAAGCAGCACAGCTCCGACTGCCCTATCGGAAGCTGAAAGGTAAAGTACCAAAGGTTCTCCCTTGTTTGGTGCGGTTAGGGTTGGCAGTTTGATGAGGAAATCTTTCATCTCACGGAACGCATTCTCTGCTTCCGGAGTCCACTGGAACTGGCTTTTCTTCAGACAGTTGCGCAAGGTTTTGATGAAAGGAAAAGATTTTGCGGCATGATTAGCTAGGAAACGATTGAGCGCAGCTAGTCGTCCTGCTAACTTTTGCATGTCTTTGATGTTTGATGGTGAGGGCATCCTTTCTATAGCTTGGACTTTTTCTGGATTCACCTTAAAGACATCTTTTGTGATGATGAAGCCTAAAAACTTTCCTTCCTCCATACAGAATGAGCATTTCACTGGGTTTAGCTTGATACTCACGCTGCGCAGCGTGTTGAAAGTTTTCTGGATGTTTGCCAGCATCATGCTCTCTTCCTTGCTCATAATCACCAGATCATCCATGTACACTTCTATGTACTTGCCGATAGCGTCACTGAACGTTTCGTTCATCAGTCTTTGGTACGTCGCACCCGCATTCTTGAGGCCAAAAGGCATCTTGGTATAACAGTACAAACCTGTTGGCGTGCGGAAAGCGGTTTTATCCTCATCTTGAACAGCCATTTAAACCTGGTGATACCCCTTGTAGCAATCGAGAAAACATTTCCACCTGAATGTTGCCAGAGAATCGATTTTTTCATCTATGTCTGGTAAGGCGTAGCAGTCGCGTGGGCATGCCTTGTTTAAGTCTTTGTAGTCGACGCACATTCTCCAGCTTCCGTTTGGTTTCTTTACCATCACTGGGCTTGCTACCCAAGTTTGGTATCTGACTTCTCTGATGATGCCTGCATTTAGTAGTTCTAGTACTTGCTCTTTCATGGCGTCATGCTTTATATCGCCCAGGTGGCGTTTGGCGTGCACCACTGGTTTTGCAGCTTCTGAGACGTTCAGACGGTGCTCTACAATGTGCCGTGGAACACCAACCATGTCGGCTGGTGTCCAGGCGAACACATCCATATTCTCGTGTAACAACTTCTTGAGCGCTGCGCGTGTTAGGTCAGGGTAACTGTTTGTTCTGGGTGGGCGCTGTTCAACACCCATTTTTCTGCCTCTGCGCGTGGCGCTGGTTTACTTGCTTTTGTAGGCCTCATTTCATCTGTTGCTAAGACTTCCTTGCTTGCGTATATTAGTGCGATGCCTGTTTCCGTTGTGAATCCGATGGCCGAGTGTGGTGCAGAGCAAATCATGCTGAAGTCTCCCTGTGATTCTCTTCCTAGGAGGATGTCGTGTCGTGAGTGTGCAGGCAGCACCATGAAAGTGACTTCTTCTGTTCTTGAATTTCGTCCGTCCGAGAGTAACACCAGGAATGATATCTGTCCCAGGGGAAAGACGGCCTTGTTGCAAAAACCAGTTAGTGGGTAGTCTACTGGCTCCAAGCGCGCCTTGTCCTCCTGGTCAAATTGATTGAAGCATTGTTCGTATATGATATCCGCGGTGCTCCCCGGATCGATGAAGATGTAGTCTGTCTGGTAATGACCAATCACTCCTGGGATGACTATTGGTCGTTTTTCCCTTGGGCCTCCTCTAACAACTGGGAAGATGACTTGCTTCTCGCGCCACGAATCATCTTGTGTACGCTTGTTGTAATTTTTCTTTGGTCTTCGTGGGCCTCCCTGCACCATGTGGGTCTCCAACTTCCTGAGTTTTTTGTTATCCGGCCCTTCGTCTCTTCTTTGGATTTGGCGGTAGTCGCGCTTTCCGCCTTTGACCAGGTGAGTGAGCTTTCCATCCCTTAGGGCTCTTTCAATTTCTTGCTTCAGGCTGAAACAGTCGTCGGTGAGGTGACCCGTATCCTTATGGAATTCACAGTAGAGATTGGGATCTTGGCCCCTTTTGTTGCTCATCTGTAGGGGTGGTTTAAATTGGTGATTTTCAGTGGCCAAGACCTCCGAAGGGGTCTTGGTTAATGGCGTCCACTGTTTCTCTCTGTTTTCTTTCTTTACTTCTTTTCTGTGTGCTATCTGATTGATCGTGTGTCGCGCATCTTCTCTCGGTGGGCTTCTTTCTCTATGACTGGAACACCTCCATGATTGGCCTCTGCTTTTTCTGCCATGTCGGTCATTAGAGTTATGTGCGCGTTGACGGTGGTCATCACCGGTCAACTGTTTGTCTGTCTGTGCTATTGTCTTGGCGGCCTCAATGAAAGTTTCCCAATCTTTGGGTCCTCCGTCTCTACCTTTCACGCGCTTGATCAGATCATCACACTTGACTGCCCTCATGAAGTGCACGCGCATCATTTTTTCTCCCACATCTCCAATCTCCAAGCATTCTTTGTTATATCTTGTGATACAATCTTCCACGCTTTCGTGGTCTCGACGCCATATGTTTAGACAATCTGCTGGGTCTCTGGCGTGCCTCCGCTGTTGAGAGAAGTGTGCCAGGAACTTTTCTCTGAAGTCAACCCATGATTTAATTTTTCCTGCTGGTAAGCTGTCGAACCAGACGCACGCTGCGCCCACGAACGTTTGTGCAAACAGGTGGCACCAAGTTGGTAGGTTCCACCACCCGTTGCTCCTGCGCCTTTGAAGACCTGGAGGTGATCGTCTGGATCTGTCAGTCCATTGTATTTGCCAAGGTTGTGCGGCAGCTTGGTTTTGTCTATGGCAGCTGTGGCAATCTCCCTGATGAATTTCGAATCTTCAGCCATGTCGTCTGGATGATAGCTTAAGGTATAGTCATGCTCTGCCTTTGGGTTGTACCCTGCGCTCTTTGCGGGCTTGTATGCTTCATGCTCTGGATGAAGTCTGCTAAACACTGTGGTTTCCCCTTTGTATGTTGGGTCGTCTTCTTCTTCATCCCATTCTGTGTTCATATTGTGCGCGCCTAAACGAGTCTGGATCGGTTTTCTTTGCACGTTGGGATTTTGCACAAAGTTGCTTTCTGTTTCGCCATAGGTATCGCGCGTGTCGTGCGCGCTTGGTCTTCTCACATTTTGAACTGGTCCTCTCTCCGGACGTAGGTTCCACGCGTTAGTCTGCTGAGTTGTATGTGTACTCAGAGACCTTGGTTGTGGAGTTACAAATGCTGACTGGTTAGCTTGTGCCTGGAGTAGAGCTTGTTGTGCGCTGAGTTGCGTATAAACGAGGTTTATGGACGCCATCTGTTCGGCATACCAGGAAGCGAGAGTTTTTCCTTCGGGTAGCCCTAAAAGTGCGGAGTAATTGAGTTGTGCTTGTTCCGATGGAGCTGAAGGGCCAGCTCCATGGCTTGGTGTCAGCATTGATGGTGGTGTCTGTTGCAACACCCCGGTCGGAGTTTGGAATGCGGCTCCATTTGTGGTTTGAGTGATGATCCTTGCTGGTGGAGTTTGGAAAGTGGGTCCAGTTGTGGTTTGGCTAACAACCCTGGATACACTCCCAAAGATAGGAGGAAAATCGTTGTTCAGTTGTCCGTCTTGGATGGTTTCGTTCCTTTGACCCCTTTGGACGTGTGCTGTGTCCGAAACGAGTTCGAAGGAAGAAACTTCTCCGTCAACTGGGTGTGAGGGATTTTGTTCGGCCATTTTGACGAGTGTTTTTCAATAGAGAAAAGAGATGAGATTGGTTTTGCAAAAAGCGGATGGCGCCAATGATGAAACACCGATTAACACAAGGTTTATCGATGGGGTTATTTCGTCTATGGGGGTTCAACCTCTTTTCTTGCTCGTATCAATGGCTTGAGATCTGCAAAACAGTAAACATCGTCAGTCTCGTTAAGAGGGGGAGAAAGGGGATTTCCCTCTTAACCAGGCTCCGGCGTGAGAATAAGTACTGTTCTGAGAGAAATAAACAGTGTGTGTATAGAGTGAGTATGGAGAGCCAAAGATCCTGAACCTGAATGATGAAGGG
Source organism: Helianthus annuus (assembly GCF_002127325.2). Classification (NCBI taxonomy): domain Eukaryota; kingdom Viridiplantae; phylum Streptophyta; class Magnoliopsida; order Asterales; family Asteraceae; genus Helianthus; species Helianthus annuus. Next base: position 70,634,068 of record NC_035436.2, read on the forward strand.
TCCTATTTATAGCCGGAGGGTAAAGGAGGGAGGAGCAGCTGTGCCAGCTGTGGGTGCGCGCCAGCTGTCCGACCAGGAGGAATATCCTCTTGGTCTGCTCTGTTGTGGCAGGGATAGTGGTACACGTGGCGCGCTTGCATTTGCCCATGCTGGAAACCTTGTACTGACGACGTCAGTTCTGCTCCCTGATTTGCTGCAGGCCTACGTGGCGTCCTGCGGTTGGTGACATGTTTTGTCCTTTATGTCTGGTAGAGCATCTTTGGTGCCACCTGCAAATCTTCCAGAAGTTTCTAGAAGCTTCTGGGTTGCTTTGCTGATGTGGCTGCCAAGTGTGCTCAGGAAGTGGTATGGTCCCTGCCATGTAGGCAGGGAATTGGGACCATACCTCTTCAGACTTTATTTTTGAATTGACCTTTAAAATTTGATCAATGTAAACTGGACTAAGTATCACGGATGTTGTTGGTGGTCGAATCGCCCAAGGAACCTATCCTATAGTACTTGCATTTTATAGCGACAATCCACTTTCATACTAGGGGTGTGAGTTTATTACACAACATGAAAAACATAATACGGATCTAACACGAAATTTGTAGAGGGTTGAACCCGCTGATACATTAGTTAACGGATTGGGTTATGGGTTGACTTGACGGGTTCTCAGGTTGATCCGTTTATTCGTTTTTTTTTTTTTTTTTTTTTTTTTGTAATAACTTAAAGTGGTTGTGTATTTTATGCAAAAAATTAATAGCTAAAAGAGAAACTAACATTGGGTTGAATTATTGAACTCTTAACATGACTCATATATCTATTTGTGTCAAAGATATTAATCCTAACCTAAGCACACTTAAATTCATGTAACCAGTAACTCAGTATCTCAATCCTTTTAACCCATTCAGCTAAACGAGTCCAAAGGATTGTAAATGGGTTGGTGAGTCGACCTGATTATTTAAACGGGTTAAACATGTCAACCCGAACATGATTCACCTAGTTAAACAGGTTAAACATGTCAACCCTAACACAACATGTTTATCCACAGTCAGGTAGTTCTCCCATTACATCAACTGAAAGCGGTGAATGCCTCAAAAAGCAACGTCAACCAGTGGCGGAGCTAGCCCATGAATTTAGGGGTATCCTGAATTTTTTTACGGTGCAATCATACAATAATTAAAAACGATAATAAATAAAGTAAAACAAATACCTAATAGATTTGTCCCCTTCTTATTTTTATAGCTTGAAACCGTTTCATCACATTGTCGTTTTTTACTTTATCAAAAGTTTCTTTTTCAATGGCACAAACCATAGCATTGTTCAATGATCGTTGGCTTCTGGTGTGTATAATCGATCTTTGGTTTCCATTGCCGCCCATAATCACAAATCAAAATGGGCCTATTTCAATTATAATATTGTTTTGGGTCTTAGGCTAACTTTATCAATTATATTTAGGGCAACATTTCAATTCTATTATTGTAAATTTGGGCTTATTTTGTCATTCGAGCTTAATTATTCTATAAGTTTTCGAGTTGTACAATATTTGGGCTTATAAAAAATAGGATTTTAGTAAAATTAAGTATCCTATTTTTTGGTTACGGGTATCCTTGTATTTTTTTTAGAGGTATCATTTGTATAAAACCGAAAAAAAAACACTACGAATACGGGGTTGAGCCATAGCCCGTGCTACGGCTCCTAACTCTTTAGTTCCGCCCCTGACGTCAACCCCTTGGAAAAGTACATGCGCGGTTCCACTCTGCAAGAACTCCGAATCATTCTCTTAAAGCTCATCCTCTTTATCATAAATGATCCGCTTGCCCGGAAATGACCTGGACCAATACCAGATCATATCCGTGGATAATCATGAATTCTGGTTCATGGGTTTTGTGAATTACGACAGTGCTGTACAAAACCTCAAGGCGCTCTTCAATCACATTATCAAGTGTAACCTTGCATCACCTTTTAAGTTTGTGTTTGATAACGTTTCATGTTAAATATTTGTATTTGTTTAAACTTGATCCATGTTCGAGTATTTAGAGTGGACTCGGGTTTAATAGTTGCATAGTAGGGGTGTTTACTCGACTTACAGATTTCTTTTAGTAGTTATAATATATGTTATATATTCAGAGTACTCAACAAACAAAATATTATATATAGGCATGACTTAAACATGTGTTGTCTTGATGGATGCAAACATACGCTTTGTTTTATGGACTACTTTCCATATATGATTTCACCATTACGATCACATACTTGTGGCGTGAGCCTTCGTCTCTCATCTCGCAACAAACCTGCATTTTATATGGCACCCTAGCTCTCATCAAACGCCCATGACCTAGTGGTCTAATGGTATGTTGCTTGCCCCCTATAAAAGCGATGTGAGCTCAAATTCGTGCAAGTGAAATGTACGTGGTATTTAGGTGTAAAGATTAATATTCAAAAAAAAGTTCTCATCAAACACATAACAAGTAGGGTGTAAACGAGCCGAGATTGGTGAAATAAAAGATCAAAACGATCCTAGCTTAAATGAGCTTGAGTTAGAGCTCAAGCCTAAGATGAAACTCATCTAATAAGTGAGTTGGGCTTAAGCCCAAGTTTGATTATGTGTGTGGCAATCTTTGCTACTATTGTTGGTTTATCTGGCCATTGAGGAGTGACAGGGTGTTTATGACAGTGGAAGAAATCAAGGCGACTTCACTTTTATGGATTCGAAAATGAGCAAACTTATCATCCTTGGAATGGTCATAGGGTTTAGCTTTTTGAACTTTCCACTGTAATCATGACATGGTCTTGTAATCTCTACTAAGTCTCTATTTTTAATATAATCTCTTCCTGTTCAAAATGAAAAATATTAAAGGATACGTTTAGCAATAACCAAAATTAATCAGATAACATTTGAAACAAAAAATGATTTGAAGTTTTATATAAAAGATTGGGATTGACCAAATACATTCCCTAAATCACACTAGTTTCAATTTAGTGAAGAGTTAAGTGCCATTTTAGTTCCTGTGCTTTGGGCTATTTTACCAGTTTAGTTTAAAGGTTTCACTTTTCATCTGTGGGTTCAAAAAAGTTTCACCGTTGCCATTTTAGTCCACTGGGTTAACTTCATCCATTTATCCTATTAACGAGAAGGGCAATTCGGTCATTTTTTATGTAATTCTGTTAACTAAAAGGGCAATTCGGCCATATAAAATGACCAAATTGTCATTGTAGTTAACAGAAAAAATAAACGAAGTTAACACAGTGGACTAAAATGGCAACAGTGAAACCTTTTTGGACACACAGACAAAAAATCAAACCTTTGGACTAAACTAGCAAAAGGACTCAAACCACAAGTACTAAAATCACGTGAATATTCGAAACTAGAAAGAGGGTAACATGCAAAAAATAATATTGATTACTCACACACTTTTAGGATTAGGATAAAATACAAAAGATTGTTTTTTTTTTTTTTTGTCTTTTTGTGTTGTTTTTTTTTATAGTAAGTTTTAAGATTTTTTTTTATTTTGTAACAAATTTTGGTTTTTTATTATTTTGACACAAAAATTAACTAAGTTTATTTTTTGTTAGTATTGTTTTATGTTTTTTTTCTTGAATTTGGTCGTCGTTTAGTTGCTACTTAGCACGGTGTTTGATGATCACATTTGGTGCCTCAAGTTTTTTTTCACCCCCTTACTTTCTAATACGTGTTAATATAAATTCAACTTCATCTAAATTTTACGTCACGTGAGTCACTTGGTCTTCATGCGTTTTTCCCGGTTTTGGTCGTCCTTCGGTTGCTATTTAGCATGGTTTTACGCCCTTCCGACAACGTTGGTAGCATAGTTTTATACCCCCTCACCGCAACGCGAGGGCCAATAATGACAAGTTCATATAAAAACCCAACTGTGATAGTAAACGGAATTTGTTCTTCGTTTACTTTGTCATTACCAGTTGTTTCCACTTTCAACTACTCAAACTATATTTCGTTTACTTGATAATAGAGGATTATAAGTAGGAAAAAAACTATGTGTTTTAACTCAGCTCGCTTTAAGTTAACCTGGGACAAAATATAGTGATCGCATTTCATATCTAAAGATTTTAATCATTGCGAATTATATATTATCCCCTCTCCAACAAATTCATTACATACAACAAAAAATTATGTCTTCGACAAAGACAACTTGTTTATGTTGAAAACCAAAACAACATTGTTTCAAAACCATACGTTATAACATTCTCACAATTCTCATCGAGTATCCATATGTCCCCACAAGCCAACATGTCAGGACTATCGAAGGTAGCGCACCTAGAGTTATCGTCAAACCACAATGGTAAGATGATGAAAATCAGCCGGTGAATCCTGACATTAGAGATAGATCCTATTGACATGTATTTAAAGATTACACCTCAACCAACGACCTGACGACTACCCCATAGTCATATATGAAGATACACAAGAAGTCCAAGAGAGAAATAGGCTCAATCTCTACCACATATACAAACTCTTTGACGACTTTGGGGTCAAAAGATAACTAAACCGTAAAATAGATTTTAAATTTCTATAAACGAAAACACTATGATGATGAAATCAACATGAATTATTTGTGGAACTGATTGAGAAGGGTAAAGAACTGATTTCAAATTTATTGAAATATCATATTCTAAGATTTTTTATTATTAAGTATTGTGGATATAATTCCATCACTTATATTATACGTGTTAGGTCGGGGTTCGACATTATAACGATTTAAATGGGAGGAATGAAAATTTACATGACAAATGTATTCAATCGCTTAATTGAAAACTTGTCCTGTTGCTTAACCAAATTGTTGACTGGTTTGTCAAGTTTTTAAAATGACTTTTATATGATTCCCCACAAATACTTTGGCAAAGAAACTAGTAGGTTTCACCTGTGTGATGCTACGGGGAGAATGTATACTCGTTTAATTACACATATGGGACCCCGTGTAACTAAAAGTTAAAACCTAAAAACTAAATCCGTGATATGCCAAAAAAGATACATGCATATGTTTTACATTGATAGAAAACCAATAAAGCAATAACCAAAAAACGAATGCTGATAAAACTTATTTGTTTGCGTGCACTAAGATTAGGAGACATGTCGACAACTATTATGGTCTATTTGTCATGAAATGGTTAAATGTTATAATATTGGTTAGAATCGCCCAAAATGTGCAAATAACACTAAAATGATCTAATGGTAATTTGAATAACATCAAAGGGTAATAACATGTGTATTATGTTATATAAAATAACAATTAAAAAAACATAATTAGGGAATTGAGTGAGCTTGTAATACTAATGAATCAAGCATGAGCAACAAATATATTAACTTAGGTAGGACTTAGAAATATATGTTAGCTGATATTTACTATGAATAATTAAGAGACTGTTTTGTGAAAAAGCATTAACTAATGTTAAAAACATTAGTGAAATTATGTTGTTTAGAGACTGTTTTGCGAAAAAGCATTAACCAATGTTAAAAACATTAGTGAAATTATGTTGTTTGACAAAATATATATTAAGAGATCCTAACAAAAGGGAACCCACCTTAACTCCATAGCAGCTCTCTCCTCTCTTCTCCCCCCCCCCCCTCCCCCCCCCCCCCCCCAATAAGGATGACAAGGAAAGGGCGATGGCCACCAAAGCCGAGCCCCGAAGAGCTGCAACAACTCAGGCAAAGGAAAGAGGAAGAGTTACGTTGACTAAGGAACGGGAAAGGAAAGAAGGAAGACTGCAGTCATGTCTGGGCAATCAGACCTTGAAGAAAGAAAAGAGGTTCGTTATAAGGGAAGAGAGGTTTCGTCGGGATACTTCATTCTTTGTGACCAACCTACCGGATGGGTGTACGAAAGCGAGGCTTTGGGAGGCTTTTGGTCACTTTGACAACCTAACCGATGCTTTTGTCCCAGCAAAAAGAGATGGTGGGGGAAATAGATTTGGTTTTTTAAGGTTTTCGGGGATCTGGGACGTGAATAAATGGCTAGAGAAGCTGAAAGAGGTCAAGATAGATGGGGAAATTATCTGAGTTGATGTCGCAAGATTCTTCAGGTATGGGAGTAAGGTTAATTTTAAGTTCAATATGAATACGAACTCAGTATTCTCCAGACTAGGAGTTATACGAGGTCCGATGGAGGAAGCAAGTAAGCCTCCAGAAGGTAGTAAGTAAGGAAACTTAAGCAGGGGGTGGGGTGATATGGTGTCCGGAAAGAATATAGGGGAGGAGAAGAGCATACGAATAGACCTGCCACCAACGATAACCCAGGCAGTGGATAGCTTGAAAGGAAGGTCGCAAAAGATCTGGGAGCAATGGAGAACCTGCACATACTTTTGCAAGACGATAGCCTGGTGGGCTCTGAAGTTAGGTATATTGGTGGAATGAATATTATGATTAGTTTCTGATCAACTGAAGAGGCTGATACCTTCCTTCGTACTAAATATGACATCTGGACGGACTAGATTTATGAGATTATACATGTGGGAAAGTATGGCACTGTTGTTTGAGAGGGTGGCATGGGCGCGAATCATCGGAGTACCTTTATGTTTGTGGGACAGACACATTTTTACCGTATCGACGAAAGATGCGAAAGGTTGGTTCACAAGTCAATGGTTTCGGTTGGAGATGTGAATGTCATGGAGGAAATGTTAGCAATCCTGGTGAAAGACGAGACCAAAATCTCCAAAGAAGTGGACCTCAGATAGAGAGGAAACATGTTTAATGTGTGGGTTCAGGAGATTGATAAAGTCTGGTACCCACCTTTCTTGGACACATGTACATTTATGACCAATTCTAGGCCGGAGAAGGAGGCAAGCACGCCGGGAAAAGTTCAGATGACCGGAATTTGGAAGGCCAAGATTTGGATAAGGAGGGGACGTGCATGGGGAACTCACATGCATAATCTCTAGATGCAGATAGGGTACCAGCACAGGACTCGAGGAGAGAGAAAGTGGCTGACAGGGAAGATCCACATCCACATGCGCATGTGGATATGTTTATGATGGGCCAACAGGAGGAGCCCACTGACCACTTGGATCTAGCCCAATACATAGACCTAGAAGTGCGCTTGCAGTTTGTTACGGGAAGGACAAAAGCGAGACAAAGTAGAAAGAGTCAGGTTTTCAGAGCCCAAAAGTTTAAAACACTAGACCTCAATGGAGTGGACCCATCTGACCCTATTGAGGTGGACCCGTCCACCCGTTTAATTTGGATGAGATTATCAGACAGACGTCTCACACCAGATCGAGGATTAATCCAGAAAGGAGAGAAGAAAGATCTGGCTTCTCAAAGTACGACGACGGCAATTTAGTCACCGGACCTGTCGGGAATGGTGAAGTGGACACTACAGAGCTACGACAAGAACTTGATCCGAGTCCAAATTTTGAGCAGCAATTTGAGGATGAGTATTATGTACAATGAAGTTTGGGAAAGACTGGGCATTAACTTCACTGGATTCGAAAATCAATGGAAAAAGTAGTAAAGGGGGATATGAAGATGGGTAGGTTGTCATGAATTTTATGTCCCTTAATATTTAGGAAGTTATCGATTCTGAGAAACCGGTGTGGGTCAGAAGACTCAAGAGGGAACACAAATTCAATTTTCTAGCGGTGTAGGAGATGCACCAACAAGGTTTGATAGACGGGTTTGTAACACCTCATAAAATCACGTCCAATGATATATTGATACGTGTAATAAACCCTAATGAAGTCAAACATTGAATTTTAGGGACTAATTTTTCGAAAAATCGAAAAACTTTGATTATGAAAGGACTGGAAGTGTTAACATACCAAAAATAAGTATTTGAATAACCTCGTACGGTATTTATATTCACAAATGAGCCACTTGTTGATCGAGTGTAGCCGTTTGCGTAATTAATTGAAAGTTTGCGCAATAAAGGGTTAAAAGCGTCAACATGTTAATTCTTGCCTCTGAGTGACCTTTTAACAAACCGGGAGCTTCAAGATATTTGATTATACTCTCGGGAATGCCAATTAATGGCCATCTAAGGTTTTTATGCCTTTAAGTGAAGTTACGCACAACTTTGCAAGTTTAAGGGGCTAAAAGTGTCAATATGTTTAATTATACCTCTGAATGACCTTTCTATGAACCCGAAGCATCGTGATGTTTAATAATACTCTCATAAATGCCTAATATGGATTAGATAAGGCTTCGATGCTATTAAACGATAAAATGCGCAAGTTTGCGCATTAAAGGGACTATTTGCGTCAAACTGCAAAAGTCTTTCGATTCGTATGGTATCGAACCTTCCGGAATATGATCATAAGTTAAGCATGCCCTAAATATCCTTTACATAGCTTAGAAATAGGCTTAGAGGTGTTTGGTACGCAAAAATAAACTTATTTGATCAACAGGGACTAAAAGCGTCAAAAAGTGCACAAGTTTGCATTTTCGCGCATATCTTACGTTTTGAATATATCCGGACATCCAAAAATTTATGTAAGCATTAAAATATTTTGTTTTAATGTTTGGCATGATAAAATTTCATTCGTCGCGTAATTTGGATCGTTTTTCGCGTCCGTTCGTGTTTCGTCGTAATTAGGCGAACAACGTGACCGTACGACCAAAAGAACCGACATCCGACATGTTTTTAAACATGTTTCATGTTCTCTATACTTTAACTTCATATTAGAGCCTTTAAATGAGATTAACGGACCTTAAACGTGCCAAACATGACCTTATAAGCTCACAGGGACCATTTCTGCATTTTTTCAAATTGCTGTTGCTGATCTGGATAGTAGGCGGGCCGCGTAAGCTCACTTTGAGACTTACGCGGGCCGTGTGAGTCCATCATTGCTGCAAAAAAGCTTCTGTTAATCAGCAACCTGGTTTCTGGTTTTCACACATAGGTTTCTTCATTCTATGGGCCATTTTTGGGCACCTATAGTATTAAAAATCAGGGGGAATGATGTGTACGGTCTAGATCAAGGCTCGGGTTACGAGAAACGATCCTAACGGTTCTTGAAATCCTATATAAACCCACTTAATCTTGGCTTTCATTCACACCTCATTTCATTTCTGCTTACTCTCTGAATTCTTGGAGGATCTTGAGCTTCTTGAGAACCTCCTTCAGTCCATTGGACTTCTTGTAAGTATCCTTTCGTGCTTAGTTTAAATTGTTTAGCGTTTATAACCGAAAAGTCAAGTGTTTTCGATAAACGCTTTGACTTTTAAACGGTTGAGCCATTGTTCGCAACGAACGTGGCTACGTGATCGTAATTAGGTAGGTGTTAGACCCTCATAAGGGTACCTCCTAATTACCACGTTTACTTAGTCAAATTCTCGGGTCAAAATAATTAAAATAAAAGTCAAACGGGTTAGTTTTAAATAAAATTCATAACTATTAATATAGAAACCATAAAATCAGTTTTCTCACTTTAATAACTTGGTAAATATTAGTTGAACATGTCTAAGCATGTTCAACCCGACAATTCTAAGTATTAGGCTCGGTTTGGAACCGAAAGTCGCAAAAGTAGACTTTTGCTTTGACTTTCAGTTCTGACCCGATTTAGCTTAGTTTAGATATGCCTTAGGATTCCTTTAGGACCATGTTATAGGTTAGTATAACCCTCTGAGGTTATAGAACTTGGATCCTTAGTTATCCTATTCATTTGCATGTTTCCGCTATATGCCTAATTGTTGAACGTTATGCCCTTTTGACCTTAAAACGAGAATTTTGAAAATGTAAAAAGACAATAACCTTGGTTACTGAATTATAAAGATGTCCTTAAATTTTCACATCAGTTTGAGGTCTAGATTAGGAGTTATGCTCAATAGCGTAATTAGAAAACTTTTTATTAATTAAACGGCGTAATTAGCATAAAGCCTGTCTAAACCCAATATTTGATACCAAACTTTTTACCTACTGATGTAAAATAATATTTTTGGATTTTTTTGAAGATTTTTATTTATTTTTAGGCTGAGCTTAACATAGGGTTCTAGGTTTGATTCGGTCATTGTCGTTTTGCCCTTTTGGCTTATAAAATGAGTTTTACAAATCATTTTGATACCAAACCCTTTCTACTGATCCTATATGATAAATAAAATATTTTAAGCCTTCTGGAATGATAAAAATAACAGCTTTTCTTATAAAACCTGGAAATCGCTTAAAACCGTCTTTTTACGCGTTTTAAACGCATAGTATGTATTAAAACTATTTTTATCATATGAGACTTAATACCTACTGATATTTTTTGTAATTTTTTATACTTTAACAGTAAGCAAAAGTTTTAAACTCAGATTTCCAGATTTGACCTTTTAAGCTTATGTGAAATTACCAAAATGCCCCTACGGTGCATAGTTTGGTTATAAATGATAAATTTCACATATATGCAATACCCTACTGATATAACTTATTAAAATTGAGTAATTTACTGATTATATCAGACCTGGATCCCAGATTAATATTTAATCTCTTTTGTAAGCTTTAAAATGACCAAAATACCCCTACGGGGCTTAATTTGGTTTTAAATTCGTTTTGGGCATAATGGAAGGTATCTTACTGATATCACAACATATTTAAGACATATTAACTTGTGAAACATGTCCATGACTCTTTTGGTTACCCGTTATGTATTTTTCGCGTTCAGTACGGTTTATGTAACTAGTTTGCATAAATTAACTGAAACGGGTCAAACCTTATCATTTTCACTTCAAAATCCAGAATGTGTTTGGTTTACCCCTATTATACAAGTCTTCGTACTTGTCGGGTCTAAATCACATTCTAATCCGGTCTGCGCTTAATCTTGCGTTTTGAACCGTAAACTTTTCCTTAAAACTAACCGGTCTAAGTTACAACTTAAACAAGACCCGTTAGGAATCTAATAGGTTAATAAAACCTTCTTTCCAGATTGAGAGCCCCAGTAGAAGCACTTATGCTTGCTGATTAGAATATACGGCTGAGTATAAATTGCATTTTATGCTCAGGTAAATACTTTTAACTTATTTTCCATAATACGGGCTTGGGATACGGTATTATAAAAATACCGCTTGGTCGGGTGTAGAAACCTTTTAATCGGAGATGATTAAATTGCATAATCCCGTTTTAATCAGTATTGCTTGATAACAAATAACATTAGGAGTTAATGACCGTGTCCTGGATATCCTTGGCTCATTTTAAAAAGTGAATGGCCACAACTTAAGCACAAGGTGTAGGCATAACACCTCTTGTTGCGCATGTAAAAGATATACTCACTCGTAAGGGTAACTTCTTGTGAGATTATATTTGTGGTGTATTGATTAATCTTGATTGGTTTGTTTAATCACCGGCCCTAAATGTTGGACAAACATGTAAATCTGTTACAAGATTTTTATTAATAAAATTGTCCCAAGTTATAAAAGAATTTTTGTGCCTTGTGCATTCAAATCAATTTTCTTAAACATTTTCAAAATGAGTCAGTTAATTGTATTTACCAGTGTAAACTGACGTATTTTTCAAAAAAGGTTAAGTGACATGTACTGTACGAAATTGGCTGGGAGCTCAGGGCGTTACTAGGGAATCTTGCAAGTTCTAGATGCCTAAAGTCTGTTGAACAGTGTTTCATTTTAAATTCCGATCTGCCTGTGGATCTTTTACAGCCGTTTTTGTAATACTTGATATTACTCTTCATTCGGTTTGTAATGTATTTATGTTTTGCTTCTGCTGTGCATTAAAATTGTGTTATTTGACTATGACGATATCAACTACGTCATGATACTCCCCACCGGGCCCACCGATAATACATGGAAATATCGTGATGTGACAGGTTGGTATCAGAGCCAACATTGAGTGAATTAAACACTAGCCTTTATGTGTTTTATCTCAATGACACAGTAGCACATTCCTTGACCTTCTGAGTCTAGACTTAACATAGGAATACTCTCAGCTCTATTCGGAAAAATTATTGCTTTCAATTCTATATATTTTTTTAAGTCGCCAAGAAAAGAAGCCGTAATGGAAATTCTCCCCTACAGGAGCCTTGAAATGCCGAGCTTCGTACTGCGGCTAGGATGAAACGTGCATCCAAGGAGAAAACATTCAGAAATAAAGTGAAGAAGAAAACTCCTTTTGCTGAAATTCGTTTCCTTAGTACTCCTTATAAGGACATATTTATCTTGTAGTCCCTTCATGGACAACATTATTTCTTTCAAGTCCCGTTTAGGGCAATTCTATACTTCTTCTAAAATCATTCTACTTCTTCTAAAATCATTGGAATATTTTATCCAAATTTCATTTTATCATTATATATGAATATAATATATGAAATAAATACTATTCCTTCCGTAATTGATCTGACAGTTTATATATTAAAAAGAATCTTAAAGGGTAAAACCTAGCTTGATTGTCATTAAAGACCTAGCTATGATGGTAAAACCTGTTTAAAAGAGATTCAGATCCTTGTTAACATCTGAGAACGTGTTAACACTCTTGACAAATGTGATTCGAGAAAATCACAATAGTCATCCTTACATTGGATCCTTCCAATTTTCTTATCTAGCCTAGTGATTTAGAAATCATAGCTTAAATCATCAAATAAAGATGATCATATTATAAACATCCATTAGTGACGAAGTGCCAACGGGCTAAACTTGTTGTCTGATAAGACAACGACAGTGGTAGTCTTTGACCCCTGTCTAAAAATGTTGGACTACGTCCAAGCATAATAGTCTGTATGATCCATACGATCTTGACTAATAGCATCTGATAAGATGATCATATCATAAACATCCCTTAGTGAGGAAATGCCTACGGGCTATATCTATTGTCCTAAAAGACAAAAGACAGTGGTAGTCTTTGACTCTCTATCAAGAAAAGTAACCAACTATGTTCAAACCTTAAATACCTCGATCCTATACGATCATGGCTTATAAATTCAAAAATGTCCTCATGACAAGGCCCTTGTGCCATTTCAATATCCTTAATAGCTTATGGATGGATTAATTATAATGAAAATTTAAAATAAACCTGATTATCAAATTAACCAAATATGGTCTATTAATACCATGGTTCATGAATCATCGAAGATGATGATTCCAAAAAATAGACCCCTAAGTAAAAATTATTGGCGTTCGTTTTATAGAAAACAAGCTTCAGCATGTCTGAATCAGATGAAGTCAACAGTCATCCCAATATGAGAGATGACAATGCAAGGATGAATGTAACGGCTGCAGAATTACAGAAGATGATAGATAAAGCAGTCACTCAAGCCATTGACAGACGGTTCGAAGATTCAAGTGGTGCTCATAGTGGGACCCAATCTGTGCCCCACACAAAACCACCTTATAAGATGCATACGACTCATGAGAATGATTCTCATCATCCTTCAAATCAGAGAAGTGTTCCATACAGAAACATTGTGCTTAATCAGGAGCCACATGTTAAGACATGCTCTTATAAATACTTTGTCTCTTGCAAACCAAGGGACTTTACAGGAGAGAAAGGAGCCATCGATTGTATGACATGGCTGGATGAGATGGACACAGTAGTAGACATCAGCGGTTGTGCAGAGCAAGATGTTGTGAAATTTGTTTTACAATCATTCAAAGGAGAAGCGTTGGCATGGTGGAGATCATTGCTCCAAGCCACGAGAAAGATCCAACTTTACAACTTACCTTGGGATCAATTTGTTGCATTAATCAAGGAAAACTTTTGTCCTCAGCATGAGGTAGAAAAGATAGAAACAGACTTCTTGACTCTGGTCATGAAGGATTTAGATTGCCAGGCATACATGACAAGTTTCAACACTATGTCACGCCTAGTTCCTTATTTAGTCACCCCTGAACCTAAACGCATAGCGCGTTTTATTGGAGGCCTAACACCAGAAATTAAGGGAAATGTCAAGGCATCAAGGCCTACCACATATAGGTCCGTGGTGGACTTATCCTTATCTCTCACCTTAGATGCAATCAGGAATAAGTCCGTTAAGGCTTCTGGCGAGGGAAAAAGGGAAAGAGAGGAGGAGAATTCTCATCGATCTGCAAGAAGAAAAATGGAAGTTTTGTAGGATCGTTTTCACGACCGAAACGAGTCGTTCAGAGGCGTTCTTCTCAATACGAGAGGTGGAAACTAACGTATCGAGTTCGAAACAGCTAGATATTTACTTTAAACTGTCTTTTGATTGATTTGACAAAGTTTTACAGCAAGTAGACACTTCAGCAGCACTTCGGCTCTGGAACCGGACACTTTCGTACGAAATCAAATGACAAGACACGATGCATATATATAGGTGAGGTGATTTCGCATGAAATCATCTCACACGAAATCACTTTCATGCGAAATAGCCATTTCGTACGAAATCAACTGATTTCGTGCGAAATAGCTTATCCTGATTTCGTGCGAAATAGCAGTTTGCTATTTCGTGCGAAATACCCTTCACACCTATATCTCTCGTTTTGCGTGCCCTGATCTATATAATCTAGTACAAGACTCGATACAAGACGAAGTCGACAGACGTATGCACCAATAGACTCCCCCTTGGATGTTGGCGAAGTCTTCAGTGTCGAGTCTTCAACGTCTTCAGTCTTTATCAGTCTTTTCGCTTTTTCTGAAGTATCTGACAGTGTAAAACATCTTTAGTCTTTCTCTTCTCTTTTCATCAGCACCAACATATAACCTCCCCTTGGATGTTGATCTTGATTTCTCAGAATCTCATTCTGGCTCTTATCTCTCTCTAATTCTCTTGATTAGATCTCTTGATTCCTTAAGTTCATCAACATCATTTCCAAGATCGCAACCTGGCTCATATTTTGCTCAGGATTAGGAACCTGGCTACCCTGCACAATCTCTACCTCATAATAAATTTCACAAATTTAAAAATTTGACAAATTTTATTTACCTCTTACATGTATAAATCAAACATGAAATGATTTTACAATGTTAATCTCTGATGAACCACTTGTAAAAATAGAATGATTTAACACTTAAAAGCTTTTAATGATCACTTGTAGGCAAAACATTCAAAATCTTTTCTCATTTTACACAAACTCTCCCTCACGAAATGTTCATCATGTTAAGCATTGGGAATTTTTAAAATCAGCTTTTCAATCAACAGTTGTCGAAAATCTTTTTGAATTTTCAAAAATTTATGCTAAAACACACTGAAAATCTTTTTGGATTTTTTTGTTTATAATGAAATGCAGTAAAGAAATATTTACATACAATATTTTTGTGAGTTTGTGTAAGAGGATCATATCAGTTTATGAGATAAATCACTAACACCGTTAAGCTTTAAACATTTTAAGTTCTAAACAATTTGCCTAGATTGTCAGTATACTGATCCACTTAAATTTTCACACAAAGTTCAATTGTTTCGAGATACGAGATTAATGTTTTAAGTACTTAATCTTATTCGCGTGTCCCATCTCAGAATATACTCCCGTATCCAGACTTCTATATTTAGTCTTACAGGTGAATGTACACTAATGATATCTGTAAACGGGTAAATGCGAGACCGTGAGAGCTCAGGCTAGAACTTTCGTTCGTACAAAGAGATGACGGCTCGTCTTTAGGTGTCTCCCATTTGGGGATCTTTTCTTCAACAGCACATGATTAGCATTTTTCAATGTTTCATCATTTTTTATACTAAGGGCTGGCTTTAAGATTAAAGCTTATGCAAAGTATTATACGAGGACTAGGCTATTGCTCCCGCAAAATCAAAAGTCCTGGTATAATACCCCAGATATCACCACACACAAAGACCTAGTATGTCAGAAATAGAAAATCTTTCAAACAAGATTTCGGGGGTTACCCATATATCCGAGAGATGTTCCCCACGATATAAGTAAGTATTTTGAATTTAGGTTTATATCTCGAATACAATCTACTGAATGTGTAAAAACCTACTGACACATCCTCAGTAAGATCATTTATCACATTTTTGACTTTACAAATCTTTAGCATGTTGTGATAGTCCACTGATGTACTATCATTTCCTCTTTTTTACAACAAAACTCTTTTTCATTTTTTCGATGTTTTTGGCTTTTTCTGGTTTTATCATGTTTTTGGATTTTTCAAATTTACGAAATTTTTACGAAATTTCTAAAATTTTTACTCCCCCTAAAATCAAATTATGTTTCAATTTTGATTTTCTGAGAAAATTTGAAAACAAACTGTACAAGAAAATTGACAACTGTTGTGAATTGCTTCAGTTCTCCATCCTCTTGACATAAACAATCAGAACTCCCCCTTACAACAAACTATTTTCCCATTATGATTTCAAAACACTTAAGTTTGTTTTAATCAAAATGGTTTTTCCGGAAAATAAGTTTTGTTGATTTTACCACTTGTAAAGTTGGGGATTACTCATCACTTTGTTTTCTTCAACCACTTGAAAAATTTAACAATTTTAGATTTTTATCAACACAACCACTAGTAGGAAATCAAGTACAACTTAATGTCCCAGATTAACCACTTGTAAATCGAAATATGACAGTTACCAACCTGTGAATTTCTCAAGAAAGATGCCGATTCCTACTCCCCAATTACCAACTTGGGAGTTCCGGCAAGTCAGGATTTTTACATATGAAAAACTGACATCCAAGCCTGACCAAACTTGGATGTGACCTCCTCTTCATCTGTTTCACTCGGGGTGTAAGTAGCCTTCTTTGTTTCATAAAAATCTTTTATCCCTTTCACCTTTTCATCAATCATTTTTTCAAAAATCTTTTTCACATTCCCATTAAATGCTTTCTTGACATCAAATTCTTTCTTCTCAGAATAGAATTGATTCGAGATCTCAACTTTTCCAACCTTTTGTTTAAAATTTTTAGTCCTCAATGGTGGAAAGTTCACATCATCCATTGGAGAAACTGAGTTTTCTTCTTTTGAA
Organism: Helianthus annuus; assembly: GCF_002127325.2. Taxonomy (NCBI): domain Eukaryota; kingdom Viridiplantae; phylum Streptophyta; class Magnoliopsida; order Asterales; family Asteraceae; genus Helianthus; species Helianthus annuus. The sequence continues at coordinate 70,650,880 of NC_035436.2, forward strand.
ACAAATTGTGGCTCCTCTGATTTTGTGGAATCAGATTCATCGCCAGATTTCACATCTTATTTTTTTAACAACCCACTTTTGGTTGTCAAGATTCACCCTTCTCTTGTAAAACCTGTTTGAAAATTCACCATCTTCATATGTGGAGTTTTTGAAAACTTTGAATTTTTCAGTTGGTGGTTCGGTTTTATCAACAACTTTTTCTTTCAGTTTAGAAACAACTTCCTGTTTGATTTTGGTAACCAATGGACAATTCCAGGCTATGTGACCAATTTCTTGACATCGAAAACAGGTTCTTGTTTCCTTCCTCTGATAGTCTCCATTCTTCATTCCTTCTTGCCTCTTCGCAAGAAATTCTTGATTCGATTGCTTCCAGAATTTGCTCTTTGCTTCTTCTTCCGAACTTGTCCCTGAAACAAATTTTGTTTTTTGGTTTAAAATTTTTCATATTTTTATGATTTTCTGCATCAAAACCCAATCCTTTCTTTTTGAAATTACCGTTATGGTTTGGTTTCTTTTGAAAATCAGAACCAGAACCGTAACCCTTTTTCTTGTTTATGCGTTGTTGAACTCTTGAAGTGTACTTTTTAGGTTTTTCATTAAGATTTACATCTTTTATTTCAGAAATATTAATTTCTGTTAATTTGAAAACCTTTATGATCTTTTCAGTTTGAACACTTCTTATTGGAAATTCTTCATCAAAATATAATTTTTCTGAATCAATCAAAGTATATGCCTCTTTGATTGGTTCGTCATTCAAATTAGATTTTGATAACAAGAATTCTTTATTATAAACCCTTTTAACCGACGATTTTGGACTGTTGACCGACTAACTTGAACTTTCTGATTCGGACTTTGACTCTGACTCCTCATCTTTTTCCAACACCTGATCGACCACTTTTTTTATTAACTCAGAGTCATGATCAGTGTCAGACGATGTGAATGTAACGTCAATGTTTTCTGGTAATTTATCAGTTGTTTCAGACTTAAATTTTATATTAACTGCCTTTTTGACCTGCTCCTCATTTGGTTTTCTGGGAGAATACCCTTCCCAGATAGGAGGCAGACACTTGTTATAACTAACACTCTGTTTCTTACCAGTATCCTTCTTCTTTTCGATCTTCTCATCTTGAAAGGCTTCAAGACCTGCAACAGTTGGATAAATTCTATCAATCAAATAATCAGAACTATAATAACTCTGTAACAACCGTCTTATTCTTTCATTCTCGATCTTTTCCGTTTCCAACTCTTGCTTCCATTTTGCACTTTCTTCAATGTAAAAATTTATAGCTTTCTGCTTTGACATCATCACAGCATTCATCATTGTCAATGCATCTTCTCTTTCAGAATTCGTCTTTTGTAGACCAGTTACCGTTTTGTTCAATACATCATATGATTCTTTCACGTAATTGAGATCAAACAGTGTGACAACTGGCACCAAACCGGTAATTTCCGTACACTTTAATTATTACTTAATGACTGTAATTATGTGCTTTAATGTCAACATTGTCTGATTTCATTCTATACAAGTGAATTCATGCACGTTTTATACTAAAAATATTTCTTTATGCATTAACGAGAGCGTTGCATCAGAAATACTATTAAACTCACCGGTAAGACACAATATGCCAACAACTCTGCAGGAAGCAGTCAGGCAATAAAATTGGAGCCTAGGAGTAGGTCCAACGACAAGAATACATTAAAACCCAAGAGTACATCCAAGGGTTTATATATAGACATTACGGAAGCTAAAAATACGCACTAAAAAGCACTCGAAACACACTTTAAATGCAAAATTCTGCACTAAATACAAAAATTCAGCATTTAACAATGCTAGTAAAGTGCAAAAACTTGGTAGAATAGTCCTAGATATTTTCCAAAGTGTTGGGAATTAAATGGGTCACTAAAAGTAATATAAATGACACTTTATGAATTAATTAAGCACTTTAACGGATGACACCAAACCGAACAACCGGACTTTACCCGGAACATAAAAATATTGCCAAAAACATTGTTTTTACTTTTCTGAGCTAGTTAGCGTCCCTGAACACCCTAACGCACTTTATATTATACTACACACAACAACACACTAACTAACCACTTCAAACATAACTAACTTGTAACTAGATCATTACAACCCAACCCCATACCCCCCCCTCACTTTGACGGTCACATGTGGGGTGGACACCCCCACATTTCTTTTGATTATTTAATTGTCGGTGTTGGGTAATTAGAAACACTTTGCATATTGGTTAAACTTGAAAGTTGGTCCATTAATAAGCACACAAGATTTCCAACTTCTCTCATCACACCACTTCAACAAACAACTCTTCTTCTCCCCTCTTCCATACTCACGGCCGCCACCACCCACCACCCTACAACCACCATCAACTTTCATTCAAGCTATTTCTCATACACTCAAAAGTGCAAGGGGCCATACAAACAAGCTTGGTGCACTCGGAAGTTCAAGAACCACTCTTCTTTTCTTTTATCCATCACTTTTACGCCTTGTTTCTTCCCTAGCCTTGTGATAGTAGTAAGTGCTCTAAAACTTCATCTTGTTCTTGTTTTTGGTGGTTAATAGATGATAGAATCATTAAATGATGAGAACACTAATGAACATAAACTAAGTCTTGAACATAAAGTGATAAAGGGTGGATAAAGAGAAGATATATGGATAAATCATGTAGATCTTGTGTAGTTATGATTATTTGATGTTGTTTGTTAGTAGAAGTAGGATGGATCATCATCTAGACTTGCTAGATCATGTTTAAGAACATGAACTAGCAAGATGTAAAGGATAAAGTCTTGAAGGATGATGAAACCATCCACCCATGAACTTGAAACTTGAGTAAAAACAAGTTTTCTTGAAAAATAAGGTTAAAAACTTGTAGATCTAAAGATCTACGAGTGGTTTTTCAAAAGAACCAAGTTAAAAACACAAGTTTTACTTAATCTTAGTTCTTAAATAAATAAACCTTATTTTTGGTGGTTAATAAAGTAAAGATACACATGTGTAACAATAAAAATACAAGAAGTAATATTTTTAGAAAATATTGTCACAAGTTGTAAAGAACTAAATTCTTTAAAAATGAAGCTTTTAAAGAAACAACACACTTTAGAGAGTAACAAGACTTACTAAATACCCTAGTAAGTTACTACACACTTTTTGGTAAATTTTCAAGTTCATGAAATAGAGAAATTAGTGATTGTTGTTGATAATTGTTGTTGATGATTGTTGTTGGTGATTGTTGATGATTTAAAAGAAAATAAACACATGTTTTGAAAACATGGGAAACCTCCATTTTTAGGGGAAACTCTGTCAAAATTTTTATAAATTTTGACACTTAGAAATATAAATAAGTTTTGAGAAACTTATTCCCTAAAAATGTATACCAAGGTTTCCCTAATTTTTGAGTTAAGAAACGATGGTTTCGTCAAGGTTAAAAATTGACATTAAGTACGTATATTTTTGAGAAAAATATATATATTATGTTATCACCAAACTTTGTGCTAAGTGTATGTAGTATGTATTATACGTGCTAGTGTATTAGGACTTGAAAATACACTAAATACTCTTGAGAAGTAAAAACACAAAAATACACATACAACATACCTAAACAAATACAAGAAAATATATTTGTGAAAATATATTTGTGAAAATATATTAGTTCATAGAATAAATAACTTGGACAAGTTATGAACATAAAGTAAAGTTTTGAACAAAGATACATAATTCGGGAGCAAAGTGCAAAATACAAGATACTTATATTAATTTTTGAGAAAATAATATAAGTAAGATACATAGTTAAAAATATAAAATATTTTTAACACAACAATACATATACAAAAGATAGTGACTTGTGCTTGTAAGATACAAGTCTAGTGACTAACGATAATAAAACACGTTTAGGTCACGACGCACTATAAGCAAACCCGGTGAAGTTTACGACGCAAGGAACGCAAAGTTGTGATTTCATGCTCCCCCTTTTCTTTTAACTGTTTTCAGTTTTATAACCTCGGGGGTGAAATACATGTTACAATGTTTATAAATGGTATGATGATATGAGAAATGATACGAGAAATGATTCATGATACGAGAAATCGTGTCACGAATAGGGTACCATAAGCACCATTAGTCAACAATATACCTAGACCGCTGAACAAAAGGTTAGATCTAACGGGTGTCGGGCAGCCACACTCTTGGTGAGAACGAGTACCAAGCAGTGCTTTTGTGTCTCAGAATATGCCAACTAGAAAAATGCCTAAGGTTTGGTTGCTTCCTATGTTGTGTCACATGTTAATGGCCTTGCAACCCATTAATAACTTGATACATACATGAACACTTGATTTATACGTGAATACTTGATTTTCACAAGATACATACCATGTTTTTCATACAAAGTATACTAACGTTCAATACAAAAACTGCATGAATTCACACCCACATTATGTTGACGTTTTTCCAAAACTCATATGTATTTCAGGTAACTAGAAGTGGATGTGCGCGCGGCCTTACTCATGCTTGTGGATGTCGCTTATGTTTATCTTTAAATAAAGTTGTAAACTTTTTAAGACAATGTTTTATGCTACCTCGTGATGTAAACGCTAAATTATGTTTTCAAATTATGAAATGTTTGGTTTTTGAAGTTATTTTTACGAGCATGTAATATGTTTACCTTTCGTATGCAATGAGAACCTTTCATGATCACACCTCGTGCTTCCGCCGCAGGAAGGGGTGTGACAGATTGGTATCAGAGCTGCGATTGTAGTGAACTAGGATTCATTCTCGAGTCTAGTCTACAATCTCTAGGATCCTATCACGAAAACAATTTTCAAAAAGTTTTCATTGCATAAAACTTCCCGCGACATTGACTGCCTGAAACTGTTTACACGAGTCTAGAAAAGACACGACGAGACTTAGGGTGCACAGGAGTAGCACTTGTCTTTAACTAAGACATTACTTGCAATTATGTGTGATAATTAGCATATACATGTACTAGAAGTAGGACACCACTAGTATACATGACCTTACCTGAAAAACTATGGCCTATCTGGAGAAAGAAATACGAGGACGAAACGAACTGTGCGGACTGTGCAAGGAGTTACGTAATTATGGATGCATACATAATTATGGAATTCGGTGCACATAAACCACAGCAAGTCTCATCGCGTATAGAATTCCCCAGTGAAAAAATAAAGGTCAAACGTGAATACCCCTTTCAGGCTACTAAATACTCCGCTAGAGTAATAATTGTTTGATGTCATTTATGTGGTATATGCTTGCGTATATATATACTACTATTATGACGATATCAAATAAATGTGTAACCCTGTTGTGTTATGTTCTGTCAGAACATGGCACCCAGGAAAGCTGTGAACGCTCGTGATCAACCTCCTCCTCCCCCGCTACCAAGAAATGCTAAAGAGCTGAATGCCCTACTGGAAGAAAGGATCTATGCGGCTATCGCCCAGTACGAGGCGAACCGTACTCAAGACAGTGGAGGACCAAGCAATGCTAGGCACAATGGGAATGGAGATTCGTCTGGAGGAAATGCAGCCCAAGGCTGCACCTTCAAGCAGTTCCTCGACTGCAAACCACTGAACTACGATGGCACTAGATGAGCAGTAGCGTTTGTGCGTTGGACGGAAAAGACTGAAGCCACTATCCGCATGAGCAAGTGTACCGCGGATCAACAAAGTCACTTTTGCTACTGGGTTGTTTGTCGATGAAGCACTGACATGGTGGAATTTGCAAGTTCAAACGCTGGGTGATGATGTCACGTATGGCATGACTTGGGATGAACTGAAAGAGAAGATGAGAGAGAAGTACTGCTCTCGTGCCAAACTCCAAAGGTTGGAGACGGAGTTTTGGCACTTGACTATGGTAGGTGCTGACATCACTGGGTATACTCGAAGGTTCCATGATTTGTCTAGGGTGATTCCCTACATGGTGACTCCGGAATTTAAGCGCGTTGAACGCTACATCTGGGGACTCGCCCCAGAGTTTCGCGACATGGTAACTTCGGCCAAACCTCAAACAATCACCGAGGCTGTAACTCTGGTTGTCAGCCTTACTGAAGATTGTGTTCGTATGAAGAAGCTATCACTGAACCCAACAAAAAATACCGAGACGCGTGCTGAGTCGTCCGGTGACAAGAAAAGGAAACATGCAAACCTGAATCAAGCAACTCGTAACAACAAGGGTTTCAACAACAAGAAGCGTGACACCAACCCACCTAAAGAGGCAAGAACCCTTGCAGCAGCAAATGATACTGCAGCCAAAGGATACCAAGGCACCCTGCCTAAATGCCAAAAATGCAAGTATCATCATGAAGGAGCTTGTCGCGTTCCAAGGGGCGACAAATGTGGTAGGTTGGGTCATCAAACGGAAGACTGTTGGGGAAAAGGAATCAGGAACGGAAATGGAAATCGCAACGGTACTGGTAATAGGAACAACGGTGGGAACGGTAATGGCAATGGTAACCGGGTTGGGAATGAAGCTGGACGAAACCAAGGATGCCTCAGTTGTGGAAGCAATGAACATTTCATGAAAGACTGCCCGAAGAGAAACAACGCTCAGGCTCGAGCATTTGTGATTGGAGCAAGGGACGCACGCGAGGACCCAAACGTGGTCACCGGTATGTTTCTCGTTAACAATCACTTTGCATCCATATTATTTGACACTGGTGCCGATTATAGTTTCATGTCTGTTGAATTTAAACGTATACTTGGGATAGAGTCTAGTAGATTGGATATTCCTTACTCCATAGAATTAGCCAATGGTAAACTTGTTGAATCGGGTGAAGTTGTTAGAGGCTGCACACTAGAACTTGGTGAACGAAGATTTAGCATCGACCTCTTACCCATTCAATTGGGTAGCTTCGATGTAGTGGTCGGGATGGACTGGTTGTCCAAGAACAAAGCTGAAGTCATTTGTCATGAGAAAATCATTCGCATCCCTTTGGCGAATGATGAAACTCTCATCGTACGTGGAGAAAAGCGAGATGCGCCTCTAAGAATCATTAGTTGCATGAAGGCACAGAAGTGCTTAAGGAAAGGATGTGTCGCTTTCCTGGCACATGTTGTAGATAAGAAGGCTAAGGAGCCGAAACTCGAAGACATTCCTGTGGTGAAGGAATTCAAAAGATCTGCCAGGACTACCTCCGCAATGACAAGTCGAATTCCGCATCGACTTGGTTCCAGGAGCCGCTCTTGTAGCCAAGGTGCCCTAGCGACTTGCACCATCTGAAATGCAAGAATTATCTACACAACTCCAGGAGTTGCTGGATAAAGGATTCATTAGGCCGAGCTTCTCGCCTTGGGGAGCTCCGGTATTGTTCGTGAAGAAAAAGGATGGAACTCTGCGGATGTGCATCGATTACAGAGAACTGAACAAGCTCACTATTAAAAATCGGTACCCACTATCGAGGATTGATGACTTATTTGATCAGTTGCAAGGATCAAGCTACTATTCCAAGATCGATCTTCGATCTGGATACCATCAGTTAAGGATACAAGAGGAAAGCGTACCAAAGACTGCATTTAGAACACGCTATGGGCATTACGAGTTCCTTGTGATGCCATTTGGACAGACGAACGCGCCAGCGGTATTTATGGATCTGATGAACCGCGTATGCAAACCATATCTCGATAAATTCGTGATTGTATTTATCGATGATATCCTGATCTACTCACGGACGAAAGAGGAGCACGAGCAACACCTTAGAACCATACTAGAACTACTGAAGAAAGAGAAACTCTATGCAAAATTCTCAAAGTGCGAATTCTGGATTCGCGAAAGTCAATTTCTTGGTCACGTTGTGAATGAGAAGGGCATTCACGTAGACCCATCCAAGATTGAAGCCATAAGGAATTGGGAAGCCCCAAAACCCCAACTGAAGTTCGTCAATTCTTGGGCTTAGCGGGCTATTACCGACGGTTTATTGAGAATTTCTCAAAAATAGCTCAACCGCTAACAACCCTTACGCAGAAAGACAAGAAGTACGACTGGGGTGACAAGCAGGAAGAAGCCTTCCAGCTACTCAAAAATAAGCTATGCGATGCACCAATACTATCATTACCCAAAGGCACTGAAGACTTCGTGGTATACTACGACGCTTCACGACAAGGTTTGGGTTGCGTGCTCATGCAACGCCAGAAAGTCATCGCTTATGCTTCAAGATAATTGAATGTACATGAAAAGAATTATACCACGCACGACATGGAACTAGGAGCGGTGGTATTCGCCTTGAAGATCTGGCGACATTATCTATATGGTACCCAATGTACAATCTTCACAAATCATAAAAGCCTGCAACACATACTTGATCAGAAGGAACTGCACATGCGCCAGCGGCGATGGGTCGAGCTGCTAAATGATTATGACTGTGAGATTAAGTACCACCCTGGAAAGGCAAACGTTGTAGCGGACGCGTTAAGTCGAAAAGAAAGGGTTAAGACCCTAAGGGTTCGAGCATTGGAAATGACTATTCGAACGAACCTCACTTCACGTATTCATGACGCACAACAAGAAGCCCTCAAGATGGAAAACCGTAAAGCTGAATACCTCCGGGGTGCATTGAAATACATGGCGCCAAATGAAGTGGGAGCCTTATACTTTAAGAAGCGTATTTGGGTTCCGCTCTATGGTGGCCTACGAGAAGTCATCCTTGATGAAGCGCATAAATCGAGATACTCGATCCATCCAGGATCGGACAAGATGTATCAAAATTTGAAAGAATACTATTGGTGGCCGAGACTTAAAAGTGATGTTGCTGTTTATGTTGGAAAGTGCCTAACCTGTGCTAAGGTTAAGGCTGAATATCAAAAACCGTCCGGTCTATTACAACAACCAGAGATACCCATGTGGAAGTGGGAGCAAATCTCGATGGACTTCATAACGAAATTACTCAAGACCCCTAGAGGGCACGATATGATATGGGTAATAGTCGATCAGTTAACAAAGTCTACGCATTTCCTACCAATCCGGGAGAAGGATAGCACTGGAAAGCTTGCTGAGATATACCCAAAAGAGATTGTGACGCGTCATGGAGTGCCTGTCTCAATCATTTCAGATAGAGATGGACGCTTTGTCTCAAGGATCTGGCAATCCTTTCAGGAAGCCTTTAGATCTCAGCTGGATCTAAGCACGACATTCCATCCACGAACAGACGGCCAGAGTGAACGGATTATACAAACATTAGAAGATATGCTCTGCGCATGTGTTATGGACCTAGACGGCAGCTGGGATACTCATCTACCTTTGGTTGAGTTTTCCTACAATAACAGTTATCATACAAGCATAAAAGCCGCACCATTCGAAGCTCTGTATGGCCGCAAGTGCCGATCGCCCTTATGTTGGGCAGACGCTGGAGATAAGCGTATGGTTGGTCCTGAACTTGTACAACAGACAACCGACAAGATTACGCAAATCCGAGAAAGCATTAAGGCGGCTTGAGATCGACAAAAGAGCTATGCTGATCGAAGACGAAAACCATTAGAATTCGAGGTGGGAGACAAAGTGTTGTTAAAGGTCTCACCTTGGAAGGGCGTGGTGCGATTCGGAAAACGTGGAAAGCTGAATCCATGATACATCGGACCATTCAAGATCTTGGAAAGAATTGGTACAGTGGCGTACAAGTTGGAATTACCGGAAGAGCTTAACGGAGTACATGATACGTTCCATGTATCCAACCTCAAGAAGAGTCCAACACAAGAAAACGTGATCATCCCTACGGATGAAGTGCATATTGATGACACCCTCCGATTTACAGAACAACCCGTTGAGGTTACCGACTGGAAAGTCAACAAGACCAGAAGGAGCAGTGTCAAACTTGTCATAGTACGTTGGAACTCTAAGCACGGACCCGAGTACACGTGGGAACATGAAGACCAGTTCAAAGAAAAGTATCCCCACCTGTTCAAGAAGACTCCTGCCAGAGCTAGTTCAGCCTGAATTTCAGGACGAAATTCTTTTAACGGGGGGAGACTGTGACAACTGGCACCAAACCAGTAATTTCCGTACACTTTAATTATTACTTAATGACTGTAATTATGTGCTTTAATGTCAACATTGTCTGATTTCATTCTATACAAGTGAATTCATGCACGTTTTATACTACAAAATATTTCTTTATGCATTAACGAGAGCGTTGCGTCAGAAATACTAGTAAACTCACCGGTAAGACACAATATGCCAACAACTCTGCAGGAAGCAGTCAGGCAATAAAATTGGAGCCTAGGAGTAGGTCCAACGACAAGAATACATTAAAACCCAAGAGTACATCCAAGGGTTTATATATAGACATTACGGAAGCTAAAAATACGCACTAAAAAGCACCCGAAACACACTTCAAATGCAGAATTCTGCACTAAATACAAAATTCAGTATTTAACAATGCTAGTAAAGTGAAAAAACTTGGTAGAATAGTCTTAGATATTTTCCAAAGTGTTGGGAATTAAATGGGTCACTAGAAGTAATATAAACGACACTCTATGAATTAATTAAGCACTTTAACGGACGACACCAAACCGAACAACCGGACTTTACCCGGAACATAAAAATATTGCCAAAAACATTGTATTTACTTTTCTGAGCTAGTTAGGGTTCCCGAACACCCTAACACACTTTATATTATACTACACACAACAACACACTAACTAACCACTTCAAACATAACTAACTTGTAACTAGATCATTACAACCCAACCCCATACCCCCCCCCCTCACTTTGACGGTCACATGTGGGGTGGACACCCCCATATTTCTTTTGATTATTTAATTGTCCGTGTTGGGTAATTAGAAACACTTTGCATATCGGTTAAACTTAAAAGTTGGTCCATAAATAAGCACACAAGATTTCCAACTTCTCTCATCACACCACTTCAACAAACAACTCTTCTTCTCCCCTCTTCCATACTCACGGCCGCCACCACCCACCACCCTACAACCACCATCAACTTTCATTCAAGCTATTTCTCATACACTCAAAAGTGCAAGGGGCCATACAAACAAGCTTGGTGCACTCGGAAGTTCAAGAACCACTCTTGTTTTCTTTTATCCACCACTTTTACGCCTTGTTTCTTCCCTAGCCTTGTGATAGTAGTAAGTGCTCTAAAACTTCATCTTGTTCTTGTTTTTGGTGGTTAATAGATGATAGAATGATTAAATGATGAGAACACAAATGAACTTGAAACTTGAAACTTGAGTAAATACAAGTTTTCTTGAAAAATAAGGTTAAAAACTTGTAGATCTAAAGATCTATGAGCGGTTTTTCAAAAGAACCAAGTTAAAAATACAAGTTTTACTTAATCTTAGTTCTTAAATAAATAAACCTTATTTTTGGTGGTTAATAAAGTAAAGATACACATGTGTAACAAGAAAAATACAAGAAGTAATATTTTTAGAAAATATTGTCACAAGTTGTAAAGAACTAAATTCTCTAAAAATGAAGCTTTTAAAGAAACAAACACACTTTAGAGAGTAACAAGACTTACTAAATACCCTAGTAAGTTACTACACACTTTTTGGTAAATTTTCAAGTTCATGAAATAGAGAAATTAGTGATTGTTGTTGATAATTGTTGTTGATGATTGTTGTTGGTAATTGTTGACGATTTAAAAGAAAATAAACACATGTTTTGAAAACATGGGAAACCTCCATTTTTAGGGGAAACTCTGTCAAAATTTTTATAAATTTTGACACTTAGAAATATAAATAAGTTTTGAGAAACTTATTCCCTAAAAATGTATACCAAGGTATTTACCAAGGTTTCCCTAATTTTTGAGTTAAGAAACGATGGTTTCGTCAAGGTTAAAAATTGACATTAAGTACGTATATTTTTGAGAAAAATATATATATTATGTTATCACCAAACTTTGTGCTAAGTGTATGTAGTATGTATTATACGTGCTAGTGTATTAGGACTTGAAAATACACTAAATACTCTTGAGAAGTAAAAAAACAAAAATACACATACAACATACCTAAACAAATACAAGAAAATATATTTGTGAAAATATATTAGTTCATAGAATAAATAACTTGGACAAGTTATGAACATAAAGTAAAGTTTTGAACAAAGATACATAATTCGGGAACAAAGTGCAAAATACAAGATACTTATATTAATTTTTGAGAAAATAATATAAGTAAGATACATAGTTAAAAATATAAAATAATTTTAACACAACAATACATATACAAAAGATAGTGACTTGTACTTGTAAGATACAAGTCTAGTGACTAACGATAATAAAACACGTTTAGGTCACGACGCACTATAAGCAAACCCGGTGAAGTTTAGGACGCAAGGAACGCAAAGTTGTGAGTTCATGCTCCCCCTTTTCTTTTAACTGTTTTCAGTTTTATAAGCTCGGGGGTGAAATACATGTTACAATGTTTATAAATGGTATGATGATACGAGAAATGATTCATGATACGAGAAATCGTGCCACAAATAAGGTACCATAAGCACCATTAGTCAACAATATACCTAGACCGCTGAACAAAAGGTTAGATCTAACGGGTGTCGGGCAGCCACACTCTTGGTGAGAACGAGTACCAAGCAGTGCTTTTGTGTCTCAGAATATGCCAACTAGAAAAATGCCTAAGGTTTGGTTGCTTCCTATGTCGTGTCACATGTTAATGGCCTTGCAACCCATTAACAACTTGATACATACATGACCACTTGATTTATACATGAATACTTGATTTTCACAAGATACATACCATGTTTTTCATACAAAGTATATTAACGTTCAATACAAAAACTGCATGAATTCACACCAACATTATGTTGACGTTTTTCCAAAACTCACATGTATTTCAAGTAACTAGAAGTGGATGTGCGCGCGGCCTTACTCATGCTTGTAGATGTCGCTTATGTTTATCTTTAAATAAAGTTGTAAACTTTTTAAGTCAATGTTTTATGCTACCTCGCGATGTAAACGCTAAATTATGTTTTCAAATTATGAAATGTTTGGTATTTCAAGTTATTTTTACGAGCATGTAGTATGTTTACCTTTCGTATGCAATGAGAACCTTTCATGATCACACCTCGTGCTTCCGCCGTAGGAAGGGGTGTGACAAACAGTAACTTTTCCTTCATTTTGTCAAGCTCACTCAACTTTTCATCTTTTTCTTCACACTGCTTGCAAAATTCCAAGCATTTTTGACATGGTTTGGTGACCTCAACAATCTTTTCTACTTCAATAACCTTCTCAACTTCAACCACTTTCTCTGCTTCAACCATCTTCTCAACGACTTTAACTTCTTCATTCTTTTCATTCTTCTCTTCCTGATCTACACTCTCGCATTTTACTTCTTTTTGATTCTTTGTTGCTCGCTTCTCCTTTAGCTTCTTAATTCTATCTGCAAAATGAAATTGAAAACTTTCAGGAGATAAATGAGTTTTTGCAATATTAATATGCATTTCTTCCTCATCATCACCACTATCATCAATTGGTGATTGATCAAAAACTATTGTCTTTTCTGAACTATCATCTGAAGAACTAGATTCTTCATCTTGATTCTTCTCATCATCAGCAAACACTTTCATCCATTCTTTCATCAAATCTTGTTCTTTAACAATCTGTGCAATAAGTGTTACTATTTTTGAATCAGGTGGAATGTATTTATCCCAGTTAAAACCTTCTGTCACCTTTTCATCATCTTGATCAATGATACCAAAATAAGCCTTCTTATTGGCTTTTTCAATCATTTTCGCATGAGCAGTTTGTGGTTCTTTTTGTTGATACGGTTGATTAGTAACTTGTTGATATATGGCCTTCCGATAATAATCATTACCACCGAACGGATTCTGTGCTCCACTTGCTTCTCGATTTTTACATTCTCTTTTGAAATGTCCTTTCTCCCTGCATCGAAAACAAGTAACTTTAGATTTATCAAAACCCAAAGTAGAAACTTTTGCATCCAGGAAATCATCTCTTCCCGTAATCATTTTGAATTTTTCAGCTCTTCTCAAAACACTCGCTAAACACCACTTGATATCCATCAGCTCCATTTCCTCAGCATCAATCTGATCGTAATCCTCTTTTGTTAGCATAGGATTTCCGATCCTTCCTGCAACCAACCCTTCATATGATTCCAGCACTGTAGCAAGTAACGCCATATGACTTTTAGCAATCTCTTCAGAAAAATTTTGACCGTTCTGAAGATTCAACGCTATGTTACAATGTAACACTTGACCATTGCTGCTGTTTGCACTTTGGAACTGATGACCTGAAGTTGATCCCTTTGGATTAACACTTGGATATGAGAAAAATCCACTGCTGCTGTTATGACTTTGATTGATTGATCCAGATGAATTTTCTGCACTGAAAGCAGTTTGGATTTTCGGACTTGCTTCGACATCCTGAACACTCCCTTTGAAGTACATCTTAACATCTTGTTGTGCACTTGGATTGCTCATTCTAGCAATCTTTTGTTGTTCAAGATCTTGTCCTTCAATCTTTTCGATGAACTGAGAAATTGTCAAACCATCATATTCTCCAATGTTCTTTAATATCATCAAAAATGTACCCCATTCTTTCTCAGGTAAAGCATCAGCTAATTTGTCGACCCATTCCTCTCTCTCTTTATTTATACTTAACAAAGACATTGAACGTACTAAGTGACAATATCTTTCAATCAATTTCTTTGTATCTTCTCCCGGCAAACTTGTAAATAAATCAAATTCTTTCTTTAGCAAAGATTTTTTACTCTTGATCATCTTCTCACTTCCCTCAAATTTAATTCGAAGTGCTTCCCAAATTGAACGTGAAGTCTTATCATGTTGGAGCAATATGAAGATGTCTTCTTTAATACCTTGCTGGAGTAAACTAATCATCATCTTTTCAGCTTTATACATATCTCGTTCTTTATTCGTAAATTCAAAAATCTTTTTGTCAACTCCCAAATCTGTACGTGGTAGTACATACTTTTTCTCAACACATTCCCAAGATCTCAAATGATTAGCTTGAACCCAGTTTTCAAACCGATCTTTCCAACCATGATACTCCTCAATGCTCATTAGCTTCGGGGGCTTTTGCAAAGTTCCAGTCTCATTTTCCAAGTTCATGTTTTGAGCAATGGCAGCTGGAGTAGTCGGGGCTGTAGCAAACGCGTTATAGAATTCCTCTTCCATGATTCAGTAACAAATTTCACAATATCAGTCACTTTCAAACGAAATCAGCCTTTCAAACGAAATCTTCTTCAAGCGAAATAACAGTTTCAAACGAAATAGCTGGCAAAACAGTTTCAAACGAAATACCAACTCACACGAGATCAGAAGTTTCAAACGAAATAGTGATTTCGTGCGAACAGACCAAACGAAATATGATTTCGTGCGAAATCAAACTTGGATTCAAATGAAAATAGCCTCTTTGGTACGAAATAGAGATTTCATACGAAATACCTCAAACGAAATACTGATTTCGTGCGAAATCAACCACCTTTTCACACGAAATACCAATTTCGTGCGAAATCAATTAACAATTTCAAACGAAATCAATCACAAAATGTGATTTCATGCGAAATCAAGAAGCTATTTCGTGCGAAATACTTCTGATGTCATCATCTCGATCTTATTTTTGTCAAATTTATCAGGTTTTAGCTCGAATTTTGATCCAATTCTTTCAAGGCTTTGTTAAAACACTGTTTTGAGTATAATGTGTGAAATTCAAACCAGTTTAACCGTTAAAACTTGTTCAATTATGAAAAGAAGGTGTAGAAGTTAGAAAATCTGATGAAATCAAGCTGAAATCGGTAGAACTCCTCCTAAGCTCTGATACCACTTGTAGGATCGTTTTCATGACCAAAACGAGTCGTTCAGAGGTGTTCTTCTCAATACAAGAGGCGAAAACTAACGTATCGAGTTCGAAACAACTAGATATTCACTTTAAACTGTCTTTTGATTGATTTGACAAAGTTTTACAGCAAGTAGACACTTCAGCAGCACTTCGGCTCTGGAACCGGACACTTTCGTACGAAATCAAATGACAAGACACGATGCATATATGTAGGTGAGGTGATTTCGCATGAAATCATCTCACACGAAATCACTTTCATGCGAAATAGCCATTTCCTATGAAATCAACTAATTTCGTGCGAAATAGCTTATCCTGATTTTGTGCGAAATAGCAGTTTGCTATTTCGTGCGAAATACCCTTCACACCCATATTTCTCGTTTTGCGTGCCCTGATCTATACAATCTAGTACAAGACTCGATACAAGACGAAGTCGACAGACGTATGCACCAACAAGTTCTGGGCAGAAGAAATATTCCGAGTTTAGGAAAAACTTGAGTCAGTTTAATAACAGGCCCAAATGTAGTAACTGCAGGAAGCAACATTCTGGAAAATGTACAATCGACCCACGTGCTAAATTATGTGGAATTTGCAAGACCAAGGGTCACAAGACTTTAGATTGCAAGGAATTGAAGAACGCGACTTGTTACAATTGTAACGAGGAAGGGCACATCAAAACCAATTGCCCAAAACTTATAAAGAAGCCTAGAGAGGACAGGGAAGCAAACGCGTGAATCTTCCAGAGGAACGCCCAGGAGATGGTGCAGAATGATGACAATATAGTAGGTACCTTTCCTTATCAAGAGGTTTATGCAGAAATTTATTTGATTCTGGCACAGATAAGTCTATTATGAACAATAAATGTTGTAAACTGTTGTCTCCGCCTGATTAGGACTCTGGTCATATAACGAGAGGTAGAAATTGGCCGATGATACTTTAGAGACTGCTTCAACAAATATTAGATAGATATTTTATATCTATTAGGAATCGCTCTTTTCTGATTTCCTTATGGCAAGCTTTCAAGCTATCCAAATTCATCAATATAATAAAGACAGATGTGACATTTTGATCCCCTGTCAAAAAGGTGATGGACTAGGTCCAAACCTTAAATGCCATCGATGGTCTTTTTTATGACCTAGGCCAAGTATAATTGATGTGTATATATATACTTAAATAACGTTCATTAAGAATGTTAGTACTATATTAGCCTATATGGTTTAATGATACCATGGTTAGTATATATTAAGGCCATCAGGATGATGAATAGCGGTTGTTGGATTGCAACTAAGTAATGGTGTTAGGAACCAAATCTTGAGGATGACAAACTCGGGTAAGATAACCGTCAATCGCGCTATTGATGAGGCGACGCATGCAAATGATGCTACAATTGTGAACCTCAAAATTGACAAGGATGTTCTCCAAGCTATGATTGACGCAGCTGTTGGAAAAGCTATGAAGAAGGCTGTGAAAAAGTTCAAAGAGCCCAATGTTACTTTCTCCAAATCCCATCAGAAACCACAATTCCTTACTCACGAGAAGGATCTTGTTCATGCCTCGACTACAAAGGATGAACTAAAAAGGAAAAGGAGGGAAGATAACTCCCAGAGTTCTAAGAAAAAGGGTAAGCAAAAATCCAACCAGAAACCTGTATGCAAGACCTGCAAGAAGCGCCATTACGGGAAATGCAGATTTGAATCTCAACCTCTACCTTGTGGGATCTGCAAGTTTAAGGGACACAAAACGTTGGATTGCATGGACATAAAGGACGCAGTCTGCTACGGCTGTAACGAAAAAGGCCACATCAAGACTACGTGCCCTAAATATGCCAAGGGAAGTGCGGCTAAGGATAGAAAGCCTAAGAATGAAAGCGCTTAGAATGCCAGAGATAGTTTATATCCATAATGGCACCAGATACATTCCTTAACATTTATCAGTGATATAAATGCTAAGAGCTTTATTTTGGTTCGGGTACCAATAAATCCTTCATAAATTATAAGTATAGCAACTTTTAAAATCTTCCATAAGAACCCTAGATTTTAGGTGTAAGGTGAAACTTACAGACGAAAATCATAGGAACCATTTCTTCTATTCATTTCAGAAATCTTCAGTCGTAAAATTCTAGAGTATCCTCTCTCCAGATGATGAACGTCAGTATATGTAAGTTTGATATCTCTTGATCTCTATCGATTGCGAATACTATGGTATAACAAAAGCGCCATATGAGGATTGGTGTATCTTAATATGTTCCATAGATTGCTTCCATGCCTGATCAGTATGGAGGTTTAATGCATGGAACCACAAGGATATTCCAATGGTTATATGATGTTAAAGTCAGCTAATGATATTCAAAGAGGATATCCAGAATGGAATTGTCCAAGTAAATGTCTCTGATTAAGGAATCCGTGGACTCGAAATGTGTCAGTTATCTGACACAGGCAATGATAGATGAACTGAAGGCTGAGATTTGGAAAAATCGATGTAACCTCATTGTGTCTTGATAATCTTCTCCAAAGACTACCCTGTTTACCTCCTGAAAGGCGAGTAGAGTTAAGATTAACATCTCGCTTAGGGCTGCAGTATGGTAAAAACTCCATGTTGATTATGGAATAATCAAATCCCTGATTAAGTAAGTTTTAAGAAATAGGTTCATAAAGCCTAACTTAATATTCTGAGAGTTCGGTATTGTAAATTAAGAAAGACGGTTCATTTTGCTTATGCAATGATTACCGCAACCCTATTTAGGCAACAATTAAGAATCGCCATCAGCTGTCCAGGATCGTCGAGTTGTTCGACTAGCTATAAGGATTAACTATCCCTTAAGATTGGCTTTAAGCCGTAGTTGGAAAGATTACCCCACCTTAAATAAGCTCTCCTATAACTAATAGTTAGTATGTAAGTATCAAGGCTGCTCCTTTGGGGACCTTGTATCGATGAAATGTTAAACGTCTATTGTTAGAACAATAGATTGGTAAGTCCAATTATCAGGATCTAAAGGTTGCATTGGAAACAACAAATAAGATCATTCAAATCCGTAATCGTCTGAGAAATTGCCGATAATCGGCGGAAAATCAACGATTGATAAAAGTCGCAACCCTCTTAAGTCCTTCATAAGGAATAAGGTTCAAATGAAAGTATCGCCTAAGAAGGGTGTGCTAATTTTTTTTTTTATATAACAGGCTAGTTAAGCTCTGAATATATAAGATCATTTGAGGAAGTCGAATATATCAAAGGTCAATAGCTTATAAGCTAAAATCTATTTAAGGAACTTGGTGGAGCTCGCAGTGCGACCCACGCTGATGATTTAAGGATATGTTTTGCCAATAAGTCGAGACACATTATCACATAATGATAGGCAGATTAATAAAACTTTATGGTTGGATGAGAAACCTGCATAGATTAAGAACCAACAGGTTAAGAAACTCCGAAAAAGAGTATGTACCTATTGTATAGGTCAACTAAGATGCCCCTAGAGGCCCAAATATGCTATGGAGGTTACGTCTATGATACGTCAGAAAGTACTTCCATTATTTTAGCAATTCTCGAGGTCGAGATTTCTTTTAAGGGGGTGAGGATGTAACACCTCGTAAAATCACGTCCAATGATGTATTGACATGTGTAATAAACCCTAATGAAGTCAAACATTGAATTTTAGGGACTAATTTTTCGAAAAATTGAAAAACTTTGATTATGAAAGGACTGGAAGTGTTAACATACCTAAAATAAGTATTTGAATAACCTCGTACAGTATTTATATTCACAAATGAGCCACTTGTTGATCGAGTGTAGCCGTTAGCGTAATTAATTGAAAGTTTGCGCAATGAAGGGTTAAAAGCGTCAACATGTTAATTCTTACCTCTGAGTGACCTTTTAACAAACCAGGAGCTTCAAGGTATTTGATTATACTCTCGGGAATGCCAATTAATGGCCATCTAAGGTTTTTATGCCTTTAAGTGACGTTACGCACAACTTTGCAAGTTTAAGGGGCTAAAAGTGTCAATATGTTTAATTATACCTCTGAATGACCTTTCTGTGAACCCGAAGCATCATGATGTTTAATAATACTCTCATAAATACCTAATATGGATTAGATAAGGCTTCGATGCTATTAAACGATAAATGCGCAAGTTTGCGCATTAAAGGGACTATTTGCGTCAAACTGTAAAAGTCTATCGATTCGTATGGTATCGAACCTTATGGAATATGATAATAAGTTAAACATGCCCTAAATATCCTTTACATAGCTTAGAAATAGGCTTAGAGGTGTTTGGTGCGCAAAAATAAACTTATTTGATCAACAGGGACTAAAAGTGTCAAAAAGTGCACAAGTTTGCATTTTCGCGCATATCTTACGTTCTGAATATATCCGGACATCCAAAAATTTATGTAAGCATTAAAATATTTTTTTTTAATGTTTGGCATGATAAAATTTCATTCGTCGCGTAATTTGGATCGTTTTTCGCGTCCGTTCGTGTTTCGTCGTAATTAGGCGAACAACGTGATCGTACGGCCAAAAGAACCGACATCCGACATGTTTTTAAACATGTTTTATGTTCCTTATATTTTAACTTCATAGTAGAGCCTTGAAATGAGATTAACAGACCTTAAACGTGCTAAACATGACCTTATAAGCTCACAGGGACCATTTCTGCATTTTTTCAAATTGTTGTTGCTGATCTGGATAGTAGGTGGGCCGCGTAAGCTCACCTTGAGACTTACGCGGGCTGTGTGAGTCCATCAGAGCTGCAAAACAGCTTCTGTTAATCAGCAGCCCGGTTTCTGGTTTTCGCACATGGGTTTCTTCATTCTTTGGGCCATTTTTGGGCACCCATAGTATTAAAAATCAGGGGGAATGATGTGTACGGTCCAGATCAAGGCTCGGATTACGAGAAACGATGCTAATGGTTCTCGAAATCCTATATAAACCCACTTGATCTTGGCTTTCATTCACACCTCATTTCATTTCTGCTTACTCTCTGAATTCTTGGAGGATCTTGAGCTTCTTGAGAACCTCCTTCAGTCCATTGGACCTCTTGTAAGTATCCTTTCGTGCTTAGTTTAAATTGTTTAGCGTTTATAACAAAAAAGTCAAGCGTTTTTGATAAACGCTTTGACTTTTAAACGGTTGAGCCATTGTTTGCAACGAATGTAGCTACGTGATCATAATTAGGTAGGTGTTAGACCCTCATAAGGGTACCTCCTAATTACCACGTTTACTTAGTCAAATTGTCGGGGTCAAAATAATTAAAATAAAAGTCAAACGGGTTAGTTTTAAATAAAATTCATAACTATTAATATAGAAACCATAAAATCAGTTTTCTCACTTTAATAACTTGGTAAATATTAGTTGAACATGTCTAAGCCTGTTCAACCCGACAATTCTAAGTATTAGGCTCGGTTCGGAACCGAAAGTCGCAAAAGTAGACTTTTGCTTTGACTTTCAGTTCTGACCCAATTTAGCTTAGTTTAGATATGCCTTAGGATTCCTTTAGGACCATGTTATAGGTTAGTATAACCCTCTGAGGTTATACAACTTGGATCCTTAGTTATCCTATCCATTTGCATGTTTCCGTTATATGCCTAATTGTTGACCGTTATGCCCTTTCGACCTTAAAACGAGAATTTTGAAAATGTAAAAAGATAATAACCTTGGTTACTGAATTATAAACATGTCCTTAAATTTTCACATAAGTTTGAGGTCTAGATTAGGAGTTATGCTCAATAGCGTAATTAGAAAACTTTTTATTAATTAAACAGCGTAATTAGCATAAAGTCTATCTAAACCCAATTTTTGATACCAAACTTTTTACCTGCTGATGTAAAATAATATTTTGAGATTTTTTTTTGAAGATTTTTATTTATTTTTAGGCTGAGCATAACATAGGGTTCTAGGTTTGATTCGGTAATTGTCGTTTTGCCCTTTTGGACTATAAAATGAGTTTTACAAATCATTTTGATACCAAACCTTTTTCTACTAATCCTATATGATAAATAATATATTTTAAGCCTTCTGGAATGATAAAAATATCAGCTTTTCTTATAAAACCCGGAAATCCCTTAAAACCGTCTTTTTACGCGTTTTAAACGCATAGTATGTATTAAAACTATTTTTATCATATGAGACTTAATACCTACTGATATTTTTAGTAAATTTTTATACTTAAACAGTAAGCAAAAGTTTTAAACTTAGATTTCTAGATTTGACCTTTTAAGCTTATGTGAAATTACCAAAATGCCCCTACGGTGCATAGTTTGGTTATAAATGATAAATTTCACATATATGCAATACCCTACTGATATAACTTATTAAAATTGAGTAATTTACTGATTATATCAGACCTGGATCCCAGATTAATATTTAATCTCTTTTGTAAGCTTTAAAATGACCAAAATACCCCTACGAGGCTTAATTTGGTTTTAAATTCGTTTTAGGCATAATGGAAGGTATCTTACTGATATTACAACATATTTAAGGCATATTAACTTGTGAAACATGTTCATGACTCTTTTGGTTACCCGTTATGCATTTTTCGCGTTCAGTACAGTTTATGTAACTAGTTTGCATAAAGTAACTAAAACGGGTCAAACCTTATCATTTTCACTTCAAATTCCAGAATGTGTTTGGTTTACCCCTATTATACAAGTCTTCGTACTTGTCGGGTCTAAATCACATTCTAATCCGGTCTGCGCTTAATCTTGCGTTTTGAACCGTAAACCTTTCCTTAAAACTAACCGGTCTAAGTTACAACTTAAACAAGACCCGTTAGGAATCTAAGAGGTTAATAAAACCTTCGTTCCAGATTGAGAGCCCCAGTAGAAGTACTTGTGCTTGCTGATTAGAATATACGGCTGACTATAAATTGCATTTTAAGCTCAGGTAAATACTTTTAACTTATTTATCCTTATACGGGCTTGGGATACGGTATTATAAAAATACCGCTTGGTCGGGTGTAGAAACCTTTTAATCGGAGATGATTAAATTGCATAATCCCATTTTAATCAGTATTTCTTGATAAAAAATAACATTAGGAGTTATTGACCGTGTCCTGGATATCCTTGGCTCATTTAAAAAAGTGAATGGCCACAACTTAAGCACAAGGTGTAGGCATAACACCTCCTGTTGCGCATGTAAAAGATATACTCACTCGTAAGGGTAACTTCTTGTGAGATTATATTTGTGGTATGTTGATTAATCTTGATCGGTTTGTTTAATCACCGGCCCTAAATGTTGGACAAACATGTAAATCTGATACAAGATTTTTATTAATAAAATTGTCCCAAGTTATAAAAGAATTTTTGTGCCTTGTGCATTCAAATCAATTTTCTTAAACATTTTCAAAATGAGTCAGTTAATTGTATTTACCAGTGTAAACTGACGTATTTTCCAAAAAAAGTTAGGTGACAGGTACTGTACGAAATTGGCTGGGAGCTCAGGGCGTTAATAGGGAATCTTGCAAGTTCTAGATGCCTAAAGTCTGTTGAACAGTGTTTCATTTTAATTTCGATCCGCCTGTGGATCTTTTACAGCCGTTTTTGTAATACTTGATATTACTCTTCATTCGGTTTGTAATGTATTTATCTTTTGCTTCCGTTATGCATTAAAATTGTTTTGTTTGACTATGACGATATCAACTACGTCACGATACTCCCCACCGGGCCCACCAGTAATACGTAGAAATATCGGGGTGTGACAGGGTTTCTGGGTCATTTCTGGGATAGGACTCCGATGGAGACGACCACTGTTGACTCAGATGGTAGATCTGGTGGTTTGTTTTCTATATGGGATCCTGGGGTTTTGCGGGTCAACTCAGTCATAAGAGGCTAGTGGTTTCTTCTTGTCTCGGGGCACTTAGCCAATATGGAGGAAAGGATGAATATTCTGAATGTGTACGCTCCGAGGGAGCCAGTGTATAGGAGAGTGCTCTAGGAATCCATTTTGGATTTGAAGACTCATTTTTCTAGCATGTGGCTAGCGATGAGCGATTTCATTGAAGTCCAAAAACGGATAAATTCCAGGTTCGATCCTATTATATCAGCAATTTTTAATGATTTTATTGGCAAAGCAGGATGGATAGAATGCTCGTCTGTGATATAATCTTAGCCCAGCGGTCTGGCGCAAAATTACAGTATCTAAGAAGGGGGAGTCAGATCACTGCCTGATTGCTCTATGGTGTGATGCCATGGACTTTGGGCTCATCCCATTTAAACTCTTTAACAGCTGGGTGAGGAAGGAAGAGATAAGT
Organism: Helianthus annuus; assembly: GCF_002127325.2. NCBI lineage: Eukaryota > Viridiplantae > Streptophyta > Magnoliopsida > Asterales > Asteraceae > Helianthus > Helianthus annuus. The sequence continues at coordinate 70,674,927 of NC_035436.2, forward strand.
GAAATTGTTACCAAGTATACAGGGGCTCTGGATGAGAGTGTGGCGGGTGATGTGGGCCCTGTAAATCTGCTTAGAAACATTAAAAAAGACTTAAAGAAGTGGCGCCATGAGACCAAAATTAAAGAAGAAGAGGAGTTTGAAAAATTGGCGACCGAGGTTGAAGAAATTGAAAGAAGGGCAGAAATGCAGCCACTCAGTGATGAATATAGACTAAAGAGGGCAGAATTATGGGTAACATTAAAGAAAATTGATAAATCGAAGGCATTGGATCTTCATCAAAAGGCTCGTGTCAATTGGGTAAAGTTTGATGAGAATCCGGCCTACTTTCACCGAGTCATCAAAATAAACCCGGCGAGAAACAAAATTCATGGGCTTATTATAAATGAGGTGTGGAATTACTATCCAAATCAGCTAAAAGACGAGATCAGAATTTGGTTCAAAAAGCTTTTCAAGGAGCCCATGCGAAGAAGGCCCCAATACACAAATCTGGGTCTTCCAAAAATTATCCCCGGAGAAGGTAGTAACTCCGATTGAACCTTTTTCTGAGGATGAAATCAGAAAAGTGATTATGGGGTGCGATGGCGGAAAGGCACCGGGGCCAGACGGGTTTTCTTTGAAAATTTTTAAGTATTACCGGGAAGCGGTTGGGCCGGCTGTGATAAAATTCATGAATGAGTTTCATCAAACGAGAAGGATTTATACTGGATGCAATTCATCCTTCATTGCAATGATTCCTAAAAATCGCGATCCCCAGGTTATTGAAGACGTTAGACCTATATCCCTCATCGGATCCATGTATAAAATTTTGTCTAAAGTTTTGGAAAATCGGCTAAAACAAGTTATGGATGGTCTATTGTCAAGCAACCAAGCGACCTTTGTAGGTGGCAGGTATATACTAGACAATCCTCTTATCGTGAATGAATTGGTTTCCTAGTCAAAACAAAGAAAATCGAAGCTCTTGATTTTTAAAGTGGATTTCCACAAGGAGTATGACTCGCTGAACTGGAAATTCTTATTTAAAACATTGGGGCATATGGGTTTTGTAGAGACTTGGATAAAATGGATTAATAGTTACCTTAGTTCAGGGAGGGGCGCAATACTGGTGAACGGGTCTCCAACGGGGGAGTTTTCGTTTAAAAGGGGTCTAAGACAAGGGGATCCCCTATCCCCGTTCTTGTTCATACTTGCAACGGAGGTGTTGAATATGCTCATGAAGAGGGCGGTGGATTGGCGGTCGTTCCATGGTATCAAAATCTCAGAGGATGGGTATTTCTCATCTCTGTTATGCCGACGACGTTCTTTATTGGAGAATGGTCCAAAACGAACATTGTTAGCCTAAGCCGATTGATCAGATGTTTTAATCTGGGAACCGGCCCTAAAATTAATCCTAAAAATGTCAACTTTTTGGTGTCGGGAAGCCAAACGAGGAAGTTGATAGGATGGAAAAAGTGTTTAATTGTCAAAAGGGTTCATTACCTTTCGTATACCTCGGGATACCTATTGGAGCCAACATGAAGCGGGTTGGGTTGTGGAAACCAATCATAGAAAAATTCAGAAACGACTTTCAGCTTGGAATTTCTTTCGCCGATAGAGTTACATTAGCAAAGAGTGTACTTGGCAGCTTATAATCATACTATCTATCATTGTTTAAAGCCCCAAAGTCGGCCATTAAAAAGCTAGATAGTATGAGATGAGACTTCATATGGGGAAAGGTAGGAACGAGACATAAAATTCGATGGGTTCGATGAGAGAAAATGGTCAAAGCCATAAAGAACGAAGGCATTGGAATAAGGGGTATTAGAGATTTCAACATCGCCATGCTTTCAAAGTGGTGGTGGAGGTACAAGGAAAATCCTAATTAGCTTTGGGCGAGGGTTGTCACACCCTGACTTTTTGCAGAAGCGTGATTTGGTGTGACTTGCTTAATATCATTGCATTCAACCATAATACACAACTATATGATAAATCCATGATGTCATCCATAAATTTAAGTTTAAAAACATAATAACAACATTGTTTTATAATCCAAACACAGACTTTGAATCTGAGTTACAAACCATGCAATTTGTTTTAGAAATCCATAAGGACTTCTCAAAAGACATTATCAAAACTAGGCTTTAGAATATGTAACCTATCCAGGATAGGATACACACTCTAAACCATTCGACACCGGATGGCATCTTTTATTCCAAACAAAACTTGTAACTTCAACGCCCGCCAGATCCGTACTTAGTTTCCTGAAATACATGTAGTTTGAAAACATCAACAAAAGTTGAGCAAGTTCATGTGATTTGTATGTGTGCACGAATCATCCTTGAAAACATTTGTAAGTATGTATGTATTTAAAAACTGGTATGAAGCAACAAGGAACAGATCAATTAATGTGTAGCTAATACATTAACATGTGTGAAACGGCGTAGGAAGGCTCAAACCTAGCAGATTTTGCACCAGGCCTCCGGCTACAAGACATAGTCACCTCATGGGCCAAACCCCGGTCCACATGGGTGTGGGCTCGCTACACCCAAATAGATCTATCACTCATGCCCCTCGGTCCTAACACGAGGATTAATGGTCTTAGGAGTGCGCCTACCCATTCACATGATCTACTATGCAATCCCTAGCTAACCATACCAATTATAATTGTTTGTAAACATTTTGTAACATGTACTTCACCCCCGAAGTTATGAAACCGAAAACAGTTAAAATAAAAAGGGGGAACATGAACTCACAATTTTGCGTTCTTCAACGGTAACTCAAAGCTCCTTTGGATATACACAACTACCTACAACGTACTAATGCCTATTAGACGATCGGGTCATGCCTTGATTTAGTATTAGTTAGTGTCTTTGAGTTACGTTCTTTGTGTCTTCAATATTATTCCAAGTTTTATAATTATTTGTTAAAATAATAAATATTTTAACTTAAATTATATTTATTAAATTTTGGAATAATTCTTAAAACAATATATATTAACTTGATACTTTGAAGCATTTATACATGTATTTCCTTCCCTAGAGTGGGTGTATTTGTATTCGTATTCTTATACTTGTATATTTTTGCCACGTATTGGTGTCGTATTTTGGAGTGTATTTATACGTACAAAAATACGTATTTTCTTGTAATTGTTAAGTATTCTTATACTATCTTTTGTATTCAACTTTTTCCAGAATAATATCTTTATTAAAAATCCATCAATATATATTTCAAAATATATATTTTAAGAAATATTACTTAGAAAAATTATTTATAATTTTCCTTTGGCAAAAGTATTTGTATTTTCATATAAGTTCCAAAAATAATATATTTTCAAGTCTAACTTAGAAAATATATATAAACGTATTTTTCTCCAAAAATATTATATTTCATATTTATTTGAGAAAATATATATTTCTTCCAAAGGTAATATACCTTCTAATAATTTCCAAGAAAATATATATATTTTTATTCACCCAAAATAATATATTTTCTTCTTGTCAAAATATGATATAAATTTGTAATAATCGTAAAAATCATATTTTTTATTCACATGGTTTCCAAAATAATATTTATCAAAATATACTTGCGAATAAATTTTCTGGAATATTTTTGTGAGTTAAATTCTTTTGTTCGGTTTCACCAATATTTTGTGTATTCTTTGAATATTTATCCCTTGGAATTTTGGTAATATTTAGATTGTAATAAATTTTTTTTTGGTATTTTGATGAGTCATATTGTTTCAAGTCCTAAAATAATATAACTAGTACACATAATATACAAATAATCACACACGTGGTGACATCTAAATGTATATTTCCTAAGTACATATTTAATCACTTTTATTTATAAAAATCAACCTCCAATATTTATATTTTTGTAACAATAATTATGGCAAACTTTATGTGAAAAATCCATGGTTTAAAATACACTTGTAAATATTTGTTTAGAAATATTTTTCTAAGTGTTTAATTTCTAGAAAAAATTTTGCCATAGTTTCCCCTAAAAATGGAGGTTTCCATACCTTGAATGTATATCATTTTCTTTTGCAAATCAACACAATCAATCCACATTCAACCTTAAACAATGTACACTTACCATTTTTGCCAAAAGTAAGCATAAACTACCACTTCATGAACTTGAAAATTTATAAAAATTTGTAGTAACTTACTAGTGTATTTAGTAAGCCTAGTTACCCTTTAAAGTGTGGTTGATTCTTTAAAAATATTATTTTTAAAGAAAATAGATCTTTACAACTTGTGATCACATTTTCTAAAAATGTTTCTTCATTGATTTTTCTTGTCACATATATGCTTCTACACCTTATTAACCACCAAAAATAAGGTTTATTTATTTAAGATCCAAGATTATGTAAAACTTGTATTTTTAACTTAGTTTCTTGGAAAATCATCCTTGAAGTTTTAGATTTACAAGACTTACATTTGATTTTAATCATCATTTCACAAGAAAACATTATATTCTTTCAAGTTCATGCTTTATGTGAGGTTGATTCATTAAACTTTAACATGTTCATCCCCTCATCTTGCTAGATTATGATTTTAATCATGATCTAGCAAGATCATATGATGATCTACATCATTTACATAAGCAAACAATAATCAAGTATCACAACAACACTAAACAACAAGACTTCTTTAAGATTTCTTATACTTTTAAGCTTATGTTCGTGTTTCATATTCTTATTTCTTAGTGTTCTTCGTGTTAATCTTCATTTATCATCTTTTAACCACTTAAACAATATGTAAAATGAAGAGATTAGTGTTCTTACTACTAGCTCAAGGCCAGGGATGATCAAGAGAAGAAAAGAGGTGGATAAAAGCAAATAGAGAAGGTCCTTGAACTTCCGAAAGCTCCTAGCTTCCTTATGCAACCTCTGACACCTTTGTATCACTTGGGAATGGATGGAATGGAAGTGAAAGATGGTGGTAGTGTGGTGGTTGTTTACGGCCGTAGCCAAGGGAGTAGGAAGAGAAGGTTGTGTGTGTTGGTTTATTTTAGAAATGAAAGTGAAGAACTCAAGGTCTATCTTATAATCTCCAATGTTGCATGATCTAAAGGTTTAAGTGTTTAGTAAAGTAAGGACATGATCTAATACTATAATCAAAGAAAATCACAAGTGGGGCCACCATGTTGGGGCCGTAGGTGAGGGGGGTATGTAGCCTAGGTTTCAACTAAATGTTAGTTATTATCGTTAGAATCCAAGTATTAGTTAGATATTTAGTTAGTAGATATTTGTATAGTGTGTTATAATGTTCAGGGACCATAACTAGCTTGGTAATGTTAAAACAGTGCTTCTAGTAAAATTTGGTGTTTCGGGTAGTGTTCAGTTGTTCGGTTGGTTACAGGTTCGTTAAGGTGCTAAACTATGCAGTTTAGTGTGCTTTATGTTACCTTTTGTGACAGTTTTGATTCCCGATGCTTAGGAAAGCATTCAGGACCATTTAACCATATTATTGCATGATATTGGATTGTTCAAATGTTGAATTTGCTGATTTTCTGTAGAATTCTGCAGTTTATGTGAGTTTTAGGCACTTTCCAGCACTTAAACTATCACTAGGAAGGCAGTTTTGTGATCCTTACTTTCCTACACACTATACTAGTGTAATACATGGTTTCTGGCTCATTCTATGTCTCATTACAATGTCTATCTATTTACTGAACTCCATCAGCATTTTTCTTATTTGATTGATAACGGTGCTAACTGTGTTTAATGCATCATTTAAGTCAATAAAGTTCTCATGCAATAATGATATGACATTAAGCAATATGTGATGCACATGTATGTATAAAGCAATAATCAGAAAGCAATTCAAACAATTAATTATAATTCAGCACAGTCATTAAGCACTAATCATTATTTAATAATTGTACCAATACCTGGAATTTTGACAGTTGTCACATTCTCCCCCTGTTAAGAAAATTTCGTCCTCGAAATTTAAACTACATTAACTTCTTAGGGTTACGTTATACGTGCCTGGATATGGATAATACCAAAGTGCTTTAACCTCGAAATCGAATCAAAACTTATTTGAATCAGAAAAATCCAACGGCACACGGCAGCAATAAGAACCCAATGGTTGGAAGGTATGTGTTCCAGAATTTGATGTCAAAGGACACGAGACGTATAGATGTATAATCTAGTGTAACTTATTCCACAGGGGTTCAATAAAAGAGGAGTTTCGACCAATAGAATTCCAAACAATCGTTCACAGTATGCAAATAGGTTCTAGAAACAATAACATCCGCTAGATGGATTCAGAATCAGCATGCTCAAATGTAATAATGATATGAAAATGATGCGTCAACTTCTGAACAAATGAATGAATAAGATTCGTGTGTTGACGTTATTGGATCATGAGAATACACCGAAAGGATATTCAACTGAAACTGGTGTATCGTTGACTCAATACGTAGTTGCATTAACAGTGTTTAAATGGCAAGTCAAACGAAAGTATGTATAGTTTTGTATGAAATGGTTGACTACGATTATCACAAGCTACAAGTTTGTACCGACACCACAAGGTGTCGTAAGGACATAATTCAATAATAGCGCCGACCGAACAAGTTCACCGTGTGTGAAATCGTATGAAACTGTAATGAAACAAATCTGAAATTTGATTTAAACATAATCGTAGGATTTATCAATTGATTATAGAACACCAATGGACTATTGTTTGAAGATGAAAAATAATGAATACTGCAAGGCATTCGGCCGATAATGAAAGAACCGTTAGAGGGGTATACTAAAATATAAAATGAGTTCACGTACCATTGTCTTAACACACAATTGGGTTAAGACTGCTTTATTTGTTATAAAACAAAACGGATTTAGAGCAAGTCAATAAATAAACAATTAAATCCATGTATGAGTTGCGTAAATGAGATTAGCGCAAGCTTCAACTTAGTGAAAACATCACCACAAGGTGTCGAAATCAACAGACGACTTAACGGAGCCGGTGACCAAGCAAGTCTACTACGACTCGGAACAAAAGAAATACTTACAAGGATGAATTTGAATATGATGCCCTCAATACATCATAAGATGTCTTGAATTGAATATACGAAATGGACAAGTTCAAGCAATTGAACTTGGTTTTAGCGCAATCCGACAATAAACATATGTATCGACAAGAGAATTTTCGGCATGGTTACAAAGATAAACCATGTATGTAACTTGAAAGAAATTTCAAGAAAGGGTGTTGACTTGATAGTAAAGGAGTCAACAATTACAATAATGTAGGTCATTCGAATCACAAATCGAAAATTAGATTTAGCAAAATAATATTTGAATTTTGATGAAGCACTGAAACGAAACCACATGCATAACAAATGGTGCATGCGTAACATATGAATTTCCAAGTAATGAATCAATGAGTATTTGCTTTAATGAAGAAATGATCAAGTATCGAGACAAAGGAGTGTTTGCTTTAATGAAGGAAATTGTCGTGATGCAACTACCATTAAGAGGAGTAGAGATGCGAAAATCTACTCGCTAGAAGCAAAAGTGGAATTTCAATATAAGAATCTGAGTACTTTATCTGTTCGGCTAACTGAAATAGCATATATGTCGGAATAATGGGGTTTGTTTGAGTTTAACAGACGCGGTTCCTAAGTGATAACCATTTATGAGTTTTGACCTAATTTCCCGAAGGTCCTATGTACAAGTTTGACTAGGCTCTCAAAGTTTCGTGTTCTGTGTAAAACTGTTTTGTGTACCGTGTAGAAAACACAATATTCGCATATGTTTAAAACAAGTGGTTGACTCACTGTACTTTGGTATACTTTCTTCCTAAATTCGCTGCTGGCGATAACCTGATCGAAGACCGATCTTAGAATAGTAGTCGGATCCTTGCATGTGACACCTGTGTCACTTCAACCATCATACGAATACCAAACAAATGAAATATTGTATTTCATACTTGGGATTTGTATAAATATGTGTATCATTTGCACATATCAATTCTTGTTCGATTTCGAGCTCTAAATCGCTTTCTGGAAGGTTATACGCAATCTGATGCATAAATATAACCAGTTTGATGCAACAAACACTCCGGAATAGTGACATAGGCTTAACATACCTCAAATGACCTTTCAGTAACTTAGAAATAAGTTTTGAAAGGTTTGGTGTGTCGAAATCAAGTTTATTCGCTTACAGGGACTAATTTCGACAAACAGCGAAAGTATGCCGATTCGTACTGTAACGAACATTCCAAAAACTTAATCATAAGTTAAATATGCCCGAAATATCCATTACATAGCTTAGAAAAAGGCTTTGAGGTGTTTGGTGCGCATAAATAAACTTTCTTGATCAATAGGGACTAAAAGCGTAAAAAAGTGCATAAGTTTGCATTTTCGCATATCTTACGTTCTGAATACATCCGGACATCCAAAAATTTATGTAGTTATTAAAATATTATGTTTTAGTGATTGGCATGATAAAATTCCATTCGTCGCATGATTTGGATCGTTTTTCGCGTCCGTTCGTGTTTCGTCGTAATTAACCAAATAACGTGATCGTACGACCAAACGAACCGACATCCGACATATTTTTGAGCATGTTTCATGTCCCCTATACTTAGGCATCATTGTAGAGTCTTCAAAATGGCTTAACGGGCCTTAAATGAGTCAAAATGAGGCTTATATGCAAGCAGGGACCAAAACTGCAATTAATGAAACTGTTTTGCTGAACTGGGATCTCAGGCGGCCCGCGTAAGCTTCCCTTGACTCTTACGCGGCCTGCGTAAAAGTATCAGACCTGCAAAAACCATTTCCCAGCTGGTTACAGCCTGTTCCAGCTGTTTGTGAGTGTTGCAAATGGTTTTCTAAGCAATCTATGGGCCATTTTAAGTGCCCATGGTATTCCAAAACCATGGGTGCACATGTACGGTTGAGATCGAATCACATTTTACAAGGAACGATCTTAACAGTTGTGCTAAAACTATAAATACCCTTACCCTTCATTTGAATTCTGCACATTTGATCTAATTTGGCTCTCTAAGTTGAAGTATTCATTTCATACCTAAGAGTAATCGGATCAAAACTTCCGTTCTTGGACCCGTTGTACGTATTCTTTCGTTCTTTTACGTTTTTAGTGTAAAAACGTAACGTGAGCGTAATCACGATGTTTATAGTCCCTTGTGACTATACCTACTGATTACCACGTTATTTAGGCGCAGTGACGAGTCGTAGTTTCGGCCAAAATGCGTATTCTTGTGTATTTTGTAACCAAACTACTTTTAGGTATCAAAACCGTTTGTTTTGATACCAAACCTGTTTTCTAACTTCGTTAAACATGTTTTAACATGTTTAGCTCGTCACTTTAGGTTTAGTGCTTATGTAGAGTCGTAAGTCAAGCGCTCTAAACAACCGCTTAGACTTTCGAACTAGACCCGTTTGGTCGATCATTAGGATCCGACCAAACATGTTTAGTGACCATAGTTGTATAGGGAATAACCTTCCAAGGTTATACCTTATGGTCACTTCGTTTAAGTAGTTGTATGATAGGTAGTTTATATGCCTTAGGTAAATGACCAAAATGGCCTTTTTACGCATAAATTCATTTTAAGCATATGTAACCTAAATTTTCAGATCTAAACTGATTAGGTAACATCCATAGACATGTTAAGGCATATAATACTTGTCATAGGACCAGTTAGGCCTTCCGAACGCGTTCTACGCGAACGGCGCGTTAAAGTAGCGTAAGCTACCTAAACGGGTCGTAATGGGTCATAAGCACTTAGGTTAGGTTTTGTTTTAGTATGTAGGCTTTGTTAAACCATATCATATGAGTCCCCACACTCATTTGGTTTACGATACCTCATCCTATCCGATCTTCCGATTTAGGTCCGGTTTATTTACATAGTTACCTATATTAGGTGCCGTTTGATTCCGTGATCCCTCTAGCGTTGCTTGGTTGTTATTCAAGACTTCTAAGCATTCTCAAGTGAGTACATAGTCCCCTCTTTTACTGTTTTCAATGTTTTGGGGTGAAGCATGTGTACCTAATTGTTATGTTCATGATTTCAAAAGTATAATTGATTATACATATAAGTACTTATCTTTTGATAAACTGAATGATTATTTATGGTTTAAACTCTAATTTTTCAAAGATTATAAAATTAGTTGTTGGATAGTACTTATTTTTTGTTCACCAGACCAGTTGGTAGTATGATATAGTGCTATAGGATTTGACACCCCATTCCTGTTGTCATGAAATGTCAGAAACCGATTTATTTTTATCCAAATAGGGATTGCCTTTGTGGTATTCCTATAGTCTCCAAGGTGTAGTTTGATGCACTAGGTTTGGTTGAATTCTTAAATCACATTTTTATGGTATATTTTGATATACTCCCAAAAGTATAGTTTGATATACTCTCATATGTGATAATGTACAAAACCAACATATATTTATAAAACCGAAACATATTTTGATATGTTATTTATAAAACCGAAACATATTTTGATATGTTATTTATAAAACCGAAACATATTTTGATATGTTATTTATAATACCAAAACATATTTTGATATGTTATTTATAAAACTAAAATATAGTTTGATATGTTATTATTAAAACCAAAACATAGTTTAATATGTTATTAATAAAACCTAAGTATACTTTTGATATACTACTGAAAATTTATTATTTTAACGACTAAAGTATATTTAATATACTATTTGTTTAACGATTTTGGAACTGAAATATATTTTAATATATTACTTATTCGACTTTCTTAAAACCAAAGTATATTTTTATATATACTATAAACCTTTTTATCAAAATATTGTTTTATAAACAATATACCTTATACAATTTATTTTATTTAGTTATTTATTTACCTATGTATTATTATTTTATATCATCTGATTTCTTATAAATTTTAGTATAATTTATAAAAGATAACATTTTACAAGGATCATGACTACTTTTGTTAAAACATTATTTTAAAAATTATAAGTCATGAATCCTAATTATAATAAAATCTATGTATCTCACAGACATTTTTATTCTGACGTACCTATTTTTACACATGTTTCAGGTGCTGTTATGTGATGATTGTTGATGCATGCTATACATAGGATGGACTCGTGCCTTAGCGACTTTAAAACTTGAAAGATAATAGTTGTATTTACTATTTGTAATAAAACAATGAGTTCAATAATTCAATAAAACGAAATTATTTAATCCATGGTTGTGAAACAATGATTCTGTTACAACACTCCCCGACGTTTCCGCCACGTTTTGTTGTTTTACGTGGTCGGGGTGTGATAGAAAAGTTGGTATCAGAGCCAATGGTTATAGGGAATTAGGTTATTAGTAATGCTTTGACCTAGACTATAACCTTCCTAGGACCCTAACACAAGTTATCTTGTGTTTAGTTTCAAAACAATACCGTCGCCTATCTTTAGGTGACAACCACAATAAGAACACAAATTTCGATTCCGCTTTGAAAACTAATCATCTGTTCTAGGATGATTGATTACTAGGTTTTGAACCTTCTAAGTTTTCAAAATCTCGTCAAAGTTTGGGTCTAAATAATGTGAACACATGCAAACTGGAAGGGTGGGTGCCTGTACCCTGAGCTTTCTGTCTAAGGCTAGAGTGTTCGTACAAATCCGCAGTATCGGACCAGTCACTCTTACCTGGGAACTCTTGGGGTGAGTGTCCACTTATAGGCGAGCATGTCTTCGCGATACATTATTTTTGACCCATTTACTTTGATTAATCATTGTATGTCGTTTGTTGCCTTGTGGTAACAAACAAATGACCACCATCTTTGCTTTCGTCGATTTTGTTTCATCTCATTCTTTTCATCTAATCATCTCACTCGTTTTTCTTCATGTTTCCTCTTTTAGAATGCCTCCTCGACGCCAAAATCCGCTACCAAATTCCGAAATGGTACATATTATGGCACAGCATATGGCTGCTGTAATCCCAGATATTATTGCTCAAGTGAACCAAGCCAACAATAACCAGAATGCTCTATGCAATTTCAAAAGTTTCAATTCGGCTAACCCACTCAGGTTTAGTGGTTCTGAAGGAGCAACTGGGCTCCTACAGTGGTTCGAGAGCATTGAGATTACGTTTCGTCACGTTCAGTGTCCTGAAAATCGGAAAGTCGAGTTTGCTTCCAATGTGTTTCAAAAGAGGGCTCTTACATGGTGGAACGGGTTTATGAGGGACCGTGGTGCTGAGGTTATGTTAGCACAGACTTGGGCTGAGCTTAGGGCTCTTATGATGTGGGAGTTTTGTCCTCGTCATGAATTGAGAGCTTTAGAAAGGGAATTTGACGACCTAAAGCAAGACAGTGGTGAACATCGAGCCTATACTAACCGTTATGAAGAATTGATTCTGTTATGTCCCGCCATGGTTACGCATGTGGAAAAGGCGATTGAAAAGTACATTGATGGTCTTCCTGACTTAGTTCAGGATATCATTACTGTCAGCAACCCTACTACTGTCAGATAGGCCATTGAATTGTCTGCCACCATGACTGAATCCCATATCAGGAAGGGTAAGCTTTCTCGAAAGGGCGACCCAAGACCATCTGACAAGATTGCATAAGTTGAACCGAAGGAAAAACAGGCTGAGACACCCAAGAAGAAGAAGCACAAGGTTTCTCAAAATTGTGCCATAACTGCTCAGAACAATCAGGTTGCACCAAACCAGCCAGCCCAACCTCGTAAATGGCAAAATTATGTTGGTACCGCACCTATGTGCAACAAATGCAACCGTCATCATCTGGAGCAAGAGCAGTGTAACAAATGTTCCCACTGTGGGCGATTGGGACATTTGATCAATACCTGCCGTTATGCAAACCAAGCTGCTGCAAACCCTGCTGCTGTCCAAGCACGGTTCCCACCGGGGTCATGTTATAACTGTGGTGATCTTACTCACTACAGAAACAATTGCCCAAGACTTGTTAACGCAAATCCAGCGCGAGGACGAGTGTTTAACATCAATGAGGAAAACGCAAATAATGATGCAGCAGCGAACAATTAGTCTTTTGTAATTCCTTGGTTGTTATCTTTTGACGTTTAAACACAATTCGGTTGTTTTATAAATAAAATTGTTTGTTTCAACTTTTATTTTTGCAAAACTGATACGATTATGTGAATGTTTGATGCAACCTTATGATGCCGACACCAAGACAAACTACTCGTGTGGTTTTGTCATTTTTAGGATCATTTGTGATCTCCCCAAAAATCTTAAATGCTCGTTTCTTTTCAAGAAACAAAGATGAATTCCTATTAAGATCTTTCTATCTTCATAGTTAGATTCTTGAAAATGTTTAAAGTGCCAAAAAGGAGTTCACGGATTGGATTCCTGGTGTGCTTTGAATACTCGTGTGTTTAATTTAACAAGAAAATTAACAAAATGAAGATCAATTTAAACAAATTATGTGATTATGTGCTTATATGTTATCTGTTATGTTTTGTGTTTTTGGTGTAATCCGAATATTCATTATCCAAATCCTCGTAGAATCTTCCATATCTTCGTATAAGGGATTCATAGTAGGATATCCAAAGGTACTACCTTAAATCCTAAATGGGCTTCTACGTTATAGTTAAGTCCCTTGGATTATAAAGTACTATTCTATAATTGGACCCCTTGAGTGGTCTAAGTTAAACAGATTGATTCAAAACCTGATTAGGAATATCATGTGATGATACAATTGAAAAGATCCCTTAAGTGGTCTATTTAAGGAGATCGTATGACGGTCTAGTTAAGAAGATCATGTGTTGATCTAGTTAAAAAGATCGTTCGTTGATCTAGTTAAAAAAGATCCTTTGGTGGTCTAGTCAAGTCGCTTCATGTTTATTTAATTGATTTTTTCCCCTACGCATTATGAAATGAACTGTGTGGACTGTGCAAGAAATTACGTAATTATGGATGCATACATAATTATGGAATTCAGTGCACAGAAACCACAACAAGTTTTTTCATGCGTTAAGACCTATAGCGACAAGAATAACGATACGGGAAAAATGTAGAAAGGGCATGATGGATACGCCGCTGGTACTTCCTATATATTGTTCCTTATTACATTGCGAACGTAGCGTTATTTAAGTTACTAGAAGTCCTGGACCTAGACCAATGTCATTTTATCTTACACTCCCCAATTCTGATTCCATACACACACAAGTTTCCTATGATAAGTCTTCAGAAGAAACGTTTTTCTGTCCGTAGTTCGAAACTCCATGTTTTGTTGCTGCAAGGACTTCACTTTGACGGTTGACAATTTCGCTAAGAATCCAAACATGGCCCAGAATTTTACTTAGGGTTCAAGGTATTCATTCGAAAGCGAAACCATCACAATTGTCTTCACAAGTTTCCCCTAAAATTAAATTTCGGGACAAAATTTCCTAAAGTAGGGGAGACTGTGACACCTGTGTCACTTCAACCGTCATACGAATACCAAACCAATGAAATATTGTATTTCATACTTGGGATTTGTATAAATATGTGTATCATTTGCACATATCAATTCTTGTTCGATTTCGAGCTCTAAATCGTTTTCTGGAAGGTTATACACAATCTGATGCGTAAATATAACCAGTTTGATGCAAAAAACACTCCGGAATAGTGACATAGGCTTAACATACCTCAAATGACCTTTACATAACATAGAAATAAGTTTTGAAAGGTTTGGTGTGTCGAAATCAAGTTTATTCGCTTACAAGGACTAATTTCGACAAACTGCGAAAGTATGCCGATTCGTACTGTAACGAACATTCCGGAAACTTGATCATAAGTTAAATATGCCCTAAATATCCTTTACATAGCTTAGAAATAGGCTTTTGAGGTGTTTGGTGAGCAGAAATAAACTTTCTTGATCAATAGGGACTAAAAGCGTCAAAAAGTGCATAAGTTTGCATTTTCGCATATCTTACGTTCTGAATACATCCGGACATCCAAAAATTTATGTAGTTATTAAAATATTATGTTTTAGTGATTGGCATGATAAAATTCCATTCGTCGCGTGATTTGGATCGTTTTTCGCGTCCGTTCGTGTTTCGTCGTAATTAACCGAATAACGTGATCGTACGACCAAAGGAACCGACATCCGACATATTTTTGAGCATGTTTCATGTCCCCTATACTTAGGAATCATTGTAGAGCCTTGAAAATGGCTTAACGGGCCTTAAATGGGTCAAAATGAGGCTTATATGCAAGCAGGGACCAAAACTGCAATTAATGAAACTGTTTTGCTGAACTGGGATCTCAGGCGGCCCGCGTAAGCTTCCCTTAACTCTTACGCGGCCCGCGTAAAAGTGTCAGACCTGCAAAAACCATTTCCCAGCTGGTTACAGCCTGTTCCAGCTGTTTGTGAGTGTTGCAAACGGTTTTCTAAGCAATCTATGGGCCATTTTAAGTGCCCATGGTATTCCAAAACCATAGGTGCACATGTACGGTTGAGATCAAATCACGTTTTACGAGGAATGATCTTAACAGCTGTGCTAAAACTATAAATACCCTTACCCCTCGTTTGAATTCTATCAGATTTGGCTCTCTAAGTTGAAGTATTCATTTCATACCTAAGAGTAATCGGATCAAAAATTCTGTTCTTGGACACGTTGTAAGTATTCTTTCGTTCTTTTACGTTTTTAGCGTAAAAGTCAAACTTTGTTTGACTTTCTACATTGACCAGTCAATGGTCAACACGAAGTTCGTTTGAACTTCATAACGTGAGCATAATCACGATGGTTATAGTCCCTTGTGACTATACCTACTGATTACCACGTTATTTAGGCGTAGTGACTAGTCGTAGTTTCGGCCAAAATGCGTATTCTTGCGTATTTTGTAACCAAACTACTTTTAGGTATCAAAACCGTTTGTTTTGATACCAAACCTGTTTTCTAACTTCGTTAAACATGTTTTGAGATGTTTAGCTCGTCACTTTAGGTTTAGTGCTTATGTAGAGTCGTAAGTCAAGCGGTCTAAACAACCGCTTAGACTTTCGAACTAGACCCGTTTGGTCGATCATTAGGAACCGACCAAACATGTTTAGTGACTATAGTTGTATAGGGAATAACCTTCCGAGGTTATACCTTATGGTCACTTCGTTTAAGTAGTTGTATGATAGGTAGTTTATATGTCTTAGGTAAATGACCAAAATGCCCTTTTTACGCATAAATTCATTTTAGGCATATGTAACCTAAATTTTCACATCTAAACTGATTAGGTAACATTATTAGACATGTTAAGGCATATAATACTTGTCATAGGATCAATTAGGCATTCCGAACGCGTTCTACGCGAACGACGCGTTAAAGTAGCGTAAGCTACTTAAACGGGTCGTAATGGGTCATAAGCACTTAGGTTAGGTTACGTTTTAGTATGTAGGCTTTGTTAAACCATATCATATGAGTCCCCACACTCATTTGGTTTACGAGACCTCATCCTATCCGATCTTCCGATTTAGGTCCGGTTTATTTACATAGTTACCTATATTAGGTGCCGTTTGATTCCGTGATCCCTCTAGTGTTGCTTGGTTGTTATTCAAGACTTCTAAGCATTCTTAAGCGAGTACATAGTCCCCTCTTTTACTGTTTTCAATGTTCTGGGGTGAAGCATGTGTACCTAATTGTTATGTTCATGATTTCAAAAGTATAATTGATTATACATATTAGTACTTATCTTTTGATAAACTGAATGATTATTTATGGTTTAAACTCTAATTTTTCAAAGATTATAAAATTAATTGTTGGATAGTACTTATTTTATGTTCACCAGACCGGTTGGTAGTATGATATAGCGCTATAGGATTTGACACCCCATTCCTGTTGTCATGGAATGTCAGAAACCGATTTATTTTTATCCAAATAGGGATTGCCTTTGTGGTATTCCTATAGTCTCCAAGGTGTAGTTTGATGCACTAGGTTTGGTTGAATTCTTAATCATATTTTTATGGTATATTTTGATATACTCCCAAAAGTATAGTTTGATATACTCTCATATGTGATAATGTACAAAACCAACATATATTTATAAAACCGAAACATATTTTGATATGTTATTTATAAAACCAAAACATATTTTGATATGTTATTTATAAAACCAAAATATAGTTTGATATGTTATTACTAAAACCAAAACATAGTTTAATATGTTATTAATAAAACCAAAGTATACTTTTGATATACTACTCAAAAATTTATTATTTTAATGATTAAAGTATATTTAATATACTATTTGTTTAACGATTTTGGAACTGAAATATATTTTAATATATTACTTATTCGACTTTCTTAAAACCAAAGTATATTTTTATATATACTATAAACCTTTTTATCAAAATATTGTTTTATAAACAATATACCTTATACAATTTATTTTATTTAGTTATTTATTTACCTATGTATTATTATTTTATATCATCTTATTTCTTATAAATTTTAGTATAATTTATAAAAGAAAACATGTTACAAGGATCATGACTACTTTTATTAATACATTATTTTAAAACTTATTAGTCATGAATCCTAATTATAATAAAACCTATGTATCTCACAGGCATTTTTATGCTGACGTACCTATTTTTACACATGTTTCAGGTGCTGTTATGTGATGATTGTTGATGCATGCTATACATAGGATGGAATCGTGCCTTAGCGACTTTAAAACTTGAAAGACAATAGTTGTATTTATCTGATTTGTAATAAAACAATGAGTTCAATAATTCAATAAAATGAAATTATTTAATCCATGGTTGTGAAACAATGATTCTGTTACAACACTTTCCAACGTTTGCGCCACGTTTTGTTGTTTTACGTAGTCGGTCGAATAAATGATCAATCCTTGGCAAGGGATACCACCTTCTTGATGGTTAGCTTGTTCATCTCCCAGTAGTCGATGCACATTCGAAAACTACCGTCTTTCTTCTTGACGAGAAGTACTGGAGCTCCCAAAGGTGAGAAGCTTGATCTGATGAATCCCTTGTCTAGTAGTTCCTGGGGCTACGTTGACGAATCTTGCATCTTTGAAGGCGCAAGTCGATAAGGTGCCTTGGCTACAAGCGCGACGCCTGGAACCAAGTCAATATGGAACTCGACTTGTCATTGCGGCGACAATCCTGGCGAGTCTTCGGGGAAGACTTCAGGATATTCTCTTACCACAGGGATATCTTCGAGCATTGGTTCTCCGGCTTCCTTGTGCATGACATGGGCTAAGGAGACAACACATCCTTTACGCAAAATCTTCTGTGCCTTCAAACGACTAATAATCCGTAGGGGCGTATCCTGCTTCTCCTCATGAATAACGATCGTTTCTTCACTCACTATCGGGATGTGGATGACAATCTCCGCTCGACTGCTCGGCAAGTATTCCATCCCAATTACAACGTTGAAGCTTCCTATTAGTTAGTTCTATTGAGTTCGGGATATCTAACTTACTGGCTATTGAACCAAGTATATTCTTAAACTCTAGGTATACGAGCTATAGTCGGTACTAGTATCAAATAGAACAGATGCAAAGCGTTGATTAGCAGGGAACGTACCAGTAACTTCGCTCTGCTTCATGACTCCAATGTTGTACGCTCTTCCATGGTCTTGGTTACTGTCATCATTTCCTCCTTTTTTGAGATACTTCACCCAACAGGCATCCTTGTTGTGCCCTTCCTTTCCGCACCTATCGCACTTAGGTTTCAGACATTGACCTTCATGGTGATACTTGCACTCATCACATCTCGGCTTAGTTCCCAAGTAAACCTTCCCACTGGCCTGATTGTCTCCAGGGTAATCCTTCCTGGGATGTCCTATGCTACCATGATTAACGCAATCTTGACCTAGCTCTTGGTCAGTGCCATTTCCGCCTTGATAGTTGTTATTGTCGTTGTTTCCTTCGTGATTTCCGCTACCATCTTAACCTTCTTTTCCATGTCCAGCGCCATACCAACACGTCTCCTTAAGATGACCAATTTTCCCATAAGTTTCACATTTCCTATACCTACATCGCCCAATATGATGACGTAGACCCAGTTGTCACACTTAGGGAGGATACCCATGTATCTTTTTCCCTTTTTAGCCTCGATGCATGTATTTGCCTGAGCACCTTCTTGGAAATCAGTGAGCTTCCTTTTGTTCTTTCCATACGACTCCACCTAAGTTCCCTTCTTCTCGTCATGGGTCGAAAGTTTTTCCAATCTAAGTGCTTCCTTAGTGAGCGCCACACTCAAGTTACTCGCATCGATAGTTGTTGGAGGCGTTGATGCCGTCATCAAGCTCAGAATCTGAGGTGCCAATCCGCAGATGAATTGTCCTATCCTCTTAAACTCTGGTTCCACCAAATATGGAACAACTCATGACAAATCGTGAAGTCTCTGCACATATTCCACCACCTTTGGGCCTTCCATATTCAAGTTCCATAATTTAATTTCCAGCTTCTGGATCTCTATCTGAGAACAATACTCCTTACGCATCATTTCTTTCAACTCATCCCATGTCAAAGCATACGCAGCAGCCTTGCCCATTGTCTAAACCCGGAGGTTCCATTGTGACAGAGCCTCATCTTGAAACAATCCAGAAACGTATGTGACTTGTTGCTCTGGCGTACATCCGCTCATTCACAAAACAGAATCCGTATTCTCGACCCATCTCACAAAAGCTACGGCACCTCCAGTGCCGTCGAAGTTTAGAGGCTTGCAGTCCAAAAACTGCTTGTAGGTACAGCCTGTACCCAAGCAACATCATCACAGAAGGCATTAGCAAAGCACATTCGGAAATGTCCAAACGTATTGTAATGTGTCTTAGGTGACTTAAACATTACCGTTAGGTGGGTTATTCCCTGAGGTACTTCCGTTGTGTCTGTAGCGAAGAACCTCGTGCCGAGCTATGGCCTGTGAGATTTGTGCTTGTAATTCTGCCTCGGTCAGCCGAATGATCTCTTGAGGAGGCATCTTTTAAGAAGGAGTTCGGATTGGTCAGGTCTTATTTGTTTAGGGAATGTATATAGTTGTTTAGAGGTCATATATACATACACATAATAAATCATCATCTCAAACAATCAAGCAACAGCACCGTCATAGCATAAACAAGTAAATGGGAATATGTTTAATGAGAACATAACAAACAAGCACGTTGTTGATTTACATGTTTAATGAGAACACGATGATTGGGATTTCATTAATCATCGACCACAAAGTATTATTACATGTTTTACAAAGTGTTTCATATCAAAAGGGAACACAGGGTACACTACCCTTGTCCCACAAGTCTACCAATCTACAAAGGTCTTACAATCAAATGGTGGTCTCCAGAAGGCTTTACAAGCTTAACTCAAAAGTAGTGCACTCACCAAAGGTAATGCATCTGCATAAAACCAAAAACCTACTGTACTGATGGCGGCGGTGGAGGAGGAGGGAGGAAAATCAAACTGAGAACATGTGGGAGCTCCTCCTCGGGCTTGTGCACATGACGAAGCAAGTAACGGATCTGCTGCTCGACCGTAAGAAATCGAGCATCAAACTCTGGAAAAGGAGCAAGAGGAGCAGGTGGACGTGCAAAAGGAGGCGGTGGTGAACGAGGGGGAACGGAAGCATGCTGACAAGGACACAGTAAAGGACGCGGTATTGACTCAAGCTCCAAACTCTGCGACTCATAACTTCAAATCAAAGCTGAAGCAAATAAAGTAACTCATCCTGTGTATAGCCAACAAAATGTGAGGGATGGTAGGGGTCCGAGGTCTGCATGGAATACGGCGGGGACCCTCGGAATGGCTCATCGTTGGTGAAGAAGTAAAAGAAGCAAAAGGTGTGGACTGAGGTATGTGTGGTAAAGCTGCTGAAACATGAGGGTCATGACTAGACTGCTGGCCTGAAGTACCTTCCTCTAGACAGGGTGCAGGGGTGTCCTATAAGAAAACGATAGGTACATCAACATGACGAACGTCAGACTCCATTGGGTGAAAAGGAGCAACATCAACGGGTGCAGGTGTAGGTGGGGGAAAAATGGCTCAACAACAGGAGGATCAACAGGTGCAAGAAATGGATCTGGTATGGGGGGTGCAATGTCAGGTATGCCAAAAGGAATAGGGCCATGGTCAGGTAAAGGCTCAGGATCAGTGGGTGCAACATCAGGCTGATCAAAAGGAACAAAATCTAGCTCAAGATCAAGCTCAAAGTCGTGTGGAGGAGATGGTGCAGCTGACATGGCGGTATCGTCATCAGAATCAGGGGCATAGCGTCGTAATCCAACTGCCTGCAAGGCGGAAGAAGTCACAGACTCAAAGGAATCTGAGATTGAGTGTAAACTAGAGTCAGAGGAAATCTCAATAACATGGATCTCAAAAAGTGGAATAGCAACAACGTCCTCATCTAGCTCTTCATCACCATGGGCATCATCAGGAGAGCCATCAACAAACAAATCAATGTCAACATCAATCAAATCGTCAAAAGGAAAATCATCGAGAGGAATGGCCACTAAAGGAACGGGAGCGAGGATCGGTGCCACGACAAGCTCACCATCAGGATGCCCGATGATAAGATGATCGTGAACTGGAATAGGAACAACAAAGGGATCTTCGTCTGGCATGCCATCAGCAAGCGGTAAGTCATCTCCAAGGTCAAGCAACGCGAACGGCTGAAAGTCGTCGTCGTTGTCTGATAGCAAATCTGGGTCCCTCTCAGTATTGGATGTAAGGATCTCTGGCTTGCTCGCACCAGAGCCAATAGCCATGGGGTCATCGGTATCGGACAATCCACTCTCGGATGAGGACATAGTGTCTGTAACAGAACAATCATAACATATGTGTAGGATCGGGGAATCGATCAAACGAGACGTTCAGAAGAGCTCTCGATCAATACGAAAGGCGGAATCAGACGTATTGATGTTATATCAGCTTGATATGCACTTAGAATCACTTTAATTGTCGATTGTATTGATTTGATAGTGTTTAAAGATCTGGCGACACTTCAGCAGAGCTTCGCTACTGAAATCAGAATGTTACAAATGCAGATCCAAGACTCACTATTTATAGGAAATCCAGGTCGCACGAACTGGTCACCTCGTGCGAGGTGACTGGTTCAGGCCTGTTGTTTTTCTCGTACAACGTGTCCTAGTCTATCTATCTAGTTACATGACTCGACACAAGACGAAGTCAACAGACATATGCACTAACAAACTCCCCCTTGGATGTTGACGAGTCTTTAGTGTATTGAGTCTTCAGTCTTGATTGGTCTTCTCGCTCTTTCCAAAGTATCTTTCTTTGTACGCATCCTCATCAATCTCTATCTTCTTCTATCAAAATCTCAACTTGGCTCTATCCTCTCTCTAATTCTTTTGATCAGATCTCTTGATTCTTTAAGCTTATCAGCATCAGCAGCTTCTATCTCGAACGCTATTCCAATGACTGAATCTGGCTCTTATGTCTTCAGACTCCCCCTTTCGATAAACCGGGATCGCAGTCTGGAATTCACAATCTGCATCTTTCACAGGTTCAGGAACGTCTCCTGGCTCTACGTAGCAATAGGATCAGAAACCTGGCTCTAATCTGCATACGCTTATGTGGAAAATTCTCAGGAGTCGAAACCTAGCTCTTTGAAAGCTTTGTACCTGCACAAACTCTACCCAAAAGTAAATTTCTCAATCATTAAAATTTAACAAATTTAGAAACCTCTTGTAGATATCATTTAATTATCAACAATAGTTATATCAAGTTCAAATTAATGACCTTAATTAACTAACACTGATTTTACTGTTAGTTTCTCAAATTATCTCAAGCTTTAACTTCATTTTTATTTCAAACACACTCTCCCAATCCACTGTTTGTTCATCATGTTTAGCACTTGGAATTTTGAAAATCAGCTTTTAAACATCAGTTGTCGGAAATAAGATGAAATAAAATCTTTTTGATATTTCAAAATTTTATGCTAAAACACATTCTTTTTGTTTTTTTTTAAGATTTTTAGCGTGTTAAAATGCAATAAAGAAATATTTACAAACAATATTTTTGTGAGTTTGTGTAAGAGGATCATATCAGTTTTTGAGACAAATCACTAACACCGTGGATCTTGATTTAACTTTATGTTTTAAACAAATTCACTTCTAGTTATCAGTATTGTTGTCCACTTAAACTTCTACACAAGTTTCAATTGATTCGAGATACGAATTAGTGTTTTAAGGACTTAAACTTATTCGCGTGTCCCACCTCCGAATATACTCCCGTATCAAAATTCCCTAGATTCAGTCTTACAGGTGAGTATACCAATTTGATATCTGTATCTGGGTTAGTGCGAGACCTTGAGAGCTCAGGTATGAACTTCCGTTCAGTCAAAGAGATGAAGGCTCGACTTTAGGTGTGTTCCCTTTAGGGAATCTTTTCTTCAACTACAATTGATTCATATCTTTCGATATTTTTAAATTTTTATGCAGAGGGTAAGCTTTTAAAGTGCATAAAGTATTATACGAAGTCTAGGCCATTGCTTCCGCAATATCAGAAGACAAGGTATAATACCCCAGATATCAAACAGTATAAAGACCTAGTATCTCAGAATCAGACAATCTCTCAAACAAGATTTCGGGGGTTACCCATATATCCGAGAGATGTTCCCCACGAGATAAGTAAGTATTGGTATTTAGGTTTATATCTCAAATTCAATCTACTAGTCGTGCGAAGTCTATTGGCACATCATCAGTGAGACTCGTTAAAAAACATTTTGACTTTCCATTTCTTTAGCATGTTGTAATAGTCCACTGATGTACATCATTTCCTCTTTTTCACAACAAAACTCATTTTGATTTTTTAATGTTTTTGGCTTTTTAAATTTTATCATGTTTTTGTATTTTTCAAATTTTCAAAATTTCTAAATTTTTTACTCCCCCTAAAATCAAAAATATGTTTCAATTTTTGATTTTCTGGGAAAATTTGAAAATAAACGCAATAAACTGTACAAATAAAATGACAAACTGATGTGAATTGCTTCACTTCTCCATTCTCTTGACTTAAACAATCAGAACTCCCCCTGACAACACACTATTTTCCCATTATGATTTCAAAACACTTAAGTTTGTTTTAATCAAAATGGTTTTTCCGGAAAATTAGTTTTGTTGATTTCACACATCATGGGGTGTAATTCATCATTTTGTTCTTTCAACAGATTATGAATGTTAAATCAAGTTCAACTTAATGAACTTGATTAACCACTTGTAAAAACTATTACAAAATATTTTTCAAGAATAATGCAGATTCATGCTCCACGATTACCAACTTGGGAACTCCGGCAAGTCAGGATTTTCAGTTAAAGAGATTCCCCCAAGCCTGGCGGTCCTTGGGTGATTCCGAGTCATCATCATTCGGTTTCTTTCCTTTCTTATTCTTTTCATAGAATCCCTTTACCCCTTTGATCTTCCCGTCAACCATTTTTCCAAAAATATTTAGAACTTTAGGGTTAAAGGCTTTTTCAACATCACATTCTTTCTTTTCAGAAAAGAATTGATTTGATATCTCAACTTTACCAATTTTTTGCTTTAAGTTTCCATTTGACAATGGTGGAAAATTTGCATCATCCATTGTCGGAACGGAATTATCACTTTTTAGCTCAACTGGTGGCTCCTCTGACTTTGACGAGTCAGATTCATCGCCAGAAAGTGGCCCTGATTTTTAACAACCCACTTGTGATTGTTCAGATTCACCCTTCTTATGTAAAACCTTTTAGAACACTCACCAACTTCATATGTTGAATTTTTAAACATTATAAATTTTTCAGTTGGTGGTTCATTATCAATCAACTTTTCTTTCAAGTTTTCAGGGACTCCTTATTTTGTTTGGTTGCCTTTGGACAATTCCATGCAATGTGCCCAACTTGTTTACATTGATAACAGGTTCTCATTTCCTTCTTCGGAGCAAGATCATTCTTCATTCCCTCTTGCTTCTTAGCAAGAAAATCTTTGTTCATCTGCTTTCTGAACAAATTCTATTTTCCTTCTTCAGAAGATGTTCCTGAAACAAATTTAGTTTTTGGTTTATAAATTTTCTCATTTTAATAATTTTCTGGTGGAATAAAACCTAATCCTTTCTTTTTGAAATTACTGTTATGGTTTTGTTCTTTCGATAACCCGAACCAGAACTATAACCCTTTTTCTTGTTCAATCTTTGTTGAACTCTTGAAGTGTATTTTTTTAGATTTTTCAGTAAGATTTACATCTTTTATTTCAGAAATATTAATTTCTGTTATTTTGAAAACCTTGTTAATCATTTCAGTTTTAACACCTCTTATTGGAAATTCTTCATCAGAATATCATTTGTCGGAGTCATTCAAAGTATATGCTACTTTGAATGTTTCGTCATTCAAATTATTTTTTGATATCAGAAAATCATTATTGTAAACCCTTTTGACCGGTGTACTCGAACTTCTGTCTGATGAATTCGAATTTTCTGATTTAGACTCTGACTTTGACTCTTCATCTTTATCCAACACCTGATCGACCACTTTCTTAATTAACTAGGACTCATGATCAGTGTCAGATGCAGTGAATGTGATGTCAATATTATCTGGCAATCCATCTGAAGGTTCAGATTCCCACTTTAAATTGGTTGCCTTTTTTACTCTTTCTGAACTAGGATTTCGTGGAGAATATCCTTCTTTAAGCGGAGGTGGACACTTTGTATAATTGGTACTATGTTTCTTACCAGTATTCTTTACTTCAGATTTCTTCTCTTCAAAGGCTTCCATGCCTTCTATTGTAGGGTAAATCCTGTCAATCACGTAAGAAGCACATGAATAACTTTTCAATAACCTGTTTACCCTCTCAGTTTCTATCCTCTGAGTTTCCAATTTTTGTTCAAGTTCAGCACATTTCTCAATGTATTGATTGATGATTTTCTGCTTCGTCATGAACGCTCTGATGCGTGTTAGCGTGTATATATTTTTAGATATATATTTAAGCCCTTTTTACACTTTTAGCCAAGTTTTAAATTTATAAAACATGATATTTACTAACACTAAACACACATATGGGCAAGTGCACCCATCGTGGATGTAGTATAGTGTTGGTAAGATACTGAGGTCGTCCAAGGACACAAGAGCTTTTAGTACGGGTTTATCCTCAACGTCTAACCAAATCAAAAAGTTAGAAAAGGTTTTTAAACTAAGAAAATAAAAACTAACTAAATGCTTAAAAATAAAATAAAAATAAAAACAGATAGACAAGATGAATCACTATGATCCGACTCGTGTATTAGTATAACCTTTGATTATTTTCGCACTTTTGCACTTGTTTAAGAGATTATCTTAGTTATTGTAGTAGGCCCCTCTTTTGAAGGCGACGTTACCCTCAACCCAGTAGTTTGAGTCAGCAAGGATACAATCCTAAAGGGTCGGATTATTGAAAGATAATGAATTAAGTTATTAATGCAAATTATGGTAGGCCCCGCTTTTGGCGGTGACGTGACCCTCGGCTAAGTAGTCTGAGTCAGCAGGGATACAGTCCTAAATAGCCGGGTTATAGTATTAATAGTAGTTAACTTATGAGGGGGTCAAAGAGTTTGGATCCCCGCCATCCAATACCTATGGGCATTGAAGGAGATCCTACTAAAATTGACCCAGGTCCCTTGCAGGACCTCTAAACGCTGAACAAGGGCAAGACCCTTACCAAACCGTTCCCTTAACCCCCGACCAGGTAGCCAACATACCTCCATATGGACCGTGGAGATATGAATGGTGAAAATCTTTTATTTTATATAGACAGTAAAATAATGCCAAGACACCACGGACAAACGATAAGGAAAGATCCCCTTCAACATAAGTAACTAGTTATTAAAGTCATTAATACAAAACCAAATAAAAAGTGCAAAAGATTAAAAATAAAAAGTATTATACTAAACACTTTTCTTCACCAAGTGATGTAAGAGACTTAGGCAAACATGGCCTTGATTGTCAAGAACTCTTACGATCAATCTTGGATCCCGAGACGACTCACACACTCTATGATGGACAATGGATGATGGTGGTGGATGATGGTGTTGTGATGGTGGTGGGTGGTGGATGAAGTGTGAGAGAGGTGGTGTGCCAAGCGATGAGTTGAAATGAAGCCAAGCACTCCTATTTATAGGCTGAACAGAAGGCTGGGCACGGCCCCGTGTCCGCTGGACACACCCCCGTGCCCGTCTGACACTATCTCTCTTCATTAATTGTAATTCGCAATTACAATTAATGCGCCTGTTGTACTTTCGCCACGCCCCCGTGCTCACTGGACACGGCCCCGTGGTAGGCAATAGAAGCTTCTATAGGTTTGTCTTTTCTGCTGCTTCTTGGGCACGGCCCCGTGCTGGCTGAGCACGGGGCGTGTTCAGTCTTCTGACTTCTCTATTCTTGCTTGGGAGGATGCCGTGAGGGGTCGGGCAATCCACTTTTATTCCTTTTCTTGTATTTATGTTAGATTTAGCTGTCTTTTTGCTTCTTTTGTGAATTTGAGCTCATTTCATCCTGAAAATACAAAAGGAAGACAAAAACACTCTTTTTCCAACATTAGTACTTAAAAAGGGTTAGTTTTATGCCTCATTTGATGTAATTTATATGTTGCATTTTACACACATCAAATACCCCCACACTTGAACTTTTGCTTGTCCTCAAGCAAAACTCTTTAATATGTGGCTTACACTCCCAAATGGAATGGGTAGAAGAGAAGGTTTTTGGCTTGTCATAGAGTGTCGGGAATCCAAGATCTTTTTGGGTTTTATTTTTATTTATTTACAATCCTATTTGTTATGATTTATTTAGAACGTTTCATAAGAGAAATTACTTATTTGGGCATAGCATGCCTTTTTAAAATTTCATTTATATACAAGTTCACATACCTCACGGGGAATCACTCAACACTCGGCCGAAGGTGTATTTTTAGTGAATCACTCGAGAGCGGCATGGAACTTATTCCTACCATAAGCTTGCCAAGCAATCAATCCTCCTCCTTTTTAACTTTATACCTTTGTAAATATCAAGAGGGCTTTTTGGGTGAAGGGTTAGGCTTGGGCTAAGGGTGGGTGGTTGGGTTAGTGGTTAGTAAAAGGGCGAAAAGGCGTAAAAAGCGTCGGTTTTTGTAAAACACTTTATTTTATTGACTTTTTATTTCGAAGTATTTCTCCAAACAAGCTTTTTGTTTTGATAGCTTTGTTTGTTTATTTCTAACTTCATCATCATTTTTTTTTGTCACACGAAAACCGAGCTTGTTACTAAAATAAAGGGTGAAAATAAAAAGGGTTTTTGGTGGGTAGAAAGTGTTTTTAGGGAAAAGAAATGAAAGGTTTAGGCTCAAAGGGGGTTAACTAGGGGGATTTTGGGTAGGTGGTAAAAAAATGAAAAATAATGGTGTAGAAAAAAAATTGGGTTAGTCCTAATGCCTCCATCATTTACTTACTTGGGTTTAAGTTGGTAAGGACCGGGAATGAATCGTCGTGGCAAGTTCTAGAGTCGTAAGAACCAAGCGGCTATTCACACAAGAAACGAAAAATAAGCATTTAGTCAAAAGATGTAAATTTTGTATGCTCAATAAAGGCTCAAAACTCACTTTTGTGGGAATGGGTTTTTATGTGATCAAGTATATATAATCAAATTTTAGCTAAGCTTGTCATGCCGTTTCATAATTTTCTTATGTTGGTTTTTGTTATCACGATGCTCTCAGTTGTAAATTTGTAAAAATATAACCTTATTAATCTTAGGATTCCAACTTAAACTTTAGATAAATAAAAAAAAATTGAAAATTTTTGAAAAATTTGGGGTGTTTAGCGGTTCCAATTGAGTTTTGTGTAAGGCTTGTTAATAGGACTTGCAAAATTTCAAGGTTTTAGCTTCCCCCCCACACTTAAATTACACATTGTCCTCAATGTGTCCCAAAAATAAATTTTTAGGTTGATTGGATGTGTAATACGGTGTTAAAAAGCAAAGATTTATGTTACTGGCAGTCTGGACACGGCCTCGTGGGGACCGGACACGGCCCCGTGTTCAGGTGCCAGTAACAAAAATTAAAGAAATGAGACAGAAGCCTGGACACGGGGGCGTGTCTGGTGAACACGGCCCGTGTCCAGTTACCTGAACTGGGCATTTTCTGCAGGGAGTTCAGCACGGGGCCGTGTTGGTTGGACACGGCCCGTGTTAAGCCTTCTATAATGGAGAAATTTATGTCGGGTTGCCTTGTTCTTGTGCATGGGGCCATTTTTCTCGTTTCCCTTTTCATCATTTACCACCATGAGTGTGTTTTATTCCTGCAAAATAAAACTAAAAGATTAAACTAAACTAAGGATAGTTCCGCGGAATGCCTCCATGGTGCGCCACGTTTATAAGGGTCCTTGGCTAGACCCAATGTGAGGTTATATGTTTTCTGAGTGGGATGTTTGGCATCCCATGTTACACCGTCGGAGAGTCGCATCCAAACTTGAATAAATAACCTTCATGTAGTTGACCGGGTCGTCGTCTTCTATTCTCTTCCCAACTCCGAATTTTACTTCATCATCCCCGTACCTCAAGGTGAGCGTTCCATCATTCATATCTACCACTGCTTGTGCGGTGGCAAGAAATGGTCTCCCTAGTATGAGGGGGACCTCGGTGTCTTCCTCCATATCGAGTATGACAAAGTCGACCGGATAGACGAATTTGCTTACCTTTACCAGGACATTTTCGATGACACCTTGCGGGAATTTGACGGATCGATCCGCAAGTTGTATGCTCATTTTTGTAGGACTCGTTGTTCCTAGGCCGAGTCTTTTAAACATTGATGAGGGCATGATGTTAATGCTAGCCCCAAGATCGGCTAGTGCATTACGAACGGGGGAATCCCCGATTGAGCAGGGAATCGTGAAGCTTCCGGGATCGATTTTCTTTTGGGGAAGTTTGTTGAGTACGAGAGCAGAGCATTCTTCGCCTAAGTTAACTAATTGCAAAGTTTCAATTTTCTTTTTATGAGTGAGGAAGTCCCTCATGAACTTAGAGTATTTGGGCATTTGGGTTAGGACATCAATAAAAGGAATATTGACATGCAATTGTTTTAACAGACTTTCGAATTTTGCGAATTGCT